>NC_064614.1:1303465835-1304103692 GCF_023898315.1 Schistocerca nitens | reverse complement strand
AATCCACCTACTTATTACTAAAAGGACAACTCATCAGAAACCCGACAGTAAGAATAGACGGTTCACCAGTTCTCCGACGACGAGAGACACGTTACCTGGGAATTATCATTGATGAGAAGTGGAACTTCGGAAAACACATTGATACTGTCACCCAAAGAGCCCTTCAGATATTAAATAATCTCATTTCAATAGGTCACAAAAGATTTCATCTTCCTCCACACTTAATTAAACTTTATCACAATAGTATTTTAACCTCGGTTGTGGGCTATGGCTCGGGAGTCTGGGCGCACAGGCTCACGAGGGTTGTGCCCGCCATGGCCGTGAGAAGGGTCCAGAGAAACATGGTACTAAGAGCAGTAGGTGCCTATAGAACATCTCCGGGGGGGGCCCTATTAGCCATAATGGGGCTCTGCCCCCTGGACATAAAGATAAGGGAGCAGGCGGCGTGGTACTGGGCCAAGAAAGGAAACTATGAAAAGATTGCGGACATAATGGGTATTAGAGTGGGGGATAAGCGAGAGATAAGGAAAAGAGGGGAGGAGCTCTGGCAGGAGACTTGGGAGGCAGAAGAGACGGGACGAAGAACCTTTCAGTTCCTACCTGATGTCAGGGAACGTCTTGAACTAAAGTACTTCGAGCCTACGCGAGGGTTGATCCACTTTCTCACTGGCCATGGACCCTACCCGACTTATTTATGTCGATTTGGGAAGAGGGCGACACCAGCGTGTGACTGTGGTGATCCGGAGGGTACACCTGAGCATGTAGTTTACGAATGTCCACTCTTCAATGATGTTGCCAATACACTACGAGACAGACTACCCAACCGCGACACATACCAATTACTCAGACAAGAGGGAACATTTCAGACCTTAAACAGCTTGGCTAACGAGGTATCTCGAAAAGTTCTCATTGACTATTTAGGCGAGATACAATAACCACCAATTGCGTCCAGGAGCCCTACTCCCATGCCGCCTGTGCGTGGATCGGCCGACTACATCTAAGTTGGAATCCGCCACGTGCAGGATCAGGGGGGGTGGGGAATAAACACCGAACGTGACACACACCGGATTTGACGTAGGATTAGTTAGTTTGTAGGATTTAGTTATAGGAAATTAAGATAGGGACTGCAGCAAAATAACATCGAGGCCTGCCTAGTGCCAGGGGCATGCTCTTCGGGGTTAGCTCGAAGAGCAAGGCAAAAGCAAGTAGGTTTATATCTTTGCTGGCACACATGTGATGCTGCAGTATATATATACAAATTAGACTAGTCATAAGAATAGGAAATACATAGTACATGTAGATATTAGATGCCCATTGTTATTAATAAAATATAACTGTAGCTCACCAACTAACACTAATATAGCTGCAACATTTTAATACAAATGTATAAATGTTAGGACCCACTAATGTAGTAAGGTAGTGGGTTATTTTTGTATCATTATAAATGGTTTGATAATAAAGATTTTTTTTTTTTTTTAAAAAAAAAAAAGTGACGACCATACAAGAAATCATGAAACTTTGTAACACCAAATACGAGAGCCAAGGCTTCTTTCTCAATCTGTGAATAATTTCTTTGCGCAGACGAGAGCAATTTGGACGCAAAGGCAATAGGGCGATCATGCGATCCATCTTTGTGCACAAGCACAGCACCGATCCTGAAATCCGATCCATCGACCATCAACAAAAGGGGTTTCTGGGGATCGAATGGCGTAACGCAAGTATTTGAAAGCAACGCCGATTTCAACTGGCGAAAGGCGCGTTCGCATTCCGTCGTCCAGACGAAAGGAACACCTTTACGGCGTAAGCGATGAAGCGGAGCTGAAATGGAAGAGGCATGGGGAACATATTTGTGGTAATAATTAATTTTTCCCAGCACACTCTGCAGCTGCTTCAAATTCTGCGGCGAAGGCAAGTCTTGTATGGCACGGAGGTGCTCTGGACTGGGATGTATGCCTTCGGCATTTATTACATGTCCCAGATAGGGTAAGTCACGAGCAAAAAACACACATTTGTCCTTCCGCAAGCGAAGACCATTTTGTCGCAAGACCTGAAATAATGTTCTGAGATTGGCTAAATGTTCTTCTTCTGTCTTTCCGGAAATCACAATATCGTCCAGATGGTTTGCTGCAGTAGGGACCGATGCACAAACAGTTCGTAGATATTGCTGAAACAATGCAGGGGCGGATGCACACCCGAATGACAGTCGTTTAAATCTATACAAACCAAGATGCGTGTTAACCACCAAAACGCGCTGAGATTCTTCGTCCACCGGTATTTGCAAGTACGCATCTGCTTGGTCCAACTTCGAAAAATATGTACCCGGGCACAGTTTGTCAAAAAGATCTTCTGGGCGGGGTAAAGGAAAAGTTGCAATCACTAGTTGTGGATTCACTGTAGCTTTGAAGTCCACACAGTCTCAATTTTCCGGAAGGTTTTGGCAAAATTACTAAGGGTAATGCCCAGAGAGAAGCCTGCACACGTTCAATTACACCTTGTGATTCCAAATCGTGTAATGTTCTTGCGACCTCATCACGCAATGCGTGGGGAACATTGTGCGCTCGGAAAAATTTCGGTTGCGCGTTTACTTTCAGTTCCAAATGTGCTTCATAGTTCTTAGTGCAACCAAGGCCCGGTACAAAAATGTCTGCAAATTCTTCACATAGACGAGAAACACTGGCTGAAGGCACAGTCTGGTTCACTGATAGGACCTGATTGACTATAGAGAAGTTAAACAACTGAAATAAATCCAAACCAAACAAGTTCACAGCAGAAGAAGAACGAAGGACGTAAAAAGACACAAGTTTTGTTTGTCCCTTGTATGTTGCAAGAAGGCTGCACCGTCCTAACACAGGGATATTCTGACCGGAATAACTATTTAACTTAACATCTGCTGCACGCAACGGAGTTGTGCCCAGTTGTTTGTACGTGTCTTTATTGATCAATGAAACTGCAGCTCCGGTATCGAGCTGGAATGGTATGACCTTGCCATGAAAGTCCAAATCTACAAAAAGTTTATTGTCCTGCTGACGACAAGAGCGACTGTCTCCTGCAACGTGAACAGACAGTGGTACAGAATCACTTGCTAATTGACGTGATTTCCGGCGACGTCGATGCACACTGTTCATGGGACGAACACAGTCACTGTTAGAGAGAGTGGCACTGGGCGGAGTGGAATTAACTACGTGAATTTCCATGGGCCAAGGTTCACGAGCCTGAGTATTAGTGGTTCGATTCCGGCGCAAAGCAAAGGGCCTCGAACGGTTGTGAGTGCCCAATCTGAGCTTTTTCTGGCAAACACTCTGAACATGTCCTTTTTTATAACAGAAAAAGCAAATAGCTAGGCGTGACGGGCAAATCGCACGCGAATGTCTAGTAGCACACCGTGGGCATGACTTCACTGCATTTGCTTGCTGCCGCGGCAAACGTAGTGGAGAGCTTGGCGGCAGCTGCGCGGACGGGCGCGGGGGCTGTTTACTGTTCCGGGCAGCTCGTCCGGCGGGCCGGTTAACGTGACACATGTCTGGCGAAGTTGCAAATGATTCCTGAGCAAAGTCAAGTGTGTCCTACCTATCCAATATGTCTATCACTTGTTGAAGGGAGGGATTGACTAGTTTCAAAATCTGTTCCCTGATACGAACATCAGAAACATTCTGTGCAATTGCATCACCCACCATTGTATCTGAATAAGGGAGTCCACATTCACACGCAAAAGCACAATCCCTAGTAAGGCCTTGCAAAGCTGCAACCCACTCCCAATTAGTCTGACCGGCCGTACGTTTGGTACGAAAGAAAGTATACCATTTGGCAACTACATTGACTGATTCCTTGAAATATGCATCTAATGCAGACAAAATTTCGTCGTAGGACAGAGTTGCGACGTCGCGTCGGGGAAACAATTTCATTATCACTCGGTACGTGTGGACGCCTACGGCGGAAAGAAGAAATGGCTGCCGCTCATTACCGTGAATTCTGTAGGCGGCGAGATGGAATCCAAATTGGCGTGACCACTCCGTCCAGCTTTCCAGTGCCGCATCAAAAGGACGAAAAGGTGGTGCAACTGCATGTTGTGGCTGCGGTAGCGGTGGAGCGGCGGCGGCCGCATCGTTTTGCATTGCACGTTGACCCTGGACGAGCTGTCCAAGGGCATCCAATAAGGCCTGCGTCTGCTGATTCTGCAAGCGATAAAATTCGGACAGTACATCTGGAGATTGTGGCGGAGCCATGACACATGTAAATTAGAGCAATACGACCGTTAAATCTTCGTCGCCATATGAAGTGTTGGCAGAAGAGCCAACACCGTGTTGCTAGAGGAGGCCGAAATGCACGCTTTTAAATACACGCTGACTGGCGTGAGGTCTTGAGAATTGCAAATAAAATACGTAGATGATGTAATACTTAACTTTAATCCATAATTGATGTATATCTCTCTTGACTATACATGCTTCAAAGTAAATATCAATTGAATACGGCGCCTTGCTAGGTCGTAACAATTAACGTAGCTGAAGGCTATGCTAACTATCGTCTCTGCAAATAAGAGCCTAATTGTCAGTGAACCATTCCTATGAACGTCGGCTGTACAACTGAGCGAGTGCTAGTAAGTCTCTCTAGACCTGCCGTGTGGTGGCGCTCGGTCTGCAATCACTGACAGTGGCGACACGCGGGTCCGACGTATACTAATGGACCGCGGCCGATTTAAAGGCTACCACCTAGCAAGTGTGGTGTCTGGCGGTGACACCACATTCAAGTTCCAGAATAGCATTCTGATTCTAAGTCCTTAGCGCAGACAAATCAACATCGAACAGCAGGTCCGCCGCAGCGTAGCGCTTTCTAGTTGTGGAGCAGCAGAACACAGCACGATGAGAACTGGGTCGTAGACGTCATCAGCGGCGTTAAATAAAGCTGCATAGTTAATGGAGCCTGCGGCTGGAATAGCTATATATTCTGGGCGGCCAATCGCTAAGTGTTACGGGTGGCCAATAGCTGTGGTGCTAGCAACGGGCCGCGCACGTAGAAGAGCGACCAACGATGCGTTTCTGGGCCGCGCGTAATGCAGGGCGCCGCTACTCGGTGCGGAGGTTTAATAATGGTGGATAGCACACCCCTTCCCCCTTGGAGAGGCGCTGAGGCATCTGCTGCGAATGGACGCCACATCCATGGGGTCCTCACCCGATCCTCAGAGTCATTGGTGACTCGGGACAGAGGAGTATAATGACGAATACTCCCTGGCCGCCGGCCACGACAGTATGGTGAGGATCTGGGCAGCGGAGCCGGTGGAGCAGGAGAAGCCAGCAGCATGCCTTCATTTTCATGCGGAGTTACTCGTGGTTGGTGACTGGGCGACGTCTCGTAGTCTGGAAAGGGCAGTGTCTGGGGCTGGGTGACGTCTGGGGTTAGTCGCTCTTGTTGGGATGTATTGTTGGTCAGCTGGCTGTGGGCAAAAGACATGTATAAGTCTGGTGCTGCACTGGCTGGGTAGCTTGGGGTAGGATGGGGACTAGGTGACTGGTAATGGTGGTGCAGAGAGGGGGGCGGAAAAGTCAGAGACGAAGTTGACTGTAATATCACAGAACCGCTTGGCCTGGAAGCTGCACCCTGAAAACCTTCTGGCCTCCATGCTCAACGATTGTTCCCAGAAGCCAGGATGGTCACTTTCCATTCGCCCATTGGCCCAGCAAGATGAACGTACAGCCACTCCCAAGGGCGAGCACATGGTGACCAACAAGTAAATGAATGTCGTGGGCTGCCTGCTGGCTTTGGCAGTATGGACATATGTGTGAGCAGTGCTGACCCCGGCTTATGCGTTGCCATGAAACTCTTCGTTTGGTTTCCAGTGGTTATTGCGGTTACGCTGGGGTTCTTCCTCTTAGTACGGGAGGCAGCAGCGGTGTGTATCGATATTTGCACCATACACCATCTTTGGTCTGGTGCTTATAGTTCCGGCTTGCCGGTGTGCAGCCAGTCGGTAGGTTGGAGCGGATCAGCAGGCGTGTCTCAGCACAGTGCAGTCGGTCGGGCTTGCTGGCGGTCTCTACACAGTGTCGGAGCGCGTGGGGGCTGTTCCGAGTGCTACGAGGTTCGTGGCTCACCGACCCTAAACATGAAAGTTGAGTGGTGATTTTACTACCGAAGCCACGTCTGTTCACGTTGCCCCCTTGGTTAGTGGTTCGCTGTTGGCTGTATTCCTGGGAACAACAGTAAGTGTTCGAGTTGGTGAAGATTCAGCCGCCATGTGGTGGAATTAACTATATTTGTCGGTTTGAAATTCAAGTGCACCAACGGAATTTTCTGCCTTGTGGCCGTTAGTGTTCTGGTTACCTACCCTGGTCGCTGAGGTAAATTCAGGCAGTGTCTTTTCCTCACCTGTTGTCGCTGTCCAACATGATGTGTAGTTTTTGACAACTTAATCTATTTTTGGTTGTGGGCGGCTATGTCTGTAACGTTTTGGCTTTGGAATTCTCGTATACTGGTCGGTGGTTAGCAAGTCGTCTTGTTGGTGGGTCCCTGACTGTCTCTTGGTTGTGTTGCCGGCGGATCGAGTATAGTTGGGCTGACTTCTTGTCTCACCTAAGCGAAAGTTAAGATTTTAAGGGCAGACCGAGCCCCCTGGAAACTTCTGAGCGCTGTTGCTAATACTGCCTTTCTTATTAGCGTTTAATTGTGTATTTTTAATGGCTCATAGCCGATGTTTGGAATTTGTACGCTTGTAATTGTGTTTTTAAAAACAAAGGCCTCCAGCCGTTTTAAAAGTAAGTTTTTCTAAATTGGGCAAGTCTTACGTTGTCTGAAGATAAAGGTTGGGCCTTCTGACTGTTGAAAATTTATTGTATTGTTTTTAGAAGCATCGGTCTTCAGCCGCTTTGAGTTTTAATAATCTTACTTATCAAGTATTACCTTTTGGAAGATAAAGCTGTGGGCTTTCTGCCTGTTGAAAATTTATTACAGTTGTATTATTCTTAAAATGATGGGCCTTCAGCCGCTTTAAAATTTTGAATTCTTACGTAGCAAGTCTTACACCAATTGGGCTTTAATACTATTTAAGGTTAAAAGCTTTGGGCCTTCTGCCTTGGAAAATTGGTTGCAGTTTTCTTTTTTCTTTTTTTTTTAAACAAATGCCTTCAGCCACTTGAAGTAAGGTTTGTCATAAAGCTTGGGCATTCTGCCTACTGAAAGGTTATTGTAGTATTGTTGTTTTAAATTTATGGGCCTTCAGCAGCTGTTAAAAACTTAATCTATCTGACTAGTCAATTCATACATCACTTGGCCTGAAATACAATTTAAGGTAAAGGCTAGAGCCTCCTGTCTCAAAAAAAAAAAAAAAAAATCATATTTAATTCATGGGCATTCAGCCGTTTTAATAGTAAAGTTTTCTGTCGATAGTTAAGCTTAGAAGCTGCGATGTAATGTTTGACAACTAAATAAAGTGTTGAGTTTGGAGTATAACTGACAGCTGCTCATTCTGGCCCCCTTCCACAATTCCTGCTACTTGTCCTGTCCTGTGGGTTTAGCAGGGCGTTTCAGTTTAGATGAGTCTTTCAATCACCTGGTTCACGCCCAACCAGTAAGTGAACTTGCGAGCCAGGAGTTTTGTTTGGGATACCTCCCAGTGACCTTGGTGCAATAGTTGCGGGATGCGCTGACGTAAAGAATAATACAAGGGGCGTTCAGAAAGTAAGCTCCGATCGGTCGCGAAATGGAAACGACTATGAAAATCCGATAAAGCTTTGCACAGATGTGTTGGGTAGTGTCTCTAGTATAACCCGTTAGCATCACGTCGCTCTTCTCATTTCTGAGCTCGCAGTGAGTGCGTAAAGATGTCTAGAAAATAGTGTCTGCCGCCAAGTACGAGGGCCTGGTGAGAAATTTCGCCTGAAGCTATGCAGCTAACATTACATAACTGTCGTGCTGTTTCTTCTTCAAGACAATTCTCAGCCGCATTCTGCAGGGGCAATGAAGATGGTCCTGCATCGTTTTCAAATGGAAATGTGAGATTACCCACAATACAGTCCGCAGTTGTCTCCCCCTGAGTTTCATCTCTGGTCACATGAACCGCTGTCTTTGAAGACAACATTTTGACACAGACAACGAGGTGTAGGCCAGCGTGGAGAATTGGCGGAAAGCACTGGCGGCTGCCTTCTATGATGAGGCTATTGAAAAGTTGGTACAACGCTATGACAAAAGTCTAAGTCAGAACGGCGACTACGTAGAGAAGTAGCTGAAAGGTGTAGCTAATTGTTACAAGTAAAACATTTCTGATGTTCACTGTGGTTTCAATTTGGCAATCAATCGGAGCTTACTTTCTGAACAGGCCTCGTAAATGACTACTCTGGGGCGTCTCTCGTCGGAAACGTGTAGAATTACTGCATCTATCAACATGAACTGATGGCGCGCATCAAGAACTGACGGAATGCTGTGGAAGCCTTGGGAGGTTGTCGTTCGGGCCATCCATGAAGTTTGTGACTCTGCACTTGTTGGAGTACCTCGTCGTTAACGGTTGCGTCTGCGGCCCGCGAGCTGGTAATGGGAAAACAATCTGCGGCGGTTACTGCTTCTTCATCGATGAGAAAACACTAAATTTCGTCTTTGTCGAACTCTGGATCGGGTCTCCATGGAAGGCAGGAGAGGGCATCAGCATTGGCATGCTCAGTCGTGTTGCAGAAGTGAATCTCATGCTGGTAGCTCGTCGAAAATAAAGCCCAGACCTGGAGTTGGTGAGCTGCTGGGTTTAATAAGGAGATCAGCGGTTTATGGTCTGTGATGAGGTGAACTTTTGTGCCATACACAAAAACATGGTATTTCTTTAATGTGAAGGCCAGCCCTTCTTTTTCTATTTGGGAGTACTTGCGTTGGGTGTCAGTCAATGTTTTCGGTGTATAGGCCACAGGGAGATAAGAGCCATCCGTCTCCCTGTGTACCAGGGCAGCTCTGTTGCAATAACTATTTGCTTTGTTGGATCAAAACGTGCGAGGCAAGGGGCCATCAACAACTGGGACTTCAACCTGTGGAAGGCTCGCTCGCAAGGTGGTGTCCACTGGAAAGGCACCCCGTTATTGCGTAACTGGAACAAGGGAGCAGTTTCTGTTGCTGCTGTGGGTAAGAACTTTCGGTAATACGATACATTCTCCAGTAAGGGACGAGGCTGCTGAAGCGTTGTTGGTCTGGGAAGGTTGATTATGGCTTCGACGTGTTTATCCAGTGGACGAGTGCCTGAACTGGAAATGATGTGGCCGACATACTCAATCTCCGACTGGATAAACAACATTTTCCTTTTCTGCATTTTAGGCCAGCCTCCGTTAAGACGCTGAATATAGATTTCAGATTGCGAATGTGTTCCTCCGTGGTTCTCCCTATTACAATGATGTCCTCTAAATAGTTAATGCATCCATCCGCACTGAGTACTAATTGTTTCAAAAACCGTTGGAAAAAGGCGGGAACCTTGCAATACCAATCATTAAGCGCTTCAAACGATAATGCCCATATGGCGTGTTAAGTGTAAGAAACCGTTGAGATTCTGCATCGAGGGGAAGTTGGAGTATGCATCCGCTGGGTGTACTTTAGAGAAGTTTCCACCCTTTTAATTTTGACAATTATTCTTCTGGCTTGGGAATAGGATATGACTCATTCTCTGATTGGGCCTTGACAGTCACTTTAAAATCACAGGCGGATCTTCCCCGGATGGCTTTCGCACTATGACTAGTGGGGTAGACCACTGACTAGAAGGAATAGATTCTAGAGCTCCAGTTGCCGTAAGGCGAGCCAATTCTTCCTTTACTTGGTCTCAGAGATCTAACGGAACGGCGCGGGCTCAAAAGTACCGATGCCACGAATTACGTTTCAGTGCGATGTGCACATCAAAATCATTTGCGTTGCCAAATTCTACGGTGAACACATCCTCATAATCTTAGCAAAGTGTCTCTAGGTCCGAGTACGGAACCTTTTCGGATACCAGATTCATAGAATCGTCTATTTGAAATCCAAATTTGTGAAAAGAGTGCAGTCCACACAAGTTCCCAGTGGAATCACTGTTAACGACTAAGAAGGTAGTGTGGTGGGTGACATTATCATATGTCGTTGGCAGTTTGACTAGACCACGTACTGGGATGGTATGTATTATACGCCATTAGACATCTCTGTCTTTCTTGCAGGGGAGGAGCTCCCAGTTTCAGATAGGTACCGTAATTCAGAATGCTCACGGCTGCGCCGATGTCTAATTGTAACTGAACTGGTTTCTCTGCAATTTGCTCTTCTACGAGTAGATTATTGGAGATGTGTTGATGGCCTACAGTGGCTACCAGATTAGCATCCATCTGTTGGGCAGGAGGCTGTCTCGCCTGATGGGGCTTACGACGTGCACAAGCTAAATGGTCGTTGGAAGGTCAGTGTTCGCAATAGGCCCATCTGTCAGGATAGTCTTCACGTTACGTTACTTAAAACAATCCGGACAAGACGGCAACCGTTTCGGTACCCAAGACCAGTTTGATTGATCCGATCGGTGTGGAGGACGTTGTTGACCTGTACTGTTGCTAAGTCCAAATCACCACTAGTGTGGCAATTGGCTGCTGGCTCGGATGTGTTTACATTAACGGCTGCTTCGTCGACCCGAGACTCCAGTTTCTTGCACGCTGCTCGGGTCACTTGGAAGCTTTGTGCTAAGTACAAAACTTTGTCTAATGACGGGTCTTCGAGTTGAAGTGCCTCTTGCTGGAAATCCGTGTCGGGAGTACTCCATATGATCATGTCCCTGATCGTTTCTTCTGCGTAGGACTCCTTACTTTTAGAGGTAGGAAAATGACATTTTCGCCCTTAACTTTGCAACTCTATGGCCCAATCTCTATGAGTCGGTTTGGCTGTTTCTTGCATTGGTAAAATGGTGCCTGGAAGGAAATAACATGGGCATTATGTTGGTAATATTTAGTCAGCAACGAACGAATATTGGAAAAGATGAGCTCTGAAGGCTTTGATAAGGTGGCCAATTTGCACAGTAGCGGGTAAATCTCAGGTTTTGACCAAGACAAAACAAAGATTTCATGAGGCTGGAGTCACTTTGAATGTGTGGAAATGCTCCAGTAATCTTGATTCGTAGGCTTCCCAGTCCTCTAAAGCCTCATCAAAGGAAGGAAAAGTTAGCACTTGCTGAGTTGCTTGCGACTGCATTAAGCCTTGAGGAAGTGGTTGGAAGGTGTTCAGTACCAGCCACTGGTTCTCGTCCTGCTGATGAATAAGTTGCGTGAGTGGAGCTCCTAACTAAGATGGCTGCTGGCTCATCGTCATTTTTATTGTGTTGTATCAGGGACACTTATGGAAATTAAAAGGGCGTTCAAAAAGTTTTACACAGTCGTCTCTGATTTTTTTTTTTTTTTTTTTGTAAAAGGAGAATGAAATTTTTTCTGAACGTACTTGGAACATTTAGCTACAGGTTGAGCCTACTCAATGTAGCCTCCACAGCTGTGGCGCATGTGGCACAACGTTCTTTCCATGATGTAAATGCATTTTGGTAAAATTCTGGGGACTGACTTTAACACCATCGCCTGACACAGGATACAAGGTCTTTCTCACTATCAAATTTTTTACCGCTCAGGTGGGCCTTCAGACGACCAAAGAGGTAAAAATCAGACGGAGCCAAGTCCGGACTGTAGGGTGGATGAGGAAGAATTTTCCAACCCATTTTCCCGATTTTCTCCTGCGTCATAAGGGCTGTATGGGGTCTGGCATTGTCATGGTGTAGTCTGATGAGCTGAGCCCGAAGCTGTTGCCTGTGGTGGTGGCACATCGCTGCTTGTCCAGTGACAAACAGTAACGGTCCCAATTAATTGTGGAGACAGGTTTTGGATGATTTGACCAATGGTCTCCTTATTCGTATCACTCACTGCCGTCGATGGGCTACCGCATTGTGGATTTTCCAGTAGAGAGAAATCATCTTCTCTGCAACCACCGGCCGGCCGGTGTGGCCGAGCGGTTCTAGGCGCTTAACTCTGGAACCGCGCAACCGCTACGGTCGCAGGTTCGAATCCTGCCTCGGGCATGGATGTATGTGATGTCCTTAGGTTAGTTAGGTTTAAGTAGTTCTAAGTTCTAGGGGACTGATGACCTCAGATGTTAAGTCCCATAGTGTTCAGAGCCATTTTGCAACCACCGCTGGATACTACTGCGATCCACGGTGTCCTTCCCATGAACAGGGAGCAATTTCCTGTGAATCGATGTGGCAGAGTCATCGCCAGTCTTGAAGAGGAACTCCATCACCAACCGTTATCGCAACCTGACATCTATTTGACGGTCCATTATTGCTGACCTGTAAATGAAAGAAAATACTTTTATATACCAACTTATAGCTAAATGCTCCAAGTATGTTAAAAAAAATTTCATGCTTCTCCTGCAAAAGATAAAAAAAAATTAGAGACGACTGTCCAAAACTTTTTGAACGCCCTTTGTACATAAATTGATGGCGACTAAAAAAATGGTTTAAATGGCTGTGAGTACTATGGGACTTAACATCTGAGGTCATTAATCCCCTAGAACTTAGAACTACTTAAACCTAACTAAGCTAAGGACATCACACACACCCATGCCCGAGGAAGGATTCGAACCTGCGACCGTAGCAGTCCCGCGGTTCCAGACTGCAGCGCCAGAACTGCTAGACCACCACGGCCAGCGCGGAAAGTGGGTTCAAATGGTTCAAATGGCTCTGAGCACTATGGGACTTAACTGCCAAGGTCATCAGTGCGGAAAGTGGGGACCAGCCCGGTATTGACATAGCGGGATGTGGAAAACCGCCTAAAAACCACATCCAGGCTGACAGGCACACCGGCCCTCGTGGTTAATCCGCCGGGCGGATTGGATCCCGGGCCTGCGCGCCTACCCGAGTCCAGGAAGCAGCGCGTTAGCGCTCTCGGCTATCCTGGCGGGTTAGAACTAAACGTCAGTAGCGGCGTTAAATGAGACTCAGTAGCTAACAGAGCCGGCGGCTGGGGTCGCTGTTACTCAGGGCGGCCAATCGCTGAGTGCTAGGGCTGGCCAGCCGCTGTGATTTGAAGCGCGCGCGTCCGAAGGCGGCCTGCAATGCTACCAGCTGGCTGCGCACGGGGTAGTGCGGCCGACGATGCGTTTCTCGGACCCTCGTAACAGCGCGCCGCTGCTCGGTGCGGAGATTTTATATTGGTGGGTACCACAAATTTGTAAATATACTGTTGAAAGTAACGATCCTATAATACTCGTTTGGGGTACCCCCGAAGTTTCTTCCACCTATGAAGACGTCTCCGTATTGGGGATGGCATGATGTGTTCAGTTTGCTATAAACTCTTCAGTCTAGTCACACAGTTGGTCTGGCATTCCGTATGCTCGTAATCTGGTCATTAGATCGTAGAGCGTAAGCCTAGAGCACGCCTTCCCAGAGTCAAGTAACACAGCATCTGCCTGGGCGCCTGTATCTACTACTTCCTGGGGCTGGTGGACGAATGGGTTGGGTTGTTCTGGGTAAGGAGACCAGACAGTGAGGTCATCGGTCTCGTCGGATTAGGGAAGGATGGGGAAGGAAGTCGTCCGTGCCCTTTCAAAGGAACCATCCCGGCATTAGCCTGGAGCGATTGAGGGAAATCACGGAAAACCTAAATCACGATGGCCGGACGCGGGATTGACTGGACGAGTGGAGAGAGGTAGGTGTCACACGTTCCTTTTTTTCGGAATGTTGATGTCTACTGAGGAGAATGGCATTACACGCGACCATAGAACTTGTTCCAAACTTCTCCAAGAGACCTATTTCAGAGATATAGCTCAGTAGTTTCGAGCATTTAAAACCTACCACATTCGGTTTATCAATATTAGCTAACAGCAAGACACAAACCTACATCCATGATGTTCGTAATTTCGTAAGTGAATTCATTATGCCATCTTAAACCTCTGTTTCATACATTCCAGCAGTTTCCACCCTTGTAGCTGACACTATGACTGACACCAGAGCATCTGCTCTCACCACTCGCCCCTGTGTTGGCTATTGTCCCTCCATTCGCGTCTTCTGCCACCCCCCACGAAGGGCTGCGCAGTGGTATGAGGTACGACCAGAAGGCGTGGTGAACCCTCTCGTTCTCAGAGGTCCAGTTTCTTGCAAATGGCTGGTGGTGGCTGAGCCGTGGTAAAAATTGCTGTTTTGAAGAGCGCGCCGCAGCGCGTAGTGTGAAGCAGTCGCCCTCCGTTTCTGGCGGTGGCGCCGCTGCGGCAATCGCAGCTTTGGTGTCCCCCTCTGGTGGAAAAGGGGAAAGGTTGTCTCTTCACGTCCATTTAAGGGGCGCGGTAAGCTCGCTAGAGGACGAGAGTCCTCAGCTAGGGGCGAGTCTGGCCAGTCGGTCAGCCAAGTTAGTCTGCGTCTGTCTCTCTTGCGCATTGGTGAGGCGATTAGTGTCCCTCGGTCGTCCGGAGTGCTAGTATGTGTTAGGCCGCCACTCTGCTCGGGTTTGCTCAGGCAATGGTCATTGGCGGTTGGATCGATCGGTTGGTCGGTCGCGCACTGGGACACAAGATGACTTGTCCGTCTTGAGCGTCGGCGCATGTGAGGTCGCCACGTGAGTCCAGTGGGCAGCGCCGTATAGCGAGGGGTAGTGGCTTCGCGACCGACACGAGAACAACAGGAGTCAACCCACGATATCGGTCTGGCTGGGGCGAGCTGCGGCGCCGTGAGACGGGAGATCGGCGCGCCTTCCTGTGTCCGTTGAAGCCGCTGGCAGCGGACGGTTCGGGAGAGCGTTTTGGGGGTGCTGCGCCACGTCTTCGCCACAAATCACGGTTTATTAGAAATTGACTGGAGATATGCTGTTCATTTACTTGTTAAATTCTACTTTTTTTCTTGGTCAGTCTCTCGTCCCCAGCTTGCTCGTTTTGTTAGGCAGTTAGTGTCTCTCTGTCTGTCTGTCGGTCTGCCGTACGTTAATAGCTGCCTCTGTCATGTTTGTCGGATTCGGTGTTAACGAATTTATAGAATTAAGGTAAAGGCTGAATTCCTGAAATATGTTTTTGCCTATCATCTTGCGAGGCAGTATATGTGTAATGTAGAGCATGTTGTACATTTTATGTAACTCTGTATTTCATGGGTTTTATGTAAATAGCCATTTTTGTAAAGTTGCCGCCCTTCCACCGTAAGAGCCCTTTTAAAAACAAATTGTACTTTTTCTGGCAAATGATTTCTTAGTGTGAATGTTTGTACCATTTCCATCCCTCTTGCGGGGTGCATAGTTAATGTGTTTGTGTGAGTTGTTAAAATTTTTAGTTTGAAGTAATCTGTTGTGTTGCAGATTTGCACCAGTGTAGTTTTTCAGAGATCGTTGTGAGCGGTCGTGGCTACGGCCGTGTTGAAAGGGGGCGGAATCTTCTCAGCCCGAAGGCTCCTACTGTAAAAAAATTTTTTTGTTTTGTTATTCTGCCTCTGAATAATTGTAACTTGATATTTAAAGGGTGCTATCTGATTGTAATTTTAAATCTGTTTAGAAAAGGCTTTTAGGAATAAAATTCACATTTGTTAAAGGTAATTTTACTTTCCATCAGTTACTTCCTGGCAACTACTTCCACGCTCACCTAGTGTGATTAAATGTGGTAATGTTCATGTTGAATCGCTAGTGTATAAACTAAATTCCTTAAGAAAAGATTATGTGAAAGTAAAATTACGGTTCAGTGGCGATATTTTATTTTCATTTAAGTGAAATATTAATGAATATAAAATGGGAAACTAATGCAGATGATAAGTATGCAAAGCAATACTGAAGAGAGGAGGAATTTTAATTACTGTAGTAACACGGACAGAAAAATGGTACTAACGAGTTATTAAAGAAGCACTGTTAGGATTTGGTGGCTTCTGTGGCCAAGGATAACTAATGCGTGTGAATGAAAGGAACGGTAATTATCATGTACATTCTTTGATCTGAATTTTTGTGGTTTCCATGAAGAATATTCCAGAATGACACTAAGCGCAGTGAAAACTAATTGCGTAACAATAGCCACGACTTGGAGTACGAACAGGAACAGGTACAATGGGAATTCTTGTCTGATAAACAGTGATTGTAGACTCCAAGACAAAAAAAGAAAAAGCGACGCACCACGAAGCAATTATCAGAACGTGACGGAAATCGGTAGATGTGTTGTACATCTAGAGACAAACAAATGATTATAACGAAATAAATATCGGGTGAACAGCCTGGTATGAGCGTGCACAGGACACAATATTTCGGCAATCGACCACGTTGCCATCATCAGGTGCGCTGATCCAGTACATCAGCGCACCTGATGATGACAACGTGTCGATTGCCGAAATATTGTGTCCTATGCACAGTGATACCAGGCTGTTCACCCGAGATTTATTTCGTCATAAAATACGCCTGGAGAAATTGAATAATCACGAAAGATTACAGTTTCAGAAAAGTTGAATGAATTGTTCAAGAGAAAGAGCTTCACAAATTGAGCAAGCTAATAACATCTTTGTCCACCTCTGGCGATTATGCAAACAATTATTCGGCTTTACATTAATTCATAGAGTTGCTTCACGTCTTCCTGAGGGATATCGTGCCGAATTCTGTCCGATTGACGCCTTATCTCGCACAAAACGGAAGAATTAGGCTAATATGTCCGCGCTTTGGCTGTCTCTTTACAGTACGAAGATTATCGTCAACTACAATTTCGTTGGAATACCCTGTCTCCAAATGCAAGGAAGTTCATCAGTCTTCACAAAAACTGCCTGTAGACGAGAGGGGAGAGCTTTATGCAGCCACCGAATCGTTAATCGTTTATCTAATAACATAAAATGTCTCTCAGACAACAAAGAAAATTTAAAAACCAAATCGAATTTTTTTTTCTTATGTACAACTCTTCTGTTATAGGTGAGCCAGATCGCTGGTCGATCATCAGCGATCGGCTTGTTATCTTTGGCGCGTCCCCAGGCATCAGGATCTTTGGGTTTCCGGCTGGGGCGCGCGGGACGGCGAGAGGCAGTCGGTTTGGGGCGGCCGGTGAGACTGGCGGAGTTGTGGCTCGGGCGTAAGCACACGTGTGACGTCTGTTACGCTGCGGCTGTCAGCTAATCGTGAAACTCCTGCGGCGGTTACTGGTTGCCTGGAAGGCATTTCATATAAACTGCGCCGAGCCTCGCAGTGAGACGGGAGTCCGGAGTTGGTGTCGGCCTAGATGTTTGTATAAACTGAAGTGCCTATGTGAGAAGCACGGCGTGGGCCTGTTGGTTGCTTCGTCCTTCTGGCAGCCACCGCAAGCGGATGTTCGGCCGGAATGTCTACAGTTTGTGGTGAGCATAGCGTCGCCGGCCGCGGTGGCCGTGCTGTTCTAGGCACTGCAGTCCGGAACCGTGGGACTGCGACGGTCGCAGGTTCGAATCCTGCCTCGGGCATGGGTGTGTGTGATGTCCTTAGGTTAGTTAGGTTTAAGTAAACTAGAAGAAGGGATAGGTTGGTAGGACATGTTCTGAGGCATTAAGGGATCACAAATTTAGCATTGGAGGGCAGCATGGAGGGTAAAGATCGTAGAGGGAGACCAAGAGATGAATACACTAAGCAGATTCAGAAGGATGTAGGTTGCAGTAAGTACTGGGAGATGAAGAAGCTTGCACAGGATAGGGTAGCATGGAGAGCTGCATGAAACCAGTCTCAGGACTGAAGACCGCAACAACAACAAGTTCTAGGGGACTGATGACCTCAGTCCCATAGTGCTCAGAGCCATTTGAACCATTTTTTTTAGCATAGCGTGAACAAGTTCTCGTAGGATGTGCTCCCAGCCTGACTCTTAGCCTGTGTTACTTGTGGGTGCCGACCCCTTGTCTGTTACTGCTTCCGGGTGTCCTGTAAGACTTCACAGCAAAACTGTGTTTTTGTGGCATTCTGTGTTTCTGGCTCAGCCTCCGCCTAGAAAGGAGAAATATTTGGAATTTCTTAATGGTGTAATTTAAACATATATAAAAAAAATGTTCTTTCAGAATAAAGGCCTGTTTCTTTGGGACACTGCAGTTCAAACAGGAGTGGCGTAATGTTAATGAGTATTTGTCAAATGAAGTGTATGTATAACGTATTGCTGTTTTCTGGGGCACGCAGCTGTGTTATTGAACTCATTTGAAGTGTTACGTGTATGTTGGGTGAACGACTGCTCCCCACTTCAGTGCATTCTTTGAGTAGAATTGTAAGGTTTTTTTGGATATTTTTCAGTGGGGTGTATTGATCCAATTTTGTTTTTCTCTTTCTTTGAATTACGGTAAACTGTTCAGTTGATCTGGTTATTGACTTAATTCGCGCTTCACGCACTACATCAGCTGATATTGAAATTGTTTTTTTTATTTCTGTTTAATGTCAGACAGATTGAAATGTAACTTCATTTATGTTATTTGAAATAAATGTGTTGGATTGACCTTAATGAATTATGTGCAATCGAAGTAAGGGACCCAGTCCTTCATTAGTGCTTAACAGTGGCGTGTGGTTCGGGTTGTGAGCCCCGTGGTCGTATTAACAGGTATGAATTTTTAATTAAGTATTTAACACACATGTGAACGATTCAGTAGGTTCTCAGAAACATTGACTCATAATGTGCACTAGTTTTACTGAATGAATGAATTAAAATATGCACTTGTTAATAACGACCGCAATTAAGTAATAAATTTGTTTGTGCGGCTGACTGTAAGAATGGGGATGCACTTACATCACCCACTACATGAAAGTCACTGTTTTGGGTGCATATGTAATTATCTCAAATCTAAGGATCTGAGAGAATTTTGTATTGCTTCAGTCGTCACATATAGATCAGAATCTATACATTAATTGGTTCAAATGGTTCAAATGGCTCTGAGAACTATGGGACTCAACTGCCGAGGTCATTAGTCCCCTAGAACTTAGAACTAGTTAAACCTAACTAACCTAAGGACATCACAAACATCCATGCCCGAGGCAGGATTCGAACCTGCGACCGTAGCGGTCTTGCGGTTCCAGACTGCAGCGCCTTTAACCGCACGGCCACTTCGGCCGGCTATACATTAATTGACCTTTTTTATAATACATATTATTTCAGAATGTTACAAGAAAATGAATTTTGAGATAGTTTCATTTGGCAACATCTTGTCGAGGTCACCTTGGCTAGCTGCATTAATGCTCTCTAGAATGTAGTTTTGGAACACAGCCAGCCAGACAATAAGCATCTGTCAACTGGCGACGCCTGAGTCTGTTTCCAGCGTCGACAGCCCAGGAATGCATTAGCGTAAAGTGTCAGACATCCACAGTTCAAATATCACACTGTCTGAACCTGAAGAGTTCACAATAGAACGCCCAGCCGCGTTTTATAGCACAAGTTTAGACATCCATTTGGGCATCTATCCCCTGCTCTTTTCTCACAGTGTCCAGAAAATCTCACCTTAGTTTCTCTTTCATTCTGAAAGTGCCGTTAGTTTCACAAATAAAGGCTTTTCTCATAAAACATTGTGACACACTGTGACTTCCATTGTCAACGCCAAAAATGTGTTTATAACGTTTTCTGAAGGTTTGTTTCAGTGGCATTCTGCATAAATTAACTTGATTTCGTTGTAGACCTATGCTTGTGGTGGGTGCTATGTACTGTGAATGCAATTTGATTCTATAGACTAATCTCTTAGCTATGTAAATTTTTGTTATACTCCTGTAGCTGTCGATATAGTCAGCCATTGCAGTGCCTAGCTTGCCCTGGGTGGGAACTGTTCTGATGAGACTGTAGGTCGATGCATGATACTCCAAGCATTCCAGCACGACCCGGCAGAAAGGACTGACACTGCTACAACGAACGAAGCGTGTTACGTGCAAATTGCAATCGTTTGTCTTTTCCCATTATTCTGCAGTGCGCGGTGTAAGCACTCTGAGAGGGACAATGCACACAGATCTTTCAAGACCATTACGACGGTTATGAATGTGCTATTTCTTTGTAGTCGAACAGTTGTAAGTTTCTCATATGTTCTCTGCTGTTGTAAATAATTCACTTGTCCTGTGAACGAGCGCACTGCAGGAGTAGTGAGTAAAATCTCTGTGTTTAGTTGTATCTTTGTCCATAGCTCGGGCATTCTTATTTGAGGCATATTAGCAAGCAATTGAGTTTTTCAGAGAATGGGATCTGTTTTCTGTGAACCTAGCAGAAAATAGCTGGAATATATTATTACGGAGATTTAAACTGATTTATAATACTTTCATGTTCTTTGTAATGATGGAGAAGATTTTGAAGGAATTCTGAAAATATGTTTGAAATTTCTTTGTAATGAGAGAATTTTGCAATCGTTAGAGTCTTCTTATATCGTGCAGTCTTTTGGTCAATAATCAGAGTTTTATATGTCAAAAACGATTTTTTTTAAAATAAAACACACCTCCGTGATTCATAGTAAGAGAGTTTGTGCAAAATAATAAAAAAAATATTTATCTGGATTTGCTGCACCTGCTGATTTGTATTTGCTTCCGAGAACGTCAGTACCCCAGACACAAAAACAGCAGGCTGAACAAGAGGTAAGGAACTTTTATTTTAGGGCAGATCTCATCTTGCATTCTTGAGCAAACAGCAAGCTAGCAAGTAGATTAATTTTCAGTGAACAGTGTTGGTAATTTCAAACTGTTATTTTCTTCCAGTGGAGCAGTAATTTATTTGTATGGTTATTCCATGTCAAATATTGCACTTGATATATCACAAGGTTCATAATGTACTTCAGTACTGAGTTTCAGTTATGCATTCAGCATGCAATTAGTTTCTTTTGGCATTAAATTAGATTCATTTTTCTTTGTTTCAAATTTTGCATTTCATGAAGTTTAAAGTTTTATTTCACAACACTGTTCACATGAGCGTCACAGCGTCAACCAACAGCGAGCTTCGCTCAGCAACTGCACACGATATTTAAAGTACAAGTTACACGAGGAGAAAGGTTTTGAAAGAAATCTACAATGTGTTTTTTTTCCACTGTGTACAAACTCTTGTCATTGATCGATGAGAGGATACGGAAAAAAAAATGGTCTAATGAACTTACGTCCGGAACTGGATGGTTTCCATCCTAGAAACTTTTTCTTCAGTCCTACCTCGTTACAGAGACTCCGGTCTAATACGCGCTGGACCATGCAGCCACAGTTTCAGTATGTGTTGAAAATACTCAACGCATGCATGTACGCCCCGTAGCATGTTCTGTATCGCACGTTCACATCAGCTAGCCTGCATCCGAACAGTGTCAAAGGCAGCACGAATACGCTGCCCCATAACCAGAAATCGCACGGCCAGTCAACGAGCGAGCCATGCAACTAGTTTCCCTCTTCCGATCCATCGATCAGGGAAGACACGATTGAGATGCGTCCGGACGTTAACGGGAAGTGGGCTGGAGCACCATCAGTAGCGGCCACGTAACCCTTCGAATCATCAATGCCATTTCTTCCAACAGGGAAGGCAAAGTCACGTGCAAGAAACTGCGATAGCTCCGGCCTGTGAGACGACGTGGAAGGAAAACTGGTCCCAAAACAGGGTCGCCAATTATTTCGACCCACACATTCCGGCTGTATCGATGCTGATGATTTGCTGTCAGCGCATACTACCCCACAGATAATTGTTATGAAAGTTGAAGATACCACTAAGCTTAAACGTGACCTTATCTGTGAATAGGATGGACGACAAACCTCGGAATCGTGGTTGCCTGGTGAAGAAACGAGTGACAAAACTGCTCCCGATGTGGGAAGTCTGTTGCTAGTAAGCCCTGTAAGTGATAAGAGACTGTTCTACACGCTCATCTGGCATAACTTGTACTGACCGTTCAGCAGCCTGGCACTGACAGGGCTGTCACTTTCAACGATGTTAATTGCATTTTCCTCCAGGTCTGGTGTCCGAACATTTCGGTTACATAATTCATGATTCCCTGTCTCAGACAAACGGCGAAACACTGTTGCAAACATCGAATGCTGTGGTTATTGTCGGCTGGAAGACGTCTCTTGATACGACTTCGCTACCCGCCGCCCATTGCCATTTGCCTTTCTGTAAGTGAACATCATAATGGCAAGCTCTCGATTCGGACACGAAACCATTGTATACAACGCTGTATCAGGTCCACTACAAGGTGGGTCAGCTAGAGAAATAAATCGGACACAAGATAACGAGGTGCAGGGGTGGAGAAGAGTTAGTACCTATTTAATTCTGAAGAATTTTGCATGAGAACGAGTCATGCACTCGACCCCATCCTTGCCTACCACCTAATCTATTATGCGCTCAACGGTAACGAAAGGACCCTGCTAGCTGGTAAAATAAGGACTGCACACTCACAATAATTTAGGAAAAATCGTAATCTGCTCAGAGAAGAAAAGAGAACTGAATCATAATAAACAACAGGAAATGGGATTCTGCATATATCTACAAAATAATATGCGGTTTTAATATTACAATGAGATTTATTACAAATCAGAACATACAGGCCCCTGATTATCGACACAAACAGTAGGTTAAAGGATAGGGGCATTGACGATAGTGACTGGATCAAGTATTACCCTCCCGACCATATTGCAGTATCGCGATTAGTAGTGAGAGCTCAAATGGGATCACATGGAGAAACAAGCAAGGTGGACTTGTAGCAGAGCGAGCGCGCCTGCTATTGAGCGCTTCAGTATAAAATTGATAGGTCCTACAATGCCGAAGCCGCAAAATACTGTACCAGTTCTGAAATTTGCAGCACATCGTCGGTAGGCAGCATTCTCATGATGTAGGCGCCGACTTCTGCCGTGCAGCAACTCTGTTTCAACCCCTGGCTTCGAAAGCTGTCCGAGAAGTCTAAATTCTGCCGAAAACAGTGCGACTAAGTCGCAAGACCGTGCCCCTCTGACGAAGATCAAATCCCGAAACACCGCGCCCGCACAACGCAAGAGCTGAGCCAACATTTCTCGACTTCCTACCATCCTCGAAAACCGCGAATCAGCATTCAGTTCTGATTCCAGAATTCCCCCACACTGTCTCAGAACGCCATTCGCGCCAACAGTGACCGTTCCCTCCAATTTCGAGTAGGGCTTTATGACGTCAACTAGCCTCAGTTTAAGTTGACCAATCATGCCTCTGCTATTCAACTGAGGGCACTCAACTTGGCGTTTGACTGGCTACGAAAACAACGTGCCTAGACCACCGGCCATCCGGCGCCAGACAGTCGCACCCAGCAGCGCACGGTACACAAGTATTCTGAGAGTCAAGAGGACAATGCAGTCAGTCGGTGACAGGAATCTTCGTTCTGGACGCGCCGGAACAGTAAACACATAAATTGCGGCGACACTCAGACGTCTCGCAGGTCGTTTCGCCCTGCATACAACAGGCGAAACTCGACCGACGTTAGTCGTTCCGCCACGCGTCTAAGCCCATTGACGTTCGACCCTTCAGTATTCGGAGAAGTGCAGACCCCAACCGGAAGCGCAGTGTGCCGGGTCCACCGATGCTCGTCTCGCATAGGAATTAAGTGAAAAATATTTTGAGCTGTCAGTGCTAATACTCTCATTACAATAACCTGTTTGGTCTGTTACCGCCATGCAATGACATAAAACATTAATAAAATTGATGAAAATGAGAGGCAACATGCAACAGAGGGCATGGAACCTCTCAACATTACCAGTTACCACGGCAGGAGAGAGGCCTAGGTCACGACGTATCAGGAAACCATGCATTCTTTAACTGTGGCCGCACGTTACAGAGGGTGTTAGACTGCAGTCTCTATAACAAAGTATGATAGAATGAATGTCTCCAGCAATTAAACCACGTATTTCCGTACATAAGTTCATTAGACCTTTTTTGTTCCGTATTCTCTGATCGATCTATCCCTTGAGTTTGTACACGGTGGTAAACATCACCCTATGTTGTTTTCTCACATACAGACAATATTTTATAGAAACCTTACACGGTACAGTTCACAGCTCTTCCAGTTGAGAAGTGCCCAGTCGTAACTGCGGCAAGCCACTTAAAATGCCTTTTTCATTTGATATGGGGATGATTCAGTAATTAAGAGTGTAATAACGGTGCAGAATCACAGTGACTGTACATACTGAACTCTTTCCAACTTCTTACCTTTACATTTAACACGGTACAGGACTTTCCTGTTTTCTGTGTGGTTTCTCTGTGTGCGTGGGAATGCGTAGCACACTGGGTTTGGGACAGGCGGGGCAGAGAAGGCAGCGATAAAGAACTGTGACGTCAGTGAGGGCGGGCCGAGGCCCACGAGAAAGACAGGCCGCGGCGCGTGACGTCACGAAGGTAGGCCTGAACTGGCTCGCTGCCCCAGCTCAGCGGACCACATGCACCTGGGCTTGGAGCTATTAGCGACAATTGCATCTTCTACTGAAACCTGCCATAATGAAGTCTTACTGGCTAACAGTACTACAACAACGTTTAATTTAACATCAACACTCGTATGGTATAACGGCTTGTTTATAGCATTTAGTCTCTTCTGCTTAACAGTCCTCATTTCATACAAGAAGTGGTGCCTTATGCAACTGATGACCATTTTGGCATGATTTTAATTTTATTATACCGCAGTACAGCCATAACAAATTACAAGTAGGCCTATGGACTTCCGATCATTGTAGGATTAATACACTACTGCCCATTAAAATTGCTACACCACGAAGATGACGTGCTCCAGACGCGAAATTTAACCGACAGGAAGAAGATGCTGTGATATGCAAATGATTAGCTTTTCAGAACATTCACACAAGGTTGGCGCCGGTGGCTACACCTACAACGTGCTGACACGAGGAAAGTTTCCAGCCGATTTCTCATACACAAACAGCAGTTGAACGGCGTTGCCTGGTGAAACGTTGTTGTGATGCCTCGTGTAAGGAGGAGAAATGCGTACCATCACGTGTCAAGAGATGGGGACGTTTGCAAGACAACAACCATCTGCACGAACAGCTCGACGACGTTTGCAGCAGCATGAACTATCAGCTCGGAGACCGTGGCTGCGGTTACCCTTGACGCTGCACCAAAGACAGGAGCGCCTGCGATGGTGTACTCAACGACGAACCTGGGTGCACGATGGCAAAAGGTCATTTTTTCGGATGAATCCAGGTTCTGTTTACAGCATCATGATGGTCGCATCCGTGTTTGGCGACATCGCGGTGAATGCACATTGGAAGCGTGTATTCGTCATCGCCGTACTGGTGTATCACCCGGCGTGATGGTATGGGGTGCCATTGGTTACACGTCTCTGTCACGTCTTGTTCGCATTGACGGCACTTTGAACAGTGGACGTTACATTTCAGATGTGTTACGACCCGTGGCTCTACCCTTCATTCGATCCCTGCGAAACCCCTATATTTCAGCAGGATAATGCACGACCGCATGTTGCAGTTCCTGTACGGGCCTTTCTGGACACAGAAAATGTTCGACTGCTGCCCTGGCCAGCACATTCTCCAGATCTCTCACCAATTGAAAACGTCTGGTCAGTGGTGGCCGAGCAACTGGCTCATCACAATACGCCAGTCACTACTCTTTATGAACTGTGGTATCGTGTTAGAAGCTGCATGGGCAGCTGTACCTGTACACGCCATCCAAGCTCTGTTTGACTCAATACCCAGACGTATCAAGGCCGTTATTACGACCAGAAGTGGTTGTTCTGGGTACTGATTTCTCAGGATCTATGCACCCAAATTGCGTGAAAATGTAATCGCATGACAGTTCTAGTATAATATATATTTGTCCAATGAATACCCGTTTATCATCTGCATTTCATCTTGGTGTAGCAATTTTAATGGCCAGTAGTGTAACTGTATGACTCCATAATAGCAGATTGCTGTAGAAGATGCAGTTCTCGTTTGTACGTACACATCTAGTTACGAGTAAACGGGTGCAGAAACGTAGTATTTCTGCTGCGTTGAGCGAGCAAGCGAGCGCAGGCCTACCTTCGTGACGCACGCGCCACGGCATGTGTTTCTCGTAGGCCTCGGTGCGGCTGCCTCAGGTGTTCGCTTCCACGCAAGTCGTCACACCACGGCCAGCCACGGAGGCTGCGAGCTGTTGTGCGTCTTACGACCGAGCCCCGACACTGGCCAAGCTGGAGCCGGGGAAACCAGCAGCAGGCTGGCCGCCACTGCCTCGTGTCCTGAAGAGTGCTTTGAGGAGACACGGTTTGCAGAAAATAATGGCCTAGCCTCGCATGATGTTTTCTTCTTTCAGAGCACCCGTGCAGCGAGCCTAGTTACTGGGTGCGAACACGAGTGACTGCTAAAAAACGTCGGAGGTGTCACAGAGACAGACGTCATTGCCACTTTTGTCACGACGTATTACAGGGGATATGCAAAATAACGCGAACAGTGATAGTAATGGGATGGTTGTGTTTGACGGTCAACAACGCAGCTAAGGCACGTGTCGCGCTGGAGTGTATGTGTTACAGTACGGACTGGGCATCAGTGCAGGTTGTTTACTAGTAGTGCACACTTCGCATTTTCATTCAGAGGCGAGGGCGACGTGTAATGAAAGACCTAACAGACTTCCAAAGAGGGCAGATTGTGGGGGCCGATTAACTGGAGCATCAGTAAGCAAAGCAGCCAACTTATTGAATATGTCAAGAGCAACTGTTTCAACAGTCATGACAGCCTACACAAAACATGGAAAGACGTCATCGTGTAAACGTAATAGTGGGTGCAAAGTAAAATTAAAGACAGAGATAGTCGTACAGTAAGACAAACTGTGAAAAAAAAAAGAGTACGGCAGCTAAAGTGTAAAGTGACTACAGAGCTCGGTAGCCATCTTAGAGACCTCATATCTACCGACACTGTGTAACCTCCTCCTCACTTATCGACCTTAATGACAGTGAAAAATTAAACCGCGTATACCTAATGGAAACTTAGGAAAAGCAATCATCACCGAAGTTAATTTGTGGGTAAAGAGGGAGGAAAGGGTTACATCTAAATGAAAGGAAAAATGCAAATGAAACAGGTGGAAATTAATTTTAAAAAGGGGTAAAGTTAATAAAGAAAGTAAATGTGCGGCCGTTACGTTAACAATTAACTAACGGTAATTAGATATTTGAGATTTGGGGGAAATTACGGTCGCCAGTCCTATGGACAACTACTATAATGACTGAAAATGAAAGATTCCTTCACATATAATTAGCACTAAAAGCGTGGCAACTGAAGGTTGACACGTGTTGTGTGAAAACTGAATGTTTGTCAGAAGTAATAAATTCCGCTACACTCTGACTTAATTTAGCAAAAGAATTAATAAAACCGGAAAATTGAAAGTTAATTTAGTGACTGAAATTAATAGTGAAATTTGTTTCTGAAGCACTACGGAATTCAATAAAATAAGGTTAGTCTTGGGCTACCTCAACAATCATTTAAAAAGCTACTTGAATCTACGCAATTTAGAAATAAGAGATTTAACTTTGAACCTGAATTAAATGATTCTGAACAATTAACAACAGTAAAATTTAGTACGTACCAAGCTGAGCTGCAGTCACAGGTAAGCTAAAATATGGTAACAAAACTCGCACTCTTAATTTGTGCTTGAGTAATCTAAATATTGTAGCCAGCTATGAATACTTTAACTGAACTTTGAAATTAAAGTAGTGAAATGGAATGATATTACTTTAATGCTGGCGTTTGAATTTCAACGACACTCGGGATCATTTCGGAAAAGGAAGGGACCCTGCTTGGTAATGCATTTGGGACAATGAGCAACAAAGGTTCATGCTAAGTTGCTGTAATTTTGAATCAGCAGTTTGAAAAGCTGAGGTCTGCCATACAGTTCTAAATTTTTACGTGCTTTTAGTCTTTCTTGTTGGTTGATTGAAGGTTTGAAGTCGTCGATCGAGGAGGTGGCGACAGTCACTCATTGTCGGCCGTCGCTGTTGCAGAAGCTGGATGTTGGCGCGCCTTCTTCTCGACACGGTCACCAGGCGAAACGGGCTCTTGATGTGCGCCAGCTAATGCTTCCCGTCCGCGACTCCGTGTCAGAAACTATCATAGCAAGTCGAGCGCAATTACGTGCTGCCAAACCCCGAAAGCGCGGCAACTCGCGGGAGCGTCACACAACACACCTGCTCCACCGCACTACTCCAGCCAGACTCTCTCTGCCCGCGCTCCACGCGGCCGAGTTCACACTACCAAAGATCCTAAACACTTTGGTTCTCCACACGACCTATCGATGTAGTCGCTCGATAGCATAGTTTTCCCTAGGCCAGACCCAGCGTAAAAATACAAATAATATTTACAAAAGAAACCAATTATACATCGCCATAAATGCATATATATATATATATATATATATATTATTATTATTATTATTATTCACGTTTGGGCCCTACTGGACCACGCGAAGTACAATCACGGGGCATTCAGTTATTTTCTTTTAGACTTTCTCTCTGCCCAAATTGTTTTCATTCTCTCGGAATGAGCTCTTTTCCTTTCATCAGACCATGTGGTTCCAGTTTTCTTTGGTTTTTCAGCTTGACCAACCACCCAGTCATGAATTTTTTTCCTAAATAATTTTCTGTCTTGAATTTCATCTTGTTTTATATCTGCCTCTTTCATGTCCTCTTTTATAGCAGCAATCCATTTTATTGTCTCAAATTTAGCTTTACTTCGATTTTCGTAGAATTCCACTACTTGTTTAGTTAGTCTGGTAGCATCCATTCTTTTAATATGCCCATAAAATTTTAATCTGCGTTTTTTCATATCTGAATATATGCTGGTGTATTGTTGAATTTCACTATTTGCTCTTAGCCTGTATGTTCCTTCTTCAGTATATTTTGGACCTAGAATTTTTCTGATTACTTTTCTTTCTCTTTTTTGGATTTCTTGAATGTCCTTTTTTCTGTTTAAAATTAGCGTTTCAGCCCCATAAAGGCACTCTGGTTTTATGACCGTGTTGTAATGTCTCAATTTAGAGTACCTCGAGAGACATTTTTTGTTGTAGATGTCTTTTGTAAGTCGAAAAGCTGTCTCCATCTTTTGACAACGAATTTCATTTCCAATTTTTTCTAGACCAGTCTCTGAGATTGTTTCACCTAAATATTTGAATTGCGAAACTCTTTTGATTTTTCCATACTTAGTTTCCAAAAGTTTGGGTGCCAGTTTGTTGCTAGTCATATACTGTGTTTTTTCAAATGAGATTTGGAGACCTACTCTTTCTGCTGTTTCTTTAAGGATTTCTATTTGTTTCTGAGCAATTTGGATGTCCTGCGTTAGAATAACCAAGTCGTCTGCAAAGGCCAAACAGTCTATTCGAATATTTGTTCGTCCTAATTTCACTGGTTGGTCAATTTTGAACTCCAATTTTCGTTCGCGCCACTCTTGTATTACTTTTTCTAGAACGCAGTTAAATAGCAACGGAGAGAGTCCATCACCTTGCCTCACGCCTGTTTTTATTTCAAAGGATTCTGAAATTTCTCCTCTGAACTTTACTTTTGATTTTGTACCAGTTAGCGTGTCTCTGATAATTGCCGTGGTTTTAGGATCCAGGCCTTGTTCTTTCACAATTTGGAAAAGAGATTCACGATCCACTGAGTCATAAGCCTTTCTAAAATCTACAAAGGTACAAACTAGTTTTTTATTGTAAATTTTTTGATGTCTGAGAATTAGTTTGAGGACTAAAATCTGTTCTGGGCAAGATCTATTTGGCCTGAAACCTGCTTGATATTCGCCAATTTTCCATTCAAGTTGCTGTTGTGCTCGGTTCAGAAGACATTGAGAGAGGATTTTGTATGTATGATATATATATATATATATATATATATATATATATATATATATATATATATATATACAAACAGTAAAACAATTACAATAAAGAGACAGAAATGTCATATCTTCAGGTGACAAAATAAGGAAAAAAAATTATAGTACAATAGATGGAAATAGGAGGATATGCATTTCCGGCGTTACACGTGCCCCACATTGTCTGAGGATGTTCGTGTAACCTAAACAGACTCAGAAAATGTCCCAAAAAAGAAACAGCGGAAATGCATATGCTCAAAACATCAACAAAATTTAGCATTCGTCTAATTAACCATAAATCAACTTTTAGACCATAATAATTGAGTGGAGACACTCCTAATCTTATTCCACTCTGTCATCTTACACAAAAGAAAACAGGTTGACAACATATTGAAATTCATAGAAAACATAGAAAATGGTTTAGCTATTCTAAAATCATCAAAATTCCTAAGAGTATCAAGAAATGGAATTTTATTTACAAAATTAACCAGAGTACATGGTCATAAAAAAACAGGTATATCAAAATACGCAAATTAATAATTAATTACATAGAATACACATTTTATATAACCTTTTCATAATTAATATTTTCGTCATGAGAGTCCACTTAACGCTAAACAAGAAAATAATATACAGCAGATCGACAAAAACATAAATATTGACAACAGAAGTCTTTCACATAGGCTGTCCGGGAAGAAAAACAACTCCGCCTTCCGTACCCGCAAGTACAAAGAATGCCGACAGCGGCACAAGAGCCGACAGCGGCTCCGCCTCGCCAGTATTGTTGCGCCCGCCTGTGCGGCACGCTTGATCTCATTCGCCCTTGTAACGGCATTTCCAGAATGTCGGTTTCACTGAATTCTTTCGGAAAAACTCACTCCCGAGTAATCTCAAGGAGTCCATTAACACTATCACAGTGGATAACTCGACACTGTCCATCATCACACGCATGTACTAGCCTGAAACTTAAAACAGCGTCTAAGTACATCGGCAATGACAAGTAAAACACATATTCATGAAATCTTACAGCTAGTTACAAAATCATATTTACATTGCTTAATCTACTGTGACTCAGCTGAAAACTTAAACTACCAGCTTGGATTTTTCATTTGGTTACTAATCAGTTACTCTTAAATCATTTAATCAAAATTAATTACTTATTAATGACAACATCTTTAACGACCTCTAGGTCAGGTAAAAGCATCGCAACATGGCACATCCTTAAATCTTACACTCTATATTTACATACTGTACAAATTACCCTTTCTGTGGTATTAATCAATTTCAGGTCTACAATGTTCCGTATACCTAATAGCTTTCCAGAGCTTGGATACTCTAAGCAATAAGTATTTGTGTGAGGTATACCAATGACTCTATATGGTCCATTATAAACAAACTTAAATTTAGAGATTTCATTGTCTATCTCGCTCGATTTCTCATGAGCTTTTACAAGTACTAAGTCTCCGATTGCAAACTTAGCAAAACTCGCTTTAGCGTCATGACGACGTATGCGAGCATCGGCTTTTTGCTTCATTATTTCTCGCAAACGATCTTTTTTCACACCAATACTAATGTCAATCCGTGGAGGGAATTTGATTATCTCTTCCACAAGTCCCGGTTTGTCTGAAAACACACTCTTATTCATCATTATTACTTCATACAGTGCTCGTCTTTGTTCGTGTGTTACGTTTGACACACCGTCTACAATACCTTCCAATTCACTTTCTACACTATTGTCAATGCCGAGATTCCTCACGTTACAGTAGTTCAAATTCATACCTACGTCAATAGCATCCAGCCAGTTAACAATGTGTATAGGCTGGTATTGCCTATTCACACCGTCTCCTGCCTCGTCAAAACTAATTACTATTGTTTTATCTTGTGACGTACATGTCAAAGTTTTGCTTTCGCAGTTGATCACTGCACGGTACTTTAGTAGCCAATCTAACCCGATAATTACTTCCGTAGTTAAGTCTGGCACGACGACAAACTCTTGCTCAAATCGTGCCCCACATATCTCGAAGTTGAGAAAAATCTGTTTTGTGACCGGTTTACTGGCCTTCCCAGTAGCACCGATAACTTTCACTCCTGTTACTGGCATAACTACGATACCAGGTCTGTCTTTCAGTAACTCAAATATTTTCCCAGATACAGCACTCAATTCTGCACCGGTGCCAATCAACACGTTTAGTTGTAGGCCGTGCATATTAACAGACACTACTATCTGTCTACACTTGTCCTCGACTGTTTATTTATTTTCCCACAGTAAATCCTCGTCTATATCCAGGTCATTCCAGAAAAAAAACCATCTGGCTTTGATCCTAAATCCGGCTTATCTGGTGGCTTTTTCAGCCTCTGTTCACATACAGTTTTAATTTCAACACGTTTGTCCTGAGGCTTAGTCTGTAGCTCCGCCTCCAATACCGAAATCTTTTCCTGTAACTCGTCAACTAGTGAGTGTTGCTTTGCTATAAATGCACTAATTGTCACCTTCGTTGATTCCTCTTTGGTCAGATTGATCTCATCTGCCAATCTACCTGGAGGAATGTGCCCAGTAGTATCTGCAATTACTTCCTCTGGATCTGCGCAACCCACACTGCTACCGTCTGACCGTATAACGTCAGCTCTAACCTCATACACGCTGTAATCTACGTGCTTTTCTACCAATCGTGTCCGGCTATCACTAAAATTCTCCTAATCTTTCTCCTCAATACTTTCGCAATGTTTAAACTGGAGTTTTGCGTCGGATGGGTCGGCCACTTCTAACACTATAACTTTCGGTAAAGTCTGCCGGTCAGGGCCAGAACTTTCCGTTACCACTTCAACATCCAACTCCTGCGGTATGAAACACGACGAATCTTGCTCGTGCTCCCCATTAACATCAACTATTTCTGGCAAAGTCTGCCGGTTAGGGCCAGAACTTTCTATCATTTCACAAACACTATCTTCCTGCGGGACGAGACGCGGAAAATCCTGCACGCGCTCCCCATAAACACTTCTCCCATACAGGCCCCTATAATCTCTTAGTTCGTCGTATAAGCGATCGAACTGCCGTAACCAGACCTCATCCCTCTCTGCATCCCCTCGCTCGATGACGGACGTTTTATCCGACATCTGATCTTCTCTCAACACTTGCGAATCATTCTTAAACTCAATCTCCAGCTCCGCTGTGGGTGTTACAGCTGCCACTTTATAATCGATTTCCAGAACACTGCTTAAATTGTTCTCACTGACAGTGAATGTATTTTCTGCTGCCGTGTCTACAGCTGATCTACTACTTGTGGGCACACTCCTTTCTCCTAACACTGGCACACTCTCCCGCCGTTGATTATTCCATACGGAATTTTCATAACGACGACACCTGGGTTTTCTCCTGTTATTGGGCCGCCAAAATTTCTCCACGCCCGGTCGGCCCCTCACCGGCATGGCTAATGGTTTCCGTCTCGTCCCAGCAGATCTGCTCCCCGGATACTGCTGAGGCGGCTGGTCACACCCTCTGGCGTTATTACTATTCTGCGAAGCCCGTATCACGCTAGTATGATACTGGTTTCCGTCATTCCTGTTATTATTTGCATTGTACCGATTGTCATTACGGCCCGAACCACTATTGTTACTGCTGCCAAGATTGCGGTATGCATTATTCCCATAGTTATCATTGTTGTGGTTGCTGTGGTACCCGTCGTTGTTACCAGGGCCTCTACCACTGTCGCGATTATTGCGCCAATTGTCCTCGTCCTCAACTCTTTCCAGTAAATAATTGATTGTCCTGTAATTGCTTCCTACGTAACGTTTTGTATCACCTGGAAGCTTCTTGTAGAGTTCCCAGACTATTTCGGATTCCGTGCGGCGATCACGCAAATATTCCAACTTGCGGATCCAGCCCTCACAAAACTCCTTCATCGAGCCGCGCGAATTCGCATCGAAATGCCTCGATACGACAAATTCGCGCCAGACACTTTGCTGTTTTTGCTCTGACCAGTATTCAGCCACAAACAAATTTTTAAACTCGTCAAAAGTCAGGTTCGTAATGTTGAGGTTTAAGCCCCAACGCTTGGCATCACCAGGCAACACATCAATAATCGCATTAATTTTTCTCTCATTAGCACATGATCTGGGTAAAACTCTTTCACAATTTTTAATGAAATCCGTCGCGTGTATACCGCCCTTTTTCAAGGGGTCGAACCGCTCCACTTTCGTCAACAATTCCGAACTATGTGCACAGATTGGCACATAGCTCTGTTTTTCGTCAAGTTTCTTTTCTAATTCCGACGCTCTCGTAATTACTTGGCAAGTGGTTGTCGCAAGCGTTTCTACTTCCCTTTTTTTCTTTTCGCTTCGTCACTTTAGTATCTACTTCGGATACTAAAGCCTTTAAAGTTTCCACCTTCTGTTGATCCTCTTTTTTCACTAATTGAATTTGTTCCGTCACCTTATTCTCTATGATCGGAGCAACTGCTTCTCCTACACTTTTCTCGATTCTGCTAATTTCGAAATCAAAACGAGTATTTCTGCTCGCAATTTCCGCCTGAACTCCTATCATTTCTTGTTTAAGATTACCGATTTCGGTATTAATCATAACAATATCTTCTTTGATTTTATCAACTTTTGTGTTAACAACTCCAACATTGTTGTTAACAACATTAATAGCTTTGTTCTGATCGTCTAGTTTCCTGTCAATTTTTCCAGACTGAGCTTTAATTTCTGCCGATTGGGTCTTGATTTCGTTAATCAAAACATTCAATAAATCAATTAAATTCCCGGAAACTACCGGTTTTACTTCCGTAGCTGGTTCCTCTATATATGTTCCCCCGTATTCGTCATCAAGGGGTACAGATTTGATTTTCGCTTCCGATTCCGAAACATTTTCTGAAGTTTGGAATTCCATTTCTGCTCTTTGTTGCGTTTCGGCGGTCGCGTCTTTCATGCTAGCCGCCTGCCCCTGAACATTGGGTTTGCCACTGTTCGACCGATGGTTCCGTATCCAAGTCTACCAAATTTTGGTAATTGTTGCCTTCGCTCATTTTAATAATTTTCAATATAAATGCCAAATCTCAAATATAATTAGGATTACTCCCACTACTTATTCGCGCTGACGCAATGGCCTGTTCGTAACCAGTACTTTGTTACGAGATTTGCACAATACAAAATTCGTCTCCAGAACAACCTCAAAACTGAAGACTGTCCTGTCACCAGGTCGCCACGTGTAACCTCCTCCTCACTTATCGACCTTAATGACAGAGAAAAATTAAACCGCGTGTACCTAATGGAAATTTGGGAAAAGCAATCGTCACCGAAGTTAATTTGTGGGTAAAGAGGGAGAAAAGGGTTACACCTAAATGAAAGGAAAAATGCAAATGAAACTGGTGGAAATTAATTTTGAAAAGGGGTAAGTAAATGTGCGGCCGTTACGTTAACAATTAACTAACGGTAATTAGATATTTGAGATTTGGGGGAAATTACGGTCGCCAGTCCTGTGGACAACTACTATAATGACTGAAAATGAAAGATTCCTTCACATATAATTAGCACTAAAAGCGTGGCAACTGAAGTAGTGATTCTCCAGCAGAAAGAGGTTCCTACTCAATGGTCTGAAGATGACCACAGTAGTGATCGAAACCGGTCACCTTAATAAATAAATCGTGATCGAGACTGTTTTTAATAGTAAACAAATTCTGCTGTTCGCGGGCATGTCCTGTTTGGCGGGAAGAAATAGCAGGATGTGAGATTCACCTAGAAAAACGAGAGTTCGTTTGTTTGGAGACGGGCGAGCATACACGTCTCCTGGACACCTGAGGAGCTCATGTAAAGGCGGAGGAGTCTACGCATCTCCTGGACATCTAGGGGCTACTGGAGAGACGTGCAGATGTGCGCACCTTGGGCATATTTTTGAGAGCTCGTCCGGAGACGTGGCTATGTGTATATCTACATCAGCATCTACATCAGGCTCGTACATTGGGAGAGGGACAGTGGCACGCATCTTAGCGGAGCAGGGGGCTAGAGTTTTTGCGGTGGGAGCGCAACCTTACTGCAGACGGCGACCTTCTGCAAGTCTGTTGCTGAATAATTACGGCGAGCGTAATTAGCGGCACCGGCGTGATGCGGCATCTCTTGGTCCATACTTGCTCAAGTCATTGCGATCAACCGTCTCGGGTCTAGCAGTGCTCTGGCGGATGTGTGAGTTTCTCAGTATACCTATCTGGCCAACAGTATCTGTTTTTCCATTCGGGTTAAAAATTCGAGGATAATGTTGAGAGCATCAGCTGCGTCAGAGGAGCATGTTTCTTGTTGACTTAAGTAACGCCGAAAACCACTAAAGCCACTAGCTACAGTTTACATAATGAACTTATAAACCGGTTCACATTCTTCCACGACATGATAGGATTAATTATATTTTTATTTGAATAAATTACTGTCTTAATGCAAAGATTTTTCTGTTAAGACCGTACATTCATATAAAAAAAGAATTCTTTGCAAACCTTCACAGCTACGGCCCTAAATCAAACGCGTAGTTCATTAAAGCTGTGCACACTAATTACAGCGTGGGAGTTGCAGGCATATTCGGCTCTTAATTAATTTTCTGGGTCAGGGTAAAATTTTACACGGACAGAGCATTGCAGGTTGACAGCTATATGCATAGGAATCTACACTTCTGTTGAAAAGCTAATCGTAGCTAAGATTTGCGAGAGTATTTTCTGAATAGACTGTCGGAAAGGACTGCAGAACATGGTGTAACTGAATCACCGCATTTCTGTCACAAAGCGGCGTCCGAAACCCGCATGGCCCCTCACTTGCTTAGTACGTGAAAAACTCTGTGCTGCTACCTAGGGTCCAAATGACACCTCTGTGGCACTGTAGGCCACAAAGAGACACACTTTGCTGACAACGAAAGTGTTAAGTGCGATATACGCATTACTGTTGCAATGATTTTCGTTTTTATGAATCACATCTACATCTGCATCTATACTGTGAAAACCACCGTGAGATGCATGGCAGAGGGCACAACCGATTGTGCCTGTTCCGACGTAACGATAAGCGGCGTCACGAAGATGAAGGACGCAGGAGCAGAGAAGGCTGTGAGGCGACGTCAGGCAGTAGCCCGCACCACGATAGGAGCGGCCTCTGGCCGAAGACAACATAAGCGCCGCTGCTGCCAGCCTCGGCCGCACAGCACCAGACCGGTATTCGCAGACCAGGACAGCTGTTGACCGACACAACGATAGCCGATATTATGATCCATATCCATTGCTTACATGGACATCGCCTGTAGCGAAGAGCATTACTTGTTTACACGTCGCCCATCGCTTGCGACACCGTTGTAAATTCAAAGTTGAGTACTGTCAATCTTCTTATGTGTAATAAAAACTACACTACTGGCCATTAAAATTGCTATACCAAGAAGAAATACAGATGATAAACGGGTATTCATTCGTCAAATATATTATACTAGAACTGACATGTGATTACATTTTCACGCGGTTTGGGTGCATAGATACTGAGAAATCAGTACCCAGGACAACCACCTCTGGTCGCAATAACGGCCTTGACACGCCTGGGCATTGAGTCAAACAGAGCTTGGATGGCGTGTACAGGTACAGCTGCCCGTGCAGCTTCAGCACGATAGTACAGTTCATCAACAGTAGTGACTGGCGTATTGTGACGAGCCAGTTGCTCGGCCACCATTGACCAGACGTTTTCAGTTGGAGAGAGATCTGGAGAATGTGCTGGCCAGGGCAGCACTCGAACATTTTCTGTATCCAGAAAGGCCCGTACAGGACCTGCAACATGCAGTCGTGCATTATCCTGCTGAAATGTAGGGTTTCGCAGGGATCGAATGAAAGGTAGAGCCGTGGGTCCTAACACATCTGAAATGTAACGTCCACTGTTCAAAGTGTCATCAATGCGAACAATAGGTGACCGAGACTGTAACCAATGGCACCCCATACCATCCCGCCGGGTGATACGCCAGTATGGCGATGACGAATACACGCTTCCAATGTGCGTTCACCGCGATGTCGCCAAACACGGATGCGACCATCATGATGCTGTAAACAGAACCTGGATTCATCCGAAAAAATGACGTTTTGCCAATCGTGCACACAGGTTCGTCGTCGAGTACACCATCGCAGACGCTCCTGTCTCTGATGCAGCGTCAAGGGTAACCGTAGCCGTGGTCTCCGAGCTGATAGTCCATGCTGCTGCAAACGTCGTCGAAGTGTTCGTGCAGATGGTTGTTGTCTTGCAAACGTCCCCATCTGTTGACTCAGGGATCGAGACGTGGCTGCACGATCCGTTACAGCCATGTGGATAAGATGCCTGTCATCTCGACTGATAGTGATACGAGGCCATTGGGATCCTGCAGGACGTTCCGTATTACCATACTGAACCCACCGATTCCATATTCTGCTAACAGTCATTGGATCGCGACCAACGCGAGCAGCAATGTCGCGATACGATCAACCGCAATCGCGATAGGCTACAATCCGACCTTTATCAAAGTCGGAAACGTGATGGTACGCATTTCTCCTCCTTACACGAGGCATCACAACAACGTTTCACCAGGCAATGCCGGTCAACTGCTGTTTGTGTATGAGAAATTGGTTGGAAACTTTCCTGATGTCAGCACGTTGTATGTGTCACCACCGGCGCCAACCTTGTGTGAATGCTCTGAACAGCTAATCATTTGCATATCACAGCATCTTCTTCCCGTCGGTTAAATTTCGCGTCTGTAGCACGTCGTCTTCGTGGTGTAGTAATTTTAATGGCCAGTAGTGTATTAGTGTGATTTACTTGAATTGTTGTATAGCATTCCGAGAACGCACCATCCTTAAGGCACCCTATACGAGACGAGTGGGCAGAACCCCACACTACCAGTTAGGCTAAGGGCAAATTGCGACGCGCGTAGCTCGTGTGACGTGACGCGGCACTACAGCTTGACGGATACGTGCCGCGCTGGTCCTGCGCGTATTAAGACGCGTACACATGGTTTGCAGGCGCCGGTTGGTGACGCTCTGCGCTGACAGAATCGAAGCGAGCTCTGTAACCTTTCTGAAAAGATTTTACAGAAACTAATCTGTAAAAATATTTGATATTTGCGTTACTTGTAGCATTAAATGTCAGCTTCGTGGTGAATAATGGTCTTACTTATCATGAGAAACGCATTTAAAAGACGCTGGGAAAAATTCGAGAGGTTTGATATGAAAAGTAGTGGTCGCTATGATTTTTCGTTTGGTGCGTTATAGCGTATGGTGCAGCGTATGAAATTTAGCTAATATATTGAAGTTTTATTTAGACTTGGATTGCCGTCTCAGTCTGTCTCCGATCTCCAGATCGTATGTAGCGCGTTCGCTCCAGATAACATGCCCGCGAGAATGAAATATTCAAAACATCCCTCATACCTCCTAAACCAATCGAGACATCGAATTTGCCAAATGGTTAACACACGCAACTTCCTTATCTATGGCGATATATCAGCAGTTACAGTTTTTATTTAATTTATTTCTTTCACTAAAGTTACTGTAATTTTTAACAGTCATGGACAGATAATGAAACAAGAATTTCCTAGTATGAAAATAAACGTGAAATTTCTTCTCTTACGTTACTGCAAACCGTCACCGTGAGGTTTAACGTAATGTACTGACTCCTGCCGCCAGCTGCTTGTATAATGGGACACACTGTTCAGATTTCTGTCACAATAGCTGCTGCAAGGTGAGTTTGTGCAAATAATATATTGTGTTTTGGCAAAAGAAGCGCAATTAAATCTGGCAATGTAGCCGTTACTCATAAATAGTGATGCTTCTTCGAATGAGAAAAGGTTAACAATTAACACAAAAATAAGTCGACAATTCTGTTGCAATTTTGGTTGAATTCCCGTATCCCGTCGTATTTTTAAGACCGAACAACTGGACTGGAAACTTACCAAAGAATTTTATTTCTGTGCCCTTCATACATGTAGTATAACCTCCTTTATTACATCGATATCCAGATAACCACAGCGAAACTCATATATGTGGTGTCACCGCCAGACACCACACTTGCTAGGTGGTAGCCTTTAAATCGGCCGCGGTCCATTAGTATACGTCGGACCCGCGTGTCGCCACTGTCAGTGATCGCAGACCGAGCGCCGCCACACGGCAGGTCTAGAGAGACTTCCTAGCACTCGCCCGGTTGTACAGCAGACTTTGCTAGCGAAGCCACACTGACAAATACGCTCTCATTTGCCGAGACGATAGTTAGCATAGCCTTCAGCTAAGTCATTGGCTACGACCTAGCAAGGCGCCATAGCTTTGATAATTAATATTGTGAAGCATGTATCATCAAGAGCGATGTTCTACAAATGTGGATTAAAGTTAAGTATTACAGCAACTGCGTCCATTTTCTAAGTTCTCATTTCCTTTTAATTGTTCCAGACCTCACGCCAATCAGGGTGAGCTTAACGCGTGCCTTTCGGCTTCCTCTCGTTGTGACTTGGCTGTCTTGCTAAGTCACAACAATATACTTAAGATCTTGGACGCTTTTTAGCAGGAGCTCATAAGGGGATATATGTAGGGAAATTCCCACTTTTCGAATGTTTCAAAAAATGGCTCTGAGCACTATGGGACTTAACATCGGTGGTCATCAGTCCCCTAGATCTTAGAACTACTTAAACCTAGCTAAGCTATGGACATCACGCACACCCATGCCCGAGGCAGGGTTCGAACCTGCTGACCGTAGCGGTCGCGCGGTTCCAGACTGAAGCGCCTAGAACCGCTCGGCCACGTCGGCCGGCAATATTACTCCCTATTTCACGATCCTCGTGGTGAATCGCCTGTTCTGCGATTTGAAGAGATTGTGGAGGAAGAAGATATAATCCCAGGGCTAATGTCTCACCAGTTACTGAACTGCAAGTTGTTCTTCACAAAAGAAAAAACAAAACAAAAAAATCATACGGATGCAGATAACTGAAAAATACAAAGTACTAACGAAAAAAGATGGGCGCTTAAATGGCGAAAAACGAATTTCCGCTCACTGACAATAAGATTCAATGTACATTAAGGCTATACTTGTGGGACGGCCAATACTTCCACTGTCCATATGCGCCATGCCGAAGGGACCATGTGGCATGGATCGCGGCGAAAGAAACTGTGCCGCAACCACAACGCCGCGCGAACTGGTACAGACGCGTGTCGCGTCCCAGTCGCGTCGCGTCGCAGTTTGCGCGGTCCCGTTTGAACCTGCGAAGTTACAAAAATGCGCAGTGCGCTGCGCCGCGCCACACACGCTATACGCGTCTCAATATGCCCCTAGAGGGGTTTCTTCCCATTCCATTCACGCATGGAGCACGGGAAGAGTTTTTCATTGCCTCTGTGCCAGCAGTAATTATTCTAATCTTATTCTCACGGTCCGTATGCGAGCGACGCGTAGGGGGTTGTTGTATATTTCTAGACTCATCATTCAAAACTGGTTCATGAAACTTCGTTAACAGACTTTCTCGTGATAGTTCACGTCTATCTTCAAGAGCCTTCCAGTTCAGTTCCGTCAGTGTCCCTGTGACACTCTCCCACGGATTAAAGAAACCTGTGATCTTCGTGCTGCCTTCTCTGTATACATTCAATATCTTCCATTAGTACTATTTGGTATGGGTCCCACACACTGAGCACTATTCTACCATCGGATGCACCAGTAATTTGTAAGCAGTATCCTTTGTAGACTGTCTGCACTTGCCCAGTATTCACTAATAAACCGAAGTCTACCACCTGCCTTATCCAGGTCATTCTATTTCATATCCCTACAAAGTGTTGCACCTAGGTATTTGTACGAGCTGGCCGATTCCAGCAATGACTCATTAATACGATAGTCATAGAATACTACGTTTTTTCGTCTTGTGAAGTGCACAGTTTTACGTTTCTGGACATTTAAAGCCGATTGGTTATCTCTGCACGACTTTGTAATATTATCAAGATCCGACGGAATATTTATGCAACTCCTTTCAGACAGTACGTCACTACAGATAATTGCATCATCTGCGAAAAGCCTGATGTTACTATTAATATTGTTTCCAAGGTCATTAATATACAACTTGTGCCCCATGAAATCGCGTGCCTCATGGAATCAGAAAACACCTGACCACTCAGGTAAGGGCGTTGACATGGTCAAGCGCATTACAGTCCATGCTACGACTCGTCGTAGAACGTTATCCTATCGTTGGTTGTCCAACCTTTTTCTCCAGATACAATTAGTGTCTGTTGTTCGCATAGCGTAGATGACAACTTACGCGACTGCTCAAATTTTGGCACGGATGCTTCCTACCTTCGTATGTCCAATTTTTGTATCGCTCTCGTGTTCGGTTTTAGGAAAACAAACGAAAAACGTGTTCGGCGACACCTTCTCTGGCTGGACGCTTGAATTTGCGCGCGCAGCGGCCTGCTGGCTAACTTCAGTGCTAATTAAAACTCGGAAGCGACGCAACGAATCGAATCTTTTTCTTAACAATTATCTTTGAGCACAGCCTACCCTGCAATATCCTTACAAGGTTTCATGTCTATTTCGGACCAGCCTGTATATATTCTGGAACCGCCATCAAGATCGTGTGGAAGCTGCTATTGCGTGCTGCATTGTCAGTATCATGGTCTCGATAACGTGAAATTAGACTCCGCGATGGTTACTGCGAGGAATGCTTTTAGACGGGCTCTCGTACGGGTTTCAGTGCAAAAGCACATTTTTTTCTCATTTTGATTGAAATTAACAAATGAGATGGCATCTCAGATTTTTGAAACTTTATTGTACCATCGTACCAGTATTCTCAAACGCCACTCCGAAAGACATTCTCTACTGGCTGCATGTTAGGAGGCACAGCTGAGGGAGAAGAAATCCGGCGGCGGCATCGAGACAAGTTTAGATGATACGATGTAAGGAGGCTCCATCCTGACAAGCAATACAAGAATCAGCAGAGAATCGCCAGATTTCTCCTTCGCAGATTGTTCAACGTAGCCCTCCACAACAATATCAGAATTGTGAGTCCGCCATGATGCAAAACACCTTGTTATTTGTTGACTTTTTTATTTCCCAAACTAGTTTCGGCGACAAATATCACTATCATCAATGGGTTCTTTAAATCTAAAACACGCAGAAAATAGCCTAGTTATACAAACACAGTAACACATTATTACATTTTTCCTTTTTGTTTTTTGAAATATAATTTTCTATGGATACTTTCATACTACCTCATTTACTGTATGTTATGTCATGTTTTTAAGAATTATTGTCGGAGTTTGCGACATAATTTCTGTGCGTTTTCCTGTTGCCGCTTTTTCTAAGCGTACATCATGTCATCTGAAAACTGTGTGGGCGGCTGTTGATAAACAAATACTAAAGGGTGAACTATGTCAGTGCCGACCGCTGTGACCGAGCGGTTTTAGGCGCTTCAGCCCGGAAGTGCGCTGCTGCTACGGTCGCAGGTTCGAATCCTGCATCGGGCATGGATGTGTGTGATGTCCTTAGGTTAGTTAGGTTTAAGTAGTTCTAGGGGACTGATGACCTCAGATGTTAAGTCCCATAGCGCTTAGAGGCATTTGAACCATTTGTATGTCAGTATTATACACTTGGGGTTGCAGTAGTGTTGTGGAAAACAGTTTTGGTGTGTACTGGGCTGTTACTTACAAGGGAACCTCCCCATCGCACCCCCCTCAGATTTAGTTATAAGTTGGCACAGTGGATAGACCTTGAAAAACTGAACACAGATCAATCGAGAAAACAGGAAGAAGTTGTGTGGAACTATGAAAAAAATAAGCAAAATATACAAACTCAGTAGTCCATGAGAAGATAGGCAACATCAAGAAGGATAACGTGAGCTCAGGAGCGCCGTGGTCCCGTGGTTAGCGTGAGCAGCTGCGAAACGAAAGGTCCTTGGTTCAAGTCTTCCCTCGAGTGAAAAGTTTTAAGTTTTTGTTTTCAGACAATTATTATCTGTCCGTCCGTCCGTCCGATGCGATCACTTTTTTGGGAGTGATTATCACATCGACAAGAAAACCTAAATCGGGCAAGGTAGAAGAATCTTTTTACCCATTCGCCAAGTGTAGTGGTGGTGGTGGTTAGTGTTTAACGTCCCGTCGACAACGAGGTCATTAGAGACGGAGCGCAAGCTCGCGTTAGGGAAGGATTGAGAAGGAAATCGGCCGCGCCCTTTCAAAGGAACCATCCCGGCATTTGCCTGAAACGATTTAGGGAAATCACGGAAAACCTAAATCAGGATGGCTGGAGACGGGATTGAATCGTCGTCCTCCCGAATGCGAGTCCAGTGTACTAACCACTGCGCCACCTCGCTCGGTTCGCCAAGTGTACAAGTTAGGTGGGTCGACAACATATTCCTGTCATGTGACGCACATGCCGTCACCAGTGTCGTGTAGAATATATCAGACGTGTTTTCCTGTGGAGAAATCGGTTGACCTATGACCTTGCGATCAAATGTTTTCGGTTCCCAGTGGAGAGGCACGTCCTTTCGTCTACTAATCGCACGGTTTTGCGGTGCGGTCGCAAAACACAGACACTAAACTTATTACAGTGGACGGAGACGTCAATGAACGAACGGACAGATCATAACTTTGCGAAAATAAAGAAAGTAAACTTTTCATTCGAGGGAAGACTTGAACCAAGAACCTCTCATTTCGCAGCTGTTCGCGCTAACCACGGGACCACGGCACTCTTGATCTAACATTGTCCTTGTATTGCTTATGTTGCACATGGACTACTCAGTTTGTATATTTTCCTTTTTTTTTCATAGTTCCACACAACTTCTTCCTGTTTTCTCGATTGATCTGTGTTCAGTTTTTCAAGGCCTATCCACTGTGCCAACTTATAACTAAATCTGAGGGGGGTGCGATGGGGAGGTTCCCTTGTTAGGAACAGAAGTCGTCGTAACTCCCGCTACAGTTTTCATAGTCTTCTCGCAACATACGATACATCTCTCGCTACACACGCGAACAGCAAGATGACGTAATGTTCTTGATCATAAACAAAATTGCGAAAGTTTTGTTTTTCTATGTATAGAATGAGCTACATGCCCTCCAACGAATGTGTATACCCGGTACATCTTGTATTTTCTTGGTGCGCAGTATAAAGTTCAGACGTCTGCTGAATGTTAAAACTATACCCCAGCTATGACACTACTTGTATATTAATTCCCTAGGAACAGATCAACCAAACTTCTGTTTGGCAGTAAACTGACAGTTAGGTCTAAATTAATGTTATAAACTGTAAACCAGTGCAATTTCTTAAAAATGTCGTAACATTTAATTCGGACATAGTGTGACTGGAGTGAGTTAAGTTGTAAGAGCATCGAAAATGCATGGTGATGTGGTTTGCCACATTCGCATGTGTTTAATAACAGTACATTACGGCTGACTGGTAGAAAGATGCAAGCTGTAGGCTGGCTAGGAATGAGATTGATTATCAAATATTCGTATCACCTCTTGTGGAAAGTGATTCACCTTTGTGAGGCGCGTGTACTATTCAGTTAGTAATATGGATTGTAGGTCGCCATGTTGATGGATGTGGGTCAGACGAGTTAATCAGGTACAGAGCGCGGGGCGAAAGTTGTGGCGTTCAAGGGCGATGTGGGAATTGCATAAGAGAGCGAGAGCAAGGCAACACTGCCGTAGGTCAGGACTCGCGTTTTGGCCACTGCCTTCATCACGCCTTTTCAAGACGGCTCATAAGAGGCCGGTTTCGATCGGGCATGTCTCGTGCCCCAGGGGAAAACCCAACTCCCTAGAGAGAGTGACGTAATAGCAGCGTGAGGAACGTCTCTACATGATATCCAGAGAACACACGTGACACAGGTGTAGGTCAAGGAAATTCTGCTACATTGTTAGTTCCGTCCGTGTTAGAGCAACTGCAGACTTCCGTTTTCAAATAGGAATGCGTTCCTACAAATACAGCGCTTTTGAAATGTATAATCCCTATATGTGATTCTCGGCCGGCTTGGGTGACCGAGCGGTTCTACGCGCTACATTCTGGAACCGCGCCACCGCTACGGTCGCAGGTTCGAATCCTGCCTCGGGCATGGATGTGTGTGATGTCCTTAGGTTAGTTATGTTTAAGTAGTTCTAAGTTCTAGGTGACTGATGACCTCCGAAGTTACGTCCCATAGTGCTCAGAGCCATTTGAACCATTTTGCGATTCTCGTAGCCCCTCTATGAGACCTGATAAGACTTACGAAGCAATTCTTTTTGGTGGGAGCTCTGGTGTCCTTTCTACTTTTGCTGTTGACGTAGAGTTACATTTTTCTATCTCGAATAGGAATCGCCGATATAATTTTGCGAAATGGTGGCCAGTAAGCTGAGCTGCGAAACAAAAATTGTAAAATGTTGCTGTTTGAAATTTTCACGTAACGTGTGACATGACCATACACTGCAATTTTGAACTGTGCCGACGGAATGGAAATGGCGCTCAGCGTTTGTTTGGTTACAATTTATAAAATGTGAGATCCCAATTCAATAAGGAGATTCAGTAAATTACGTCTAGCCTGAACGATAATTACAAGCTTCAAATGTGCGTCGACTGATGTGGGTGATGATTTCATGAAAGCCCCATAGAGTGTCTGAACATCGTGAGTTATCTAAGCCAAATGATCGTCTTTGAATCAACAAAATCATTTTTTTCGCGGTTTATCCAGTGTCAGTCTTTCAGTATGGTGCAGGCATATCAACTGACTCAACTACCCACAGTCAATATTAAATTCTGTAAGAAAAACATGAAATAAGTGTTCTTTTCTCTTTGCATTTGACGAAGTATTTATTTCGTTTCAGGAATAATTCAGACTTTCTTGAAATCTGGAAAGTACATGACATAGGTACAAATTAACGCTAGAAATAACGAATGACGAACTGGATACTGTGTAGAGGCGTATACCGGACGTATGTGAAATTAAAGTACTAGCAATAATGATAAATGACAAACTGTAGAAAATATCCTAGCCAACAAGACGTTAAGAACATCTGTTTCATAATAACAGTACTGTATTGTATTGTATTACGGAAGTAATAAATGGGTGGGAAAATAGGTGGTATAATTAATTTCACTATTTTTTTATATGCGACCGAGCAAGATTTTTAAAGTGTACAGCAGTGCAAAAATACTATGCCCTTTCGCTCACATATCGATACGCCCGAGAGCACTTACATCGCTAATATTGACGTATCCGCATTAAAACCACACATGCTTGTTGTGCCTTGTGATTTAGTGAATGATCTTAATATCGATATATAGAAATTGTGTGCAGACAAATCAAGTTATGTTCTTTCGTTTCAAATCTCCAGTGTTGAGATCGGTTTGCTCCTGTATTCCATGCTTTCCCATAAAGTGATATAGCGCCCATCCTTCTGTCTTTACAGTCCTCGTCGATGTCTTTCACATGTGCATATCCTAATTAATACTCTGATTTTCCCCTGTTCTGCTCCTTGCAATGATAACTGCTGCTAAATACCATAGCTCAAGCCCAATTAACGTGTTCCTGCCTCTAATATACTTCACTTGGTCGATGTAGCAATACGTTTAAAATTATCCTCGTTTCTTCTTATCCTATTCCGCACTTCAATTTTTGTGTGCTCCAGATTTACAGCTCTCGGAACTTGTCCCTAAGTTTCATGTCTCCGTTCCAGTGGATTGTTTCGTCTAGCCTTCCACTATCCAACCTCAGCGCCCTTCCTCAAACGCTGTCGTCACAGCAAAGCGATACCTCGCATTTCCCAATAAGCTCTTCAACAGATTCTGAAACACAACAGAGAACTTAAATCACGCAGCAGTCAGTACCCATCCCTCCGGTAATGTGGTGAGTACGTATGTTCACGCAGTAACAACCGGCTTTTCAACGCGCTTTTCCTGTTGTTACTGTGATTTACGGACTATAACACGCAGTTTTCTCCTCGAAAAATCGCTTCTGAAATTCAGGTGCGTCATATACCCGAAATTAACATAAAAATGACCAGTGCTTCATTTTAAATTGGCTCCAGTCTTAAAAATGGCCATATATTCGATGCCGCGGTGAACCTATCTCTGTCTGGCAACACTGGATTCAACGGGCAGCAGCAGTCAACCAATGCGACGTACGTGAGTCGCGGGGACTCACAAGCTAGCTCTCTGTCTGCCTCCCTCCCCTCCATCACAAACCCAGAACACTGTCTAGCCTACGACGCATCGTTGCAGTCTACGGTGCCAGTGAAGTTGAACTGAAAGTGATTTGCGCTATCGGTAACAGTTTTTTTTTTTTTTTTTTGGTCATCAGTCTACTGACTGGTTTGATGCTAACCTCTTCATCTCAGAGTAGCACTTGCAACCTACGTCCTCAATTATTTGCTTGACGTATTCCAATCTCTGTCTTCCTCTACAGTTTTTGCCCTCTACAGCTCCCTCTAGTACCATGGAAGTCATTCCTTCATGTCTTAGCAGATGTCATATCATCCTGTACCTTCTCCTTATCAGTGTTTTCCACATATTCCTTTCCTCTCCGATTCTGCGTAGAACCTCCTCATTCCTTACCTTATCAGTCCACCTAATTTTCAACATTCGTCTATAGCAGCACATCTCAAATGCTTCGATTCTCTTCTGTTCCGGTTTTCCCACAGTCCATGTTTCACTACCATACAATACTGTACTCCAGACGTACATCCTCAGAAATTTCTTCCTCAAATTAAGGCCGGTATTTGATATTAGTAGATTTCTCTTGGCCAGAAATGCCTTTTTTGCCATAGCGAGTCTGCTTTTGATGTCCTCCTTGCTCCGTCCGTCATTGTTTATTTTACTGCCTAGGTAGCAGAATTCCTTAACTTCATTGACTTCTTGACCATCAATCCTGATGTTAAGTTTCCCGCTGTTCTCATTTCTACTACTTCGCATTACCTTCGTCTTTCTCCGATTTACTCTCAAACCATACTGTGTACTCATTAGACCATTCCGTTCAGCAGATCATTTAATTCTTCTTCACTTTCACTCAGGATAGGAATGTCATCAGCGAATCGTATCATTGATATCCTTTCACCTTGTATTTTAATTCCACTCCCGAACCTTTCTTTTATTTCCATCATTGTACAGATTGAAGAGTAGGGGCGAAAGGCTACAGCCCTGTCTTACACCCTTCTTAATACGAGCACTTCGTTCTTGATCGTCCACTCTTATTATTCCCTCTTGGTTGTTGTACATATTGTATATGACCCGTCTCTCCCTATAGCTTACCCCTACTTTTTTCAGAATCTCGAACAGCTTGCACCATTTTATATTGTCGAACGCTTTAGCCTTGCTTCCATTATTAGCCGTAACGTCAGAATTGCCTCTCTCGTCCCTTTACTTTTCCTAAAGCCAAACTGTAACAGTACGAAATTTTTTGTCAGTAACTAGTTTCATAATGGAAAAAAAGAAGAGGTATTCATGTGACGCGGGCTATAAATAGAAAGTAATAGCATATGCAGAAGAACACGGAAACAGAGCAGCTGCGCTGCATTTCGGCCCTACATCAACAAAAAAAAAAAAAAAAGAAGAAAAGAAGCCATTCGCGATTGGTGGGCTAGTGTAGAAGATCCGAAAAAAATAAGGAGGACTAAATGAGCATATAGAGGACTGAATGCAAAGTGGCCAAAATATGAAGAAGACGATTTTCAGGGATTTTGAAGATCGCTACGATTTTATAAACTAAGAATTTTTTTAAATCTGGCTTTGAAATCTAATAATAAAAATGTAAAAAATGTTGTTATGTAAAAAAACTGCACAAAACCTGAGGTGCATCTTGTAGTCCGTACCGTCCGTCCATGGCGAAGAAACTGCGCTAATTGCCGGACACCAGTCATCTTTCTACACTGCTATGTGAGCGAAATACTTTTATTAACAGGTCACAAGCAAGGACGTACCCAGAGATCTTCTGGAGAGGGCCTCATCCTACGTAGAAAGAAAATTATGGCCCCCACAAACTCTCTCAAGTGAAGTACATTATACATACCAGTTAACAACAGCGATATGCGAAACTTTAGCAGACTATGTCGCTGCCAAGTAACATAGCACAGAAGGTAACTGAAAAAAACGCAATGAGACAATAATTACAATGAAGTCAGTCGTGATGGTCCTGTTTGTTCCAGAGTGACGGCAAGCGCCGGCACGACGATGAAGAAGGGACGAGCAGAGGGGGCTGTGAGACGACGTCAGCCAATAGGACGCTGACTAGTACACCACGGCAGGAGCGGCCCCTATACGAAGAGAATAGCCACGGCCGGAGTGGAAGTCCGGCCGTCATGCAAACGCTACACCAGTGACTTATGAACTTAATTGTTTTGCTTGTACTGAAGTTGTGTATACGGAAGTACATTGGTTATTCGCATGACGCCATTTGCTTGCGACACACCTTTGTGAATCGCGAAGTTAAGTATTGTCAATTTAACTTGCTGTAATAAACTCCATTAAAACAATTTGCTTGAATTGTTGTCTAGTGATCCGAGAAAACAGCTTCCTAGGCACCCTGTAGAAGAGGAGTGGGCAGATACAAAACTCTGGACATTGCAGACGGCGCCACATGGTTTTCAACGGAGTGTGTGGCCGTAGCGGACGGCAATGACGCTGTGCAATGTGCTGCCAAGCTGACCACAGGGCTGGCCAGGAGCTGTTGTGGTGGGGCCTTCCATTCCCCCACCAGCGCGGCCGACACTTCTCAATGGTCCTTCGTGCGTATGGATGTGCTGAACACGTCTCCCCAACGCATCTCACACGTTGTTGTTGTTGTGGTCTTCAGCCCTGAGACTGGTTTCATGCAGCTCTCCATGCTACTCTAGCCTGTGCAAGCTCCTTCATCTCCCAGTACCTACTGCAACCTACATCCTTCTGAATCTGCTGAGTGCATTCATCTCTTGGTCTCCCTCGCGCTGCGTCCAATACTAAATTGGTGATCTCTCGATGTCTCAGAACATGTCCTACCAACCGATCCCTTCTTCTAGTCAAGTTGTGCCACAAACTCCTTTTCTCCCCAATTCTATTCAATACCTCCTCATTAGTTATGTGATCTACCCTTCTAATCTACAGCATGCTTCTGTAGCACCACATTTAGAAAGTTTCTATTCTCTTCTTGTCCAAACTATTTATCGTCCATGCTTCACTTCCATACATGGCTACACTCCATACAAATACTTTCAGAAACAACGTCCTGACACTTAAATCTATACTCGATCTTGACAAATTTCCCTTCTTCAGAAACGCTTTCTTTGCCATTGCCAGTCTACATTTGATATCCTCTCTACTTCGACCATCATCAGTTATTTTGCTCCCCAAATATAAAAACTCCTTTTCTACTTTAAGTGTCTCACTTCCTAATCTAATTCCCTCAGCATCACCAGATTTAATTCGACTACATTCCATTATCCTCGTTTTGCTTTTGTTCATGTTCATCTTATACCCTCCTTTCAAGACACAGTCCATTCCGTTCAGCTGCTCTTCCAAGTCCTTTGCTGTCTCTGACAGAATTACAATGTCATCGGTGAACCTCAAAGTTTTTATTTCTTCTCCATGGATTTTAATACCTACTCCGAAATTTTCTTTTGTTTCCTTTACTGCTTGCTCAATAAACACATTGAATGACATTGGGGAGAGGCTAAAAACCCTGTGTAACTTCCCAACCACTGCTTCCCTTTCGTGCCCCTCGACTGCCATTTCGTTTCTGTACAAATTGTAAATAGCCTTTCGCTCCCTGTATTTTACCCCTGCCACCTTTAGAATTTGAAAGAGAGTATTCCAGTCAACATTGTCAAAAGCTTTCTCTAAGTCTACAAATGCTATAAACGTAGCTTTGCCTTTTCTTAATCTAGCTTCTAAGATAAGTCTTAGGGTCAGTATTGCCTCACGTGTTCCAATATTTGTACGGAATCCAAACTGATCTCCCCCGAGGTCAGCTTCTACCAGTTTTTTCATTCGTCTGTAAAGAATTCGCATTAGTATTTTGCAGCCGTGACTTATTAAACTGACTGTTCGGTAATTTTCACATCCGTGAACACCTACTTTCTTTGCGATTGGAATTATTATATTCTTCTTGAAGTCTCAGGGTGTTTCGCCTGTCTCATACATCTTGCTCACCAGATGGTAGAGTTTTGTCAGGACTGGTTGTCCCAAGGCTGTCAGTAGTTCTAATGGAATGTTGTCTACTCCAGGGGCCTTGTTACGACTTAGGTCTTTCAGTGCTCTGTCAAACTCTTCACGCAGTATCGTATCTCCCATTTCATTCATCTACATCCTCTTCCATTTCGATAATATTGCCCTGAAGTACATCGCCCTTGTATAGACACACTATATACTCCTTCCACTTTTCTGCTTTCCCTTCTTTGCTTAGAACTGGGTTTCCATCTGAGCTCTTGATATTCATGCAAGTGGTTCTCTTTTCTCCAAAGGTTTCTTTAATTTTCCTGTAGGCAGTATCTATCTTACCCCTAGTGAGATAAGCCTCTACATCCTTACAGTTGTCCTCCAGCCATCCCTGCTTAGCCATTTTGCACTTCCTGTCGATCTCATTTTTAAGACGTTTGTAATCCTTTTTGCCTGCTTCATTTACTGCATTTTTATATTTTCTCCTTTCATCAATTAAATTCAATTCTTCTTCTGTCACCCAAGGATTTCTACCAGCCCTCGTCTTTTTACCTACTTGATCCTCTGATGCCTTCACTACTTCATCCCTCAAAGCCACCCATTCTTCGTCTACTGTATTTCTTTCTCCCATTCTTGTCAATTGTTCCCTTATTCTCTCCCTCAAACTCTCTACAACCTCTGATTTAGTCAGTTTATCGAGGTCCCATCTCCTTAAATTCCCACCTTTTAGCAGTTTCTTCAGTTTTAATCTACAGTTCACAATAAATAGATTGTGGTCGGTCCACATCTGCCCCTGGAAATGTCTTACAATTTTAAACCTGATTCGTGAATTTCTATATAATCTATCGGAGACCTTCCAGTATATCCAGGCTTCTTCCCTGTATACAACCTTCTTTTTGCCGGCCGCGGTGGCCGTGCGGTTCTGGCGCTGCAGTCCGGAACCGCGGGGCTGCTACGGTCGCAGGTTCGAATCCTGCCTCGGGCATGGGTGTGTGTGATGTCCTTAGGTTAGTTAGGTTTAAGTAGTTCTAAGTTCTAGGGGACTTATGACCTAAGATGTTGAGTCCCATAGTGCTCAGAGCCATTTGAACCATTTGAACAACCTTCTTTCATGATTCTTGAACCAAGTGTTAGTTATGATTAAGTTATGTTCTGTACAAAATTCTAACAGGCGGTTTCCTCTTTCATTTGTTCCTCCCAATCCATATTCACCTACTATGTTTCCTTTTCTTCCTTTTCGTACTGTCGAATTCCAGTCACCCATGACTATTAAATTTTTGTCTCTCTTCACTATCTGAATAATTTCTTTTATCTCGTCATACACTTCTTCAATTTCTTCGTCATCTGCACAACTAGTTGGCATATAAACTTCTACTACTGTGGTACGCGTGGGCTTCGTATCTATCTTGGCCACAATAATGCGGTCACTATGCTGTTTGTAGTAGCTTACCCGCATTCCTATTTTCCTGTTCATTACTAAACCTACTCCTGCATTACCCCTATTTGATTTTGTATTTATAACCCTGTATTCACCTGACGAGAAGTCTTGTTCCTCCTGCCACCGAACTTCGCTAATTCCCACTATGTCTAAGTTTAACCTATCCATTTCCCTTTTTAAATTTTCTAACCTACCTGCCGAATTAAGGGATCTGTCATTTCACGCTCCGATCCGTAGAACGCCAGTTTTCTTTCTCCTGATAACGACGTCCTCTTGAGTAGTCCCCGCCCGGAGATCCGAATGGGGGACTATTTTACGTCCAGAATATTTTACCCAATAGAACGCCATCATCATTTAACCATACAGTAAAGCTGCATGCCCTCAGGAAAAATTACGGCTGTAGTTTCCCCTTGCTTTCAGCCGTTCGCAGTACCAGCAGAGCAGGGCCGTTTTGGTTAGTGTTACGCGGTGATGCCAGATCAGTCAATCATCCAGACTGTTGCCTTTGCAACTACTGAAAAGGCTGCTGCCCCTCTTCAGAAGCCACACGTTTGTCTGGCCTCTCAACAGATACCCCTCCGTTGTGGTTGCACCTACGGTACGGCTGTCTGTATCGCTGAGGCACGCAAGCCTCCCCACCAACGGCCAGGTCTATGGTTCTTGGGGGGGGATCTCGCACGTGCGCGATGGTATTTAACTCAGGGGAACCGCCTAATATCCTCTCCTTCCGAGAGCTCCTCTACCGGTCGCACATTGTCATCCATAGAAATGAAGCCAGTGCCGAATGCACACATGGAAAGAGACACACATTGGGAAGGAGTACAGTTTCACAACGACGTTGAGCGATCAGTCTACCGTGTTCAAGATTTGGACGTCTGTACAGCCATGGCAACATTATGCATCCACACACCACAACTCCTGGACCACCAAAATGACAATCTTCGCCAATGGTGGACGTACCTAAGTATCACAACAGGAGGTGGCAACACGTTATGGTCCCAGAAACATTGTCTAACATGATCTTTTATCGTGGTCCAGGTATTGCGTTGTGTGTGTGCTGGAGGGGGAGGGGGGCGGGGCGTGCTGAACTCCAAACTTTTTAAGACAGCACACTCAACGAGCGACGTTATTGTGACACTGAAGCCCTTCCCCACGAGTGTCTTTCCATGGGACAGTGCGCAACCGCTTCGAATAGCGCTGTGAGAGGGACCTCTTGGGACGAGAGGATATTCGGCGAATGGTCTGGTCTGCCCAGGTCCCCCGACTTAAGTCCTTTCCAGTACGTGTGGGATGCGCTGGAGAACCGTAATGCAGACGTTCACATGCACCGCAGACCGTTCAGAAGTTGTCAGCCTCGCTGGTGGAGGAATGGTGCGCCCTACAACAAGAACTCTTTACGAACATGGTGGTCAGCACGGGAGCAGACTGCAGAGCACGCGGCACCTTCTTCCATGGTCATCACACACCCTGTCATACACCATCTTCCGCCTTTTTCAACGTATAGGCGACCAATCTGAAATTGCGATTTGTAATTAACGTCTCCGAATAAAAGTATCGTTTCTGTTCGTCCCATTGCGTTGTTGCCGGCCGGGGTGGCCGAGCGGTTGTAGGCGCTACAGTCTGGAACCGCGCGACCGCTACGGTCGCAGATTCGAATGCTTCCTCGGGCATGGATGTGTGTGATGTCCTTAGGTTTCAGTAGTTTCAAGTTCTAGGGGATTGATGACCTGGAAGTTAAGTCCCATAGTGCTCAGAGCCATTTGAACCATTTGAACCATTGCGTAGTTCTTTCAGGTAAATTCTGCATTACTCTCTAGCATTTCTTTCTATGTAGTACTAGTAGTTGTAGTAGTAGTAGCAGCTTTATTCATCCGTATACCTCTTTTTACAAGGATATAGGACATATCAAATAATTTACAAGTTTAGACCAATTTAAAATAAGCTAATTCGTACACACCTACATTTACACACTTCTAGTTAGATACAATCGTTAGATTTACTCCTGGTATACAATATTTCTTTTACAAATAACGTATTAAATAATGTAATGCCACGCTGTTCACTCATATCTCACTATCAGTCACAGCACACATTATACACACATTGTTTCATAACACATCTATCACTACACACTCAAAGACACACACACTGGTGATCTCTGGGCCATTTTCTGTACCGCAACTTCCCATTTGCTATCCTGAAAAACTGAGTAAGTATCCCCCTACAATGTGTGAGACGTTGAGCTCAGAAAGAGGCAGAGGTGTTAGTATTGTGCTATGCATAGCTTGGGGATAAGTTTTCAAGTTTGCCAGTTTCTTTTGTAATCAGGAGTTTACTAAAAATGGCAAAGGTAATGTTAATCAGAACACTGGGAGGAGTTTTTATCTGAATAACTATAGATTTATTCATTCTTAACATAACTAGACAGAAAAATGGCTAAAGAAATGCCACACAAACATTTTTATTTTACAAACACTTTCACTAATGTGGGGTCTATGGTGGACAAAGTGATCAGCTGCGGATCGACACACGGCACTAACAAGAACATTAACCGCTTCATCTGACTTCATACACGTGAATCGGGGTTATGCCACAAAAACTATAGCACCATCAAGCATCTGTCCTCTACTATTCCAAAAAGAAAAATATGGTTCGAAAGAACAGGGTGCTGACAAACATATGTTGGAGCCCTACGCTGCAGCAGCGAACACCTTACCTTCCTGCTGGTCAAGGCGGAACACCACGATGCCGGCCGCAGTGGTCTCGCGGTTCTAGGCGCTCAGTCAGGAACCGCGCGACTGCTACGGTCGCAGGTTCGAATCCTGCCTCGGGCATGGATGTGTGTGATGTCCTTAGGTTAGTTAGGTTTAATTAGTTCTAAGTTCTAGGGGACTGATGACCACAGATGTTAAGTCCCATAGTGCTCAGAGCCATTTGAACCATTTGAACACCACGATGCGTCCGGTGACTGAAGTCATGGACGCCAGCACTCAGTTGTTAATGGCGCGCGCCCGAAAAGTGCAAGTACGTGTTCTCGCGTTCGGCTAATTCGGAATGCAGGTACTTCCCTATGAGCCTCTGAAACCCTGGTGGATTGCAGTGTGCGACTCAAGACAAATAATTACACTCTCGCATCACTTGTTGCGTGCGTGATACTAGAAGCAGTACCTCCGACAGTTCAGAAGGTGACTGTCACAGGCTCTAAGTGGCACACTACCAAAGGACACAAGTCTCACCGTTTAGGAAGAGACCTGCAGTTCCTTACTAGCGAAGCGCCAGTACAAGAGTGACCTCTTTTTCTTCGCTTTTCTCTCCAGCTCGGAAGCAAAGCATTTCTCCCACATTATCACAACCCAATCACGAGCTGGAGCGCCGCATTCGAAGATGGGGGACTACTCCTTGCTCTGCATGCACCGATTTGACCAAACACAGACTTTAAAGTTAATTGGGAGAAAAGCAAAAAACGATTGAACTTCACGGCCTCTTTCCATACGTTTAAGCCGTGTCTTTTGCTACCAACATGACCTGGATCCAACCACAGCCCTCCATAAAAAGATCCCTGTTGCCTCCATTTCGAAGTTTCCAAAGAATGGTCAGAAGCTCGCTAAAAGCTGCGTGCTTTCACAAATTTGTTTTTGTAAGAATCTGGACGTCTGGGTGCCAGTAACCCATCCCACGAAAATTCACAGAACGCTCACAGTCATCTCATCGACTTCCTGTCCAACAAGGGCCCATCCTCTGCTTTATTGCCAGTCGTCAGTGCTCTGCCCATAGCTGCAGCGCCTACTCGGCGTTTGTCAGCCTACCTGGACGCGACTGACGACCGACTGGCGCCACCCAACGTGTCTCCACAATGAGACCGAGGAACTGGGCAGTCCATAAACGTTTCCACCCAGATTCCGCAGAAAAAAAACGCTCTCCTCGACCTGCGCTCTTACTGCAGTCGTTTAAATCTGCCGCACGTTGCTCTGAACGCAGGTAAAGCTTACCGCTGTTCCTTCACTACAGCACACAAGCAAGAGGGTTAACTACTGCCCACCATTTCATCATGGTGTATCAAGTCAGATCGTAATAAAGATCATCTTCCCTAAGAACATTAAGTGGCATGACACTGAATCAGAAGCGAGGGTGCCCTGCAATCTGTCAAACCCCCCCGCCCCCCCCCCCCCCAATTCCTCTCAGATTTATTCCTGGGGAGTCTCACACTTTAAAAGGTTAGTGTGACACGGAACAGAATAAATTGTTACACTTTAGTTGGGTCATTATCAAAGAAATGAACATGAATCAATCTTTTTTCACCGCACAGAGGCTTTCCGGCCGTCGTTCTTCCCGCGAACCATACGCGACTGGAACAGAAAAGGGAGGTAATGACAGTGGCACGTAAAGTGCCCTCCGCCACACACCGTTGGGTGGATTGCGGAGTATAAATGTAGATGTAGACGTAAATCTCAGCACAACATTATGCCCTGTCTTTACCTCATTCAACCAGGGGTCATCCATACACTCTCTGCTGAATGCCTACAAAATAAAAGTGAGGAACAAAAATGTGATTGGGGCGTACCATCGTGTTATATTCTTCAAGACCCAGACTTACTGACAATTACTAAACGGTTAAAGGATCATGCAGACATTTATCTACTCATTCATCCCGAAACTGGGGCCAGAGAAGGTTATTCCCTAACCTGGATATAATATTTTTTATTGAGGATTCTATACCCCATGGAAAATTACTACCCCTGCTCAATTATACACATGGCTGCATTCATTCCTTGATAGAACATCAATCACAAACGGTCTCACATTCACCCGATATAAATGATTCCTAGTTTTCATTTTGCTCGTGTTATATGTTCAGCTTATTTCTTTAAAATGTGTCAGTCTGTTCCTTAAATACAAAGATATAAGTGTCAACACAGCAAAACAAAATATGATTGACACAAAAGAAGTGAATCTTTACACAAAACGTAAAAGTAATAGATGAGTTCATTACGAGAAAACAAAACTTGATAAGAAAACAGAAAATACATGTAATCTTGTAAAAATGAAAACAGCAAGGCGCATATAAAACATATACAGGGTGAAAAGTATTTAAAAACCGACAAACTCTGGGAGGTTGTGGGGGACATCAAAACAAATATTTTTTCCTAACGTCATTTTTTGCTATGAGGAGTATTTAAACTGGTAGAGGAAGATTTCTCTGGCGGCAAATTAATTAAACCAACAAACACTTTTCCATTTTTTTATGACCAAGAGACAACAACTAGGTAGCAGTCCCCAACAGCACCGACCCACACATTAACGAAGAACCGCACTTGATGAGCGCTAGTAACGGTGGCATGTGAGTTGTCCTTACTCCAAACACGCGGGTTGTGCATGTTGAAGACTCCATCACCCCCGAACGTTGCTTCATCGGTAAACAACACACAGGATGGAAATGTAGGCTGCATTTCACACTGTTCCAGGCGATTTAGAAAAGATTTCTGTATGGTTTGGCAGGTGGCAGTTGACGCTAAATAACGAAAAGTGTGAGGTGATCCACATGAGTTCCAAAAGAAATCCGTTGGAATTCGATTACTTGATAAATAGTACAATTCTCAAGGCTGTCAATTCAACTTCAGTTGGAAAGACCACATAGATAATATTGTGGGGAAGGCGAGCCAAAGGTTGCGTTTCATTGGCAGGACACTTAGAAGATGCCACAAGTCCAGTAAAGAGACAGCTTACACTACACTCGTTCGTCCTCTGTTAGAATATTGCTGCGCGGTGTGGGATCCTTACCAGGTGGGATTGACGGAGAACATCGAAAGGGTGCAAGAAGGGCATCTCGTTTTGTATTATCACGTAGTAGGTGAGAGAGTGTGGCAGATATGATACGCGAATTGGGATGGAAGTCATTAGAGCAAAGACGTTTTTCGTCGCGGCGAGATCTACACTCCTGGAAATTGAAATAAGAACACCGTGAATTCATTGTCCCAGGAAGGGGAAACTTTATTGACACATTCCTGGGGTCAGATACATCACATGATCACACTGACAGAACCACAGGCACATAGACACAGGCAACAGAGCATGCACAATGTCGGCACTAGTACAGTGTATATCCACCCTTCGCAGCAATGCAGGCTGCTATTCTCTCATGGAGACGATCGTAGAGATGCTGGATGTAGTCCTGTGGAACGGCTTGCCATGCCATTTCCACCTGGCGCCTCAGTTGGACCAGCGTTCGTGCTGGACGTGCAGACCGCGTGAGACGACGCTTCATCCAGTCCCAAACATGCTCAATGGGGGACAGATCCGGAGATCTTGCTGGCCAGGGTAGTTGACTTACACCTTCTAGAGCACGTTGGGTGGCACGGGATACATGCGGACGTGCATTGTCCTGTTGGAACAGCAAGTTCCCTTGCCGGTCTAGGAATGGTAGAACGATGGGTTCGATGACGGTTTGGATGTACCGTGCACTATTCAGTGTCCCCTCGACGATCACCAGTGGTGTACGGCCAGTGTAGGAGATCGCTCCCCACACCATGATGCCGGGTGTTGGCCCTGTGTGCCTCGGTCGTATGCAGTCCTGATTGTGGCGCTCACCTGCACGGCGCCAAACACGCATACGACCATCATTGGCACCAAGGCAGAAGCGACTCTCATCGCTGACGACGCCACGTCTCCATTCGTCCCTCCATTCACGCCTGTCGCGACACCACTGGAGGCGGGCTGCACGATGTTGGGGCGTGAGCGGAAGACGGCCTAACGGTGTGCGGGACCGTAGCCCAGCTTCATGGAGACGGTTGCGAATGGTCCTCGCCGATACCCCAGGAGCAACAGTGTCCCTAATTTGCTGGGAAGTGGCGGTGCGGTCCCCTACGGCACTGTGTAGGATCCTACGGTCTTGGCGTGCATCCGTGCGTCGCTGCGGTCCGGTCCCAGGTCGACGGGCACGTGCACCTTCCGCCGACCACTGGCGACAACATCGATGTACTGTGGAGACCTCACGCCCCACGTGTTGAGCAATTCGGCGGTACGTCCACCCGGCCTCCCGCATGCCCACTATACGCCCTCGCTCAAAGTCCGTCAACTGCACATACGGTTCACGTCCACGCTGTCGCGGCATGCTACCTGTGTTAAAGACTGCGATGGAGCTCCGTATGCCACGGCAAACTGGCTGACACTGACGGCGGCGGTGCACAAATGCTGCGCAGCTAGCGCCATTCGACGGCCAACACCGCGGTTCCTGGTGTGTCCGCTGTGCCGTGCGTGTGATCATTGCTTGTACAGCCCTCTCGCAGTGTCCGGAGCAAGTATGGTGGGTCTGACACACCGGTGTCAATGTGTTCTTTTTTCCATTTCCAGGAGTGTATTTACGAAATTTCAGTCACCAACTTTCTCTTCCGAATGCGGAAATATTTTGTTGAGCCCAACCTACAAAGGTAGGAATGATCATCAAAATAAAATAAGAGAAATCAGAGCTCGAACAGAAAGATTTAGGTGTTCGTTTTTCCCGCGCGCTGTTCGGGAGTGGAATGGTAGAGAGATAGTATGATTGTGGTTCGACGAACCCTCCGCCAAGAACTTAAATGTGAATTGGAGAGTAGTCATGTAGATGTAGATGTAGATGTACATGTACCACTGCGAAAACTGTGCTCTGGGTGGATAATCAACTGGTTCCAGGTTGTGGACACGCTGTAAGTGAAATGAACGTAACAATTGCTGTCGAAGGACTGTTCTTACATTCGTCTCATTCGTCCCCATGTTACGTGCAATTGCACGAGTGCTGATTGAAGGATCCCGATCCACATGCTGCAAGACAGCTTCTTCAAATTGCAGCGTTCTTACCGTGCGACGGCGTCCCTGTCCAGGTAATCTGCTAAATGACCCGGTGTCATCCAGACGTTGGTACACAGCAGCAAAGGTCGTATGATGCGGGATACGGCGATTAGGATATTGATGTTGATAAACCCGCTGTGCAGCTCGTCCGTTGTGGTGCGCTACGTAGTACGCACCAACCATATCTGTGTACTCACTCCAGGTGTATCGCTCCATTAGTAAACAGAGACAACGCACTACTACACTGGTGGACAGCAGTTGCCTACAACTAAAGAGCCTAATACGGCCTCCACCAGTTTAAATAATCCTCATTGGAAAAAATGACATTAGGGAAAAATATTTGTTTTGATGTCCCCCTACAACCTCCCAGAGTTTGTCGGTTTAAATACTTTTCACCCTGTATAAAACAAATGTAAAACAAAGATACATAAAACAATTAATGAAAACAACAAATGCCTCCTACACCTCCCTTCTCAAAGGTCTTTAGGGAGTCCAACTTTTTACATTTACAACTGTCATATGAATAAACACTGCACTACACATGTCATGTAACATGTTAGATGTGGCAGCTATGTGGGATGGGTTACTCCTTTTTCTCGGCATCTACAGTACAGGCAGCACCCTCGGTGTGGCAGTACCCTGTCTGCGGCAGCAATCAGTGGCGTGTCGATTACTGACCATCTTGGATGACGCAGTGGTTGGCAATGCGTTGCCACTGTTGAAGACGATGATGGGATAACCCGGGCGGCATGTGGGCACAGGTTTGAGGTGAATCACATTCCACCATCGCCATCGCTGTCGACCGTGTCTCCAGACACGTAAGTACCTCCATTCAGCGCTCCCCAGTACGTCACATTCACGCGGACCTCGTCCTTCCATTCAGCTGTAAGTCCCTCTGGACCTTGGAGTCGGAAGTGACAGTGAAACAGCCCCCGTGTCAGCTGCACACCACCCCTTTGTAGACAGCTCTTGGCTCGAAGGGGCTCGACCGCACCTGCCTCCATTCAGGTAGCCCAATGGTGATGTCATGTCGACCAGCTGGCCTGCGGTTGCTACGTTACACCCAGCTCACAGGGTTTGCACACGACCATAACCGTCCTGTCTGCTTTGCGCTCCATCTGCCCAGCAGCTACATACAGCCTCTCCGGTGTCTGCGACCTCTCCAACTGCCTGATACGTCATCATCAACTCAGCTCTCATATCCTGACAATGCTTATATGGAGACTTAGTGCCATGTTTTTAAAAATATGTTTACGGCATAAATACAGTGAATTATATCGAAATTGTTAATGGCTGTCTTACATGATTACTCCAAGAATAACAAAAATAAAATGGTTTACATGGATGTACAAAAATATAATCTTATTCTATTCCATAGCAATAATTTTAAATGATTAATTTTCTGTGTCTAAATCGTTATAACCTTAAGTAGTGGTGAGGTGTTGTACTGTATGATAGTGTAGTGTTAATTTCCCACAAACTTTCATGCACTCTAAGTACTAACCCGACTTAGACTGCACATTCCCTTCAGTCATTCTCATTCCATCTGCGTCTACTACTTATTCATGGAACCCAACTGCTATAAAAGGTATACGAACTACTATACTTTCCCATTATATGTATATACAAATATTTTTATGGTGGCACTAACCCTGGTGTATGACGTGAATCTCGATGAGTGCCGACGTCACCAGTCTGTTCGCTGTCCTATTCCAAAGAACCACTGCGAAATTCTCTTTTTTGCTGAAACTGACACAAATTTTCTCGGGTAGGTGTACAAATTTTCCACTCCAGCTCCTGAAACAAACATAAAAAGCACAAGGTATTATCGACATTTGACTGCAAAACTACATTTCTTCCGTTCTTCTCTGTCTCACAAATTGATGGTGTGCCTCGCTCACTCTGCAAAAACATACCCAAGTGATTTGCACATTCCGTGCTCATGCTACAACTACAAACTATCGCCCAAGATCTGCCCTTCAGGTGCTCGCGAACTACTCGCCCGAATATCGTCGCACAATAGTGCGGAAAACCACATGCTAAAACCAAAAGCGAATAACCACAGTGAACAACAATCGCATAAGACGCGATAGCTCATCTGTGTAACCACACTCGAATAAAATATCCCATTCGTGAGAAACATCGCACCAAGGACGACATCCACAGCGAAGAACATTGCACTGGGCAATGGTCACAAACCACGGTGAAACACACAAGAAAGTCAACACGCCTCTCGCGTGGACAATACACGACCATCCTGCAAAATACCTCCACGGGTCTAGCAAACTAACCTCAATGACGCCCCTCTCACACACTATACTACGAATTATATACCGGATCGTACAAGGGCGTTTATTACAATGCACACAAAATAAACAGAAGAAATTTGATTGTACCTGAACTCCAAGATGTTACAAGAAGAATTCTGTCCCGAATACTCGTGAACTTTTTTCGGATTCGAAGACATAAAATGTATCGTTGTTGTGACACCTGATTCTGTCATTCCGTGCGAACTGCAAAACTGCTATGAGGACATATTAACTCGTGCGAAATAGGACTCAATCAAACAACGAAGTTTCTGTCGTGAAATCTGCACATTTCTACTCTCAACAATTGTAATTAGCCGGCTCTGGGATGACCAACTGCACACCTGTAAACTTAATACATGTTGCGAAGAAATACTCGTACAGTGAATTCTAACAATGCCCAACTCTTACGGCTAGTAGTAATGGGAGAAGTTCCTATGCTAATTGCCATGGTGAATCACAAAAAAAAAAAAAAAAAAAAAAACATCTAAAGAAATGATAGTTATCTTTAAAGTTATTATAACTAAACAAACTTATGCTACAATGCTTATGTTGGGCTGTCACCGACCACTAAACTATCTGTGGCTTGTTCTGAAGGTCAGTGGCGTTGGTTGTCATTTCCTCGCGCCGCTCGACCTGGGTTCAGTCCCCGAATCTCAATTTCCTCGATCTGAGCTCCATTTCCGTTTCCTCCGTTGTTAATTCACGCACCTCTTCCATTATCGTTGAAGCCGGTGCCATGGTTTCGCCATCCATTCATTCCTCCTTCTATTCCAGCCTCGGTTGCATAGTACATAATTATTGCGGTTCCCATTCCAGTCTCTTCGTTGTTCAAATTACAATGGAATTTACCGGCCGTGAATGGTTTCCGTAAGGCGTTCAATTCTGTACATTTCCGTTCCTGTTGTTGTAATATTTATACGGTGGATGCGACAATCATCTCGTATTTTATGCGCTCTTGCATCTCCTTGGACCAGTAGATATTTAGGAAGCTGTCCTTAAACTCCTGATAAATTCTACACGTCACTGATATTGCGCGCATTTTCTCCGCAACTGACTCTTTCAAGTGTCCGCAAATAAAGTCTAATTTGTGTAATCTGAGGTTTCCCGGCGTACAGAAATTCTCAAAAAGTCTGATTTGTATTTTAAAGGCCAATTTGGAGGGAAAGAGAGGTCAAGTTGTGATATCCAAGTGCATGAGTGAGTAAAATTACCCTCATCTCGGAAAATTTAGGATTTTCGGACTAGTAAGAAGTGTTGAAAATAAAATGGCGTTTCATCGACAACCTCCATCCTATGGAAAATATCAGTGCTTTGGATGTCCTCGTTCGACGTCCTCTCATTTGTGCTCCCTCCACGGCTTTCATCACGACGTATGAAGTCAGATTGTAGTAAAGATCATCTTCCCTAAGAACATTAAGCGACATGACACCAAATCAGAAGTGAGAGTGCTCTGCAATCTGTCAAGTTATTCTAGAAAAGTTAAAATGGAAAAGAAAACATAGTGTGAAGGTGTTATATGGAATGTTGGACGTTTTATAATCATCATCATTATTATTAATTTGTAAAACATAAACAAACCATACTCTGTTTTGTAATCCTTCAATGTATAAAATGTATTGTATAACAGGTACTTTTTAGCTGCCTTTTTAAATAAATGATTTTTTTAAATTTATTTAATCTGTTTTGGTAATTTATTGTACAGTTTTATTCCTTGGTAGAAAACGCTGTTTTGAGTTCTATGTTTATTTTTTCTTGGTAAATGTAGGTTGAGTCTAGCTTTCTTTCAGTGGTCACAGACAGAGCTGTATAAGCACTAATTACCAATGTTATTTTTCATGTCTAGAACTAAGTGGTAAATGTATTCAGATGGAGCAGTTACAATACCCAGTGTTTTGAACAGATCTACACTCCAAGTTTCGTCTACTAATGTTACTTGGCAGTGACACATCGAGCAAAAGTTACTTTCCTGTGTAATATTTGCACACCAGTGCATCAGTAAGTCATACCTTAGTGTGATAGCTTATTAATAAACATTTTTAAATACACTCCTGGAAATTGAAATAAGAACACCGTGAATTCATTGTCCCAGGAAGGGGAAACTTTATTGACACATTCCTGGGGTCAGATACATCACATGATCACACTGACAGAACCACAGGCACATAGACACAGGCAACAGAGCATGCACAATGTCGGCACTAGTACAGTGTATATCCACCTTTCGCAGCAATGCAGGCTGCTATTCTCCCATGGAGACGATCGTAGAGATGCTGGATGTAGTCCTGTGGAACGGCTTGCCATGCCATTTCCACCTGGCGCCTCAGTTGGACCAGCGTTCGTGCTGGACGTGCAGACCGCGTGAGACGACGCTTCATCCAGTCCCAAACATGCTCAATGGGAGACAGATCCAGAGATCTTGCTGGCCATGGTAGTTGACTTACACCTTCTAGAGCATGTTGGGTGGCACGGGATACATGCGGACGTGCATTGTCCTGTTGGAACAGCAAGTTCCCTTGCCGGTCTAGGAATGGTAGAACGATGGGTTCGATGACGGTTTGGATGTACCGTGCACTATTCAGTGTCCCCTCGACGATCACCAGTGGTGTACGGCCAGTGTAGGAGATCGCTCCCCACACCATGATGCCGGGTGTTGGCCCTGTGTGCCTCGGTCGTATGCAGTCCTGATTGTGGCGCTCACCTCCACGGCGCCAAACACACATACGACCATCATTGGCACCAAGGCAGAAGCGACTCTCATCGCTGAAGACGACACGTCTTCATTCGTCCCTCCATTCATGCCTGTCGCGACACCACTGGAGGCGGGCTGCACGATGTTGGGGCGTGAGCGGAAGACGGCCTAACGGTGTGCGGGACCGTAGCCCAGCTTCATGGAGACAGTTGCGAATGGTCCTCGCCGATACCCCAGGAGCAACAGTGTCCCTAATTTGCTGGGAAGTGGCGGTGCGGTCCCCTACGGCACTGCGTAGGATCCTACGGTCTTGGCGTGCATCCGTGCGTCGCTGCGGTCCGGTCCCAGGTCGACGGGCACGTGCACCTTCCGCCGACCACTGGCGACAACATCGATGTACTGTGGAGACCTCACGCCCCACGTGTTGAGCAATTCGGCAGTACGTCCATCCGGCCTCCCGCATACCCACTATACGCCCTCGCTCAAAGTCCGTCAATCCGTCAACTGCACATACGGTTCACGTCCACGCTGTCGCGGCATGCTACCAGTGTTAAAGACTGCGATGGAGCTCCGTATGCCACGGCAAACTGGCTGACACTGACGGCAGCGGTGCACAAATGCTGAGCAGCTAGCGCCATTCGACGGCCAACACCGCGGTTCCTGGTGTGTCCGCTGTGCCGTGCGTGTGATCATTGCTTGTACAGCCCTCTCGCAGTGTCCGGAGCAAGTATGGTGGGTCTGACACACCGGTGTCAATGTGTTCTTTTTTCAATTTCCAGGAGTGTAGTTCTGATTTTTATTTTGAAAGAAAGTGTTCCTCGCCTTTCCCACACATCCCCTGTAGAGCAAAATTGTACTTTGTACGCCCTTTCCACGAAAATAATATGAGTTACAAACTTCACCCCAGACTCCACACCGATTCCTCCCTCTTAACTGGGTGTGCTCTTACTCACCACATGCGCTTCATCCCGCGAGTCAAGGTTCGGCAGTCTCAGGTTCTGACATGAACTGATCGCTGGCTGTAGCAATCTGCATGGACTCACTTGTCCGCTACTGGACTGGAAGTATAATATTAACAGTCCGTGTTTGTCCTCCAACTGACTTTCTTCAATGTCTTCGGCACTTACAGCAAATAGAAAAGGTGTCGGAGTAACACTTCACAGATATGCATGTCAAAAATTCACGTCAAAAACAAACGCTCACTTGCCACAGAAAACAATACGGTTTATTCTCGTTGCAATACAGCTTGCCAAGTCTGTCCTCATATATCCTATGTTACACGGTTTATTCTTCTCCTTATGCTCCTCCCTTCGTGAGTTAGGCGATTTCACTTGTTCCCATTTGCTTCTTTGGTTTCCCCTCAGCCTCGTCTCTCAAGTTTTGTAGACGATAACTTGTTTCGGAAGCCAATTTTTATGCGTTCATGCAGACGTTACTACTATCTGTTCCTCTTTCCACCTTCTCTGGTGCTTCTTCAACACTAAGGAGAAATCTCATTTCTGCAGCCTAGATGCTGCTCGTATCATTCTGTGTGAGAACCCAGGTTTCAGATTCGTAGATCATAACAGGTACTGCCATCATTTTGTAAAACTTCATCGGTTTCTCTTTGGGGGCATTATTTCTGAGGTATTTCTAATTGTTCCCCACAAGGTGGAAATTTCAGGATTTTGTTGTTAATATTATTGTAAAAATTTCGTCCTACGTCACAGCCGAGGTACTGACAGTCTGGTAGAGCATTACATTATTTATTACAATTTTACGTCTTAAGGTGAATTTCCGTTGAATGCCGTGAATCTTTATTTTACTAGCGGAGATGTTCATACTGTACTTAGAAGTCAATAAATTATGGTAATAAATGGCTCTATGAAGAGTATTTTCAGTTTCTTGTATTATTATTTGTTTCCAAGCACTGACTAGTTTATCTACGAAGATGTTGGAAAGTGTCGGAGATATGTGACATCCTTGTCTACCTCACTGTGCCGTTTTTAATTGCTTAGGCCAATTTTCTGCATATTCGATCATAATTTTTGTCTGTTTGGAGACAGCTTTTACGAAGTTAATCAGATGTCTTGCGAAGCCTCTTTTACTCAGAATTTGTTGCAAGAGTTGTCTATCGCCTCTGTCAAAAGCTTCTTCACGATCTGCAAACCCTATGTGTGACTCCAAGCTAAACTCTTTCCCTTTCTCTACCAGTTGTATTAAACTAAAAATACCATTGTAGAGAATCTTCCTTTTCTAAAATATATTTGGTCTTCTCATACAACTGTATCAAAGATAGGGCACAGTCTATTGTTTAAGAGAGTGTTATAGATTTTATAGGGTCTCTATAGTTGTCTGGGTCGCCTTTGTTCCCATTCTTGAATATGGAGAACATGTTAGCAAGTTCCCATTGATCAGGTCCCTTCCAGCAGTCGAGAATAGGTTAATGAACTGAAACATATGTTCCTTCAATGAAAGACCTTGTAATTTTTCCTCCTATCTATGTAATTACTTAGTTATGTAGTTCTCAATTCGTTCGAGCAATCAACCATTCATAATAGGAAACACAATCATAACTCAGTCACTCAAAATGATTCAGAAATTTTACTTGTTAGAATGAAGTCAGGCGATGATTCTTCTTCTCTGCAGGCTCGTGCTTTGCGGCAGTCTGCTAATCTGTACGAATAAAATGCCTCGTAATTTTTGGGAGCGTTGTATAATCAGTCGGGAAACCTCAGATCAAGCGGATATTTGGCTTTGATGAAGTTTAACCTTCCGAAGAAGTAATGGAGCTCTTGGATTATTACATGCAGGTTCGTATCCAGTCTTTCGGAAGTTCCCTTCTGATTAACAACTACGCAGTATATCGATGAATATCATTAATTCTCAAATGTCAAATACACACCTTTTGTATGAAGGAGCAATATATATATATTTCCCTTTTAATCGTACAATTTCGTATCAGTTATCTTTTGTCATAAATCTCAATATTCAGATTACAGTTCTTCAAACAATGCTCAGGCTAATCGGCACGAAGACAATCTCGGAAGCTTTTTTTCTAACAACCACCAGAGAGAGTACTACAAAGAATAATTATGCGCTCATGGCATAACTATTGTATGAAACTACTTTGCACATGGATTCTGCGAGTATGAAGATAGCAAAATTAGTAAATGTCATTCAAGGGTAGAATTGTATCAGAATAATTCATCGAATATAAAGAGATATTATAACCTCCTTGTGTAAACCATTCGGCATTTATTCCGTCTGCCCCTGTCGGATTCCTTTTCTTGAATGTTTGCATTGCTACATCCAATGCGCTCATGTCGATGAGATTTATGTTCCTGTTTACTCCAGTTTTCTCAGTATAGCCTTGCTGCTGAATTGTCAGCCCAGTGGCTTCTATAATGCTGTTCCTATCGTTCTGAATAGGGTGATTCAAAAAGAATACCACAACTTTAAAAATGTGTATTTAATGAAAGAAACATAATATAACCTTCTGTTATACATCATTACAAAGAGTATTTAAAAAGGTTTTTTTTTCACTCAAAAACAAGTTCAGAGATGTTCAATATGGCCCCCTCCAGACACACGAGCAATATCAACCCGATACTCCAACTCGTTCCACACTCTCTGTAGCATATCAGGCGTAACAGTTTGGATAGCTGCTGTTATTTCTCGTTTCAAATCATCAATGGTGGCTGGGAGAGGTGGCCGGAACACCATATCCTTAACATACGCCCATAAGAAAAAATCGCAGGGGGTAAGATCAGGGCTTCTTGGAGGCCAGTGATGAAGTGCTCTGTCACGGGCTGCCTGGCGGCCGATCCATCGAATCGGGTAGTTGACGTTCAGGTTTCATAACTAACCTTTTTCGTAGGACTCTCCATACAGTTGATTGTGGAATTTGCAGCTCTCTGCTAGCTCTGCGAGTCGATTTTCCTGGGCTGCGAACAAATGCTTGCTGGATGCGTGCTACATTTTCACCACTCGTTCTCGGCCGTCCAGAACTTTTCCCTTTGCACAAACACCCATTCTCTGTAAACTGTTTATACCAACGTTTAATACACCACCTATCAGGAGGTTTAACACCATACTTCGTTCGAAATGCACGCTGAACAACTGTCGTCGATTCACTTCTGCCGTACTCAATAACACAAAAAGCTTTCTGTTGAGCGGTCGCCATCTTAGCAACAACTGACGCTGACGCCTAGTCAACAGCGCCTCAAGCGAACAAATGTACAACTAAATGAAACTTTATAGCTCCCTTAATTCGCCGACAGATAGTGCTTAGCTCTGCCTTTTGTCGTTGCAGAGTTTTAAATTCCTAAAGTTGTGGTATTCTTTTTGAATCACCCTTTATATACATTTTGGCTGTCTCTTTAGTGTTCATGTGTTTCATTAATTAGTGTGCTATTGATCTTGATTCCAGAATGTCATTCTAAATTTCATTAATAATATGTGTCCATGATTCTTATTGCCTTTTCCTGCTTATTAATATTTCTAGATGTATTTCCTTTAGTAGGATGTATTTGGAGACGTTCTTAAGAGCGTGACTGGTGAATATTACGTGGTTGTTATTTTTCTTTCATTGATTGCTCTATTTCTTGTTCCGTAATTTTTAAGCCTTCCTTTGTAAATTCTCATTAAACTAAAGCTTTCCAAGTCCGACGTCATACATCCTAACCAGCAGCTCTCTGATGTAAAATAGAGCCGGCACCGAGCCATATCACCAGTTCGGGCTAAATCACCGCACGCACACTCGACTGTCAAACATCACGGCTGCCAGTCGCCTGGTGCTGCAGCAAATACGCACCTCCTCTGGTGGAAGCGCCAAACTATGCACGAAAAAACTCTCACCTTCTTTAGGCTGGCAACAGTGTATTTTAATTGCATTACGATAGACCGACGGAGCCTTTGCGACAGCCGGCAGCATCAGAGACTTTCTCAGAAGGCGTTCCGGAGTGCACCGGTATTGGTATCAGTTTCGATGGAGTCCGGAACTCCTTCTGAGAAAGTCTCTGATGCTGCCAGCTGTCGCAAAGACTCCGTCGTTCTGTCGTGCCGCAATTAAAATACCTGAAATTGCTGTCCGGACTGACTGTTCTCTTTCATTCCTAGACACTGATTAGAGTAGTTTCTCTAACTGCCAAACTGATTGTTGCTAAGTTTCTCTTCAGGTTTTCCATCTGTTCGTCTGTTTTATCATTCAGGTCACTATTTTACAGGATTGAGATCTCAGACTGATCGTTTGACAGTTTTCACGTTCAAACAACGGCAAGCGACAAATTGGTTGGTTCGGGAATTACACTGTGAAGTTTCAGTAAAATCTCATAAATATTTCAGGTATATACAATGTGAGGTTTTTTATTCAGATAAGTCATTGGTTTCAAACACATTTACAGTAACTACCTATTGTTAAAGTAATAATTCTATCCACAGTTTTATTCTAAGAAAATCACCAATGGGTACCTCGCACTGTTTACGTGCAAACTGACTGCACTTAAGATCGGTGAGCATTTGCTTGCTGGGTCAATTAATGCAACATTAGTGCAAAACCTCTCAAAAATACAAATTTAAGATGTGCAAGTTGTTTCAGTTTTTTGTACTGAGATTTGCATTAAGGATTTTTGCAACAATAAGTATGACAACCTCAAAAATTGATCTGTGGTTGAGCTCAATATAAAATTAATTTTCTCAGCCACCTTAGCGCAACATGTAAACGATGTTAAGGGTGACCCCGAACATGTCTACTGCCACAGTGTCACGTAAGTTCACGTAAACATTGGTGAGGGAAACGACTTAACATTTTTTACGTGTTTTAATAAATATTCTCGTTTGGCTGATTAGCAACAACTTTTGAGGCACATTTGCGTTCAGCAACATACTCAGGACCTTTATCTGAGTTATAGTCATCCACATTATGCCCAGATTCGGACATATCGTCCCTGAAAGGTAACTTCTTGGCGTGAATACTGCATGCAGTGTCACTATCAGCAGCTGTGAGTTTGGTTCTCACCACAGTTTATACGCATCCATCCTGGCGAGGATTAGGCCTGCCATTCCTCGCTTTATCCGCTGATACCAGGCAGCGACTTTCAATTAATAATGTCGTCCCGTGCAAGGGAATTACGTAATGCATGTTGGAGTACAGGCTGCAACGCAGGAATGACGACGTATGGAAGTATGGGAACGGCCATGGATCATCCACGAATAGCGAAAGTGGTTGAGGCGTCGGCTCACGTACAGCGGGAAATCGGCGTTCGAGCCCCGGTCAGGCGCACAGTTTCACTGTCGTGGTTTCCGTGTACAGCTGATGGTTGTTCGTCTTCGCCACTGCGAATACATTTCATGTATATCGCGGTTCACTTTGGAACTGTCAAACAATATGGATGAAGTACATCTAGTGCGTTACATACGATAACTATTTTGCTCATCGACAGTCCCGTCGGCACACAGACACTAATTTCGAATGTTGAGCGTTAAGAGTGCCTAGTTTCTGACGTCATTGCGTGGACAAAGCACGTTCGGGAGTCTTTCCGAACGTAGAGCGTACGCAATGGGTGAACGCCACCTACGTCATTTGCACGCCAACTCCCTTCAGTACAGGGGGACAAGACGCCATGTTGGCTTTCACTTGGAGACCAGATGTATGTATGCTGTTTCTCAGCACCAGTAAATTAAGGATCTCTCGAAAACTGGTCGTTTATTGTATGATCTGTTGTAGTAAAATGGCGGCAAACGTCGTATTGGTGGTTAAAGCATTATTCTAACTTGCGTATTCTGATAGTACACCGTTTCAAGGCAACTGCACGTTCAGGATCCATTATTCTTGGTACAATCTGTTGTAATCAAATGTCAGCCAATAACATATTGCGTAATAGTGTAAGGTGTCAGGTGATGCGTTGCTGGTTGTGATTCACTGGATGCAACATTTTTACCAGCCTTCGCGTTTCCTAATGGGTCCTGATTCTTTGTTATTAGCTTAACAAAAGTATATTCTATAGTACTCGATGTTTAAGTGCGCATTTCCTGAGGAGTGAGTTTATTCGGTTCGCTTAATCTACTCGACTGCTCTGTGACTTTAGGGTTTTACTAAAAAGTGGAAGCGAGCGGGGTGGCGCATTGGCCAACGACTGGACTCGCATTCGGGATGACAACGATTCAGAACCGCGTCCGCCTATCCAGATTTCGGTTTTCCGTGATTTCCCTGAACCGCTCCAGGCAAATGACAGGGAAGTTCCTTTGAAAGGGACACAGTCCGAGCTTCTCGTCCGTCTGTAACGACCTCGATGTCGACAGGACGTTAAACCCAACCTTCCTTTAGAACAATGAAATAAAGTTTATTTTATGTAGGGAATTATTGTAAATTTTTCTCACGCAATTGGTAACGGAACTTTTAAAAGCCGATCTTCTTACTCAGTGGACATGGTAATTTTCTTTTTGCCTTATAAAATGTTCAAAATGGTTCAAATGGCTCTGAGCACTATGGGACTTAACATCTGAGGTCATCAGTCCCCTAGAACTTAGAAATACTTAAACCTAACTAACCTAAGGACATCAGTATTTGCTATCAAATATACAGTTCGGCTTTAGAAGTCGTTTAACAACAGAAAATGCTATATTCTCTTTTCACTGTGACGTTCTTGATCGGTCGAAGACAACGGTTCGAACACCAAGCACATTTTATTTTTATTTTTTTTTATTTAACTGAGGTGTTTGACTGTGTTGATTACAAAATATTACTGCAGACATGGACCATTATGGAATACAGGGAGTAGCTCACAATTGGTTCACATTTTACTTTAACAACAGACGGCAGTATTGACAATGGCTGCGACGTGTGGTGTGAGTGGGCACAGTCAAATGGGGGGTGCCCCAGGGATCAGCGTTGGCGCCACTCCTGTTCCTTACTTATCTAAATGATATGCCCTCTAGTATTACAAGTAATTCTAAAATTTTTATGTTTGCTGATGACACTAGCTTGGTAGTAAAGGATATTGTGTGCAACACTGGCTCTGTTTCAAATATCACAGCGCAGATCATGACACAAGTTCATGGCTTGTAGAATGTAAACTAACACTAAATCACAGTAAGACTCAGTTTTTGTACTTCCTAACAGACAATTCGACAAAACGCGACGTTTTAATGTCGCAGAATGGGCATATGATTAGTGAAAGTGAACAGTTCGAATTTCTAGGTGTTCAAACAGATAGTGAACTGTCGTGGAAAGCCCACGTTCAGGATCTCGTTCAAAGACTTCATACTGCGATTTTTATTATTCGAACGTTATCTGAAGTAAGTGTTCGCTCGACCCGATGATTAGTCTACTTTGCTTATTTTCATTCGCTTATGTCGTATGGTATTATATTTTTGGGCAACTCTTCGCATTCTCAAACGATATTTCTGGCTCAGAAACGGCAGTTCGGGCAATAAGTGGTGTAAGTTTGCGAACCTCTTGTAGACTCCTGTTCACTAATCTGGGTATTCTGACACTGGCATCTCAATATATATATTCCCTACTGTCGTTCCTTGTTAACAATACTGGCTTATTTCCAAGAATTAGCAGTTTTCAACCTGTTAATACTAGGCAGAAATCCAATCTGCATTTTGATCGCAGTTAACTATTGTGGAGAAACGTGTGCAATATACTGCAGTATACTATATTTTGAATAAGCTACACAAGAATTAAAAAGTGTAAGCGGTAATCCACTCGCTTTTAAATCGAAACTGAAGAGTTTCCTCATGGGTCACTCCTGCTCTGTCGAGAAGTTGCTTAAAAAATTAAGCTGATTTCTATGTTATATTGTTGATTGCGCTTACTGAAATTTATGGCTTGATGTGTTTTTGGGTACATAAACATCAGATTTTATCTGTTATTACTTTTGTGTTGTAATTTCATGTACTGACACGTTCCATTACCTTGGAGGTTTTGCTCCTCAGTGTGGTCCTACGGATCTAGATGTATAAATAAAATAAAAGAAAATGAAAAATTGATGTTGATTGGCGACTCCATGGAGTGCTGTGTGCACAACAACCATATATGTTAAATTAAAAGGAAGGTCAGCGTTGGCCGTAATACTGATGTTTTATTGATAGCAGAATCGATTTTCGATCACATAGTGATCATCTACAAATGAAACTCAGACACTGGTATCAAGTTATCAATAACCAAAACTGAGAAGCGATCACAACAACTGAAGCCGCATTCGCCAAAGCATTTGAGGTGAATGTAAACAGCATCTTCAGTTATTGTCATCGATTCTCAGTTTTGGTTATTGATAACTTGATACCAGTGTCTGAGTTTCATTTGTACAGCACTGTAGTGTGATCACTATGTGATCGGAAATCGATTCTGCTATCAATAAAACATCAGTATTACGGCCAACGCTTACCTTCCTTTTAATTTAAAAAAATGATATGTCCTCCGACCCGTTTCATCAGCCTCACAGGATCCCTGCCACAGCTCCTCTCCCAGCGTTTTTAATCGCAATCTTATCCCTCGCCTGAACCCCAGGATTTCAGCTGTCCTCTCAATTTTGCCGTTCTTCACCCAGTACCGAGTTTACATTTTACGTGAAGTCTGGACCTCAGACCTGGCTTCGGCGCCAGTTGTTCGGCGCGCAGCAGTGCGAGCACAGTCGGCGAATTGAGCCGCGGTTTCGGCGCACCTCGTTTAAAGGCCCGCCCACACGCAACGATCTGTCTGCGCAAATGTCTGCACACGTCACATCTGCGCAGACAGATCGTTGCGTGTGGACAGAAGATTTGCACCGACCTGAGGTGTGTGCAGACCTGGAAGTTGGAGTTGGAGGTCTGAGCGAAACCTCTCAAATCTGTGGGTTCAAACCACATCTGCGCAGACAAGTCGGAGCGTGTGGACAGGAGATCGCCGCAAATCTGGCACGAAACAGCTGTTTGCTCAGTCTAGTCTTTGTCTTTGTGCGCACAGGGCATTAAAATGGCTGATACTCGTCAGTGTTCTTGAGAGTTTGTAAGTGAATTCATTAAAATATATAGAAACCATCCATGTTTGTGGAAGATTAAAAGTAAGGAATGTAGTGACCGATACAAGAAGACAGCAGCATACAATGCTCTAATTGAAAAATTTCGGGCAGTTGACGCCTCGGCAAACAGAGAAACGGCAATAAAAAAATAAATTCGTTGCGAACTGGCGAAATTATTTGCGGATGGATGTCGAAACTTATAATTATCTCTTAAAGCTTGTAACCCCTCATATTATGAGAAAAAATACTTGTATGAGAAGGGCAATTTCTACTCATGAACGGCTGGCGGTAACATTAAGATTCCTAGCAACAGGAAGAAGCTACAAGGATTTGGAATTTTCAGCTGCAATATCGAAACAAGCGTTGAGTAAAATAATACCCAACAAATGTGAAGCTATTTACGCTATCCTGAAGGATGAGAAGATGAAGGCAAGTAAATTAAGTCTGTCAGCGAACTGTTTACCGAAAAGAGTTATCCAAAGTTCAGAAATCTAGAAGATCTGGTGTCAGAGTAGATCAAGTATACCAGCCAACGTTATGGTATTTTGATGTGCTTGGCTTTCTTAGTGATCAAGAAACGCCAAGACCAAGCAGGAGTACAATTGAAGATGAAATTGGTGTGTCAATGTGCCACGAAATAGAACACGAGGTAATGTAAAACAAAACAGGTTCGCCCTGAACCCTCGCAGTAATTGTAGGTGAGAAAACTGCTTTCGCTTTAGCAGCAACTGTCTACACCATTTTGACCGCTTTCTCTGTTTCCTGCGGTTGGTCTGAATGTTTTTGACAACACAAGTTGCGAACACAGACCACAACAGAGCTTCCTCCATTTCTGTATTTCAAAATAACTGAATAAAATTTTTGACGTTTACGGGGAGTGTAGTCGCTTGCCACTGATATTTCTTTTCTACACCGACAGATGGCGGGCGAGTATTAGATTGGGGTTTGTGTCGTGTGAACACATCACATTTGCAGCGATCTTTTGCATGTACAGACATCTGCGCCAACGTCTGCGCAGACAGATCGTTGCGTGTGGACCGGGCTTAACGCATCGCCAGCGAGCGCGCCTGCGCTCTGAGCACGCCCACTGCCTGCTACAGCCGCGCGTCCTCTCGCTGTCTGCACGCCTTCTTAATGGCCGGCGAGATTGTGCGCCTCACGGCCGTCTGACGAGAGAGGGGCCTTACGCGCTTGCCAGAGGACAGCAGCGGCTATTAATGTGCTGCGCTCGGACCGGTTCGGGGACAGTCGAGCCGCTCCACCGCCTGTGACGCGTGAGTGGACGCGACGGGGTGAACCTGTTCTGCGCGGAAAACTACCACCAGCTTGGCGGGCGGGCGAGCGGAATGCCGCACATTTGCCACGCCGGACATTCGCCACACTTGGCCTTTCGCCAGGTAGCTTGAGTAGCGATCCCTCAGGTAAGGGACGCCCTTCCTCGTACCTCTTCTGTCCGCTTTCAAACCGCCGTCTCCACATCTTACTCGAAACAACCAGTACGTAAGGGACCTTTTTCTTCGACATCTTTGCGAAATACAGAGCTTCTTTTCCGAAATTGAAATATTTATAACTTTCGGGAAACGAAAGTAATACGGACGATTATGTCAGTATGTAATTAGTTCTGCCAAGTATAAATATGGATTCCTCTGTCTGTACGGTAGCATCCTTTCACGCTTAATGATTGCGATAGAAACAGTCCATCGGCATGGGAGCAACAAGAAAGGAACGATGTAACGACAATGCGAATGTACGCTAATCATTTCTTTTTGATCGCTACATTTGTTCATACTTTAATTACTACAACTGCATGCCCAAAAAGACAATAAGGAAAGAAGAAATGGGTATGTGAATGTTTGAAAAGAAGAACGACATACTCCATATTAATTTACTCTCTAAAATCCGATATCCCTTGCGGCGAAACATTAGTTAATAAAGTGTAGCGGGACAATGTTCAAAACATGACTGAAAGTACGTTCATAAACATAAGAACATCTATGATTGACATGTCATGTAAAGTCGACGTACAATTTTAAAATGTTAAAAATAACGAAATGAAGTAATACAGAATCCTATGCTTGTATCTATCATAAGTTGTTGTTCTACATTGTTTAGCTCTGGTATTTACAGGGTCACAGACAAATCATCCTATGTTTCGGAGGGAGAAGCCGTAATTGTAATGATCTCCACTACAACACAAACAAGAAGCACAACTTTAGGAAAAATAATGTAATGTGTGTTTCAGGTCACAAGCGACATTGAAGCAGGTAGTTGCTGTGACTTAGTATGGACAGAGGTTATATTCGACAACCGGAATAAATTCATAACTGGCTCCTTTTAGCAACCCCCGGTCTCAGATGAAACAGTTGCTGAATATTTCAAAGAAAACTCGAGTCTCATCGCAAATAGGTACCCTACTCGTACAATTATAGTTGGCAGTGACTTCAATCTACCTTCCGTATGTTGACAAAAATGCATTTTCAGACCCTACTGTAGATAGAAAACAACTTCCATAATTGTTCTAAATGCTTTTTAAAAAATTATTTTGAACAATTGGTTCAGGAGGCCATTCAAATTGTAAATGCTTACGAAAACACACTTGACCTCTTAGCCACAAATAATCCTGAGCATCACGACGGGTACAGTAATTAGTGAACACACAGTCGTAGCGAGGCTCAATTCAGTAACGAAGAAATTCACCAAAACTAAACGCGAAATGTACATATTTATAAAAGGAACTAAAAATTCGGTTGACGTCTTCCTAAGAGAGAGAGTCTCCAATCCTTCCAAACTATGTAAGTGAGACCATATGTGGCTTAAGTTCAAAGAAATAGTATCAACAGCACTCGAGAGATTCATACCAAATAAATTATCAGACGGAACTGATCCCCCATGGTACACAAAACACGACAGGAAGCTGCTGCAGGAGCACCGAAAAAGGCACGTATAATTTAGACGAGCGCAAAATCTCCAAGATTGGCGAAGTTTTACTGTGGTTAGAAATTTGGTGCGGATTTCAATGCGAGATGCATTTAATAGTTCCCACAACGAAACTCTCTGTAGAAATGTGGCGAAAAATCCATAGATATTCTGGTCCTATGTTAAGAAAACCAGCGGAAAGGCTCAGTAAGTACCTGTACTGCGGGTCTGGCGGCGAGTGACGAGGAGAAGGAGGAGGAGGAGGAGGAGGAGGAGGAGGGGGAGGAGGGGGAGACAAGGGACCCAACTCTTCGAAGCAGCTAAAACCGTGGCAAATGTCCGCACACCGTTATGAGGCACCAAGGGATCACCAATTTAGTAGTGGAGGGCAGCGTGGAGGTTAAAAATCGTAGAGAGAGACCAAGAGATGAATACACTAAGCAGATTCAGAAGGATGTAGGTTGCAGTAGGTACTGGGAGATGAAGAAGCTTGCACAGGATAGAGTAGCACGGAGAGCTGCATCAAACCAGTCTCAGGATGAAGACCACATCAACAACAACATAAATAGATACATTTCGTGTTTAGTTTTGGCGAATTTCTTTGTTACAGAAGTGAGCCTCGCTACGACTGTTTCACTAATCCCTGTATCCGTCGTGATGCTCAGGATTATTTGCGGCCAAGAGGTCAAGTGTGTTTTCGTAACCATTTACAATTTGAATGGCCTCGTCAACTAATTGTTAAAAATAATTTTAAAAAAATCAGTTAGAACAATTAGGGAAGTTGTTTTCTATTTACAGTACGATATGAAAATGTATTTTCGTCAACATGCGGAAGGTAGATTGAAGTAACTGCCAACTATAATTGTATGAGTAGGGTACCTATTTGTGATGAGACTCGAGTTTACTTTGAACTGTTCAGCAACTGTTTCATCTGAGACAGGAGGTCGGTAAAAGGAGCTAGTTATTACTTTATTCCGGTTGTCGAATATAACCTCTGCCCATACAGGAACTATCTGCTTCGATGTCGCTTGTGAGGTGGAACACACATTGCATTATTTTTCCTTAAGTTGTCCTCCTTGTTTCTGTTGTAGTGGAGGCCATTACAATCATGGCTTTTCCCTCCAGAACCTAGGATGCTTTCTCTGTGACCCTGTAAATACCAGAGCCAAACAATGTAGAACAACAACGTACGTTACAAGCATAGCATTCTGTATTACTTCATTTCCTTATTTCTAACATTTTAAAATTGTAAGTCGACTTTAGATGACATGTCAATCATAGATGTTCTTATCTGTGTTTAGTGAACGTGTTTTCAGTTATGTTTTGAACATTGTCCCGCTACACTTTATTAATGTTTACATCGTTCTTTTCTTGTTGCTCCCATGGCGATGGAGTGTTTCTATTGCAGTAAGCTTGAAAGGAAGCTACCGTACAGACAATGGGCCTATATTTATACTTGGCAGAACTAATTACGTACTGACATAATCGTCGGAATTTGCTTTCGTTTCCCAAAACTTATAAATATTTCGATTTCGGAAAAGAAGCTCTGTATTTCGCCAAGATGTGGAAGAAGAAGGTCCCTTACGTACTGGTTGTATCGAGTAAGATGTGGAGACGGCGGTTTGAAAGCGGACAGAGGTAGTGCGGGGAAGGGCGTCCCTTACCTGAGGGATCGCTACCTGGCGAAGGGGCAAGTGTGGCAAATGTCCGGCATTCAAGGAAACTATCACATCCAGTACTCAATAGCCTATGAAAAGCCAGCACTAAACGAATACACATAACTTTGCAATAAAACAATCTTGCCACAGTAGAAGAAACTGCATAAATAGTATCCATCCAGAACTGCGTATGATTAACCCCTCCGCCCGCCCCCCCCCCCCCCCGTCTCTCTCTCTCGCTCTCTCTCTCTCTCTCTTCCTCACCGGCCGGAGTGGCCGAGCGGTTCTAGGCGCTAAGGTCGCAGGTTCGAATCCTGCCTCGGGCTTAGATGTGTGTGATGTCCTTAGGTTATTTAGTTTTAAGTATAAGTTATAGGGTTCTAGGGGTCTGATGACCTCAGCAGTTAAGTCCCATAGTGCTCAAAGCCATTTGACCCAGCCATCTCTCTTCCTCACACCCTTGGAAACACAATACACACACACACACACACACACACACACATGAACTGAAAACTACAAACGTCAACAACACTTAAAATATGTGCGCCAGATCCCGAAGGTACATGCTGCCAACCAATTGAACGGTACACAGCCACAACTGCACTCAATAGCGACGAATGAAGTCCCAATTCGGTTTTACAAAGAGTACTCTACGGCATTTCCCCTTATATTTGACGTGAATCTCTCGCTCAGCACAAAGCCCAAAATGACTGGAAAAAAGCCTAGGTGGCTCCAGTATATAAGAAGGGTAAAAGAACGGACCCGCAAAATTACAGACCAATATCCAAAATTGGGTTTTCTGCAGTATTGTTGAAGACATTCTCAGTTGGACTATATTAAACTTTCTTGAGACTGAGAGGCTTATGTCTGCGAATCAGCACGGTTTTAGAAAGCATCGCTCGTGCGAGACTCAGCTGGCCTCTTCTCACGTGATATACTGCGAACTATAGAAGAAGGGCAACGAGCACATTCCATATTCATAGATTTCTGGAAAGCGTTTGACGCGGTGCTCCACTGCAGGGTGTAAAAGAAGGTACAAGCATATAGAAGAGGTTGACGCATATATGAATGGCTCGATGAATTCTAAAGTTAAAGAACCCAGTAGAAGGCGGGTGTCCATCAGAGACAGGGGTATCTGCCGGCCGAAGTGGCCGTGCGGTTAAAGGCGCTCAGTCAGGAACCGCGCGACCGCTACGGTCGCAGGTTCGAATCCTGCCTCGGGCATGGATGTTTGTGATGTCCTTAGGTTAGTTAGGTTTAACTAGTTCTAAGTTCTAGGGGACTAATGACCTCAGCAGTTGAGTCCCATAGTGCTCAGAGCCATTTTGAACAGGGGTATCGTCAGGAGTATCCCAGAGAATTGTGGCAGGACCGCTGTTGTTGCTTATATTCAGTGATTTGGCGGACGGGTTGGCCAGCAGCATGCGCTTGTTTGTTGATGATGCTGTGGTGTACGGTAAGGTGTCAAAGTTTGAAACGTCCCCTTTGAAAAATTTTACACGACTGTCCTTAAACTGACACACAGTATTTTTTTTAGCGCAACGCAATCTGACTTTCAAAATTCCCTACAAAAGAATGGCCCTGACTAACAGTAAACTATACCTTTCACAAATCACTTACCTCACAAAAATCTTCGCTACTCAAGCTACTGCAATACAGCGAACGCCACTACTGCCAGCTAAATAAAAGATTCAAACTACTGAAGGCACTAACTACTGATAGGGATAGTTAGCAAATGAAAGATATTAATAGAGAACAAACAATGTATTTACCTTGATATCATCATATATAAATATAGCAGTTCATGACAAATTTCAAAACTCCGCCATCTCTCTCCCCACATCCACCACTGCTGGCGGCTCACCTCCAACTGCGCAACGCTACACGCTGTTCACAGCCAGCTGCCTAGCACTACAATGGCGAGTATTACAACAATGCAAAGCAGCCACAGACTGCACACAGCACAGCCAATGATTTTCATACAGAGGTGGCGTTACCAAAAAAAACCTAAACAGCCTACTTACATAGCCCCCATGCTCCCCACAAAAAATTTTACAAATGGTTTTGGGCAGTGGCAATGCATATTTGTTAAAATTTTTCGTAATCGTAATTACAATAACAAAGAAATCAAATGCACACACTTATTGATACAATGTTGGTCAAAAGCTAAAATTTTCTCACAGTCCATAAAGACAGTCCTGATCATTCATCACATTGCAGTGTTTTTCTCAAAGTCTGAGCAGTAAAAGAAAATGCACACGGAAGTAGTGGATTTCCATGCAGTCTTGAAGAAGTAGCGTTGTCCTTCCAATGGAAAGACAGTGCTGACTCTTGACATACTGACAGTTAATGGGCCACAACAGAGCAAACCCACAGCGGAGTCAGTCGAAGTTTCGAAGAGTATTGGTGGGTAGGTCATCACAGAGCAGACCCACTGTAGTCCTGGTAGAGATTACGGTATTGGTGGGCCACCAGAGGTGCAGACCCACTGCAGTCCTTGTAGAAATAATGGTATTGATGGATCATCAAAGATGCAGACTCACTGTAGTCCTTGTAGAGATAATGGTACTGGTGGGTCATCAAAGATGCAGACCCACTGTAGTCCTTGTAGAGATGGCCAGCAGCCATCTGTTGTGACTGTGCAGGTGCACAATCACCATTGAAGAGTCTTGCGGATAATATAGCAAGTCCATAACCACCACTTGTGCACTCACAGAGTTTTTGGAATTGTCCTTAGAACCAGCAATGCTGTTATCCAGTCCCTTGCTGAATTATTAACACACGTGCAAACACTAACAGTCCCTACTTCTCACATATTGTCCATATACTATGACCAACAGAAATGTGTGCAGTGAAATGTAACTTACAAGTTGCTTAATTTGATGAACTGGTGTCAATTACAATTTTATAACATAAGAACACAATAACAAAGGTACAAAACACATCAGTAAAGAACATAACAATACAGATAACATTTGTGATAATAGGGGCTTTACAAAAGAATCGAAATAACATATACGTCAGTGTTACAGGAATTATGACATGAGTACATACATAAAAGATCAGAATAACTTTCGAAACATCAACTTCACACATGAGCATTAAAATAAAACAAAATAAATAATGTCTAAGCATATTTACAAGGTAAATAACATATTATTAATGCCAATTATATTTGAGGATAACAGTATTCCTCATCATAGTGAATGTAACTTAGTACTAGAAGAAGAAAAAATTCTATGAAACTACACAGAGACAGGAAGAAAACAAATACACAAGGGTACACAAACAAATAGTGGGATAACACAAAAGGAAAGGACACGGTTTGTTTTACTGCAGTATTTTGCATGGAGATCTCCCTTCGTTCATCATTATTCCCAAAAGTCCTATCTAAGCCTGTTTTCTGTATTCTGTTCACATCCTCTGTCAAAAATAGTTTTTCTCCACTGTACAGTATCCTTTTTTTTTTTTGCCAAACCATTTTCTGATAGCTTCTCAATGCATTTCTTATAAATTCATCATAGTTAGTTTCTTATATAGTCTACCCCCTCTTAAGCTAACTTAAATCTACTGAGCTCAGATATATATACCAAGGGACGAGGCAATGCAGCATCACATAAAACAATTAATATAAACAGCAATGAAAAAAAAATGCAGATTTGCGAAGCAAGCAGCATTAAGAAATTAGCAAAGCAATTGTAATATTACAACTAATCTAAGGCAATGTGCAGCAAACAATAAAAATAAATCATTAGTAAAACTGGCTTAACAGAATAATACAAAGTCAAATTCAATAACACCATGCCTGGCAAACAGCAACAACTTATACCTAAACATGACATAGCTCAAGGAGAAAAAATATTACACTAAAAATGGCCATGTCTAATACCTATGTCACATCTTAACACTAGAGTGATGCATCACGAGAACTTACACTAGCAGATAAGTTACCAAATCGTAAAGAAATTGTTTATGCAATTCCTGTGAAGGGAAATGTCTTTTTATGCTCCCTCATTTTTTGGAAATATATCACAAAACTATTAGTTACTGGATCTGGAGACAGAAAATATTTATATTAGTACATCTATAAAATTTTATTTTAACCAGTGCTGCAGTGCAGCTAGAAACTAGATATTAAACAAAATGAGTAAATAAATACATAAGGCAAGCCATATGGCATTTCTCTCAATTCTCGTAGATAGACACTTGTCCTAATCAGGTGTGCAGATGTAAGAATGTTTCCAAGCTATTATTAGCGTGTCATATTTACGATGCTTTCTACAAACGAATGTCAATAGCGAGGATAATGGCCTCCGCTTTTTTTTTTTTCTTCTACAACCTAATGGCTTTTTCTCAAGGCGGCTGGCACACCTGGCCGCTCACAACGAATTACGTCACGGTCACTTACCTCTCATACCGAAATATTTACGACAGCAGTTTTCGCTACAGTGACAGTCTCATATAAAAAAATTCACAGGTTGAGAATTTGATTACAAATGTGTAGAAACAAAATCCTATGAATATAACAGTGTCCAAAAAATTTTCGCCGGCATTGTGATACATTCACGCATTTACACACATTTCACAACTCTTAAAGTACGATTCTTGGTTTCCAACATCCTTCTTATTCCTCATATACGGTAGCATCATCTTATTGATTATAAACATATCTCAACAGCATAGTACACATCGTCGTCATAATAATATCATAAAACCTCAGCCAAATCTCAAAATCGTCGTAGCTTCCTTCAATAATTTCAAAACCTAAAAAAATTCTCTGCTCATGTCAAAAGTGTCATCTGCCTCAAACGTACTTTAAAAATCGTGATCCCATACCAAATATATCATTCAAAGCTCTCATAGTATCACAATGGTTCCGAAAAGATATGAACAGTTTACAAAGTACAGACAAAATACAGTTTCATAAGTGTGAAGTTATCCAACTGTGTAATTGCGTAAACATCTGTCACTGATGTAATAAAAAAATGTTTGTTTCTCTGTTAAATAATCAGATTTCTGTGTAATTTATGTGTTAGAGAAATATGGTACCAATGTGTAAAGTTGTATAAGCAAATACCATATTAGCTAGGGCTCCTTGTGCTTGCCAAACACATGGTACACAAAGTAGGCGTGTACCCCCCTGAGGATTAATGTAATTATACCCTCAAGTGTTACAGATTACAGCAATGGGATGAAATGTATCACGGAAAATTTTCTTTGTAATTCAAAAATCTTTAAAAATAAATGTTTTAAGTACAAAATTAATTACTCAAATGCGTCTCCTGTAGTGCTAAATGTGCGTCTTGCTTAAGATAATTCTGTGGAAGTGTCGTAGTTATCGTCCTCTGTAAGCAAAGTTCTGCTGAAGTCAATATACTTACCTCATCATAAACGAAAGTGAAATGCTTTGCGTATGGATACCATAGTTATTACATACCGTACCATGATCAAGAAAGTACTATATTGTAACGTATTGTTGTGCTACAGAAAAGGCTGTCTCATTGGAGCTATACCACAAAAGTTACTACTAAAACATATTTTACTTTCCAGAAGAATTCAGAAAAACTGTGCAGATATAAAACAGATACACCACAAAAGCAACAAGGTAAATTGTGTCACATATTAGTAGCGTCGTGATATAGTCGTGTAGCTGTCAAATAAACTAACCACTGTGTCATCTGGTATCTCTCAGAAAGCACCTTGAATCCATAATGTATTTTCAAGTAAACCAAAATGTTGCACTAAAATCTCATGAGTAGTACTGGTAAATGTTCTAAGTATGTGAGCCTTATAGTCGTTACGTAATCGTGCAACTAACAAGCAAGAATGTACAAATACAACACTGTGTCGTCTGTTCACTATAACAATGCATTCGTAATTTCTGTTGAAATAAATTCTCTTGGTTCTTGACTGGATATTTAACTTCGAACATTGTTGCTTGTTAACAGATTCTAAGTCTGACAAAGCCTACTAGAAATGTGAAGTGAAAAGTTTTATGGCAAAGACAAAGTTAAAAAGCAGATTATCTTTCAATAAACGGTTTTACATGTAAAATGTGGTGTAAACCTTTACTCTTCGACTTTCAACTGAAAAGCAATTGTCATGTTTTATACATCGGTAAAGAATGCTAAAATTTTTCTCAAGGCTAGCGTCTTATGTTATTTTTCTCGGAGCCAGCGGGCGCACGTGACTGCCTCCGGTGCGAGTCATTGTCTGTTTCTTTGTTGGCGCGCGTCGTTACTGGGATTAGGAGACCTAACTTCTACAAATTCGCCTTGCCGAGAGGGTCCAGCTCTGTTTGAATCCCGCCAGTTCTGATGCAATTCAGGTCTGTCGTTACGATCATATCGTCTGTCGTCATGTCGGTAGATTCCATAGTTTCTTTCTTGTTGGTCAAGTGGTGGAGAATTTCTCCCTGAATTTTCATTGCACAGTGGACCGTTGCGTCTGAAGTTATTCTGTCTCCCATGATAATAATAGTTCTGGTTACCATATTGTCTGTTTCTATGATTGTCTCTGTCATATTCATTACTTCGGAAATGCGATCTTTCCCTGTAACTATTACTCTGCCAGTGTTTGTCATATGGGTGGTGTCTGTTTTGGTCACGATTTGTGTTGTAAGAATAGCCTTGTCGTGTCCAGTTATTATTTCTGTCGTCACGGAATTGTGACGTATGTGGCCTGTAGTGATTGTTTTCCTGTTTTCGCATCCGGCGACTGTCTGTGTCAATTTCTAATTCTTGTAGGAGTCCCTGAAAAGCTTCAATGTTGTCTTTGCAACGTCCTGCTAAAATAATATGTCGTAAATGTTCAGGCAATTTGATTAAGCAAATGCGGATGAGTTCTGAGGGGCTGTATGGGTTTGAAAGATACTGATTCTTATGCAACATGTCTTCAAAATATTTCATAAGACTGGAAAATTCAGATTGTTCGAAACGTTTCATCATTATGATGCTATGTTTTACTCGGTCTTGTGTAGCTTGAGACCAATATGCTGAGAGGAAGGCATGATAAAAATCTCCTTCACTGTGACAATCGTGAATGACCGATCGCATTCTTACAGCTGGTTCGTTCTCCAAGTAGCCACACATAAATTCTAATCTGTGCTGCAATGACCAGTTGGGAGGAAAACAATGAGAGAATTGATGGAGCCACGCTTGTGGATGAATGTCGTTGCCAGCATTCTTAAACGTTTTGAATTTACGTGTAGTAATGAACAGCTTATAGTCAAAATCATCATGTCGGCGAGTCGCATGTCGGTCATTGTTACGTCGTGTCGGCTGTTCAATCTCAAAATTCGGTGCACATTGCCAATTTCTTTCATAATTTCCGAAATGCGCTGTGTTATTATTTTGTGGCTGTTCCGTATTTCTATGTCCCTCTTCCCGTATTGGGGCGCGAGTGTCCTCTGAAATACGTAATTCTTGTACTACTTGTGCCAACTGATCTTGCACTTCCCGGATTTCTCTTTGGTGTTGCGTATTAATTTGATTCTGATTTTGTTTGAATTTCCTAATTTGTTCGCACTCTTCTGTGTCATTAAAGACTACCGGTTTTGTGTCGTTCAGATTATCATCTACCTTCGTAGATAAGTTAGTGAACGGATCCGAAAGTTCGGCTACTTTCTACGATAGTGAACACATTTCCTCAGTGTGTTTTTCTGAACCAAGTTTCAGATTGTCCATTTGTGTTGAAATCGAATCTACTGTGTCCTTCAAGTTTTCCTGAGTTTTTGCAAGTTGCGTAACCGAATCGGTAGATGCAACTGAGTCAAATTTAGCTTGTAAGGTCTCATGATTTTCATGAACAGTAGTTTGCAGTTCTTTTATGGCTGCTTCGTGATTCTGTAGTGCATTTTCATGACGCAAAAAAATAGGTTGGAAATGCTCACAAATTTGTGTTTTTACGTCGTTACAGACTTTTTGACATTTCGATTCAATGTGATGTAACTCATTAGTTAAATCTTCACGTGTTTGTTCAAGAGTTTGTTCCAATGAGTCTAACTTTTTAAGATTTTGTTCCACTGTGTCTAACTTTTGAAGATTTTGTTCCATTGTGTCTAACTGTTGCTGTGTTTGTCTCTGGTGTTGTTCCATTGTGTCTAACTTTTTAAGATTTTGTTCCACTGTGTCTAACTTTTGAAGATTTTGTTCCATTATGTCTAACTTTTGAAGCTTTTGTCCCATTTGTTGCATTAATTGTAATAACAGTGCACTGGTGTCTGAAACATGTTCCTCAGTGCTATTCGGCAGTGAAGTTGCACCGGCAACATTCACATTTTGACAAGCAGAAAATGTGTCTTGACTCATTTGAGAAAACGGTGAGGACCCAAAACCTGAGTCTATAATATTTGCGAGATTGTTTCCTGTCATTTCGGATTCCTGAGGCGAGCTGTTGCCGACCGATCGATCGATAATGCTTCCCTGTTCTCTAATTGTTTCACTGTCTACACCATTGTTTGCCGCCCGCTCCATTTCCCTATGCACAATTACCAAATTACTACTTTGAACATTAGTTAATTCATTACTCTGCGGCGCTAACACACTGCTTTCGTCTTCACTGTCATTTCTCAATTTAGTTTGGAGCCTAGTATTACGTTTTTCACACGCCATTATTGTCACAGTATTTCACACGACAACACAGAAAAACACAATTTGAAGAGCAAAAATAAGAGAACACATTAACCTAACACTGAAAATAATATCTAGTTAATTGCAGCTGCGAAATACTTGGTGCAAATCTACATGCATGCCACAACTGTTTTACTGTACAACAATGAAAGACTGCAACTACAAAGGAGATTTTCTCTACAATTACGCACTAGCAATAAACAAAATCTACACTAATTACACAAACTACAAGAAAATATCAGAAGATTCCAGTGAGGTATCCTAGGCTAAGGGTCGACATATGAAACGTCCCCTTTGAAAAATTTTACACGACTGTCCTTAAACTGACACACAGTATTTTTTTTAGCGCAACGCAATCTGACTTTCAAAATTCCCTACAAAAGAATGGCCCTGACTAACAGTAAACTATACTTTTCACAAAACACTTACCTCACAAAAATCTTCGCTACTCAAGCTACTGCAATACAGCGAACGCCACTACTGCCAGCTAAATAAAAGATTCAAACTACTGAAGGCACTAACTACTGATAGGGATAGTTAGCAAATGAAAGATATTAATAGAGAACAAACAATGTATTTCCCTTGATATCATCATATATAAATATAGCAGTTCATGACAAATTTCAAAACTCCGCCATCTCTCTCCCCACATCCACCACTGCTGGCGGCTCACCTCCAACTGCGCAACGCTACACGCTGTTCACAGCCAGCTGCCTAGCACTACAATGGCGAGTATTACAACAATGCAAAGCAGCCACAGACTGCACACAGCACAGCCAGTGATTTTCATACAGAGGTGGCGTTACCAAAAAAAAACCTAAACAGCCTACTTACAAGTTCAGTGACTGCAGAAAGATACAAGACGACTTATACAAAATTTCTAGTCGGTGTGATGAATAGCAGCTAGCCCTAAATGTGGAAAAATGTGAGTTAATGCAGATGAGTAGGAAGATCAAACCTGTAATGTTCGGATGCAATATTATTAGTGTCCTTGAGACAGTCAAGTCGTTCAAATATCTGGGTGTAACGTTGCAAAGTGATACGAAATAAAAATGTGGTAGGGATGGCGAATGGTCGACTACGGTTTATTGGGAGAATTTTAGGAAAAAGCGGTTCACCTCTAAAGTAAACCGCATATAGGACACTGGTGCGACCTATTCTTGAATACTGTTCAAGTGTTTGGGCTCCGTATCCTGTTGGACTGAAGGAAGACATCGAAGCAGTTCAGATTTGTTACCGGTTGTCTCGAACAACACGTAAGTGTTAGGAAGACGCTTCGAGAATTCAAATTGAAATCCCTGGAGGGAAGGCGACGTTCTTTTCAAGGAACACGATTCAGAAAATTTAGAGAACCTGCATTTGAAGCTGAATGCCACACGATTCTACAGCCGTCAACATATATTGCGCGTAAGCACCACGAAGATTGGATACGAGAAATTAGGATTCATAGGGACGTCGTTTTCTGTCGCTCTGTTTGCGAGTGGAACAGGAAAAGAAATGACTAGCAGTCGTACAGGGTACCCACCGCCAGCCACCGTACGGTGTCTTGGGCTGTATCTATGTTGATGTAGATGTCGATGTAGAAAACTCTGTGATTGGCGAAGAAGTCGTAGGAAATGCATGTGCATCGACAAAAGCGCAGGAAATAAACGTGTTGCCACGACACACACTAAGAAAAAAGACCAGAACATCAAAAAATCTATAGTAACACGCTAATTAACACGATAAAAAGCGATTCTCACTTGCCTGCCTGAGGAAATGCACAATAAACAGAAGATTAAAATAGCATTTTGCCGTCTGCAGATGAGAAGCTGTAGTTTGCATAGCAGACCTAGAGTTGCTAGCATAAACATCCATTAACTTCATGTGAAGTATGTAAATAAATACACACATCCACTTTATTTCGAGTGTACTACAAAACTGGAACCTTTAGACATATCGTAAATAAAAAATGTTAACTGCTTCAGCTCAGTGATATATCTCTGAAATCTGTATAGAAAATAATAGCTCATTTTACAAAAATTTTTACCGAAAGTTGTTTTAAAGGTTAAAATGTAAAAACAATTTTGCAAAAGAAGTATAAACAAATAAACCCACTGAAGGTAGCACAAAAAGCGCTGAAACATATCTGGACGAAAACAAAACTATATAAGGAGAAATTCCTCTCCAGAATAATAATACCTTTACATCATTGGTTAGTACAGTAGTTTTGTTTTTTGTAGGGACCGCGGCCCAAGACCCATGATCGGCAAGCACGTGACAGCACTTCTGCACGTCGCAAAACGAGAGAGAGGGGGGGGGGGGGCGTTTCGCAGAGGAAACGGCAGTAACGAAAATATTTAGTGGAAAAGTTCACACACAGATAGATTCGATTGTAAGGTAAAATTCAGGTTCTTCTTCTTTACATCTACAGCCCTAGAAAGACCTTGGTTTGTTGAACATTCTGCCTTCACACACCTACCTTTGGAATTTTTCTCCTCCATCTTCAGAACTCCACGTTGAAAAGATCCGCCAGCATCTCGTACTATCCACACATCTTGCTCTCCACCATTTTCTTCTAGAGGGGTACAAACTTCCTTTCATTATTCGCTGGAGTACCCTGTCATATCCGGCATAGGCTTTAAGATTTGATAGTTTAGCTGTACGTTTCCCATGCATAGATTTCTGTACAGAAACATTGTTTGGGGTTTAACAGCAAGAATTTTGTTTGTTCATGCCTGAACCATATTTCGACAATTACTTGTATATGGGATGTTGGAGTATAGCTACTGATATTGTAGCTCAACATTTATCCATTTCGGCATGTTTAATCGCTTTTCTCTCTGCAATCTAACAGTCTTTCCACAAGCACATCACATAACTCACCACTGGATGTTTTTCTTATTCTCCATGACTCTAACTCTCTCACAACAGACACACAAAACTTGCGTAGGATTTTTCGTCCAGATGTTTTTAATATCATTGTTATTATAATTAAAAAGTTCTGAAGTACCTTTAAGTTTACGAAAATAGTCGAAATTTCTTGCCTGCATAGTTACTGTAATGCTCTGTCTTATATTCTTTAATTTCATTTTTCGCTGCTTTTAGTGGGTAGGTAAGTTGTGCATTCTGACACACAGTGACCTTTGTGACTTGGAAACGCACAGTTTACACACCCTGTACAAGCTCAAAAAGCAGAATTAAAAGAAAAAACAAACTGAAGCAAAATATTGCTGAACTTCTAATGTATAAGTATGTGTTACCAACAAAATAAATGAACCCATTGATGAAGATAACACTGCACAGAAACATTGTTTGGGGTTTAGCAGCATGAATTTTGTTTGTTCATGCCTGAACCATATTTCGACAATTACTTGTATATGGGATGCTGGGGTATAGCTACTGATATTGTAGCTCAACATGTATCCATTTCGACATGTTAAATCGCTTTTCTCCCTACAATCTAACAGTCTTTCCACAAGCACGTCACATAACTCACCACCGGATGTTTTCTACACAACTGCTGTGAAGTGTACTATACCTATCGGTATAGACTAGCTGTTACGCGTCCATGTGTCTTTTCAGTACCTCACCTGATGCCCAGGAGAAAATAAACATTAATGGCTTGCTTGTGCCACATACACTTGGAGGTGCAAACCAACATAAAAACATAAATAGCTGCAATTATGAAGTTACTAGTGATGTGATGTCGTTCAGTACACTATCTCCAGCCATCAGTACAAATATCTACACTTAGACCTCCAATGCCCTGTATGATAGGAGGCAAACTCGAACAGAAATTGAGTTTCGGCCACAAGATGTATGCTTAAAGTTAGATGTTATGGCTCTCTGTGATTTGCAGTGGCAGGAAGAACACAATTTCTAGTCATCTGAGCACAGGCTATCAACACAAACACAAGCTGGGATAACGCAGCAACAGAACTACTAATGAAGAAGACAATAGTTGTGCGGGAGTAATACACTGGTGTCCAAAACTAAGCAACAATGCGCTGTTTCCCCGCCCTGTGTCTAATTCACGATACAATCATACGAACTGTTAGCAGATGTTGGTACGATCGTGCTCTGGCATTTTTGTCAACTGGAAACCACGCCAATGATCGCGTCAGGGCGCCTATCAAACGGATTAATGTTTGCCGCATCCACAATAGCTATGTACACAGTCAGAGACAGTGCAGTATGACATGCGATAGAGGGCTATAGCAAGAATGGAAGCAGGACATTGGCAAACTGATGTGGCCCGATGGCTTAACGTGAATCGTTCTGTTGTTTTTTGGATGTGGCGACAGTTTACAGAGACCCAAACTGTATACGGAAGACCAGGGAAGGGGCGCCCACGTATGATACTAGAAAGAGAGGACCATTATTTGGCTGTAAAGGCAAGACGGTAACCGCCTTATAAACGCGCAGCAGCTGGCATCTGACCTCGCAGCATACACTGGAAGTGTTGTACCGAAGCAAGCGGTGTGGAGAAGCCTCCGACAAAGTGGCCTTTACTGTCGGAAACCTGTTACATGTGTGCCGGTGATGCGTCTTCACAGAAGGAAACATCTAGAGTCGTCAACATGCCATCCGGACAGTCGAACAGTAGGCCAAATTCTTTTCACAGATAGATCCCGATTTGGACTGGAGAGTGATTCTCGATCTATTCGCATCTGAAGGAAGTGTGAAACACGGTTTAGAGACCCGAACGTTGTGGAAAGAGATCGATATCGAGGAGGATCGCTAATCGTATAGGCTGGGATTATGTTGACCACCTCTTCATGAACCTGTACGGGTGAATCGAAAAGATTTAACTGCAATCAGATACCGTGAAGAGGTCTTACGAGCTCATGTACGGTTTTGTGAGGTGCTGTGCGCACAGACTTCGTATTGATGGACGATAAAGCTCAACCTCATAGAGTGCGAGTGGCTGATGTTTTCTTGGAAGATGCTGCACGCGTGGCGTGGTCTGCTCGCTCTCATAGAGCATGTTTGGGCGGCATGAGGGAGACGGGTTGTATCGCGTGAGCAGCGACCAACCGTTGTCGAAGACTTGCGAGAATCTTCTCAGCGCTATTGCCTCAACATGACATTGATGATGTTATTTACAGCATGTTCCGTCGTTTTCAGGGCTGTATTGCTGCCAGAGGTGGTCACACCCCACGATGAGCACAGTGACCAGTTGTCGGAACGTGGGAGTTCAGTGATCGTGACACACGGATAATGAGGAGGGTTGTAACGAATAATAAGAGGACCAGAACTGAATGTCGCATTCGCGAACCCTGTCAGTATCAAAACAACATGAAGGGAATTCCAGAAACAGGGAATTGCACGAAAAGCTGGAATACGAAAACAACTCACCACTGATGCAAGTATCTGTAAAAGGAAAACGTGTTGCCAAAATCATAACACTTGGACTACGGAACAATGGAAGAATATGACGTGGTCGGGTTGGTCTTGTTTCGCACTGTTTTCAAGTTTTACGTCCCAAAAGTGAAACGTCTGCGTGACATCTGTGGTGATCTCGGGCATTGCAGTCCATGAGCTCCGAAATTACTTTCCAAGGACGCATTACTACCAAGGGTTATGTAATCGTTTTGGTCGATAAGGTCTATCCCATGGCAAAATGTCTGTACCACGTTTGCGATGCTGCAGGCCCCTGTTCACACGGCTCGCGTTGTCCAGGACTGGTTTTGTGAACACGAGTATGAACTGCAGCATCTCGCCTGGCCACTACGGCCACCACATGTCAAAGTTATTGAGCCTTTGTGGTCTGCTTTGGAGAGAAGGGTGCGTGATCTGTATCCACCTTCATCACCGGTGACTGAACTTGTCACTGTTTTGCAGTAAGAATGATGTAAGGTTCCCTTGAAAGCGATACAAGAGCTGCATTTATCCACTCCCAGAAGAAGCTGTTTTGCACACCAACGGGTTTCCTATACCATATTAGGCACGGTAACGGGTTGTGGTTTTCACGTTTCCATACTTTTGTTCACTCCCTCTCCCCCACGTACCTGTAATCAATGGCCTGTAGCGATCGAGCTGCATTCTAAAGACTCTCGGATGCGGCCACTGGACTGGAAAACGAGCACCGCCCACACTGTCGTAAACTTGTTCTTAGCCCTCCCGACGTTAAGCTCTCCCACAAATAAAACAGAGTAACAGACTAGAGCTGAAAACGTGAAGGACATGCACAAGAACTTCAACTTGCACAAAAACTAATTTATTACCTTCTAGCAGACTTCACAAGCTCTCCTGGTTCGTGAACCAACACCACCAGGCAGCCAGTGGCTGCTATGCGGCCTCCTCCAACACAGTACGCGTACGGCCACTTGACAGCAATATCTACATCTACATACATACTCCGAAATCCATCACACGGTGCGTGGCGGAGGGTACCTCGTACCACAACTAGCATCTCCTCTCCCTGTTCCACTTCCAAACAGAACAGCCCTAATCTCTCTTATCTTTGTGGTCTTTCCGCGAAATGTAAGTTGGCGGCAGTAAAATTCTACTGCAGTCAGCGTCAAATGCTGGTTCTCTAAATTTTCTCAGTAGCGATTCACGAAAAGAACGCCTCCTTTCCTCCAGAGACTCCCACCCGAGTTCCTGAAGCATTTCCGTAACACTCGCGTGATAATCAAACCTATCAGTGACAAATCTAGCAGCCCGCTTCTGAATTGCTTGTATGTCCCCCCTCAATCCGACCTGATAGGGATGCCAAACGCTCGAACAGTACTCAAGAATAGGTCGTATTAGTGTTTTATAAGCGGTCTCCTTTACAGATGAACCACATCTTCCCAAAATTCTACCAATGAACCGAAGACGACTATCTGCCTTCCCCATAACTGCCATTACATGCTTGTCCCACTTCATATCGCTCTGCAGTGTTACGCCCAAATATTTAATCGACGTGACTGTGTCAAGCGCTACACTACTAGTGGAGTATTGAAACATGACAGGATTCTTTTTCCTATTCATCTGCATTAATTTACATTTAGCTATATTTATAGTTAGCTGCCATTCTTTACACCAATCACAAATCCTGTCCAAGTCATCTTGTATCCTCCTACAGTCGTTCAACGACGACACCTTCCCGTACACCACAGCATCACCAGCAAACAACCGCACATTGCTATCCACCCTATTCAAAAGATCATTTATGTAGGCAGAATACAACAGCGGACCTATCACACTTCCTGGGGCACTCAAGATGATACCCTCACCTCCGATGAACACTCACCATCGAGGACAAGTTCTATTACTTAAGAAGTCTTCGAGCCACTCACATACATGGGAACCGATCCCATATGCTCGTACCGTGGTTAGGAGTCTGCAGTGGGGCACCGAGTCAAACGCTTTCCGGAAGTCACGGAATATGGCATCCGTCTGATACCCTTGATCCATGGTTCGCAAGATGTCATGTGAAAAAAGGGCGAGTTGCGTTTCGCAGGAGCGATGCTTTCTAAAGCCATGCTGATGCATGGACAGCAACTTCTCCGTATCAAGGAAATTCATTGTATTCGAACTGAGAATGTGTTCGAGAATCTTGCAACAAACCGATGGTAAGGATATTGGTCCGTAATTTTGAGGATCCGTCCTTCTACCCTTCTTATATACAGGCGTCACCTGCGCTTTTTTCCAGTCTGCAAGGACTGACTAACTAGGAGACGACACAGCAGTCGGTTTTTTAAATAATTTATTTAAATTTATGGTACATGACCGCCCAAAACTCAGATATTAGTGCACAAAGGCGTTCGATGCTAATCACAAAAATTCTTTAGAAAACTGACTTTTAATTTTTGGAAGCGCCTTTAGTACCATACAGTAAGGTCAAACTATCGAGAGACAGCGTGGCCCCGTGGTAAAGTCGTTGCCTGCGTTTCTGGCAGCCCTAGTTCAACTGCCAGACGTAGTAAATTTTTTAACGGATACATATTCTACAAGCATTTCCGTGAACAGGTGAACAAGATATTTATTATGTATTATTCTTTTCATTTAAACGATCTTTGTTGACAATCTTTAATAAAAGATCACTAATTGAGAATTCGTATTTGGAATTCATATTTGCAATGAATTTGTTTATTTGTGCGATACACTAAGATGACAAAAGTCATGGGATACCTCGTAATACAGCGTCGGACATCCTTTTGCATGGGGCAGTGCAGTAACTCGACTTGGCGTGGACTCAAGTCGTTGGGAGTCTTGTGCAGAAATATTGTGCCATGCTGCATCTACGGCCGTCCATAATTGCGAAAGTTTTGCCAGTGAGGGATTCTGTGCGCGAACTGGCCTCTAGATTACGCCCCATAAACGTTCGATGGGGTTCACGTCGGGTGATCTGGATTGTCAAACCATTCATTCGAATTGTCCAGAATGTTCTTCAAACCACTCGCGATAAATTGTGGCCCGCTGACATGACGCAATGTCACCCATAAAAATTGAATCATCGTTTGGGACATGGCGTCCATGAATGACTGCAAACGGCCTCCAAGTAGCCGAACCTCCAAAGTACCCACCCAGTCAATTGCATACAATCACAGCCCACACCACTGTGGAGCCACCACCAGCTTGACAAATTGGGTTCATGGCTCAGTGGGTCTGCGCCGCTCTCGAATCCTACCATCAGCTGTTATCAGCTGAAATCGTAACTCATCTGGCCGCGTCACGCGCGACTTCCCAGTCGTCTAGCGCCCAACCGATACGGTGACGAGCGCAGGAAAGGCGTTGTCACGCTGTTAGCAAACGCACTCGCGTGGGTCTCTGCTGCCACAGCCCATTAACGCCAAATTTCGCTGCGCTGTCCTATCGGATACGTTCGTCTTACGTCCCACATTGATTTCTGCTGTTGTTTCAAGCAGTGATGCTTGTCTGTTAGGACTGACAACACTACACAAACGCCGCTGCTCTCGGTCGTTAAGTAAAGGTCGACGGCCACTAGGCTGCCTGCCTTGGAGGTGATACCTGAAATATGATATCCTAGACACACTCTTGATGCTGTGGATATCGGAATACTGAGTTTCCTAACGATTTCCCAAATGGAGTATCCCGTGCATATAGTTCCAGCTACCATTCCATGTTCAGAGTCTGTGACCTTTCCTCGTGCGGCCATGATCACGTACGAAACTTTCTCACGAGAATCACCTCGGCACAACTAACACCTTCGCCAATGCAGCGCCCTTCTACGCCTGTTGTACACGATGCTACCGCCGTCTGTACATGCGCATATCGCTATCCCATTACTTTTGTCACCTCATTGTTCGTAATTAGAAGTAACATCAAGTGCATTTTTCACACAAATGACAGATATGTGTTAATGCCCATGTTTGATAAATTATATGTGTAAATGATGTATGTATTCAAGCTGAACGGAAGGAAAACGAAGAGATGACTGAAACAAAAATCAAACCAGCAATCCAGTGATTACCAGTCTCGAGCACTATTGATTTCTTACCCCGTTTAAGCAGTTTACAATTTATGGAAATTGCTCGTACTCTTATATCGTCGTTTAAACTAGATGCAATGGCCAGGAATCGAACGCAGACCGTCCAAGTTGCAGGCGAGCACTGTACCACAGAGACACACCGTCTGTCGAAAAGTATATCGTTCTTTAGTGTACTGAAGACACTGAGAAAACTTCATAGTCGATTTTCTCGAGAACTTTCGAGAGTTTCGACGATTGGTAATTCACTTCTGAACCTGATATTGTTGTGGTCTTCAGTCGTAAGATTTGTTTGATGCAGCTGTCCAAGATACTCTGTACTGTGCAGGCCTTTTCATCTCCAAATAACTACTGCAACGTACATCCTTCTGAATCCGTTTATTGTATTCGTCTCTTGGTCTCCTTCTACAATTTGCCCACTCCCCCCTCCCCCATCCCACGCCCTCCACTTCACCAGTACCAACTTGGTGTTCCCTTGATGTCTCAGAATGTTTCTTATTAATCGATGCTTTTTTTCAGATATGCCACAAATTTCTTTTCTCGCCAGTACCTCCTGATTAGCCAAGCGATCTACCCAACCAACCCTCAGCATTCTTCTGTAGCATCAAAACTGAAAATGTTCTATTGTCTTTTTGTCTCAACTGTTTATCGTTCTTATTTCATTTCAACACCCCATACAAATGGCTGCAGAAAGGACTTTGTAATACCTGAATACTTATCCTATGTTAACAAATTCTCTCCTTGAGAAATGCTTTTCTTGCTATTGTGAGTCTACATTTTATATCCTCTCTACTTTGGACATCATTTCTTACTTTATTACAAAATATCAAAACCTATTTATTGCTTTTAGTGTCTTGTTTCCCAATTTAATTCCCTCAACACCACTGATTTAATTCGACTACATACCATTATCCTTGTTTTGCGCCGGCTGGTGTGGCTGAGCGGTTCTAAGTGCTACAGTCTGAAACCGCGCGACCGCTACGGTCGCAGGTTCGAGTCCTGCCTCGGCTATGGATGTGAGTGATGTCCTTCGGCTAGTTGTTTAAGTAAGTTGTAGGGAACTGATGACCTCAGAAGTTAAGTCCCATAGTGCTCAAGAGCCCAGCCTTGTTTTGCTTTCGTTGATGTTCTTTTAAACCCAATGTGCATGCTATTCAATTGCTCTTCCAAGTCTTTTGATGACAGAAGTACAATGTCATCGACAAACGTCGAAGTTTTTGTTTCTTTTGCCTGAACTTGATATTTTCTTTGGTATTCTTTACTGCTCGCTCAATGTACAGACTAAATAACATCAGGCATAGGCTACAATCCTGTATTTTCTCCTTTCTCAACCACTGCTTCCCAGTCATCACCTTTGACTGTTACAATTGCCGCAGGTTTCTGAATAAACTGTGAATAGCCTCTCTGTAATTTACAACTGCTAAATTTCCAACTTAGAACAAGATAAATAAAAAAATTACAGAAATCTGCTTGCGGCGTGCCCTTGTTCTAAGCTGGTTCCCACGGGGTTGGAAGATTTCTGCGGAGTGACACATATAGAGATCCTGGGTTGCTGGGATCAGCGACTTTTCACAGGTACAGGTACACCAAGAAGCCTCGTTGCGTAGCATAGCGTACAACACGTTTTCAGACGGAGGGCGTATGTACAAAGGTAGTTGCATGTCATTTTCCTGCGTTTCCGCTGCCAAATTTTTTTTATTCAGTGTTCACCTGAATGGATTTTGATTGCAAGAATCTCTCGGGGAGAATGTCGTGATGATACCCTAGAAGATGCAAGGCCTTTGAAGTAGTCTCGCCGTTCTTCACTAGTGAATATTTGACGAATTGCAAGAGACATTTACACCACATTTTCTCTTTGCCAAGTAAAATCACAAAGAGGTACTCTCGTCCCGACCGCCATGAAAATTATTTACAATATTTCCAAGACGGCCGATGAGTATGAAGTGCCTTAAACTACTTTTCAATACTGACATAATTTCCAGTGGTTGTGACGTAATGTTCTTCGCTGTAAGTGAAATCAGAAATGTTTTTAAGTTGCCGTTAACTGCGAGTATTTTTAAAGCCTTTGCTATAGTCTCGTCAGTGTTAATTATTGTCTTCTTTCCTCTTTTTCGATCGAAATCTTAAATTAATAGGTAAAACTGGGGGCCATGGTACGCTGCGTCTTCTCCAACATTCTTAACTAAAGAGTAAACATCTGGGTGAGCTTTGATAATAATATATTTATCGGTCAGTTCCATGCACCAAAGACATTGCCAGGGCGATGACGCCTTCTGTTGCAGTTCCACGTATCTCTTGGCGTGTGCTCGTAAACGAGCCGGTGGTCCAAAAATAGTCGTACAAGTCCTGAAGGTTTTGGTTGGCAGACGTTCTCTGCTTAACAGACAGGCAAACATCATCCTACATTTTCAGAGGAAGATATACTAGAGCTAATCATATTCTTATGTAACCGTGTACCTCTTCGTTTTCGTTATCGGCAGAAGCAAGGCCGCAACGCTGAATTTATTTCGATGACCATTGATTAAAATAATTTCAACCCATAAATCCCTGTTACAGAAGACAAACTTCTAGCTGACTGGACGATAGAAATTTCGAATTCCGTTATGAGAGACGCAAGTTTTCATCGAAACACGTTGGTTTCAAAATTTAAAGGGAAAGATCTTGTGTTTCTCACTTTTTGTTCGGTGGGAAAGTGTTGACAGTCGGAATAGTGTTTGTTTTCTCCCAGAAACTTGTAATATCGGCTTGAATAGAAACAACTGTCCAAACTGGTTTTTCGAACTCTTGAACGTACCGTCCGCAAAGGATAGCTCGATAAACATGACTTTTCCTTTTCGCTCGCAGACACAAATTTTCTCTTATTCGGTTGACTGTTGTCTGCAAATAGAAATTTCCTACCAACATTAACCAGTATATTGTTTTATTGGAAGGCTATTACTTCAGAATCGGTCGAATTTTGCCTAGGTCCCTTGTATTTTCTACGAATGTGACGCAGCTACTGTTTCCAACTTCTATGTGATGGTAACGATGTTGCTGTGTCCTAGCTACCCTACCTCCTCTACGTAAATCGATGTGCTGCAGTACCTGCTTCTTTCGCGCACTTTCTTTCGCTTATAAAATATTTTATCGCTTCAGTTGCTGCTTCGTATGGAACACAAACATGACTGCCTTCGCGTGAAAATATATTATTTTTAGTGGACAATATTCCTAATGAGACTGAAACAACACCAGTAAGTTACATCTTTCTTGTTGCAATATCCGCTTTATACTGATTGCCGTTGTAAATCAATAAATGCTTCTGTTTGGTGATCTCGGTGAATTCTACCTGCCACGCACCAATGCAGTGCCAATGTCTGTCAATAAATTGAAGCTCTCAGCGTTCTAAGGGCAGGAAGTGCTCTTTCACAGTAGTAAGGACGGAGAGGCTGGTGTGGTGCATCCTACTTCTGGAACACCCTGTTCCGAGGCCCCCTACCTGAGGTGTCCTGGGCTCCTTACAAATGTCTGCACCTTCCATCTCCGTGCAGGTGTCACTTACTCGTACCCCACGCCCGCGCTAGAGAAGGCACTTGCGAACTCTTTCGAAACTTTCTACACCGGGGGAACAACGTTACTGATCACTGGGGATCGCCGCCTGCCGACTTCCGGGACAGATTCGAACTGGGCAAGATTTAATGACCACACAAGAATGTTAACGTAAGAGGGTCAGTTAATCCGACACTCGAACGCGGCAACCATACGGCCCGCGGATGGGGGGACGGTGTTGCTGGCCGTAACCGAACTCAGCAACTCGCCAACATCTGTGCAGAGTCGTGTAGTGTTTCGTTGTGTAGTTCCGTCAGTCATCGAAGCGAAAAACGTGGCATGAAGTCACGTTCTGCAACGTACTACTAGTTGTCACGGTTAATATTCGTTTAACCTGTGATGTTTATAAATTCAAATTTTACAGAAGACTTCTAGGAACTGGCAAAAGTTCGCGGTTTTCTATTAAATTATTTACAGGATGCATCAATAGCTTATTTTCGCGTTTCGCGTTCCACAACACTGGTTAAACAGTAGATGGTTACCGAATTCTGTCAAAACAAAAGGCGAAGCTTTGGATAAAAAATCATCAATGCTTACATGCAAAGAAGTAGATGACAATTCAACAACAGTGAGCACATTAAAGAGGAAGGATGTAAAGTATACTTGCAACAGTTTTACTCATTCTCCTTTGAACAGTGTGCCAAAACTGCCAAAATCGGCGACGGAAGTTCAGGCTGCGTTATCGCAGATGGAGGTGACAAGTAGCAAAGGAGGAGCCTTCGTCCGATGTTCTCTCGACCGACTCCAATTTTCAATAACTATGCCAGCAGGATTGATGGATGGCACTTTTCGGTATGCAGCGAAACACTTTCTCCAGTCATTCACGATCCAAAGTTTTTTTGGAGGTTCATCTATACCATTAGCGTTCAGCCTTATAAAAAATAAGAAGAAGAAAAGATATTTGAAAACCGTGCGCAGTGTTAAAGACGAATGTAGGGAGAGGCAGTATGAAGGCTGCCTTCCCATCAATCGATGTTACTTGTTGTCAGCTTCACCTGGTTCAAGCTTAGGAAATACACACGTAATGATTGAAACATACCCACCATATTTGTTTCTGTCTGAAATTTAGGCAAATTTCACCTCCCAATCTACAAAACCCTACGTATTACCAAAACTATGTACCCACAAACTGTTCTCCAACTTAAACTTGTATGCTAACCTTTGACTAAACACAACCTAATTTGAACTGAACTGTTACTGGTCTCAATACAAATTGTCTGTATATTAAATGCGCAACTGAAGTAAAACAATTATCTGGCCCTAACCAAAATTTCTACTTACCTCGCGTCTTGATAGCATTGTTGCTCATTTCTCGAAAGCACAACTGCAAACAGCCAGCAGGTAGCGGCTAAGCCAGGTTTCTATTTCTCAAGAAAAATTTCAACTGTTGCATGCAACATGTGTACTGTGTAATGACAAATAGTGGGGTGGGGCGAGTAACTATGAGATGATATTCCGAGACAGCGACTTTAGAGTGATGTGTATGGTCAAAAAGACACAGTGAAACTTCGCGTGATCTCCACAGATAACATACGAGGTGTGGCTAGAAAAAAACCGTACTAGTACTGGTGAAACAATAAAACGAATGCAATAAGGCTGAAAGTCGCGTGGCCTGTCACGTGACTCTCGCTCCGCCTACTGCTCGAGTTTCATCTGCCTCCTGCACTCAGTCTGCCCGTGGCGTCTGTTTTAAGTAGTTGACGTTTTGTCTGTGCGTCTGAAAATGTTGAGTGTACAGAAAGAACAGCGTGTTAACATCAAATTTTGTTTCAAACTAGGAAAATCTGCAAGTGAAACGTTTGTAATGTTACAACAAGTGTACGGCGATGATTGTTTATCGCGAACACAAGTGTTTGAGTGGTTTAAACGATTTAAAGATGGCCGCGAAGACACCAGTGATGACACTTGCACTGGCAGACCATTGTCAGCAAAAACTGATGCAAACATTGAAAAAATCGGTAAACTTGTTCGACAAGATCGCCGTTTAACAATCAGAGCAGTGTCTGAGTTAACAGGAGTTGACAAGGAAAGTGTCGAACAAGTTTACCGATTTTTTCAATGTTTGCATCAGTTTTTGCTGACAATGGTCTGCCAGTGCGAGTGTCATCACTGGTGTCTTCGCGGTCATCTTTAAATCGTTTAAACCACTCAAACACTTGTGTTCGCGATAAACAATCATCGCCGTACACTTGTTGTAACATTACAAACGTTTCACTTGCAGATTTTCCTAGTTTGAAACAAAATTTGATGTTAACACGCTGTTCTTTCTGTACACTCAACATTTTCAGACGCACAGACAAAACGTCAACTACTTAAAACAGACGCCACGGGCAGACTGAGTGCAGGAGGCAGATGAAACTCGAGCAGTAGGCGGAGCGAGAGTCACGTGACAGGCCACGCGACTTTCAGCCTTATTGCATTCGTTTTATTGTTTCACCAGTACTAGTCCGGTTTTCTTGTACCCACACCTCGTATGTCTGAATACAACGTGAACAATGATTTAAAGAGGGTACAATATTAACAGAGAATTTCTATGAAAATCAAACAGGTGAATGAATTAATATGTTAATGCATGACTCAGGGGAGTTGGGTAGCCTTCCACTCAGCTCTGAGCAAGTGAACCAACTAAACCATCTCCCAATATTCATTTCTATAAATTAGGTGTGTAGTGCTACTTTCTTGCCTCAAAATTCTTCTCTTCAAAAAATAATAACATTATTCAAAATTTATATTCCTTTCGCTTTCCAATGTGTACATCATACTCATTCTTTCTGTCCTTTACAATAAATCTTCCTTCTCCCCTCAGAGACGCAATCACAAGTCAACACAGCACCACTGAATACATCAGCTACCACACTTTAACTAAGAGTGCATCAGACTGCGCAGAGGTACACACTGTGCCACGACAAGACCAAAGATAGTTTAACAGTAATTTAACTTGAGCTCTCTCTGATGTGCGCATCGATAACTTGCAAAACTCAAAATGAAGTGACTACCTTAGATGGTTAATGTAAGAAAATCGTATTACTGTTGAACGACAAACGGTCACCATCAATACAGAATGATGTTAAGTTTTTCATAAAGCACATTGGATTCAGTTATTCCTAAAATTACGTTCAAATGCCTCTGAGCACTATGGGACTTAACTTCTGAGGTCATCAGTCCACTAGAACTTAGAACTACTTAAACCTAACTAACCTAAAGACGTCACACACATCCATGCCCGAGGCAGGATTCGAACCTGCGACCGTAGCGGTCGCGCGGTTCCACACTGTAGCGCCTAGAACCGCTCGGCCACTCTGGCCGGCATAAAATTACTTTATTTTTAGAAACTGGTTGCACATGTTCCGTGCAACCGAGGGCTGTGTACATTGCTTACGAGTAAGTCGCGGATCTTAAGAAAGTTTTGCCTATAAATTTCCACAAACATTATTATTTTTTTTACATATTTCAGGTGGCGAAAACTGCACACACTTGGTTTGCCTTGGATGTACACAGATCAAGACATCATAAAAGCCTGGTGGCTGCATTACATCTTTGGGATTAGTTACTCAAATCTTTAATATGCTCCTGATGTTTTTGGTGACAGCATACAGCCATAAGACGAAAAGCTCAACAAATTTGCCTATTATGTACTGAAAATTACGTTCATGAGAAATAAGGTACATTATTTCCTCCTGACGTTTGGACAGCAGATTTCCTTATAGCGATCGATTAACGCTTGTCAAAGCTTTTTTCTCCCATTTCGATACTTTGCGTGAATCTCTTCAACCAAACATCTTCAAGTATATGGAAAGTATGAAGCATGAATAAACTGATACCTGAATAAGAATAACGCCGGAAAAAATCGCCGCATTATCAAAACAGAGTCAAAAACAGAAAGATGCAAGCTTTCCTACAACAGAAATTATATTTATTCAAAAATGAAAAAATTGGAAAAGTAGAATTTGTAAGGCGCGTTTCATTCAAAGCAGCCGTGAGCAATACATAAGATGAAAGAAATGCAGTTATTGTATATAAAATTTATAACAAGATCTTTGTGTTCATGTATAATATGTTTTCTATTATATCTTGTTCATTGGTCCAGTATTTACAATATTCTTTAAGTACGTTGTAAATAGTGCTGGAAGTCTACATCTATGTTTTCTATTATATCGACAATCCGCAATCTTTGTCAAATAGAACGAGGGAAAAATGACTGTCTATATGGCTTAGTATGAGCCTGAACTTCTTGTATCTTGCCTTCGTTGTCCTTGCGAGGTGCTGGGGCTAGCAGTGTATTTAACACTAAATTCTTCTAGAATCTTCATATGTAAATGATGCTCTAAGCCCCCCCCCCCCTATTCTAACTCCGACTTTTGCTATTGCACATGGATTAAAAAATACACGCGAACTGACTGAAATCAACCCTGCAAGTGGAGTAGAAAAGAGTTTGGCACCTGCAATAATTTAATTTGATAAATAAGTTAAATAAAGGAAGGTTTCATTAACGTAGTGAGAAATGATAGGGTTGCTCTACCGGTTAACAGAATGAAAGTTCTGTCCAAAATAACAATATGATTTATTAAGACTAAACACAAAATAATAAACAAAAACACAAGAAACATTTACAATACATCAAATTGGCTCAAATTGGATACTCAAACAAACGCTGTGAAGGTGAAGTTGTCCCTAAACTAGATTGTGAGGTATGACGAAGTATGTGGAGCCAATTCCTTGCCACTCAAATCTTAAGAGAGACACACAGCTAACCCAACATTAATTGCTGCTACATTAGTGAGAACTCAGACGATGAACACCCAAGATAGAACAAAGTTGGAAAAGACGAACAGGCGCGCTCTGCTGAGCTCTGATTATCGCCTAGCAAAAATGCCTGCTTTGCCTATGCTGCGGACGTACATTACCCAGCTGTCTTCTTAGCTGCAAGGATACGATCTGGCGTACTGGAAGCGATGGTGACGATAATGTCACGAGTATAGCTCGAAACACATTATTCTGGCCTGGTTGTTCCAGACTAAAGACTTCCTAGCAATACAAATGCGCCTCTGAGGGAGACGAAGAAGGCTCGCCACACAATCACTGACGGTACAGTGGTTGATTTTAACAAGCGAAGTCACCCAGTAACTCCGATACAGTCAACATTAGCCAAAACTGCTCAAGACAGACAACATAGGCCTCTTGTACACAGAACGCTCAATTGCCAACTGTACTCGGAAAGTTACGTTGAAGTCGAAACTTCAGCAACTTCGTCAAACAGTTACAATTAAATAAAAGTATATTAGACAGCCAACGGAAGGCAGGCTGTCCAGAGCAGCGAGAGCTCAGTCTTGTAACCTACTCCGACCGAAAGTCGAGAGACGACTACCAGAGCACCTGTACAGGCCGAACACAGAACATTCCCGCCCCCACGACAGTGGCCTTGGTTAAACGTTCCAATCAGCGACTCCAAAACTGGCGGAAAATTCCACTCTATTGCCGGAGCACTACCATTCCACCAATGGAGATTCTTGGCGCCAATTTCTGCGCTGATTTTGCTACGTCACGGAGCTATGCCCTGAGCAAGCCAATCACAGTTACTATTTTGCAGAAAGCGCGGGAATTTTCCCGCCACAACTGCCTGGGTACACAAGTCATTCCCACGCCTCGCTGGTAGCCCGCCAGAAAGTGTTTTCGCTAAGTTTCTGCGAAGTAACGGAACCTCTAGCCCAGCCGCTACTTCAGGCCCCTGCGGGCGTGTCTCTTGACAATGTCGGCGTCTGGAAAGCATTCCCTCACACCCGTCGGCTTAACCCTCTCGAGATCCGCAGTGCCCGCCTGTCACCAGACCACCTGGGTGACGAGCGACGCTGCGTGGGAAGTGAAGGAATAGCAACTTTTCACCACATGCAATTAGAGAGGAAAATCGTAAGATAGAAATATGAGAGGGGGCTCATGCCACCTCTCATCCTTACGCACATTGTATGTTGGAAGCAACAGAATCTTTTTGCAGTCAGCTACAAATTCTGGTTCTTTAATTTTTCTCAATAGTGTTCTTCGGAAAGCATGTCGCCTTCCATCCAGCGATTCCCATTTGAGTTCCAGAAGCATCACCGTAGCTCTTGCATGTTGTTCGAACTAACAGTAACAAGGTTTTCAGAAATTACTGCAACCAGTCGCCTTTTATGTAGATGTATTTTATTTAACCATGACCGGTTTCGAGCTGCCTAGCAACTCATCATCAGATGGTATATACATTTAGTGCTTTTTTGTACCCATTGTGTGGGTGGTTGAGTATCTGTGGCTAGACAGAAACGAGAACAAATAATCGCTACATGTGGTACAGTAACACGAAATATTTACAGCATAATTTATGTTTAACGTATAAGAGCAAATAATCACTACATGTGGTACAATTACATGAAATATTTACAGTTTAATTTACGTTTTGAGGTGTTACTTACAGATAAATCTTTCTGCAGGCGATTGACTCAGAACGATTTCCAAAGAGGAGGTAACCAAATCAAGTCACATTTCTAAGACTTGATGGCCGTCTGCGTGAAACAGTATCTTTCAGACCAGATCGACGCGAACTGATAGTTCTTGCAGTGTGCGCACTGTTCAGTATGAGGAAGGTGTGTTGCAGCGAACTGAAGACTACCGCTGCAGCAGTAGACGAGCCATAGGATTGGAACCAAATAAATCCGGCGCCAATGTGTGGAACTTTCTGCACGAGATGCGCACAGGTCCATCGAATTATCAGAAGAAGCAGTACCTGTGACTCCTTGAATTTCCCCAGCGCGTCGGATTCTACCAATCGTATCCACACGGAAGGGCTAAAGAAACTGGTACACCAGTCTAATGCCGTGTATGGCCCCTGCCAGCACGCAGAAGTGCCGCAGCACGACCTTTCGTGGACTCGCGCGTTGTCCTGCTGGAATTACCCAAAGTCCGTCGGAAAGCACAATGGACACGAATGCATGCAGGTGATCAGACAGGATGCTTATGTACGTGTGACCTGTCAGAGTCGTATCTAGACGTATCAGGGGTCCCATATCACTCCAACAGCACACGCCACACACCATTTCAGAGCCTCCACCGCTGAACAGTCCTCTGCTGACATGCAGGGTCCATCGATTCATGAGGTTGTGTCAAAACCCGTACACGTACATGCGCTCGATACAATTTGAAACGAGACTCGTCCAACCAAGCAACACATTTCCAGTCATCAACAGCCCAATGTCGGTGCTGACGGCCCAGGGTGAGGTGTAATGCTTCGTGTCGTGCAGTCAGCAAGGTTACACCAGTGGGCCTTCGGCTCTGAAAGCCCATATCCATGATGTTTCGTTGAATTGTTCGCACGCTGACACTTGTTGATGGCCCAGTATTGAAATACGCAGCAGTTTGCGAAAGGTTTGCACTTCTCTCACGTTCAAGCTCACTTAAATTTTGGTAACCTGTCACTGTAGGAGCAGTAAACGATCCAACGACTGCGCCAGATATTTCTTGCCTTATATCAGTGAGTGATCAGAAGTATCCGGACACCTGGCTGAAAATGACTTACAAGTTCGTGGCGCCCTCCATCGGTAATACTGGAATTCAATATGGTGTTGGCCCACCCTTAGCCTTGATGAAAGCTTCCACTCTCACAGGCATACGTTCAATCATTTGCTGGAAGGTTTCTTGGGGAATGGCAGTCCATTCTTCACGGAGTGCAGCACTTAGGAGAGGTATCGATGTCGGTCGGTGAGGCCTGGCAAGGAGTCCCAAAACATCCCAAAGGTGTTCTGCAAGATTCAGGTTAGGACTCTCTGCAGGAGAGTCCATTACAGGATGTTATTGTCGTGTAACCACTCCGCGACAGGTCGTGCAATTTGAACAGGTGCTCGATCGTGTTGAATGATGCAGTCGCCATCCCTGAATAGCTCTTCAGTAGTGGGAAGCATGAAGGTACTTTCACTCGTCACAAACATGGCTGAACCAGAGGCGAGTGAATCGAGTGCGTTTTCAAAATGGCTCTGAGCACTATGGGACTCAACTGCTGAGGTCATTAGTCCCCTAGAACTTAGAACTAGTTAAACCTAACTAACCTAAGGACATCACACACATCCATGCCCGAGGCAGGATTCGAACCTGCGACCGTAGCGGTCTCGCAGTTCCAGACTGCAGCGCCAGAACCGCGTGGCCACTTCGGCCGGCAGTGCGTTTTCGAGGGGGAGTATGTCTCCTACTTCGCAGGAGGAATTGGGACAGAACGATGAGAGTGTATATGAAAGAAACATAAGAATTAGTCAGATCCTAGATTCTAGTGTTAAAAATGGTAAGGTCAGCCAGTCTGCAGTCCTGGCAATAAAAAATGAACTTGCCGCCTGTGCTATCGCAATTGCGAAGCTTCAGGGGCGACATGAAGAACTGGAAAAAAAAAATTAAAGACTGAGACAGCAACCAACCAAAGCATGGGCTGGAGTGGTAACGCAGGTCCAAACCACGAAAGAGACGATAGCGAAAACTTCAAAAAGACCAGGCATGGCGGTCTTTTTAAGACCCCTGCCAGGCCAGACCATAAAGAAGGCGCAGGAGATCTTCACTACCACCACTGACCCTGCTAAAGACGAAATTAAAATTAATAAAGTCAAAGTAACCAAAAATGTCGTAGTAGTAGATGTCGCAACCGAAGAGGACAGGGACAAAATTCTGAAAAATCCCAAATTAAATACAGCTATTAAATGGGAACCACCAAAAAAGCGTAACTCGCTGGTGGTCCTGTATGATGCGCCAGATGCAATAAAACAATGTGACATATACGAGACCATTTACAACCAAAGTTTTGACGACATGGAATGGAAAACCTTGAAAAATGACTTTAAGCTTCGTTTCAAAACGGGGCCTCGGGAACGCGATGTTGTCCATCACGTTGCCGAGGTCTCCGGAAAAATGTGGCGCAGACTCGCCACTATGGAGAGAATATACATTGGGTTTCATGCCATTAATGTTAGAGATGGTCTAGGGAGCCGGCACGGTAGCTCAGCGTGTTCGGTCAGAGGGTTAGCTGCCCTCTGTAATAAAAAAACTGAGTCAATCGATCAACAAAATGAGATTAAAAAAAAAAGGGTAGCGTCTTTGACTCATAATCAAAACGTCTTCGGCCCGGGTTCGATCCTCGCTACTGCCTAAATTTTGATAAATAATCAGCATTGGCGGCCGAAGACTTCCGGCATAAGAAGTCAGCCTCATTCTGCCAACGGCCTTGTCAAAGAGGGTGGAGGAGCGGATAGAGGTTCAGGGCACTCTCTTGTCCTAGGGTGGGAAATTGCCCCTAAAGGCGGCAGAATCAGAAATGATCAACGACATGAGGATGCAGAAGGCAATGGAAACCACTGCATTAAAGACACGTAACGTGTATCCACAGGACATGTGGCCCATAATTGCAGAAGTGTCATGATGATCTCTCCATTGGCAAAAGATTCCGGAATAGTCCCCCATTCGGATCTCCGGGAGGGCACTGCCAAGGGGGATGTTACCATGAGAAAAAGATTGAATAATCAACGAAAGGATAAAGTCCTACGAGTCGGGGCGTGGAATGTCAGAAGCTTGAACGTGGTAGGGAAACTTTTTTTTCTTTTGTTTTGGTCATCAGTCTACTGATTGGTTTGATGCGGCCCGCCACGAATTCCTTTCCTGTGCTAACCTCTTCATCTCAGAGTAGCACTTGCAACCCACGTCCTCAATTATTTGCTTGACGTATTCCAATCTCTGTCTTCCTCTACAGGTTTTGCCCTTAGTACCATGGAAGTCATTCCCTCATGTCTTAGCAGATGTCCTATCATCCTGTCCCTTCTCCTTATCAGTGTTTTCCACATATTCCTTTCCTCTCCTATTCTGCATAGAACCTCCTCATTTATTACCTTGTCAGTCCACCTAATTTTCAACATTCGTCTATAGCAGCACATTTCAAATGCTTCGATTCTCTTCTGTTCTGGTTTTCCCACAGTCCATGTTTCACTACCATACAATGCTGTACTCCAGACGTACATCCTCAGAAATTTCTTCCTCAAATTAAGGCCGGTATTTGATATTAGTAGACTTCTCTTGGCCAGAAATGCCTTTTTTGCCATAGCGAGTCTGCTTTTGATGTCCTCCTTGCTCCGTCCGTCATTGGTTATTTTACTGCCTAGGTAGCAGAATTCCTTAACTTCATTACTTCGTGACCATCAATCCTGATGTTAAGTTTCTCGCTGTTATCATTTCTACTGCTTCTCATTACCTTCGTCTTTCTCCGATTTACGCTCAAACCATACTGTGTACTCATTAGACTGTTCATTCCGTTCAGCAGATCATTTAATACTTCTTCACTTTCGCTCAGGATAGCAATGTCATCAGCGAATCGTATCATTGATATCCTTTCACCTTGTATTTTAATTCCACTCCTGAACCTTTCTTTTATTTCCATCATTGCTTCCTCGATGTACAGATTGAAGAGTAGGGGCGAAAGGCTACAACCTTTTCTTAAACTCTTCTTAATACGAGCACTTCGTTCTTGATCGTCCACTCTTATTATTCCATCTTGGTTGTTGTACATATTGTATATGACCCGTCTCTCCCTATAGCTTACCCCTACTTTTTTCAGAATCTCGAACAGCTTGCACCATTTTATATTGTCGAACGCGTTTTCCAGGTCGACAAATCCTATGAAAGTGTCACTGAACTGTTCACAGTAACACACCTTCTGCCCTGCCTTCCTATTCATAACGAATCCTAAACCTGTTACACCATTATCTGCTGCTGTTGATATTACCCGATACTCATCTGACCGGAAATCCTTGTCTTCCTTCCACTTCACTTCACTGACCCCTACTATATGTAGATTGAGCCTTTGCATTTCCCTTTTCAGATTTTCTAGTTTCCCTACCACGTTCAAGCTTCTGACATTCCACGCCCCGACTCGTAGAACGTTATCCTTTCGTTGATTATTCAATCTTTTTCTCATGGTAACCTCCCCCTTGGCAGTCCCCTCCTGGAGATCCGAATGGGGGACTATACCGGAATCTTTTGCCAATGGAGAGATCATCATGACACTTCTTCAATTACAGGCCACATGTCCTGAGGATACACGTTACGTGTATTTAATGCAGTGGTTTCCATTGCCTTCTGCATCCTCATGTCGTTGATCATTGCTGATTCTTCCGCCTTTAGGGGCAATTTCCCACCCCTAGGACAAGAGAGTGCCCTGAACCTCTATCCGCTCCTCCGCCCTTTGACAAGGCCGTTGGCAGAATGAGGCTGACTTCTTATGCCGGAAGTCTTCGGCCGCCAATGCTGATTATTTATCAAAATTTAGGCAGTGGCGAGGATCGAACCCGGGACCGGAGACGTTTTGATTATGAATCAAAGACGCTACCCCTAGACCACGGTTACAGTAGAATATGGGTTTGGGACAAGGAATGGAAGAGGAGAAAGACTATTTGAGTTCTGTAACAAGTTTCAGCTAGTAATAGCGAATACCCTGTTCAAGAATCACAAGAGGAGGAGGTATACTTGGAAAAGAAAGGGAGATACGGGAAGATTTCAATTAGATTACATCAGAGTCAGACAGAGATTCCGAAATCAGATACTGGATTGTAAGGCGTACCCAGGAGCAGATATAGACTCGGATCACAATATAGTAGTGATGAAGAGTAGGCTGAAGTTCAAGACATTAGTCAGGAAGAATCAATACGCAAAGAAGTGGGATACGGAACTACTAAGGAATGACGAGATACGTTTGAAGTTCTCTAACGCTATAGATACAGCAATAAGGAATAGCGCAGTAGGCAGTACAGTTGAAGAGGAATGGACATCTCTAGAAAGGGCCATCACAAAAGTTGGGAAGGAAAACATAGGTACAAAGAAGGTAGCTGCGAAGAAACCATGGGTAACAGAAGAAATACTTCAGTTGATTGATGAAAGGAGGAAGTACAAACATGTTCCGGGAAAATTAAGAATACAGAAATACAAGTCACTGAAGAATGAACTACACTCCTGGAAATGGAAAAAAGAACACATTGACACCGGTGTGTCAGACCCACCATACTTGCTCCGGACACTGCGAGAGGGCTGTACAAGCAATGATCACACGCACGGCACAGCGGACACACCAGGAACCGCGGTGTTGGCCGTCGAATGGCGCTAGCTGCGCAGCATTTGTGCACCGCCGCCGTCAGTGTCAGCCAGTTTGCCGTGGCATACGGAGCTCCATCGCAGTCTTTAACACTGGTAGCATGCCGCGACAGCGTGGACGTGAACCGTATGTGCAGTTGACGGACTTTGAGCGAGGGCGTATAGTGGGCATGCGGGAGGCCGGGTGGACGTATCGCCGAATTGCCCAACACGTGGGGGGTGAGGTCTCCAAAGTACATCGATGTTGTCGCCAGTGGTCGGCGGAAGGTGCACGTGCCCGTCGACCTGGGACCGGACCGCAGCGACGCACGGATGCACGCCAAGACCGTAGGATCCCACGCAGTGCCGTAGGGGACCGCACCGCCACTTCCCAGCAAATTAGGGACACTGTTGCTCCTGAGGTATCGGCGAGGACCATTCGCAACCGTCTCCATGAAGCTGGGCTACGGTCCCGCACACCGTTAGGCCGTCTTCCGCTCACGCCCCAACATCGTGCCGCCCGCCTCCAGTGGTGTCGCGACAGGCGTGAATGGAGGGACGAATGGAGACGTGTCGTCTTCAGCGATGAGAGTCGCTTCTGCCTTGGTGCCAATGATGGTCGTATGCGTGTTTGGCGCCGTGCAGGTGAGCGCCACAATCAGGACTGCATACGACCGAGGCACACAGGGCCAACACCCGGCATCATGGTGTGGGGAGCGATCTCCTACACTGGCCGTACACCACTGGTGATCGTCGAGGGGACACTGAATAGTGCACGGTACATCCAAACCGTCATCGAACCCATCGTTCTACCATTCCTAGACCGGCAAGGGAACTTGCTGTTCCAACAGGACAATGCACGTCCGCATGTATCCCGTGCCACCCAACGTGCTCTAGAAGGTGTAAGTCAACTACCCTGGCCAGCAAGATCTCCGGATCTGTCCCCCATTGAGCATGTTTGGGACTGGATGAAGCGTCGTCTCACGCGGTCTGCACGTCCAGCACGAACGCTGGTCCAACTGAGGCGCCAGGTGGAAATGGCATGGCAAGGCGTTCCACAGGACTACATCCAGCATCTCTACGATCGTCTCCATGGGAGAATAGCAGCCTGCATTGCTGCGAAAGGTGGATATACACTGTACTAGTGCCGACATTGTGCATGCTCTGTTGCCTGTGTCTATGTGCCTGTGGTTCTGTCAGTGTGATCACGTGATGTATCTGACCCCAGGAATGTGTCAATAAAGTTTCCCCTTCCTGGGACAATGAATTCACGGTGTTCTTATTTTAATTTCCAGGAGTGTAAATAGGAAGTGCAGAGAAGTTAAGACGAAATGGCTGCAGGAAAAATGTGCAGACATCGAAAAAGATATGATTGTCGGAAGGACAGATTCAGCAAAGAGGAAAGTCAAAACAACCTTTGGTGACATTAAAAGCAACGGTGGAAACATTAAGAGTGCAACGGGAATTCCACTGTTAAATGCAGAGGAGAGAGCAGATAGGTGGAAAGAATACATTGAAAGCCTCTATGAGGGTGAAGATTTGTCTGATGTGATAGAAGAAGAAACAGGAGTCGATTTAGAAGAGATTGGGAATCCAGTATTAGAATCGGAATTTAAAAGAGCTATGGAGGACTTACGGTCAAATAAGGCAGAAGGGATCGATAACATTCCATCAGAATTTCTAAAATCATTGGGGGAGGTGGCAACAAAACGACTCTTCACGTTGGCGTGTACAATATATGAGTCTGGCGACATACCATCTGACTTTCGGAAAAGCATCATCCACACAATTCCGAAGACGGCAAGAGCTGACAAGTGCGAGAATTATCGCACAATCAGCTTAACAGCACATGCATCGAAGCTGCTTACAAGAATAATATACAGAAGAATGGAAAAGAAAATTGAGAATGCGCTAGGTGACGATCAGTTTGGCTTTAGGAAAAGTAAAGGGACGAGAGAGGCAATTCTGACGTTACGGCTAATAACGGAAGCAAGGCTAAAGAAAAATCAAGACACTTTCATAGGATTTGTCGACCTGGAAAAAGCGTTCGACAATATAAAATGGTACAAGCTGTTCGAGGTTCTGAAAAAAGTAGGGGTAAGCTATAGGGAGAGACGGGTCATATACAATATGTACAACAACCAAGAGGGAATAATAAGAGTGGACGATCAAGAACGAAGTGCTCGTATTAAGAAGGGTGTAAGACAAGGTTGTAGCCTTTCGCCCCTACTCTTCAATCTGTACATCGAGGAAGCAATGATGGAAATAAAAGAAAGGTTCAGGAGTGGAATTAAAATACAAGGTGAAGAGATATCAATGATACGATTCGCTGATGACATTGCTATCCTGAGTGAAAGTGAAGAAGAATTAAATGATCTGCTGAACGGAATGAACAGTCTAATGAGTACACAATATGGTTTGAGCGTAAATCGGAGAAAGACGAAGGTAATGAGAAGTAGTAGAAATGGTAACAGCGAGAAACTTAACGTCAGGATTGATGGTCACGAAGTCAATGAAGTTAAGGAATTCTGCTACCTTGGCAGTAAAATAACCAATGACGGACGGAGCGAGGAGGACATCAAAAGCAGACTCGCTATGGCAAAAAAGGCATTTCTGGCCAAGAGAAGTCTACTAATATCAAATACCGGCCTTAATTTGAGGAAGAAATTTCTGAGGATGTACGTCTGGAGTACAGCATTGTATGGTAGTGAAACATGGACTGTGGGAAAACCGGAACAGAAGAGAATCGAAGCATTTGAGATGTGGTGCTATAGACGAATGTTGAAAATTTGGTGGACTGATAAGGTAATGAATGAGGAGGTTCTACGCAGAATAGGAGAGGAAAGGAATATGTAGAAAACACTGATAAGGAGAAGGGACAGGATGATAGGACATCTGCTAAGACATGAGGGAATGACTTCCATGGTACTAGAGGGAACTGTAGAGGGCAAAAACTGTAGAGGAAGACAGAGATTGTAATACGTCAAGCAAATAATTGAGGACGTAGGCTGAAAGTGCTACTCTGAGATGAATAGGTTAGCACAGGAAAGGAATTCGTGGCGGGCCGCATCAAACCAGTCAGTAGACTGATGCCAAAAAAAAAAAAAAAAAAAAAAAAAAAAAAAAAAAAAAAAAAAAATTAGAGACTATCTAGTAGTCCCCCGATGCCACAACTGTCGCGATTTTGACCATGTGCATAAGCATTGCGAAAGGAATGTGGGGGCGGAGGATCACGTCAGAAAGCAGTAAAACCGGGGTATGCATTCCCTGCACAAAAAGAGGTACGAAATCGTGCAATACCACCGGAAGGAACTGCCCTACGTACAGGATGCTAGAGCAGAGACTAATCGCTCGAATTGATTATGGTTGAGGCTATACCTGGACTCAGGACTGAAGAGGAAGTCCCCAAGCAAGAGGTTGAGGGATGCATTGAGGGCGAATAAATTTAGAGAATTTATTCAAACATCTCACACAATAGTGATGAAAGACGCATGCATTCAAAACGACCTGTGTGTACAGGAAGATGCTCCCTCTCCTCCTAGCCGGGAACTAAGGTCGACTGAAGATCACCTACGGCCACAAAGGCATCCTGTGGTAGGGAGTTTACTGATCAAAGAGCACAAACAAAAAAGTACTAAAGAATATGTCCAGAGCAATGTAAGCAGCACAAGCTCACCCACGGGCTCACCACCTCAGAGAGGGATGGGAATTGATCTTGCTAGGATATACCCCAACCAGGACCCTGGTCTGCAATTATCTCATGCCTGTCGGTGCGGCCGAGCGGTTCTAGGCGCTACGGTCTGGAGCCGCGCGACCGCTACGGTCGCAGGTTGGAATCCTGCCTCGGGCATGGGTGTGTGTGGTGTTCTTAGGTTAGTTAGGTTTAAGTAGTTCTAAGTTCTAGGGGACTGATGACCTCAGAAGTTGAGTCCCATAGTGCTCAGAGCCATTTGAACCATTTGAATTATCTCGTCTAGAGGAGCCGGCTGTCCTCACCACAGCTCTAAGGCATGTGGTGGGTGTCGGCCACGAGTACGATAGAGACTTCACCTTCCCGGTAATGGAGGCTGTAGATAGAATTCAGCTCAAGACAACGAGTCTCCCCACTGACTTCAGGGCCCTGCGGGACTTGGTAGAAAAGATGTTTGAAAGACGTAACGAAAAATTTGATCTTGATGAACTGTACAACCAATGTGTCATCAATAACGGAAGAGTAGCCCACGATTGGACTAAAAATTGGGCAGAGTCACACATCCATACATATTTTCCACGTGAGCCGTTTAAACGTGGGACAGATAAACACTCACAACAGTAAATTAGTCCTGCAGGAACTCCGAAAGTTGATGGAGGAGAAGAGTTTGAGAGTCTGGACGTGCTCTGTCTGCACGAGCCGTACTCCCAAGCTGGGCAGATCCCGTTCATGGCTGCCAGTTGGCAAGTGTTTTACTGTGGAGTGGAACCAAAGGCCGCAGTCATAGTCACCAACAGAGCAATGAGAGCTACAGTCCTCGCGCAGTTTTCCGATGACCACTGCAGTGTCGTGGAGCTACAATCATTAACATGTACTTCCAATATGGAAGAGGAATAGATGAATTCTTGGATAAGCTAACACAAGTAGCCACGGCATTGCGGGGGCGCAAATTTATCAAGACTGCAGACATAAACGCATAGTCCCCCCTATGGTTCAGTCGCACTCAACCCGACCGATGGGAAAAGGCAGAGGAAACTATCATGTACTCTGGCGGAGCCGGGGGGGGGGGGGGGAGGGGAAGGTACAAACATTAACATTACCTTAGAATCACCACAAAAATCACAGTCTGGAAAGTATGGGACAATACAACGACAAACGATCACAATTTAAAAACCTTTACTATAGGGGACAGGGAGTGCCACTGGGACATGGCGTGGGAGATACAGCTTAACTATAAAAAGACAAACTGGGACCACTTGGTGAGAGAGTGCGGCATCCCGATATTGCAGGATGGTGATGAAAACGTGGAGGGATACGCCGAAGAACTGGTACTATGAAACGTCCCCTTTGAAAAATTGTACAGGACTGTGCTTTAACTGACACACAATATTTTTTAGCGCAACGCAATCTGACTTTCAAGAATCCCTACAAAAGAATGGCCCTGACTAACATTAACCTATACGTTTCACAAATCACTTACCTCACAAAAATCTTCGTTACTCGAACTACTGCAATACAGCGAGCGCCACTACCGCCAGCTAAATAAAAGATTCAAACTACGGAAGGCACTAACTACTGGTAGGCATAGTTAGCAAATGAAAGATTTTAATAGAGAACAAACAATGTATTTACCTTAATAGCAATAATATATATAGCAGTTCATGACAAATTACAAAACTCCGCCATCTCTTCCCACATCCACCACTGCTGGCGGCTCACCTCCAACTGCGCAACGCTACGCGCTGTTCACATCCAGCTGCCGCTGCCCAACACTACAATGGCAGACAACAATGCAAACCAGCCACAGACTGCACACAGCACAGCCACTGATTCTCACACAGACCGCTACGTAACGTTGCCAATAAGAAAACATAAACAGCCTACTTACATAGCCCCCATACTCCCCACAAAAAAATTTTACAAATTGTTTTGGGCAGTGGCCAATAATGATTTGAAACAATTTTTCATAATTAAAATAACAAAGATATCAAATGCACACACTTATTGATACAATGTTGGTCAAAAGCTAAAATTTTCTCACAGTCCATAAAGACAGTCCTGATCATTCATCACAGTAAAACTGCCGTTTCTTTTCTCAATGTCTGAGCAATAAAAGACAATGGACATGGAAGTAGTGGATTTCCATGCAGTCTTGAAGAAGTAGTGTTGTCCTTCCAACGAAAAGACAGTGCTGACTCTTGACATGCAGACAGGTAATGGGCCACAACAGAGCAAACCCACAGCTGAGTCAGTCGAAGTTTTGAAGAATACTGGTAGGTAGGTCATCACAGAGCAGACCCACGGTAGTTCTGGTAGAGATTATGGTATTGGTGGGCCACCAGAGGTGCAGACCCACTGCAGTCCTTGTAGAAATAATGGTATTGGTGGGTCATCAACGATGCAGACCCACTGTAGTCCTTGTAGAGATAATGGTATTGGTTGGCCATCAAAGATGCAGACCCACTGTAGTCCATGTAGAGACGGCCAGCAGCCATCTGTTGTGACTATGCAGGTGCACAATCACCATTGAAGAGTCTTGCGGATAATATAGCAAGTCCATAACCCACCACTTGTGCACTTGGAATTGTCCTTAGAACCAGCAATGCTGTTATCCAGTCCCTTGCTGAATCATTAACACACGTGCAAACACTATCAGTCCCTACTTCTCACATATTGTCCATATACTATGACCAACAGAAACATGTGCAGTGAAATGTAACTTAATTTGAAGAACTGGTGTCTATACAATTATAAATTTACAATATAAGAATACAATTACAAAGGTACAAAATACATCATTAAAGAACATAACAATACTGATAACTGTTGTAGTAATAGGGGCTTTACAAAAGAATCGAACTAACATATACATCAGTGTTACAGGAATTATGACATAAGTAAATACATAAAAGATCAGAATAACTTTTGAAACATCAACTTTACACATGAGCATTAAAACAAAACAGAACAAATAATGTTTAAACATCTTTACAAAGTAAATAACATGGTATTAGAAAAATTCTACAACATAACAACATCAGCTAAACACACAAAGACAGGAAAAACACAAATACACAAGGGAACACAAACACATAGTGGGATAACACAAGGAAAGGACAGGGTTTCTTTTACTGCAGTATTTTGCAAACAAAACTTTCTTTACTTCTCGGAGATCTCCCTTCGTTCCTCATTATTTCCAAAAAGTCCTATCTATACTTGCTTTCTGTACCTTTTTTGTATGCATTCTCAATGCATTTCATCGCAACTCATTCTCTTATATAGTCTACCCCTGTTAAGCTAACTTAAATCTACTGAGCTCAGATACTAAACTAAGGAACGAGGCAATGCAGCAGCACAAAACAATTAATACAAATAGCAATGAAAAAAATGGAAATTGTCACAGCAAGCAGCAATATTACAACTAATATAAGGCAATGAGCAGCAAACAAGAAAAATAAATCAGTAGTAAAAGTGGCTTAACAGAGTAATGTATAGTGAAATTTAGTAGCACTATGCCTGGCAGACAATAGCAGAAAATGAAATAACTTATACCTAAACATGACATAGCTCAAGCAGAAAAAATAGTACACTAAAGATAACAATGCAGATAAGGGAAATGTATAATCACATCTTAATGTCTATGTAATTAAAGTGGTGCACCACAACTATTTCTACAAAAGAAATTACCAAGTACTTGGAAAGAAAATTATGAATGCAGTTCCTGTGAAGGTAAATGTCTTTTTGTGCTCCCTCATTTTTTTGAAAAAAAAATATTATTTACTCGATCTGTAGACAGAAAATATTTATATTAGTACATCTATAAATTTTATTTTAACCAATGCTGCAGTGCAGCTAGAAACTAGATATTAAACAAAATGAGCAATCTCTCAACTAGAAAGACAAGGGATGTAAAATGTTTCTCATCATTTCATTAGGCATTTTAGTAAATATCATAAATTAAGAGCTCCACAGTGTAATCATATGTTTTCAAGTTCGAGCGTGTCGTATTTGCGATGCTTTCTACAAAGGAATGTCAATAGCGAGGATAATGGACTCTTTTTTTTGCACCTAATGGCTTTCTTTTGCCAGACGTCTACCTCTCAGCTGGGCGCTCAAAACGCATTACGCCAAGGTCACTTACCTTTCTTGCTGAAATATTTACGACGGCAGTTTCCACCACAGTGACAGTCTCATATAAAAATATTTCACAGGTCAAGAATTTGGGTTACACATCTGTAGAAACAAAATCCTATAAATATAACAGCGTCCAAAAAATTTTCGCCAGCATTGTGATACATTCACACATATACACACATTTCATAACTCTTAAAGTACGATTCTTGGTTTCCAACAACCTTTTTCACAAACCAAAGTCCCTAACCACTACTCATTATTCCTTACCTTATTCGTCGACACTTCTTCAATATTTCATCATAACAGATATGTAGCATAATCAAATAACTCATATAGCATCAGCTTATTGATCATAAACATACTGCAATAGCATTATAGTCATAGTCATCGTAATAATAACATCATAACACCTCAGTCAAATCTCAAAAACGTCGTAGCTTTCTGCAATAATGTCAAAACCTAAATAAAAAACCTCTGCTCATTTCAACAGTGTCAGCTGCCTCAAACGTACTTTAAAAATCGTGATCCCATACCAAATATATCATTCGAAGCTCTCATAATATCACAATGGGTCCGAAAAAATATGAACAGTTCACAAAGTACAGACAAAATACAATTTCGTAAGTGTGAAGTTACCCAACTGTGTAATTGCGTAAACATGTGTCACTGATGTAGTAAAAAAAATGTTTGTTTCTCTGTTAAATAATCAGGTAGCTGTGTAATTCTGTGTTGGAGAAATATGGTACCGATGTGTAAAGTTGTATAAGCAAATACCATATTAGCTAGGGCTCCTTGTGCTTGCCAAACACATGGTACACAAAGTAAGCGTGTACCCCCCTGAGGATTAATGTGATTATACCCTCAGGTGTTACAGATTACAGCAATGGAATGAAATATATCACGGAAAACCCTTGTATCATTGTACTTCAAATATCTTAAAAAATGCATGTTTTAAGTGCGAAATTAATCACTCAAATACGTGTCCTGTAGCGCTAAATGTGCATCTTGCTGTAAGATAATCTCTGTGGAAGTGTCGTAGTTATCGTCCTCCGAAAGCTAAGTTCTGCAGAAGCCAATGTACTTACCTCATGATACACCAAATTTCAAGTAAACCAAAATGTTGCATTAAAATCTCATTAGCAGTACTGGTAAATGTTCTAAGTATGTGAGCCTTATAGTCGTTACGTAATCGTGCAACTAACAAGCAAGATTGTACACACACAATAACACTGTGACGTCTGTTCACTATAACAATGCATTCGTAATTTCTATTTAAAAATGTGCCCTAGGTTCTAGACTGGATATTTAACTTCAAACATTGTTGCATGTTAACAGTTTCTTAAGTCTGACAAAGCATACTAGAAATGTGAAGTGAAAAGTTTTATACCAAAGACTAAGTTAAAAAGCAGATTATCTCTCAATAAATGGTTTTACATGTGAAATGTGGTGTAAACCTTTACTCTTCCTAGTACGCAGAGTTTCAACTTCAACGCAATTATCATGTGGTATACGTCGGATTCTGTATGTTCCATTGTAAACTAGAAATAATTTGTGACTCAAGTGTTTCTTCTTATGTGACAATGAATGAGCTTTAATGAGAACTTTCTGACCAATATACAATTTCTTTGCATTTGCTTTACCGTGTAGTTTTCTCCTTTTGTCTGCTGCAGATTTTATATTTTTAAGAGCCAAATCAATTATGTCTTTGTGTCGAAGTTTACGTGTATTCGGGAAAGGTACAAGCTCTCTCATTCTGTTCGGTGGTTCTTCATTCTTCAGTACAAGAGTAGGTGGTAAAGCAGTGGAATCATGAGGCATTTCATTCAGCACGTTTTGAAATAAGTGTAAATATCTGTCCCAATGCTGATGCTTTCTGTGACAATAAAGTCTGCAAAGCTTATTGATTTCTTTCATAATCCGTTCGGAGGGGTTACAATGTGGTGAGTACAATGAAATAAAAACAGGTTTGATTTTATGGTTGCGAAGCATGCGTGACCAAACAGCAGATCTGAATTGCGGTCCGTTATCTGAAATGACTTTACTAACGTGTCCAACTTCACGTAAGAAATTTTTAACAAAGGCGTTGGATACAGACCGTCCAGTGGCTTTACGTAACGGTGTGAAAGAAACAAATTTTGAAGTAAGTTCAACAGCGACTAGAACGTACGAAAATCCATTAGATGTTCTGACAAGCCGTCCCAAGAGATCAACAGCAGCAAATTCTTTTAATTTAGAAGGAATGATAGGAAACAGCGGAGCACGATGTGAGATAGTAGATGGTTTCGCCTTTTGACAAAGTTTACAAATAGACAAGACTCTTCGAATTCGCTTTTCCATATTGTTAAAATAACAAGTCGTTCGAAGAATATGATAACATTTTCGTGGGCCAAAATGTGCGTAGCTGAAATGAATGTACCAAATGAGCTTATTAACAAAATCGTCTGGAATGCAAAGTACCCATAGCTTGTCATCAACAGTGCAGCGTTTGAAGAGTATGTTGTTTCTAACCAGGTAATAATGCCGAATCTGAGTGTGTGTCTTTTCATGCCATTTACTTTTGATGTCTTTCCAAATCGGATCTTTATCTTGTTCATGAGCAATGTCCTTTAAAGATGTGGTGATGAAGTTTTCAAAGGCGACTTTCTGAATGTAAAGAATACTGAAATTTTTCTCGAGGTTGCCTTCTGTGTTACTTTTCTCAAGCCCAGCCGGTGCGCGTGACAGCGCGTCCGCAACAATGTTCTCCTTGCCGGGAATGTAGACTATTGTGAAGCGGAATTCTTGCAGAAACAATGCCCAACGTTTTAACCTGTCATGATTTAATTTTGAAGACATAAGAAATTGTAATGCACGATGATCACTGTATACTTTTACGTGCTTACCAGAAAGAAAGAAACGGAATTAGTTAAATGCCCAAACGATAGCTAAAGCTTCTAATTCAGTAACGGAATAATTTTTTTCAGATTTTGTTAGCACTCGGCTAGCAAAAGCAATGGTTTTCTGAACAGTAATGTCATTTTCTATGGCTTCTTGAAATAAATGGGCACCAAGACTGACTTTAGAAGAATCCGTGTTAAGGCAGAAATCTTGTGACAGATCTGGATGAGCTAATATTGGCGCGTGAAGTAACGCTTCTTTCAAAGAATTGAATTCCAACTGTGCTTGATCGTCCCAGTTCCAAATAGTATTTTTTCCAGTGAGAGAACAAAGTTTTGGTGTAACAAGAATTAGCATATTCAGAAAACGACGGTAAAAATTTACGAGACCTAGAAAACTGCGGACTTGTTTTTTTGTGGATGGAACTGGAATGGCTCTGATTGCTTCTAACTTTTCAGGATCCGGCTGAATGCCTTCAGAAGAAATAATATGTCCCAAAAACTTCACCTTTGTCCTACCGAATTCAGACTTTTCCAAGTTAACTGTAATTCCAGATTCTGCAAAAATATGTAACACGCTGTTGAGGATGCGATTGTGTTGTTCCCATGAGGCTTCTGCTATCAGAATATCGTCTACATATAAGGTGATGTGACGTTTTAAGAACTCAGGTTATATGGAATTTAGCCCGCGAATGAATGCTGCCGAAGAAATGTTCAAACCAAAAGGAAGTTTCCGAAACTGATAATAAACGCCGAAACAAAGAAAAGCTGTGTATTTTCTACATTCTGGATGAAGTTCGATCTGATAAAAGCTGGATCTGAGATCAATGGAAGACAACACTTTTACACCATTAAAATTTTGAAGAAGTTCTTCCATCGTCTGCGGCCTGTCTGTTTCAGGAATAATGATAGTACTGATTTGTCTCGAATCTAAGACAAGCCTGATCGATCCATTTTTCTTCTCAACAACATGTAATGGATTGTTGTATGAGCTTACTGCAGGCTCAATAATGCCCTCGTCAAGCATAGATTGTATTTCTGTTCTAACACGGTCCCTATAATGTACTGGAATTACGTATGGTCTAACACAAAATTTAGTATGCTCACGAACACGAAATTGGTATTGAAATCCCTTGATTGTTCCTGTTTTGTGAGTAAAAACTGTGGAATGTGCTTGTATAATCTCAAAGAGGTCCTGCCTATCAGTGTCATTACAATTCTCAATTGTTTGAATTTTATTCTGAATTAACTCATTAGTTTCAAATATGCCGTCGATATCATCCCTGTCAGTACTTGCAGAGTGATTGTTAGGGTCTAGTTCCATAGAAAATTCCGAACTGTTGTCTAACAGAAGGTAAAGCCGATTAATTTCTTCGTCATGGTTTGAGAGCCAATCTTCAAATTTCAAAGCTACTGACTTACCTTCTTTTTCTAAACTTATTTCAGCATCGCGAAAGTTTAAGATTGCTTTGTATTCATTCAAAAAGTCTACTCCCAATATAATTTCCGTCGACAATAATGGAACAATAAGAAAGCTCATAGAGAAGCTGTGGCTTTGACAAAAGAATTCTAAGTTGGTTTGTTGGCGTACATCTACACTTTTTCCAAAGATTGCACCTTGTAATTTAATCTTACGTAACGGAAGTGTGGGACAATCGTTCGATTTGTTGCATTTGCTAAAGGCTGTTTCACTAATTACTGAAATGGGACTGCCAGAGTCAAGTACTGCCATAAATTTTACATCATTTACTGTAATGTGAATCACAGGATATGCAATGTTGTTATGTTTTATGTCGTGTTCCTGGAGTAAGATGTCCCTAATGTCTTCCATTTTTACGTAATTACTAGCTACGGCAGCTGCGTCGTCAGTTTCATACGTACGTTTCGTGGCTGCCAGCGGTATGAGTCATTGCCTATTGTCTCTTTGTTGGCACGCGTCGTTATTGGGATTTGGAGACCTAACTTCTACAAATTCACCTCCTCGAGAGGGCCCTGCTCTGTTTGAATCCCGCCAGTTCTGATGCAATTCAGGTCTGTCGTTACGATCATATCGTCTGTGGTCATGTCGGTAGATGCCATAGTTTCTTTCTTGTCGGTCACGTGGTGGAGAATTTCTCCCTGAATCGTAACTGCGCGCTGGACTGTTGCGTCTAAAGTTATTCTGTCTCCCTTGATAATAATTATTTTGGTTCCCAGATTGTCTGTTTCTCTGTTTGTCTCTGTGATAGTCACTACCGCGGAGAGGTGATCTTTCCCTGTAATTATTACTAATCTGCCAACGGTTGTCATACCGGTGGTGTCTGTTTTGGTCACGATTTGTGTTGTGAGAATAGCCTTGTCGTGTTCAGTTATTATTTCTGTCATCGCGGAATTGTGACGGATGTGACCTGTAATTGTTGTGCTCCTGTTTTCGCGTTCCGCGAATGTCAGTGTCAATTTCCAGTTCTTGTAAGAGCCCCTGAAAAGCTTCAATGTCGTCTTTGCAACGTCCTGCCAAAATAATATGCCGTAAATGTTCAGGTAATTTGATTAAGCAAATGCGGATGTGTTCTGAGGGGCTGTATGGGTTTGAAAGATACTGATTCTTATGCAACATGTCTTCAAAATATTTCACAAGACTGGAAAATTCAGATTGTTCAAAGTGTTTCATCATCATGATGCTATGTTTTACTCGGTGTTGTGTAGCTTGAGACCAATATGCTGAGAGGAAGGCATGGTAAAATTCTCCTTCACTGTGACAATCGTGAATGACCGATCGCATTCTTACAGCTGGTTCATTCTCTAAATAGCCACACATAAATTCTAATCTGTGTTCTAACGACCAGTTGGGAGGAAAACAATGAGAGAATTGATGGAGCCATGCTTGTGGATGAATGTCGTTGCCAGAATTCTTAAATGTTTTAAATTTACGTGTAGTAATGAACAGCTTATAGTCAAAATCATCATGTCGGCGAGTCGCATAGCGGTCCTTGTTACGTCGTTTCGGCGGTTCCATTTCAAAATTCGGTGCACCTTGCCAATTTCTGTCATAATTTCCGAAATGCGCTGTGTTATTATTTTGTGGCTGTTCCATATTTCTGTGTCCCTCATCCCGTATTGGGGCGCGAGTGTCCTCTGAAATACGTAATTCTTGTATTACCGGTGTCAGCTGATCTTGTACTTCCCGGATTTCTCTTTGGTGTTGCGTATTAATTTGATTCAGATTTTGTTTCAGTTTCCTAATTTGTTCGCACTCTTCTGTCTCATTAAAGACTACCGGTTTTGTGTCATTCAGATTATCATCTACCTTCGTAGATAAATTATTTAGCTGATCCGAAAGTTCAACTACTTTCTCTGATAATGAACTAATTTCCTCCATGTGTCTTTCTGAACCAATTTTCAGAGTATCTACTGTGTCCTTTAAGTTTTCTTGAGTTTTTGCAAGTTGCGTAACCGAATCGGTAGATGCAACTGAGTCAATTTTAGCTTGCAGGGTCTCATGATTTTGATGAACAATAGTTTGCAGTTCTTTTATGGCTGCTTCGTGATTCTGTAATGCATTTTCATGCCGCGAAAAAATAGGTTGGAAATGCTCACAAATTTGTGTTTTTACGTCATTACAGACTTTTTGACATTTCGATTCGATGTTATGTAACTCAGTGGTTAAATCTTCACGTGCTTGTTCAAGAGTTTGTTCTAATGAGTCTAACTTTTGAAGCTGTTGCTGTGTTTGTCTCTGGTGTTGTTCCATTGTGTCTAACTTTTGAAGATTTTGTTCCATTGTGTCTAACTGTTGCTGTGTTTGTCTCTGGTGTTGTTCCATTGTGTCTAACTTTTGAAGCCTTTGTCCCATTTGTCTCTGATTTTGTTCCATTTGTTGCATTAATTGCAATAATAATGTATTAGTGTCTGGAATCTGTTTCTCTATACTTTTTGGCAGTGAATTTTCACCGGCAACATTCACATTTTGACAAGCAGAAAATGTGTCTTGACTCATTTGAGAAAACGGTGAGGACCCAAAACCTAAGTCTACAGTATTTGCAATATTGTGTTCTGTCATTTCGGATTCCTGAGGCGAGCTGTTGCCGACCGATCGATCGATAATGCTTCCTTGTTCACTACCTGTTTCACTGTCTACACCATTATTTGCCACCCGCTCCATTTCCCTATGCACAATTACCAAATTACTACTTTGAATATTAGTTAATTCATTATACGGTGGCGCTAACACACTGCTTTCGTCTTCGCTGTCATTTCTCAGTTTACTTTGGAGCCTAGTGTTACGTTTTTCACACGCCATTATTGTCACAATATTTCACACGACAACACAGAAAAACACAATTTGAAGAGCAAAAATAAGAGAACACATTAACATAACACTGAAAATAATATCTAGTTAATTGCAGCTGCGAAATACTTGGTGCAAATCTACATGCATGCCACAACTGTTTTACTGTACAACAATGAAAGACTGCAACTACAAAGGAGATTTTCTCTACAATTACGCGCTAGCAATAAACAAAAGCTACACTAATTACACAAACTACAAGAAAAAAATCAGAAGATTCCAGTGAGGTATCCCAGGCTAAGGGTCGACGTATGAAACGTCCCCTTTGAAAAATTGTACAGGACTGTGCTTTAACTGACACACAATATTTTTTAGCGCAACGCAATCTGACTTTCAAGAATCCCTACAAAAGAATGGCCCTGACTAACATTAACCTATACGTTTCACAAATCACTTACCTCACAAAAATCTTCGTTACTCGAACTACTGCAATACAGCGAGCGCCACTACCGCCAGCTAAATAAAAGATTCAAACTACGGAAGGCACTAACTACTGATAGGCATAGATAGCAAATGAAAGATTTTAATAGAGAATAAACAATGTATTTACCTTAATAGTCATAATATTATAGCAGTTCATGACAAATTACAAAACTCCGCCATCTCTCCCCACATCCACCACTGCTGGCGGCTCACCTCCAACTGCGCAACGCTACGCGCTGTTCACATCCAGCTGCCGCTGCCCAACACTACAATGGCAGACAACAATGCAAACCAGCCACAGACTGCACACAGCACAGCCAGTGATTCTCACACAGACCGCTACGTAACGTTGCCAATAAGAAAACATAAACAGCCTACTTACAGTACATGCAATTACCAGGGAGGTACGAGCAGCTGTACCAACCAGGACGAGAGCCGCTGTGGCCTCCCCCACACCATGGTCTGCCGAACTAGGACAGATGCGCCAGACTGTAAGGAGGGCAAGGAGATATTAGCAGCGGAGTGTCGTCTGGGGAGAAAAGCAACAATGGCTGCAAGTCTACAGAGAGAGCAAAGGGCAATTTCAACGGGAGTTCGGGGCAGTCAGGAAGAGGAGTTGGGAAAACTATGTCCAAATCCAATTGGCTACAGACCCTTGGGGTGTCCTGTACAAAAATGTACGGGAAAAAATAAGATCACCTATGGTGTTATCCACTGTCAGGGATGGGGGCCGGCCGAAGTGGCCGTGCGGTTAAAGGCGCTGCAGTCTGGAACCGCAAGACCGCTACGGTCGCAGGTTCGAATCCTGCCTCGGGCATGGATGTGTGTGATGTCCTTAGGTTAGTTAGGTTTAACTAGTTCTAAGTTCTAGGGGACTAATGACCTCAGCAGTTGAGTCCCATAGTGCTCAGAGCCATTTGAACCATTTTTTGATGGGGACCGTATGACGCACTCTTGGCGGAAAACCGCCGAGGTCCTCTTCCGGATCCTGTTGCCTGACGATGAAGAGGAAGACGACCCAGAAGAACAAAAAAGAATCAGAAGAGAAGCCGGAAGGGCCTATGAGAACAACAACATGATCCACCCCTTCTCCGAAGAAGTAGTAGTTGCCCAAATCAAGGCCTTTAAGAGGGGTAAGGCTCCTGGGCCAGGCGGCATTACTGCAGAGGTGGTACCCGCCACCCGCAGCTGGTGGCACCTCTCACTAAGTTGGACAACGAGTGTCTACGACTCGGGAAATTCCCAGCAATTTGGAAAAAAAGAAAATGTGATAATAATCAAAAAGAGTCTGGAAAAAGATCCCACAGAAATTAAGTCATACAGACCCATCTGTTTATTGTACCTACTGGATAAACGTTTTGAGAGGTTGCTAGCAGACAGATTCACAGCACACCGTGTACCGTGTGGGATGAGTGACAATTCGGTTTCCGGTTGGAGCAGTCGGCGTCTGACGCAACTGCCCTGGCTGCGGATATCTGTGACTCTGCCTCCCACAAGTATGTCGTCGCCATCATGGTGGCTGTCAGTGGCGCCTTTGACAACCTGTGGTGGCCCCCACTCTTCCCCTGCTTGCAGGAGAAGGATCGCCAAGGGCCACTATATGGCTGTCTGAGGAGCTATTGTGCAGACACGGAGGTCTGGCTATCGGCCCCTAGCGGCAAAGTCAGTAAGAAACTAACCAAAGGATGTCCTCAAGGCTCTGTCCTGGGACCTCTCTTTTGGTACATCAATATGGATCCACTTCTGGAAGGCCTAAAGAGCAGTGACGATGTGCTAGAGATTATAGCCGATGCTGACGACCTCCTCCTGCTAGTTGGCGGCCGGAGCTGCGAGGACTTAGAGTCCAAAGTAGAGAGAGATATAACTTTTCTGAAAACATAGTGCCGAAAGGCAGAAATGACAATAGCGCCTAGTAAGTCTACATATCTGATACTCAAAGGTCAACTTGCTAGAAATCCAACCGTAGTAATTAACGGCTCACCAGTTCTTCGGTGCCGTGAGGCCCAACATCTAGGTGTACTCATCGGCGAGAAGTGGAACTTTACATCACACATTGATACCGTATCACAAAGATCTCTGGTATTGCTAAACAACCTTATCGGAATTGGTCACAAACGTTTCCATCTCCCACCTAACCTAATAAAACTTTACCACAACAGCATTATAACTCGATAGTAGGATACAGATCTGGGGTCTGGGCATACAGGCTCACGGGGGTCATGCCTACCATGGCTGTAAGAAGGGTGCAGCGAAATATGCTCCTGCGTTCAGTAGGAGCATATAGAACAACTCCTGGGGTGGGGGGCGCTTCTAGTGCTAATGGCGATCTGTCCACTAGATATCAAAATTAGAGAGCAGGCTGCCTGGTACTGTGTGAAGAAGGAGGGGAGGGAAAAAATAGTTGAAATAATGGGGGTTTATGTTGGGGTCAAGCTTGCAATAAAAAGGAGAGGGTTAGAACTAGGGCAGAATCAATGGAATGATGAGGAAACGGGGCGCAGAACCTATGAGCTGCTGCCAGACATAGAGGAACGCTTAAAGCTCACTTACCTCAAGCCTACGAGAGGACTGCTGCACTTCCTTACTGGACATGGGCCCTACTCGGCACACCTGTGTTGGTTGGAGAAGCGGGCTACACCAACGTGTCACTGTAACGCTGTGTGGGACACTCCAGAACATGTGGTGTATGCGTGCACGTTGCACATCAAGTAAGACAACAACTTCCAAAAAACGACACGCACCACCTACTCAGGCAAGAGGAGACATTCAGTGCCCTAAATAAGCTTTCAGATGAGATCTCTAAAAAGGTCCTTAGGGAATTTATGAGGAAGAACCATACCGACTTAGACTGCGTGCACCTTCCCTGTTCCGCTGGGCCTGGACTTGGCCAGCCGCTTCACGGCTGGGATCCGCCTTGCCTTGTATTAGGGGGGAGGGCGTGCATCACCACCGATCAACACAGGCACCAATTGACGCATCAGATATAAGAATTAGATTAGTATGTAGAAAGATAGGATAAAACTTGTTAGTATGGCACTGCAGCGAAACGAAGTCACCGGCCAGGCGGGTACCAGGGGCACGCCCGCTGGGGTTAGCTCGGTGGGCGAGGCCAACAACAATTAGGTTTATAGATTACTGGCACACCTGTAACGCTGCAGGCTAGTAGGATAAATTAGATGTGTCTTAATAACATTCAGAGAAAGATATACAACGACCGATACTTAGACATAGGTAGAAACTGAACAATAGAAGACTAGAGATCCCTGTAGTTGTAGAGTAATTATAAGGATTTACCTGTAGTCTAGAAACAATAGCTGCAGAAATGTAAAATATGAAATTAGGACCCACTAATGTATTTAGGTAGTGGGTTAACATGTATAATTACAATAATTGAATAAAGAATTTTTTTATAAAAAAGAACGGTACTTTAAACATCAATGTAGGCCTGTGTTGTGATAGTGCCCTCCATGAAAAACATCACCACACGGTAACATCACCGCCTCCGAATTTTACTGTTGGCACAACACACGCTGGCAGATGACATTCACCGGGAATTCGCCATACCCACACCCTGCCATCGGATAGCCACACTGTGTACTGTGATTCGTCACTCCACACGACGTTTTTCCACTGTTCAATCGTCCAATGTCTACGCTCCTTACACCAAGCGAGGCGTCGTTTGGCATTTACCAGCGTAATGTGTGGCTTACGAGCAGCCGCTCGACCATGAAATCCAAGTTTTCTCACCTCCCGCCAAACTGTCATAGTCCTTGCAGTGGATCCAGATGCATTTTGGAATTCCTGTGTGATGACCTGAGGAGATGTCTGCCTATTTAACACATTACGACCCTCTTCAACTGTCAGCGGACTCTGTCAGTCAACGGACGAGGTCGGCCTGTACGCTTTTGTGCTTTACGTGTCCCTTCTCGTTTCCACTTCACTATCACATCGGAAACCGTGGACCTATGGATGTTTAGAAGTGTGGAAATCTTACGTACAGACGTATGACACAAGAGATAGCAAATCAGCTGACCATGTTCGACGTCCGTGAGTTCCGCGGAGCGCCCCATTCTGCCCTCTCACGATGTCTGATGACTACTGAGGTCGCTGATATGGAGTACCTGGCACTAGGTGGCAGCGCAATGCACCTAATATGAAAAACGTATGTTTTTGGGTGTGTCCGGATACTTTTGATCACATGGCGTAGGCGCTGCCGACCGCAGCGCCGTATTCTGCCTGTTTACATATCTCTGTATTTCAACACGCATGCCTATGCCAGTTTCTTTGGTGCTTAAGTGTATACCACCATTGTAAACGGTACTGACTTGGAAAATGTGTTTTGTTTACTGATGAGACTGCCTTCACAAGGTAAGCAATATTCAACAGTCACAATGGACATGTCTGGGGGCTGGAGAATCTTAAGGCAACTTGTGTGATCTACGATGAACAGCGATTTACTACAAATGTGTGGACTGGCATTCTTTACGACCGTCTGCCTGGGCCGTAGCTTTTGGTTAAGACTGCGGTCACCGTCGTACGGGTACAGGTGGATTCCGACGACCGACGTCGGCCGATGACGGCCTATCTCTTCAAATCAAGAGACCACTACGTACACGGTCACGCTGTAGCCGACTTCATCGTCCGAATGTACAAGTTTTGGACAATAGTCGGAGGTATTCGGATTTCTTCATTCAGACCGCCGACGTTCTCATACACGTAGAGTGGACTGTAAAAGATTGATAAGTTTATCGCAAGACAGAGTGAGTTTGTGGTATATTGAGGATAAAAAAGTATCATTAACCGGATGTAGTGCACACTCTATGGACTGAAATCGCAGGTTTGTTGGATAATCACAAGTAGGCAAGATCTTCATCGGAAATTTTAGGCGTTAATTACAACCTCAATAAATAATTTGTTCAAGTCACAAGAGTGGCGTACGTTCTACTTACAGTTACTCTAGTGGATCTGTTTTGGACTAAGTGGACATTAGCAGTCTACAAGTTATTATTTCTACTTAGTGGCGTTTTTGTGCCAGTTCAAATGGTTCAAACGGCTCTGAGCACTATGGGACTTAACTTCTGAGGTCATCAGTCCCCTAGAACTTACAACTACTTAAACCTAACTAACCTAAGGACATCACACACACCCATGCCCGAGGCAGGATTCGAACCTGCGACCGTAGCGGTCGCGCGGTTTTAGACTGTAGCACCTAGAACCGCTCGGCCACTCCGGCCAGCTAGAAAGTACTATTGATGTGCGGTTTTCACGGATGGGTTGGTAGTAGGGGTTCGTATTGTTACCCAAACAACAGACTATAATAATTATTAGAAAGTGTATTTTTTGTGCAAACATACACTTTTTTAAATAGAGGGGGATAGACAAAATTACCAATTAAGGATAAGGTCGATATCGTGTTGATGTATGGCTATTGTGGGGCGTGTGCTATGTATGCTGCTCGGTCTCCTGCACGACATCATCCAAGTGTCCGGACCGTTCGCCGGATAGTTACGTTATTTAAGGAAACAGGAAGTGTTCAGCCACATGTGAAACGTCAGCCACAACCTGCAACAAATGATGATGCCCAAGTAGGTGTTTTAGCTGCTGTGGCGGCTGATCCGCACATCAGTAGCAGAAAAATTGCCCGAGAATCGTGAACCTCAAAAATGTCGGTGTTGAGAATGCTACATCAACATCGATTGCACCCGTACTATATTTCTATGCACCAGGAATTGCATGGCGGAGATTTTGAACGTCGTGTACACTTCTGCCACTGGGCACAAGAGAAATTACGGGACGATGACAGATTTTTTGCACGCGTTCTATTTAGCGACGAAGCGTCATTCACCAACAGCGGTAACGTAAAACGGAATAATATGCACTATTGGGCAACGGAAAATCCACGATGGCTGCGACAAGTGGAACATCAGCGACCTTGGCGGGTTAATGTATGGTGCGACATTATGGGAGGAAGGATAACTGGCCCCATTTTATCGATGGCACTCTAAATGGTGCAGTGCGTGCTGATTTCCTACGTAATGTTCTACTGGTGTTACTACAAGATGTTTCACTGCATAACAGAATGGCGATGTACTTCCAACGTGATGGATGTCCTGCACATAAGTCGCGTGCGGTTGAAGCGGAATTGAATAGCATATTTCATGACAGGTGGATTGGTCGTCGAAGCACCATACCATGGCCCGCACGTTCACCGGATTTTACGTCCCCGGATTTCTTTCTGTGGGGAAAGTTGGTTTGCTATCATGGTCCACCGTCAACGCCTGACAACATGCGTCAGCACATTGTCAATGCGCGTGCGTACATTACGGAAGACGAACTACTTGCTGTTGAGAGGAATGTCGTTACACGTATTGCCAAATGCATTGAGGTTGACGGACATCATTTTGAGCATTTATTGCACTAATGTGGTATTTACAGGTAATCACGCTATAACAGCATGCGTTCTCAGAAATGATAAGTTCACAAAGGTACATGTATCACATTGGAACAACCGAAATAAAATGTTCGAACGTACCTACTTTCTGTATTTTAATTTAAAAAACATACCTGTTACCAACTGTTCTTGTAAGATTGCGAGCGATATGTTTGTGACTATTACAGCGCCATCTATCAGAAAGCGGAAAAAGTGGTCCAACTAAAACATTCATATTCCTTTACGTACTACACGAATATGTAATAAAATGGGGATTCCTATTTTAAAAAACGCAGTTGATATCCGTTTGACCTACGGCAGCGCCATCTAACGGGCCAACCATAGCGCCATCTGGTTTCGCCCTTCAAGATAGACAAGTTTCGTTCTTTGCAGTTTTTTTTTTTTTCGTTTGATGCTTATTTCGTGAGATATGTGGCCCTGTCACTATCAGTGGACCACCCTGTATATGTAAAAGGCATCGCGTGTCCGGTTGCGTTATTGCGTTTTAGTACTTTGTCCAACCTCCATTCTTCCTGATTAGCTCAAAAATTATCTTCGGCATTGATTTTGTTAGACCATGTAGTTCTTGCAGTGAAATTTTCTCGCAGTCTTCTCGTATCTCTCCTTTCAGCTCATATACAGCCTCAAATTGTCTTCCACTGCTCCTTTAAGGTTTTCCACAAAGGCTTTCCATGGGGTTCCAATTCGGGCTACGTACAACCAGATCAAGACATCAATATATTTGTCTTCAAACCACATTTTGGTTGTAGTAGAAATATACACAGATGGTTTATATTGTTGAAACATTAGATTTTCGCCCCTAAGTTTTCATACATCTAATCGGTTCTGTCTGTAGCACGCGTACATTTTTATGTACAGCCGAGCAATGCGTGATGTAGCCTTCGGCGCTGATAGCTGTCTAAATCAAAATATATCCACCACCAAAATTTGCTGCTCATTATTATCTGCCCCTCTGTTCCTAGATCATGCCAACAATTGTGACATCCATCCGGCCCATATAAATTAAACTTCTTCTCATCACTGAACATTGTTTTATCCCATTCTGAAACCCACGATGTACGTCTTTCAGTAAACCTGTTTATGTGTTAGAGCAGATTTCTGCAATTGTTCCTTGAGTGCAACTTGTCTGTCACGTGACAAAATTTGTCTTAGACGTCTGGCAATTACTAGCAACTGTAAAGCAGTGACAGATTCAGAATAATGACGGTTTGTGGCCCTCCCTTTGCTCACTTGTATTTCCCGTTCTGTACAAATAGTGCGCCCAATTTAACGAAATTATCAATCACTGTACTTCAACGGTTCAGCTTTTTGACAATTTAACGATGAGAGTCGTGTTTCCTACTACGCGCCGATTTTTGCTTGTGGATGACACGGTAACCTGTTTTCCGCATGGCTTTGTCACGGTCGTGGTTTATGTAACCAACTTGCATGGTCAGTAATGGTGTTTGTTCCCTAACTGCAGTAAGGGCACTTAAGCACACTCCAACACCTCACAGACCGACTGCTTTTATACCGAGTTCCGCCTTCTACCACGTGAATGGTTGACGTCTTGTTATACATTGTACTACTGGCATCAAATGCGATACCATTTGACTGAATTTGTCGCTATACTGGATTTCGTACTATTTCATACAGATTGTGCACAACTATTCATACAAATACCCATACCTTTATACTGATACCTAGGCCCCCACACACATGTTTATGTGCTTGGGAGATTTTTGTGGAAGGCATGTGTGTGTAATGTAGCCCAGCATGGAAGTGAAAGTCTGGTAACGCGCGCCGCGGAATTTGAATCCCCGCCAGACGTCATGGACGTCGAAGTCCCCTAGAGGTCTCTGCACCATCGCGCCCTAAGTTGTGGCGGCGCGCGCCTCTGGCCCGCATTTAGTGTGAGGGCGCCACAGTGGAGCAAGTGGCTCCAGCGGCCAATAGCGGCGCCCCCGATAGAGTATTTAAGCACCTGCCTCTCGCTCAGCCAGCAGATCAGAGGGTTGGATCCCCTCATTCGAAGGCGCCTGATTGCAAAGCCTGGGCTACTCAGGTTGGAATCTCCGCTTTCGAAGATTGTGTCCGTCTGTCTGTCTGTCTGTCTGCCCGTCTGCCCGCCTGCCCGCCGCTTACTGCTGTAGCTGTTCGTTCGTTCGTCCGTCCGTCCGTCCGCCTGCCTGCCTGCTCGCTGTCCGTCTGCGCCGCTACCGCTGCTACCTGCTGTCCGTCCGTCCGTCTGTTCGCCGCCGCCGCCGCCGCCGCCGCCAGCCGGTTCTCGCCGCCGCCGCCTGGTCGCCGCCGTCCGACCCTGGTCTTCGTCCGTCTCCGTCTCCGTCTGCGTCTTCGTCTGTTCCCAGTTTGTGTCCTTTCCTTTTCGTGCTGTGCGTTTTTTTTTCTCCCTGTCATCATGTCCACCGCCACCACTACCACCACCGCCATAGTTTACACTTCCCCTTCCGCCACCTCCACCACTATAACGTGGTGTGCCCAGTCCCACCCCCCTCCTTCCATCCCACCTCTTCTCACTCTCCCTTCGCCCTCGCCCTTTGTCGCCCCCTCTCCAGCTTCTTCCTCTCGCTCCTCTCGATCTGATCCTTTCCCCCCACTCCCCCAGCCTGTCACTGCAGCTCCGGCTAGGGTTGTGGCCCGTCGGGCCACTGTCCATGCCCAGCTCTCCCCGTCGCCTTCGCCATCACCGCCGCCACCGCCACCGCCACCGTCATCGTCGCCTTCGCCTTCGCCTTCGCCTTCGCCGTCACAGTCACCATCTCCGGCGCCGACTCCAGCCCCGGGACCTGCCACTCCCCGCCACATTCCAGTTGTTCCCATCCCCCACACCTCCTCCGCCGCCGTCAAGCGCCACAGTGGCACCCCTGCCTCCTCTGCTCCCAAAAAGGCTCCGCCTCGTCCCCCTTCCCCCACCCCTGATGCCATGGATGTCTCCCCGCCCGTCCCTGCCCCCTCCTCCTCCTCCTCTACCCCCTCCTCCTACCGCTACCTCCTCTCCTGTCCAGATCCCTCCCTCCTTGAAGCCCGGAACCTCACCCTCTTCCTTCACCAGAATTGTCCTGGTGCCCCCATCTCCCTCCTCACTCCTCGCCGTGATTCGGTACTCATCTCCTCCCCCAGCCCTACCCTCCACACTGACCTCCTTTCCCGCATCCCTGTCACCCGCTTTGGCCCTCATGCCTCTCTCACCCCTGCTCCTCCGCCACCTCCCTCCCGCCAACCCCAACCTCCGCGTCGCCCGCCGACCCTCACTGCCGTGATCACTCGGCTCAGTCCAGTGATCACAGAGGAGGAGGTGTTGGCGGAGCTTCAGGCCCATCCCCATCTGGAGGTGCGTGCGGTTCACCGCATCCATAACGCTGCCGGCCCCACCCGCCTTATGTGGGTTTTTTCTGAGCACGCCCCCTCCATAGACCATCTCCTGAAGGAGGGTGCCCTCCTTTTTAACCAGCGTTATAAAGTTGACCCCTCCCGTTCCCCTCCTCAATCCCTCCGCTGCCAAAGGTGCTTGCGGTATAATGCGCACCCAACATCTGAGTGCCGCGAGGACCCCACCTGCCCGCACTGTAGGCAAGCCCACTTTTTACGGCAGTGCCCCAATCCTCAGGCCCCCCCCCCTCCTGTAATACCTGTAACCTCCCTCATCCCACCTACTCCCAGAAGTGTAAGGCCCGACCCCCTCCTACCACTCCTGAACTCACCATTCCTGTCCGCCCTTTGGACGCCCCCACCCCTCCCGGCAACTCCCTTCGCCCACCCCCTACCGCTGAGGACATCATCAGATTCCTCACCATTGTCCTGCAGAATGTTCATCCTTTTCAGCGCCCACACACCCTCCAACAGATCTCCCTCGCCGCCCGTTCAGTTTTCCACCTCAAAATGTACGCCACCTACTCGAACAACCAGGCCCATTTCACCTTCTCCCGTCTTGACACCCTCGTTTAAATCCCTGTCATGGCACGGCCGCACCGTATCCTTTTCAACAACATCCGCTCCCTTCCCAACAACAAGAACCTCTTCCTACACACCCTTGCCACCCACCGTGTGGACGCCTTCCTCCTTAATGAAACCTTCCTCCAACCCCACCACACCGTCCACACTTCGCCATACCTCCTCCACCGCTCCGATAATCCCCTCCCAATTGCGCGTGGTGGAGTTGCCATTGGGCACCATCCCCAGATCCCCGTTCGGCTCCAACCTCTCCTTCCCGACCCCACCAAACACCTGATCCTTAGTCTCTTCTTCCCCGGCCTTACCGTTACCTGTGCCACCATCTATGTCCGCCCCAACGCCCCTATTCCCTTCGACTTCCTCTCCCACATCGACCGTACCTTCTCCTCTTACACGATCGCCGCCGACCTCAACATCCATAGTCGTTCCGCCGCCCAGTTACGGCGGTGGCATCGGTTCCTCTCCTCCCTTCAAGGCGACCTAATCCCCATCCCCCAGCACACCCGTCCCGATTACAATTCCACTCCTGATGTTATCCTCTCCTCCCCCAACCTCCTTGGCCGCATAACGGTGGAAGTCCTGGAGCCTGTTGGTAGCGACCATCTCCCTGTCCTCCTCACCGTTTCAGACGGTCGTCGCCCCCGCCCCGACCCTCGTAATGACCCTCCCCCTAAGTATGTCCATGACTACTCCCATGCCGACTGGAATGCCTACCAGGATACCCTTTCCACCCAGGTCGATAGCCACCCCTTCACCTACCACCACCCTGACGATGTCACCCATGCCGCTTCCTTTCTCCAGCAGATCTTGTCTGAGGCTGTGGAGGCCCACGTCCCTACTGTCGCCATCCACCCCCACCATCCTACCCTACCCCCACAGGCCGTCCTCCTCCTCCGTGAATCCCGTCGTCTCTACCGTGCCTTCCTCCGTACGCGTGACCCGGACACACTACGACGCCACTGGCAACTCCTGCGACACATTCGTAATTTGCTCGTGGCTAAGAAACGCCGGGACTGGCGACAGACATGCACCCGTTTGAATGCTACCCTACCAATAAACTCTTCCAAGTTCTGGTCGGCCTTCCGTCGCCTTACCGGAACTAAACCCTCCCCCTATTATCCTCTTCTCCATGATGCCATTTGCCTGACTCCCTTAGTAAGGCCAATCACTTTGCCTCCTACCTCTCCGATGTATTTTCCATCCCCGATGATCTGCAGTTCGATTACTCCCTCTTCCCGGATATCCGCGATCGAACTGACACCTCTGTCCCTCCCCTCGCTCCTGGTTTCCAGTAATTGGACAACATTGCACACACGGAACTCAATGCCCCTATCACTACACAGGATCTCATTGCTACACTCCGCACAAAACGCAACACCGCTCCTGGTCACGATCGTGTCACCTACCGTCGCCTTCATGAAGCTCCTGTCTCTTTTCTCTCCACCCTGGCCAGGCTCTACAATGTAGTCCTGTCCACCGGTTACTACCCCGACCTGTGGAAAACCTCCCATATCCTCATGTTCCTTAAACCTGGCAAACCGCCATCCGCCGTCTCCTCCTACCGTCCCATCAGCCTTACCTCGGTCTTCAGCAAGGTCCTGGAATCTATCCTCACCCGACGCATCTACCAGCATCTCCGCCAGCACCGCCTCCTTCCCGTTACCCAGTGTGGCTTTCGGCCGTCCTTCTCTTCTGACGACCTTCTCCTTCACCTCACTCATCTCCTTTCCGAACAGCTTAATTCCCGTCGCTCCGCAATCTTCCTCTCCCTGGACCTCGAACGTGCATATGACCGCGTATGGCATTCTGGTCTCCTCTTCAAGCTCCAAACCTTCGCCCTTCCCATTAACTACGTCCGTCTGATCGGCTCCTTTCTCTCCCGCCGTCCTTCCTATGTCACCATCCATAACACAGATTCCTACACCTTTTTCCCCTCTGCCGGTATGCCCCAAGGCTCCGTCCTCTCCCCCCTTCTGTATCTTTTGTACACGGCGGACATGCCGCCGCCGTCAGCCCCCGTCCACCTTCTCCAGTTTGCCGATGACACCGCCTTCCTTGCCCTTGCCCCCACTCTACAGCGCTCCCAACACCTTCTCCAATCCCATCTTGACCGGTTCACCGCTTGGTGCAACCAGTGGTTGCTCAAGGTCAATCCCTCCAAAACCCAGGCGATCATTGTAGGCAAAACCACCCCTTCCTTCCGCCTCCTTGATTTCTATCTCACCATCTATGGCCGTCCTATCGCCCTCACTCCCACCCTTAAGTACCGTGGCGTCACCCTCGACCGTCGCCTCTCCTGGACTCCCCACCTCCGGACAATCCAAGCCAAGGCACGCTCCCGACTCAGTCTCCTCAAGCTCCTCTCTGGCCGTACGTGGGGTCTGGACCCCTCCACCATCCTCCACACCTATAAATCCCTCATCCGCCCTATCCTTTGTTATGCCCATCCGGCTTGGAGCTCCGCCCCCCCCCCCCTACCTTTTATAAATCCCTCCAAATCCTTGAACATCATGCTCTCCGCCTCGCCTATCACATCCGTCTCCCCTCCCCCACGCAGATCCTGTACAATCTCATCCCCTTCCCCCACCTCCTCCTTTTCCTTGAAAGGATGCGGATCCTGTACACCTCCCGCAAACTCGATCCTCCTCACCCGCTCGTCTCCCCGATCCTCTCCCACCCCCGCCCGCTGCCGCGCCTGTATTCGCACGTCCCACCCGGTCTCCATCTCTCCACCCTCCTTACCCTCTCCCAAGGTGGCTTCCGCCGGCTCCCCCTCCCTGATGATGTCCTCCTCCCCTCCATCTACCCCTCCTATCAACTTTGACCCTGCCCCACCCCCCCATTTCCGGTGTCCTTTCCCTTAGGCACCCTCCCTCCCTTCTCTTCCCTTCCCTTCTCTTTCCTTTTCCCACGTCCCCTCCCTCCACCGCTCTTCCCCCGGGCTTCCCCTCCCCCTTCCTCCCTCCCCCCCTTTCTCCCCTGCCCGTGGCATCTCTGCTCTCCCCTCTCCCTCTCCCACTCCCCTTCCTCCTCCTCCTCTCTTGGCAGGTCCCCGGACTCGCACACGCACAGTGAACATTCGCGCGCCGGAGATCATCGCCATCAGTGTCTAGTGTGTGTGCTTCGTTTTGTGTTTCGTGCAGTTACAACTCAACTGTTCACATGTGCCGTCGCCGTTCTCCGTGTTTTGTGCGCCGTGTCAACAAGTGTTAGTGTTTTTATCGTCCAACGTGAACGGCTTCTTGTTTATTGTTTTTTGTATCTACTTTCTTTGCCCGCCATTTTTTGTATTGTCTGTGTCACCTATATATCGTATTATTGTACCCCTTAAGGCTGAAGAGCAGCGTATTATGCTGCTGCCAGCCCGCCTTGTATGAGGTGATTAAAATTACAATACAGGAAAAAAAAAAAGCTCAGCCAGCCCAGCGCCCCCCACCCCTCTTATGGGTCATCATCCTCCATCAGCTCCTTTCCCGGCTCCCCCCTTTTTTATTTTCCCATCATCTGTCCAGTTTCCCCCCACCTGCTCTCGGCTGTGGTCTGTCACATTTGACACCTTTTTAGTGCAGTGTTCCAGTGACTGTTCCGTGTTGTTCGTCTTTCTCGTGTTGCGAACAGAAACCATGCTGTCGTTGGGTGTGAATTTTATGTCTTTTGCGAACAGACACCAGACTGTCGCCGTGTTTTGCCTGTCTGCTTTGTATGTATTTTCTTAGCGTCATCATCCCTCTGTTCTTTGTTTTAAGTTCCACGATTTCTTTTCGCCATGTTACTCTTTAAGTCTCCGATTTTATCACCTGTTTTTATTATTTATTCTCTTCATCTTTTTAACAAAGTCTGTAGGCTGAAGAGCGGCATACTAAGCTGCTGCCAGCCCACCCCCTTCGGGGGGGAATTGAAATTCAATAAAGGAAAAAAAAAAAAGCTCAGCCAGCGAGTCTCCGCTGCTTCCTGCGTGTCGTCGTCGTAAGGTCTCTCTCTCTCTCCATCGTCCGTCGTTGTTTCGTGTCCATCCTTTCCATTCGTTTTTTGTTCACGGGCCACTCTCCGTTTGGTCCCGCCGCGCTTTCTAGGCCAGCCCGCGACCGTTCCGGTTGCGGTCCCACCAGGTTACAATAGAAAGGTGGACAATAAGCTGTTCAGACACGAAGAAAATGGGAGATGCTAAAGAAGAATGCCGGAGATGAAATGAGTAGATCAATATCAATAACTGATAAGATGTGACTGAACCAAACTGAGGAAAAAAAAGTAAAAGAAGGAAGCCTGAGATATCAAGAAACCGTTAATTTGATAACGGAAGGAATTGTTCGGGGTAAAAATTATAGGGGACCATCAAGCAATAGCTACAGTAAGGAGGTTAAAATTAATGAAAATTGCAGTAAGTATCCAGAACTAAAGAGACCTGCACGCGAGTACGTGCAGCGCTAGGTCAAGCCTTGGGATTGAGGTCCACTGTTGTGTACATAGTTCCGCATAGTCAGCGCGTACACAACTTTCCCACTAGAGCGCGCCCCGCTAAGCACAACAGCGCAGGCGCAGCGCTCGTCCGCGCTAGGAGATGGCGCTGTCTTAGAGAAAGACCAAATTCTGCTTCCGCCGATCTGCGTATTGATATGTCACGCAACCAATGAGATTGCTGCTAACGTAGAACCTTTTCTCCTCGCGGATCACACTCGCGCAATGATACCTGAACGCGCGATGTATTATAACGAGTGTACAGACGTCCGATTAGTCAGTCTGCATTTCTCTGCAACAGTCTATAGTCAAGTTTCAATCTGCGGCTAATAAGATTATCATATTCCTGTACATAGCCATGAAGAGAAATGTATTGACACTTTGTCAAGTATCAGTGATATGTGAGAATAAGATTAACGTACCAAGACCAAAGGAACTTCAGATTGTCAATTGTAAATAGCATCCAGAACCAAGTTAAGTTAGTTCTATGCTTTTTATTATTTTAATAAATGTGTGTGAAAATTAATAAAGTTCCAGTTGGTCACCGTCAATCTGCTACTCTAAGCGTCTGACCTAACGGCAGAAGATAAACACGCCACAATAAGACCACGAGATATATTGCTGACACTTGCCTACTTCGTCAGAGCGACAAGTCAAATAATCTGATGGTGTGTGTACCGAAGGTCTTACAGTACGCACACCACATCCACAATGTAAACGTTTGAAGTTCGTTGAAATTTTAGCATCCTCCTCTGCCAGCCACTGGAGCAATCCAAGCATGACTCAGTTCCTCAGCAGACGCCGTTATTCTCCATACCCCTGAACAGCCGATGTTTAATAGATGCTGACCCTTTTGAATATGCCTCCCTTTCACATGGGACACGGTAGGTTTCCAAACAGATTGTAGTGGCTATCAGTGATTCAATTCCAATTTGAGCAGAGGCAGCCGGCCGGAGTGGCCGCATGGATGTGTGTGATGTCCTCAGGTTAGTTAGGTTTAAGTAGTTCTAAGTTCTAGGCGACTGATGACCTCAGCAGTCAAGTCGCATAGTCCTCAGAGCCATTTGAACAATTTTTGAGCAGAGGAATCTCGAAGTTGTTTAGTTTAGGGAGATTGGTGTAATGACCTGTGTTTCCTCCCTTTCCCAGCCTTTCGTGTACAACGTCCCTCGACGTACCATTGAGATGTCGCTCACAATCAAGTGGACGAGTGGTGACAGATCGTACGCTCCCTGTGGATGGGATAGTACCGACACTAGAGGATAGTCCATGAGGTGCCTTAGGTATCTCTGGTACGTATCTCTCGGTTGTCCTGAGACACCCAGCTGCCAGTGACATGGCAGCAGACAGGGCGACACCCACCTGCTCACTAACAGCAACTAACTGACCCCATACTCAAGAACAACATTCAGAGTGGAACTTTCTTATGGCTGGTGCAAAAAATTACTGAACAGTAAACAAATAATCTTACACTAAGCTTCCTGTTTAATTTTAATTCGTGGACCTACACTACTGGCCATTAAAATTGCTACACCACGAAGATGACGTGCTACAGAACCGAAACTTAACCGTCAGGAAGAAGATGCTGTGATATGCAAATGATCAGCTTTTCAGATCATTCACACATGGTTCGCGCCGGTGGCGACACCTACAACATAGTGACATGAGGAAAGTTTGCAACCGATTTCTCATACACAAACAGCAGTTGACCGGCTTTGCCTGGTGAAAGGTTGTTGTGATGCCTCGTGTAAGGAGGAGAAATGGGTAACATCACGTTTCCGACTTTGATAAAGGTCGGATTGTAGCCTATCGCGATTGCGGTTTTTCCTATCGTGAAACTGCTGCTCGCGTTGGTCGAGATGCAATGACTGTTAGCAGAATATGGAATCGGTGGGTTCAGGAGGGTAATACGGAACGGCCTCGTATCACTAGCAGTCGAGATGACAGGCATCATATTCGCATGGCTGTAACTGATCGTGCAGCCACGTCTCGATGCCTGAGTCAGCAGATGGGGACGTTTGCAAGACAACAACCGTCTACACGAACAGTTCGACGACGTTACAGCAGCATGGACTATCAGCTCGGATACCATGGCTGCGGTTACCCTTGACGCTGCATCACAGACAGGAGCGCCTGCGATGGTGTACTCAAGGACGAACCTGGGTGCACGAATGGCAAAACGTCATTTTTCCGGGTGAATCCAGGTTCTGTTTACAGCGTCATGATTGTCGCATCCGTGTTTGGCGACATCGCGGTGAACGCACATTGTAACCGTGCATTCGACATCGCCATACTGGCATATCACCTGGCGTGTGGTATGGTGTGCCACTGGTTACACGTCTCGGTCACCTCTTGTTCGCATTGATGGCAATTTGAACAGTGGGAGTTACATTTCAGATGTGTTATGACCCGTGGCTCTACCCTTCATTCGATCCCTGCGAAACCCTATATTTCAGCAGGATAATGCACTACCGCATGTTGCAGGTCCTGGACGGGCCTTTCTGGATACAGAAAATATTCGACTCCTGCCCTGGCCAGCACGTTCTCCAGATCTCTCACCAATTGAAAACGTCTGGTCAATGGTGGCCGAGCAACTGGCTCGTCACAGTACGCCAGTCAGTATTCTTGATGAACTGTAGTATCGTGTTGAAGCTGCGTGGGCACCTGTACCTGTACACGCCATCCAAGCTCTGTTTGACTCCATGTCCAGGCATATCAAGGCCGTTATTACGGCCAGAGGTGGTTGTTCTGGGTACTGATTTCTCATGATCTATGCACCCAAATTGCGTGAAAATGTAATCGCATTTCAGTTCTAGTATATTTGTCCAATAAATACCCGTTTATCATCTGCATTTCTTCTTGGTGTAGCAATTTTAATGGCCAGTAGTGTATTATGCTACGAGGATTGGATACATTTAAGAACTGAATCGATTGACCCCCAGCGAGAAGACTTCTGTACTGCGAAGAGAAAAACCTAGAATAAAGATGCAGATGTCCTGTAGTTACTTGGGATTTTCTTTTTTCGGGGTTATGATCACTAAGAAAATCAAGTAATAACTACGAAAATTGAGGAAATTTTCGATAAATGAGAGCATTATACACATCTGTTGGAAGGGAAAACTAAACATAACACGGATGACAGTTATAACATGCACTGCAGTAATGACAACTCGTAACAGCTAGTTTACTACGAAATGTGTTATGCACGCTACTTGTAACTTGCGAACTCCTAACTTCCCAAATTCTAAAAAAAATATATATCTTGACTGAAGCAGTAGATAACATTTAAATTTCTGGAGGATACTACTATCAGAATTGTAAAGGGTCTTTCATTAACAGTGATACTGAGTGTGAAAGTACCCAGCACAATCTGCAGTTTCATTATGCAGCGACTGTCACTTCCTGAACGCTTACAAAAGCGGCTGCTCAGTTGAAATAAAAGCCCAGGTCTATGCTACCTCGCTAGAAACTTTGGAACATTTGGTGGCAAATATTCGTCAGGCTGTCATAGAGATAACGCTACTAAAGTTGGACTGAGCGATTAACAAGTGCAGCCGTTGTGTGCGTCAGTGTATTAAAAGTCGATGTCGACATCTGAACGATGTTTTGCTGAGGACATAGCTGCAGTATATAACGTTCACAACGCAGCATCGTTTACTTTTGGTGCATTGATTAGTCAATTAGTGTTTTTTCAAATTTTTAAAAAAGTATCGCTTTTAATGTAACACCCATTGTAAAGCCCAAATGCACATTACAAATGATGCTCGGGCATAAAATATGTTTTTCGCGGCAATCAGCGTTCGAAGATACACGATATAACATGACACGCGCACGAGTTTTGATACGGTCAACAGGAAAATATCCCTTTAATATTGCGTGGAGTTTTACGAACTAGGTTTTTGAAACGAATTTGTCTGCCACGCGTCATACCGAGAGTTGGCTTGTGTACAAAAATGCACTTATAGAAACGGCCGCAAAGCACGGGTTTTGTATTTAGTTTCCTCTTGATCTCTTCTGCACTACAGTGTCAATGGCGAACGGTGTAGTGTCAGTAATTTCCACTAAAAACAACGTAGATTGTGGGAGGGAACAAAGCACATATTCCTCATGAAGAAGTTACCTATGAATATACAATGTACCTATTGATTGCATATGCTATTTTCATGGTACTTTGTGCGAACTGAAGATAGTTTCGTTCCGCATAAGTGCTTTTTCCTCAACTCGTCGATTTGTCGAGGTACAGCGTCATTTTTGATCTTAGAATATACTCTAGAATCTGGCAGCAAATGAACGTTGCCGAGATTGGTCTGTAAATCGATGCATCCGTTGTTGTTCGCTTTTTGCTGACGTGTCAGCTGCCTTCTGTTCCAGTCATACGCAACTATTCGTTGCGTAAGAGAATCTCGATAAAGATAACCTAGCAACGGGACTCATCAATACGAAGTCTAACAGTAGTTCTTTGAAGAGTCTGGTGCTTTGTTCGCTTTTCGGAGTCAGCAGTTTCTGATTACCGGGAGCCCTTCCGTGTGTGTGTGTGTGTGTGTGTGTGTGTGCGTGTGTGTGTGTGTGTGTGTGTGTGTGTGTGTGTGTGTGTGCTGCGATATCCTATTAATTTTTATCAGTCTTTAAATACAGAATTCAGTATGTTGACTTTCTGTTGCTTCTGTCTCAACAACAGGCTGATGCGCGATGGTTTGAATGGTCCATCTGGCTCCGTTCGTTGAGTTTATATATGAGCAGAATTCCGTTGGATTTTTTTGGCAGCCGTTCTTATGATCATCATCTTTGCACCTGGAATTGTATCTGTGCAGCTACACGAAAACTGCATTCTTCGTGCTTACGTGTGTAGCAGACGAATATACTGCGTTCGGCACAGCAAAAAGTTCAGCCTATACGAGCTCCTGCTGAGAGTAGTTTTACACGAACAGTCGCTTTCACCTGCCATAGAGCTTACATGTCCCGTGTCGTTGCGTGAACAGGGCACACCTCATACTAATTATGTTTATAGTAAACCAAGCTGGCACATTATGTTCATGTTTTTCAAATATTTTTAAAGCACTAACATTAATTCTATGTTTACAACAGTGTTTTCTTGTTTTTTTTTTTAAATTTTTTATCGTGCTACATGTGCGTTAGTTGGTTTAAGTTTGATCACTTTACACATAAAGTACATCTTTTTAGAATTTTATGATTTTTTCTTGTTTCATAGGAACCAGTGTACAATACAATTCACGTAACAGGAGCTGCAATCGAAGAACCTCTCAGATGTGATGTTTCGTGGGAACATGTACACTGGCTCTCTATGAAAAACCTGTCGGTGCAATCCATGGATGACAGGTGACGCAGTTAATTGAGGCACTGTTTAACAGTCAGAGATGACAACGAGGCGTTTAACGCTCCCTCGCAGACAGTTGCAAGAACACGACGTGCAGACAGCATCTGTCTGCCGACGAAGCGCACTAGGTGATGTGGGCTGTGTGTGTGTGTGTGTGTGTCACGACCGGTTTGCCGACTGCTCTCTCCAGCTCTCCTAGCGCACGTTATGCACGTAGGTGTTCCCCGTGATTGTGGAAACCCAGGCTAATATCCCCAGTAACTCAGTACTGGCACCATTGCGAATTCTCGAGCAGGCGTTCGCCTCTCTGATGGCGTACACGCACACGACCACCGACCCGACATAAAATAAGAAACGTGATTCTGCATCAGCATCAGTACTTCCCAGGCCACGTGAAGGTGCGCGGCGGAGGGTACTTCTCGTACCACTAACAGAACCCCCCTACCCTGCTCCACTCGTGAATGGCTCGTGGGAAAAATGATTGACGATTGTATCTGTATTAGCTCTAATTTCTGCAACTTCGCCATCGTGGTCATTACGCGAGATGTATGTGAAAGCAAACAAATATCTTTTTCTATTCTTCCCGGGAAAGTGCTCTCTCGAATGAATAATAAACCTCTCCGCGATGAAGAACGCCTCTCTTGTAGCGTCTGCCAGTGGAGTTTGTTGAGCATCTCCGTAACGCTCTCCTGCCGATCAAACCATCCCGTGGCGGAACGCGCAGCTCTCTGTTGGATGCCCTCCATCTTTTATATCGGTCCTACCTGGTGAAGATCCCGCATTGATGAACAGTTCTCCAGAATCGCTCGAAGAAGCGCCTCGTAAGGCAACTTCTTTGGTGGATGAATTACATTTCCTTTCACACTGAGAGCAAATCGAAGGAAGACGAAACTAATGAGAAGTAGGAGAAATGCGAACAGCGGGAGACTTAACGTGAGGATTGGTGATCACGAAATAGGCGCTAGGCACAAAGTAACCCAAGACGGGAGGAGCAAGGAGGCAGTAAAAAGCAGCCTAGCACTGGCAAAATGTGTTTCCTGGCCAACAGAAGTCTACTAGTATGAAACACAGGACTTCACTTCAGGAAGAAATATCTGAGAATGTACGTTTGGAGCACACTACTGAACAGTAGTCAAACATGGACTGTGGGAAAATCGAAACAGAAGAGGATTGAAGCACTTGAGATGTGCTGCTACAGAAGAATGTTGAAAATTAGGTTGACTGGTAACGTAAGGAATGAGGAGGTTCTCCTCACAATCAGCGAGGAAAGGAACAGATGGGAAACACTGACAAGGAAAAGGGTCACGATGGTAGGACGTCTGTGAAGTCATCAAGGAATGACTTCCATGATATTAGGGGGAGCTGAAGAGGGTAGAAACTGTAGAGGAAGACATAGACTGGAGTAAATAATTGAGGACTTACGTTGCATGTGCTACTCTGAGATGAGGAGAGGAATTCGTGGGGGACCGCATCAGACCAATCAGAAGACTAAAAAGAAAAGAAAAGAAAAGAAAGTTCTTCCTGTGTATCTCAGTCTGGTTTCTGCTTTTTCTACTGTTTGCTTTGTGTGATAATTCCACTTATGGTCGCTCTGGATAGATGCTACTAGATATTTACGGTACATTTTTCCAGCAGTTTGCCATCAGTACAGTAGTTGTGGAGGAGTGGACTTGTTTTCATTTGTATGCGCAATATGTTAGATCTACTTACGATGATGGTCGACCGCCAGAGACAGCGCCATTCATCAATCCTCTACAGGTCATTAAGCGCATCGACACTGTCTTCTTGCATTCCTGCTTTCTCATAGACAGCCGCATCCTCTGCGAACAGTCAAAGAGTTTCCAACGTTTTCTACTAGATAGTTTATGGACATTGTAAACAGTAACAATCCTATCATACTTCCTTGTTGCACTCGGGGAATTGTCTATACATCTGTCGGTTTTGTCCCATTAAGAGCGACGTACTGAGTTCCGTATGCAAACCTAGTCGGATACTCGGCAGGTCCGTATTTATTCACTACACGGCAGTGCGGGACGGTGCCAAATGGCTTCACGAACTCAAGGAACACGGCATCAACCTGAGCGTCGTTGTCTACAGCGGTACGGATCTCATGGACGAACACAGCGAGCTGAGTTTTGCAAGATTTCGTTTGCCGAATCCATGTTCGTAGAGGGCAGTTTCATTCTCTAAAAACGACAGAATTCTTGAGCATAAAACATGTTGCAAAATTTTACAACAGATTGTCAACAATATGGGTCTGTAATATGTCCATCTGTCCTACGACCCCTCTTGAAAACGGGAATGACCTGCGTTTTTCCAGTCGCTGGGTATCCTTTGTTGATCCAGCCAACTGCGATATATTGCTCCTAGAAGGGGAGCAAGGTTTTTCGCATAATCTTTGTGCAAACTTAAACTTACAGGTATGTCATCTCTCCTCATGTCTTTCCACTACTAACCGAATTGGTTACCTCAATATCTGCCATGTCGCCATTCGTAAGATGATTGAAAGCAGGGACCGTATTACGATCTTCCGGGTGAAACACTTTCGGAAGACCGAATTCAGTATTTCGACCTTCTCTTTCTCATTTTCTGTTTCGGTGGCACAGAGTGAATGAATAGATGATTTTTAACCGTTTACCGTTCTTACGAAACGCCAAAACCTCTTAGGGATTTCAGTCCGATCGGTCGACAGTATTTTACTTTCAAAGTCATTAAACACTTGCTTGATTATTCTCCTTCCGCGCATGTTCGCTTCGTTCAGCTTTTGCTGACTTATTTTGAATCTGTGGTGAAGCTCTCTTTGTTTACGTAGCAGTTTATAACACTGGTATTGAACCACAGTGGGTCCCGTCCCTTCATTAAGAACTTCCTCGGAACTGCAAAAAATGGTTCAAATGGCTCTGAGCACTATGGGTCTCAACTGCTGAGGTCATTAGTCCCCTAGAACTTAGAACAAGTTAAACGTAACTAACCTAAGGACATCAAAAACATCCATGACCGAGGCAGGATTCGAACCTGCGACCGTAGCGGTCCTGCGGTTTCAGACTACAGCGCCTTTAACCGCACGGCCACTTCGGCCGGCCCTCGGAACTGCTTTTCACATACGTCAGACATCAGCAAAAACACCCTGTGAGTGCGTTGCTGTCACTAGAATAAATTACTGAGGTTAGGAGTGGACCCTTATTCTGTGACAGAGCACATCGGTGTTTAGCTGTACAAAATTTGTTTAATTTCTGTATTGTTGTCAAAGAAGCACAGTGGTTCACATAGATTGTGACATGACAATTTCAGGACAGTTTTCAAGATAATGTAATACATCCGGAGTAGCAGCAATAACGCTGAAAACAACAATATCAAATTTAAATAGAAGGTTCTCGACGAGAATTTTGTTACATCTAGACAGTGAAGCACTGTCTGAGTTGGCCGATATTACGGCAAATCATCCGATTTCGGTTCTAAATTCGGTACTATTTAGGACGATAATCGAGTATACGGAGGATGGTTAGTTTTTGTGACAAGATATGCAAAAGATTACTGAAGGTTACTCATGTTCACAGTGGACGCAAGCTGGTGATCCAAAATTTTTACGCCTCTGCCAGCGGCATTTACCGGCTGCATAGCTCCTCTCTCCTCTGAAAATCCTATAAAAACGTAATCAAAATCTTTACTGATTTTATCAGCTGAAATTGTCCTGTATTTCTCGTTAGGCGAGAAAACATGTACTCATCCCTAATCTGGAAAATATGGCGATATACATATGCATCGATGGAGCAGCGTGTATACTTCAACACCGTCACAGTTCTAGCAAGAACAATTAACTGCACGGCTGTTTCGTTTCTCCGCTATCGGAGCTCAACGACTGTTCAGCTAATTAGAAACTTTCTGTAAAATCTCCCCTCCCGGAAAAATTGGCAGGAAAAAGTCTCAGTCTATGAAACTTCCTGACAGATTAAAACTGTGTGCCGGACCGAGACTCGAACTCAGGACCTTTGCCTTTCTCGGGCAAATGCTCTACCAAGCACGACTCACGCCCCGTCCTCACAGCTTCAGTTCTGCCAGTACCTCGTCTCCTACCTTCCAAACTTCACAGAAGTTCTTTTTCGAACCTGCAGAACTAGCACTCCTGGAAGAAAGGATATTGCGGAGACATGGCTTAGCCACAGCCTAGGGGATGTTTCAGAATGAGATTTAAACTCTGCAGTAGAGTGTGCGCTGATATGAAACTTCTTGACAGATTAAAACTGTGTCGTAGCGAAACTCGAACTCGCGACCTTTGCCTTTCGCGGGCAAGTGTTCTACCACTCCGCTGCAACGTGAAAATCTCATTCTAGACTCAGTCTATGCTGGAGAGGAAGGATCTCGTGAGACGAAATACAAATCGATGTCAATAATATATTGTTGTTGTTGTTGTTGTGGTCTTCAGTCCTGAGACTGGTTTGATGCAGCTCTCCATGCTACTCTATCCTGTGCAAGCTTCTTCATCTCCAAGTACTTACTGCAACCTATATCCTTCTGAATCTACATAGTTTATTCATCTCTTTGTCTCCCTCTAGGATTTTTACCCTCCAAGCTGCCCTCCAATTCTAAATTTGTGATCCCTTGATGCCTCAGAACATGTCCTACCAACTGGTCCCTTCTTCTTGTCAAGTTGTGCCACAAACTCCTCCCCAATTCTATTCAGTGCCTCGTCATTACTTATGTGATCTACCCATCTAATCTTCAGCATTCTTCTGTAGCACCACATTTCGAAAGCTTCTATTCTCTTCTTGTCCAAACTATTTATCGTCCATGTTTCACTTCCATACATGGCAACACTCCGTACAAATACTTTCAGAAACGACTTCCTGACACTTAAATCTATACTCGATGTTAATAAATTTCTCTTCTTCAGAAACGCTTTCCTTGCCATTGCCAGTCTACATTTGATATCCTCTTTACTTCATCATCAGTTATTTTGCTCCCAAATAGCAAAACTCCTTTACTACTTTAAGTGTCTCATTTCCTAATCTAATTCCCTCAGCATCACCCGACTATTCCATTATCCACGTTTTGCTTTTGTTGATGTTCATCTTATATCCTCCTTTCAAGACACTATCCATTCCGTTCAACTGTTCTTCCAAGTCCTTTGCTGTGTCTGACAGAATTACAATGCCATCGGCGAACCTCAGAGTTTTTATTTCTTCCCCATGGATATTAATACCTACTCCGAATTTTTCTTTTGTTTCCGTTACTGCTTGCTCAATATACAGATTGAATAACATCGGGGAGAGGCTACAACCCTGTCTCACTCCCTTCCCAACCACTGCTTCCCTTTCATGTCCCTCGACTCTTATAACTGCCATCTGGTTTCTGTACAAATTGTAAATAGCCTTTCGCTCCCTGTATTTGACCCCTGCCACCTTTAGAATGTGAAAGAGAGTATTCCAGTGAACATTGTCAAAAGCTTTATCTAAGTCTACAAATGCTATAAACGTAGGTTTGCCTTTCCTTAATCTATTATCTAAGATAAGTCATAGGGTCAGTATTGCCTCACGTGTTCCAACATTTCTGCGGAATCCAAACTGATCTTCCCCGAGGTCGGCTTCTACCAGATTTTCCATTCGTCTGTAACGAATTCGCGTTAGTATTTTGCAGTTGTGACTTATTAAACAGATAGTTCGGTAATTTTCACATATGTCAACACCTGCTTTCTTTGGGATTGGAATTATTATATTCTTCTTGAATTCTGAGGGTATTTCGCCTGTCTCATACATTTTGCTCACTATATGGTAGAGTTTTGTCAGGACTTGCTCTCCCAAGGCTGTCAGTAGTTTTAAGGGAATGTTGTCTACTCCCGGGGCCTTGTTTCTACTTAGGTCTTTCAGTACTCTGTAAAACTCTTCACGCAGTATCATAACTCCCATTTCATCTTCATCTACATCCTCTTCCATTTCCATAATATTGTCGTCATGTACATCGCCCTTATATAGACCCTCTATATACTCCTTCCACCTTTCTGCTTTCCCTTCTTTGGTAGCACTAGGTTTCCACCTGAGCTCTTGATATTCATACAAGTGGTTCGCTTTTCTCCAAAGGTCTCTTTAATTTTCCTGTAGGCAGTATCTATCTTACCCCTAGTGAGATAAGCCTCTACATCCTTACGTGTATCCTCTACCCCTCTCTGCTTAGCCATTTTGCACTTCCTGTCGATCTTATTTTCGAGACGTTTGTTTCCTTTTTGCCTGCTTCATGTGCTGCATTTTTACCTTTTCTCCTTTCATCAATTAAATTCTATATTTCTTCTGTTACCCAAGAATATCTATTAGCCCTCGTCTTTCTACCTACTTGATCCTCTTCTGCCTTCAGTACTTCATCCCTGAAAGCTACCCATTCTTCTTCTACTGTATTTCTTTCTCCCATTGTTGTCAATCGTTCCCTAATGCTCTCTCTGAAACTCTCTACAACCTCTGGTTCTTTCAATTTATCCAGGTCCCATGTCCTTAAATTCCCAACTTTTTGCAGTTTCTTCAGTTTTAATCTTCAGTTCATAACCAATAGATTGTGATCACAGTCGACATCTGCTCCTGGAAATGTCTTACAATTTAAAACCTGGTTCTTATGTCTCTGTCTTAGCATTACATAATCTATCTGATACCGTCTAGTATCTCTAGGCTTCTTCTATGTATGCAACCTTCTTTCATGATTCTTGAACCAAGTGTTAGCTATGGTTAAGTTATGATCTGTGCAAAATTCTACCAGGTGGCTCCCTCTTTCATTTCTTACCCCCAATCCATATTGACCTACTACGTTTCCTTCTCTTCGACTTGCTACTACCAAATTCCAGTCACACATGACTATTAAATTTTCGTCTCCCTTCACTATCTGAATAATTTCTTTTATCTCATCACAAATTTCATCAATTTCTTCGTCATCTGCAGAGCTAGTTGGCATATAAACATTTACCACTGTAGTAGGCGTGGGCTTTGTGTCTATCTTGGCCACAATAATGCGTTCACTATGCTGTTTGTAGTAGCTAACCCGCACTCCTTTTTTTATTCTTTATTAAACCTACTCCTGCATTACCCCTATTTGATTTTGTATTTATAACCGTGTATTCTCCTGACCAAAAGTCTTGTTCCTCCTGCCACCGAACTTCGCTAATTCCCACTATATCTAACTTTAACCTATCCATTTCCCTTTTTAAATTTTCTAACCTACCTGCCCGATTAAGGGATCTGACAATCCATGCTCCGATTCCTAGAAGGCGAGTTTTGTTTCTCCTGATAACGACGTCCTCTTGAGTAGCCCCCGCCCGGAGATCCGAATGTGGGACTATTTTACCTCCGGAATATTTTACCCAAGAGGACGCCATCATCATTTAACCATACAGTAAAACTGCATGCCCTCGGGAAAAATTACGGCTGTAGTTTCCCCTTGCTTTCAGCCGTTCGCAGTACCAGCACAGCAAGGCCGTTTTGGTTAGTGTTACAAGGCCAGATCAGTCAATCATCCAGACTGTTACCCCTGCAACTACTGAAAAGGCTGCTGCCCCTCTTCAGGAACCACACGTTTGTCTGGCCTCTCAACAGATACCCCTCCGTTGTGGTTGCAACTTCGTTACGGCTATCTCTATCGCTGAGGCACGCAAGCCTCCCCACCAACGGCAAGGTCCATGGTTCATGGGGAGGGGGGATTGTTTAAATAAACAATGGTATTATGAGCACAAAAAGACAGTCCAACAGTGGTATATGGACCACACTCAGCATGTAATTTTGTATATTCCAGAGCCTTTATTTGGATCATGACTACGACTTATGCTACATCTTTGTCTTTGTTGTTGTTTATTAAATGTAGAGAAGATAATTTCTACTTTGTTGTTTTTTAAGATATTTGCAATCATTTGTGATACACTGCCACTGCATGAGATGATAAATACACATTAATTTTTTGTCTTTAACTGCTGTGGTGTGGTTTGTTTCTGGGTCTTTCTTTACTTTGTCAAATACTGCGTCAACCATGGAAACGGTATAGTCATTGACAACTGCAATCTGTTTCACTATGTTTATTTCGTACCATGGTTTCCCATCTCAAATTCATATATTTGACCTTTATTCTTGATTTTTCTTTTATGGTCGTATTGGAAACATTTCCACAGGTTTCTTTGTTTGAAAATTATTAACTCACACAATTAGTTTCAGTATCTGCAAATATTCAAATCATTTGATACAGTCAAACAACACAGACTCAAAACTTAAGGGGCCTCATCTCATCCGTTGCACATCAGCGCGTGAAACTGCTGTTTATTCAGAGATACGGCGTTATTTGTGAAAAATGCAGGCCTACTCCAATTTCTATTGAAAACGCCCTCAGTAGTGTGATCGTTGCAATATTTTTGACAAATATGGCAATCCTGTGGATTTAGAGAAATTTTTTTCCCGTATTGGACCATTGAAAGGGTTCGAAGAAAGAATGTACTTACCTTCAATTTACCAAAGTTAGTCTGATCATAGCTTTGTTGTGATTTCATGCGTGCTCCATGCTGTTAAGAAGTATCCAGAAAGAGTCGTCTACCACGTAAGTTGTCTCACCCGACCGTATTTACGTTACTGTCTTTGAATTCAGCCAACATATAAAAGACATCAACGCAAAATTGTGTTTTGCTGTCAGTACTTTCTTTCGCCAACTCCTGCTACTGTTTTCAAAGGAAATAGCGAAATAATTGACATATTTGGTACGTGGAAATAATGGGGCTAAAGTCCGGAAATGGTGACTTAGGTTTCCCGTATTTATCCAAACTCCATTTAAATCGGAGTTGGAAGACCTAATCGACAGGTCGGAGCTGGTGTTTTGTTCATAATGATGTCAGCTTCCATGGAATGGTGATTCTTTATCTTTTTCCTTCTAAGGAAAATTTGCATGGACTTATAATCTATCGACATAACTATTTAACTTGACTAAGGTACAGCGGTTTCTACTATACGGACTTGTGTAATTTTGACATTATTAAAGAGAAAATTCGCCTTTATTTATACGACACTGGTATTGGAAACTTGCTTTCTGAGTATGGCGTCAGAAATTTTTGTTGGAGTCGCTGTACTGCTTTTCATGAACAGCATCATCCCGTTATCAGATTCTAAGGAACTGACCAACAATGCTGTAGTCGAGTCGGCTTCAGAAGACAGTTAAAAGCGCTGTTGCCAGCTTTCTGTTCCTTAGCAGTAATAGCTGCAAGCCAAACCAACGGTCGTCTATATAGCTGCGATAACACTGAAGATTTGCCGTAGAGACATTGAGAAATTGCATTAGATGATGCCTGCATGTAGACAGACACGAGACTGCTGCTCCAAGAACCTTGGCAGCGTCAGGGATGTTCTCATGCCGACTCGACTATAGATAAGATCTCAAAAACTGGAGGTGACCGTAAATCTACAGAGTGGCTGAGACTACCAACACAGCTACCAGATGGTACCGGAGAGACGACGTACGCTAGTACACGAAAAACTAGTCATCTCGGCGCATTCCAGATACCACGCTCAGATAGCGCTGGCAGTAGCACATGTATACAAGACAGCCGTGAAGTAGTCTGGATGTAAAACTGCACTTTTTAGCACTGCCATTAAACCACACAACACAGAGAGCCACGTCTGTGTCATTTCAAGGGAGAGATACAAGAGACATAAATAGTTTTCTGTGTGATTTCTTATAGTTGTGCGAGAACAGTGTGCAACGACACAGCATTACAACAGCGCAGTAAACAAGCCTTTACAAGGTCTCAAAAATCTCTGTGAACCGCTAGCATTTACAGGATAGAGCTGATGGTGCAGATCCGATCCGTCATATAGCAATGCTCACTGACCTAATAAATGTTGTTAGTTGCAACTTTTTCGAACAACACATTCTTTGTAATTACTTAAATATACTGAAATGAAATGAATCCGCTGGGGGGCATTATCAATTAGAACGCAATGACGTTAAATGATGTTAGTGGAAAACCTTTCACGTAGGCTGTGTATTGAATATTTTGTGTCATCTGAAAATTTCTGACGCATTTAGTCACTAATTCGGCTTTCCCGTTTATCAGGAGGTACCGCTTTCTCCTTTCACTCCTATAACTTTGTATCATTGCATACTCATTGATTTCCTACCCATCAATCTATTCAGTTCGTGTATTTAATTAATTCACTTCATACGAAATTTGATGAGCGAAATCATTATGATCACTGCCCACAGTGAATCTGTATGCCACGCAGTTCAGTTGCAGGCACGTGACTCGGCAAGGCAAGTACAAACTGAGGCAACACCGACAATTTCAAAATGGTTCAAAGGGCTCTGAGCACTATGGGACGTAACTTCTGAGGCCATCAGTCCCCTACAACTTAGAACGACTTAAACCTAACTAACCTAAGGACATCACACACATCCATGCCCGAGGCAGGATTCGAACCTGCGACCGTAGCGGTCGCGCGGTTCCAGATTGTAGCGCCTAGAACCGCTCGGCCACACCGGCCGGCAGGCGACAATTTGTGACACACTTTTTGATATCCTGTTGGGCCTCTTTTTGCCTGGCGTAGAGCAACAGTTGGACGTGACATGGACTCAACAAGTCGTTGAAATTTCGCTGCAGAAATATGGCGCCTCTATAACCGTCCATAATTCCGAATGCGTTGCCAGTGCAGGATTCTGTTCACGCACTGACCTCTCGGTTATGTCCCATGAACGTTCGGCGGGATTCATCCTGGGCGATGTGGATGGCCAGATCATTCACTCGCATTTTCCAGAAACTACTTCAGATTAGTTCCGAAGAATTTTGGCTTGGTGACATGATATTGGAAGTTGGGGAATAGTTGCAAGTGGTCTCCAGGTAGGCGAACACAACCATTTCCAGTCAACTATCGGTTCAGTTGGACCAGAGTTTTGTGATGGTACTCACGACTCCAGAGAGTACCGCACCACAATGGATAAGCCACGCTCGAAATACTCGAAATACTCGCAGCGCAGCAGCTGTAGGGGTTGGCAGCACTAACTATACCGAGGTCTTCCAGGGGCCGCAGTTGCCAACCCATGGACATCACATGTATGCATAGCGATTGGACGAAGCCTTGTTAAATACTGGAGCATTGAGCTACAGTGGAGGGGGTCTGGACACCTCCACCATCCTCCACACCTATAAATACCTCATCCGCCCTATCCTCAGCTACGCCCACCCTGCCTGGATCTCCGCCCCTCCTACCTTTTACAAATCCCTTCAAATCCTAGAATGCCATGCTCTCCGCCTCGCTTATTGCATCCGTCTCCCCACTCCATGCGGCTCCTGTATGACCTAATTCCGTTCCCACACCTCCTGCTTTTCCTCAAACATATATCCTCTACACCTCCCATAAACTTGATCCCCCTCACCCGCTTGTCTCTCCCATCCTCTTCCACCCTGTCCGCTGGCGTGCCTCTATTCTCACATCCCACCTGCTCTCCACCTCTCCACTCTCCATACCATCCCTGATGACACCCTGATCCCCTCCATCTACCCCTCCTACCAACTCTGATCCTCCCCTTCCACACCCTGTGTTTTTTCCTTAGGGCACCCTCTCTCCCTCCTCCCTTCATCCCCCCTCCTCCCCCTGGGCTTTCGCTACCCCCCGTACCTTCTTTCCTCCCCCTCCCATCTCCTGTGTCACTGGCATCTACACTCTCCCCTCTCCCTCCTCCCTCCTCCCCCACCTTTTCCACTTTTGGCAGGTCCCAGAACTCGCACACATCAAGTGAACATTCACGCGCCGGAGATCGTCGCCATCACTTCTGTGTGTGTGCTGTTGTGTTAGTACTTCAGTGTTTTCACTGCCCACGCTCCATCGTTCTCGTGTGTCATCTCAGTCATCAGTGTTCGTGTACAGTGCTGACTGCTTTTTATTTTCTTACACCTGTGAAGGCTCCATGTTTTTTACTCATGTGTCTACTGTTTTTTGTCCACCATTATGTTTTGTTTTTCTGCGTCTTCCTTGTTTCTATTTGTACTGTCTGTGGCCGAAGAGCGGCGTAATATTGCCGCTGCCGGCCCACCTTTCGTCTAAGGTGTTAAAATAACAATAAAGGGAAAAAAGCTACGGCGGGCAGTTCTCTTCAGTGCACCGACTCGTGTACAGTCTCCAGTTACAGCCGAGTCTACAATCCAGAGTGCTCGTCTGTCGTCTCCGAGATTCAGGCTCCGTAGTCACAGTAGGCCAGCTCTGGATTCTACGTGCACATCACTCAGAGGCACAGAGAGTGGACTTTAATATTTTAGAGGACTTGCAATAATTTCAAACACCTAATTGTGCTGGACATGTAACAAGAAGAAGCATAATTTAATTTGAGATTTCCTTAATAAATATCATTTTGTTACTAACTGTAGTGAATCTTTCTTACTGAAGATACACCGTCCTCCTGCATCCTCAACAAAGAGGCCACAGTCGATTCTGTGTACACACAGCCCACACCATTGAGGAGCAACCACCAGTTTGCACAGTGCCTTGTTGACAACTTGAGTCCACGGCTTCGTGTGGTCTGCGCCACATTCGAACCCTACCGTCGCTCCTTACTAATTGAAATCCGGACTCATCTGATGAGGCCAAGGTTCTCCAGTCGTCTAGCGTCCAACCGACGTAGTCACGAGCCCAGGAGAGGCGGTGCGGGCCACGTCGTGCTGCTAGTAAAAGCGCTCGCGTCGGTCGTCTGCTGCCATAACCTGTTAGCTCCAAATTGCGCCGCACTGTCCTGACAGATACGTCGATCGTACGCCGCAAATTCGTTTCTGTGTTTATTTCACGAAGTGTTGCTACTCTGGAAGCTCTGACAATACTACGCACACAATTCTACGTCGGCAACTGCGTTGTTCGTTGTGAGAGGTAATGCCTGAAATTTGGTATTCTCGACACACATTTGACACTGTGCATCTCGGAATATTGCGTTCCCTAACGATTTCCGAAACGTAGAGTCCTATGCGTCTAGTTCCAACTAACATTCCACGTTCAAAGTCTGTTAATTCCAGTCTTACGGCCTTAATGACGTCGAAAACCTTAAAAACTTGGACCACCTGAGTGCAAATGACACTCTCTGGTACCATGCACCGCGGAATTTGAATCCGCACCAGATGTCACGGACGCCTAAGACCCCTGGAGGTCTCTGCACCATCGCACCATAAGCTGTGGCGGCGCGCGGCCTCCTGGCCTGCATTTAGTGTGAGGGCGCCACTGTGGAACACGTGATTCCAGCGGCCAATAGCGGCGTCCCCGATAGCGTACTTAAGCGCCTGCCTCGCTCTCAGCGAGTTCCCCCCCCCCCCCTCCCGAGTCCTTTTGTATTCCCCTCCTCTGCCTTCCCCACTCCCTGTCGCGTCTGCCCAGCACCCCCCACCACTCTTATGGGTCCTCATCCTCCTTTCCCGCCTCCCCCCTTCGCTTTTCCTCTCCTTCCCCCCCTTTTTTATTTTCTCATCATCAGTCCAGTTTCCCCCCACCTGCTCTCGGCTGTGGTATGTCACATGTGCCAACTTTTTAGTGCAGTGTCCCAGTGACTGTTCAGTGTTGTTCGTCTTTCTCGTGTTGCGAACAGAAACCGTGCTGTCGCTAGGTGTGAATTTTATGTCTTTTGCGAACAGAAACCACACTGTCGCCGTGTTTTTTAATTGTCTGTCTATTGTTTTACCTGTCTGCTTTTATGTCTTTTATTAGCATAATCATCCCTCTGTTCTTTGTTTTAAGTTCCATATTTTTCCCCCATGCTACTCTTTACGTCTCCAATTTTATCGCCTGTTTTTATTATTTATTCACTTCCTCTTTTTAACAAAATCTATAGGCTGAACAGCGGAATAATAAGCTACTTCCAGCCCGCCCCCTTTGGGGGGAATTGAAATTCAATAAAGAAAAAAACAAAAAATCTCAGCCAGTAGTCTAACACTGCGTGCGTCTCAGGACATATCGCCTCGGACAGCGTATTGACTTTCGTGTTTCTATTCCAGTGGACCTGGCTGTCTTGTTTCGTTCGTGACTCTGTTGTCTGATCTTGTTGTGTCGTAACGTCCTCCGTTGGTCATGTCCGTCCTCTCCCATTGTGTTGTTGTTCGCGGGCCGCTCCGCGGGTCCCGCCGTGTATCCGTCGCTACTACCCTGTGACCGTTCCGGTCGTCGTTACATCTCCAGTGCACTGCCCTTTTATATCTTGCGTACGCACTACTACCGCCATCTGTGTATGTGCATTTCGCTGTCTCATGACTTCTGTCAACTCGATGTATAGCAGTTTCTGCATATCATTCTGAAGCAATTATTATTAGTATCGTCTAAAAGATATCAGATCTAGCTCTCATTTTCTTGTTTACATTTTTGTGTGTCTCATAACTTTAGTGCTGTAGATTTACGCCGTCTACAACGCCACAGTCGAGTAGATTGAAAGTTCTAGAGCAGCCAGTTGGCAGTCTCAGTTCGCTGTCTGCCTGTCTACCATCCGCTTGTTTTCAGTGAGATAGTATCAACCTTAGGCAACAGTGAGAACGCTGAAGAGCAGATTTTAGTGCTGCTTTATTCCCCTCGTTTATAGTTTGTGCACGTTCCAAGTTAGGTAATTTTATTTTCCGGGGTTCATTTTACTTTTTCAGGTCCTCCTGACTGCTTTATTTGTAATTTCTGAGATTTTATTCCGTTTTTTACACAGTGTGATATGGACAGGGATAATACTTGTTGTGAGTGGACACAAGATGAATTGGCTGCTCTCTGTAACAAACATATGGCAGCTTCACTGGCCACAGTCGGCAGGCTGCTGAAAGCTATGGTGACATAGGAGCGCCAGCGACGAGACCTGCGACGCCTCTGGAGTAGGGGGGCAAGGGTGGTGTCACCCCACATTGCGGGTTACCTACATCAGGGGCAAAAACACATTCAGGGGCAAACCTATTGTCATGCTAATTGATTTATGACCTCCTGGGGGGGAGGGGGGGTTGGTTTGTGATGCCCCTGGAAATAATCTGTATCCTCAGAAACCCCACCTCTCCCCCTACCCCTCCTCTTACTCCTCCTCCTCCTCCTCCCCCCCTCCCCTCTGGCAAATCCCAAATCCCTCCCCCCTCCCTCAAATTATATGAATTTGAGGGATGCATTTCACACTCACTAATGGATCGAATCAAGTTATTAGTGGCAAGGCAATGATAGATATGTAAAAGTATACAATCTTAATGTGAAAGTACTAGAAAAACTTGTTCACATGAGATTCAACAAATGTTGTAATGTACAATTCCGAATTACGTAAAAATGAAAATAGGTTCGAGCAGCAGCATAGTAAAACATACGAAGCACAAAGCAAAAGAAATGGATGAAAACTGAAACTAAGCAGTTACACAAGAAGAAGAACTTACTAAACAGCTTCCTACCATGCAGATAGAAGCAGCAAACAGCATCAAACTCACACTATATGACAGTAAAGCTAAATATGGAACTACATTCAGGATATAGTTGATAAGAAGTGTTTGAATATATTCAGATCCAAACGAAATAACAAATCTGACCTTGAAGTAGCTGACAAAACATACACACACACACACACACACACACACACACACACACACGTATTTGACAGCAGTGTGGTGAGCGACACAGACGTTAACTTCGACCAAAGGGAAATTACACTACTCACAAAAGGAGTAAAATACGATAACCTACTCTAAGAAAGATGATAGTTACAACTAAAACTGCAGGTGATGCTGCATAAATTAATTCAAATACAAAGCAGCAGCAGTCATAATGTAAGCAATGTGAGAAGCACTATAGTATGCAATGCCGGGTCTTATTTGTTGACGTTGTCATCATGAAGTGCTACTTCTAACCGATGCTTGTTGATGACTGTGGTTTACTGAATATACAGTCTTGTCCTTGTACTCCTTTACTGTCACACCTGGTGCGGTATGGCAGTTCGATGATTGTAATAAGTTGAGGATTGCCGATGATTGTCACTCATTATATGTGCAGTGATGTCTTGGTACTCCACACCTGGTTCGGTATGGCAGTTCGGTGATGTGGTATGGACAATGACATTCATTTAGCTTAATCCATTTCTTGATAATGTTTGTTGGTACAAGATTAATGTGCTGTTTGACATTCGTTCGCATTCTTTTGACTATGCATGATTTATATTTTGAGAAATGGCTATAGTGGTTATCATGCCTCAAAGTTCATGGAAAGACGTTTGTAATAATTTTTAGGATAGGAGAGAAACGTATCTTCCTCTCTTCTGCCCTTCTTCGTCTTGCGTCTTCTGGTTTTCTCTTCCTTCTTGCATTCTTCTTGAAATAGGGATGTGTGAACTTTAATGTAGGAGAGATATAGGATTTGTTTGATCTGACTGCCTTTCCCAGATATTATTTGATGAGTTTGTAGATCTTAGTATTTCTTGTACCTTCATTGTAGTCTCGTCGTATCATGATTCTCCCCACGCACGTCCGTTGAGCACCAGTGTCGTGACATATGAAATGTCCGGGCTGCGCGTTGTCCTCCTGAAGTCCAACCTGGTTGCCCTGCATTTCCAGTATCGCGTTGGTCTTCACGTTGTTATCATTGCCCTAAGCGCTTTCTCAACATGTCTGTACCCTCTCCGTCGCTATCTCAAAGCATCTGGTGTTAAGGGAGCTGGCGATTGATGTTGATGGCGATGTCCCTCTGACTCGTACCTTTTTTTGTTTCACAGGCATTTATTATTGATATTTCCAACAATGTATGACTACATAATGCAGAAAATTTGTTGACGGTTGCAAAAAGAGAATCTGATTAAAGCATATATATAAATATATGTATTTTTTTATAGCTTACTACTCCTTCATTGCCGGCCGGAGTGACCGAGCGGTTCTTCGCGCTAGTCTGGAACCGCGCGACCGCTACGGTCGCAGGTTCGAATCCTGCTTCGGGCATGGATGTGTGTGATGACCTTAGGTTAGTTAGGTTTAAGTAGTTCTAAGTTCTAGGGGACTGATGACCTCAGAAGTTAAGTCCCATAGTGCTCAGAGCCATTTGAACCATTTTGAACTCCTTCATTCTTTTATTAGTTGAGTATCATTTATTGTTTGTGTGCATGTTGCAGTGTATTCAATGATACAAGAAAATTGTTAGTCTATTTTGTACCTCTCTTTCTTTCTTTTAATTAATGTGTTGATTTGTTGATTATTTAATTATATTTTATTTAGTGATTAGTATAAGATATGAGATTTCTTTTGCCCCTTTGTGTCTTTTCTTTTGTTTTCTTTTACTGTTCTTTTCATTCGCATGCTTTTAAATGCCTCACGTGGTAGATGACAATACACTTACCTGTTTTTGGGTTCGTTAGCTCTAGGCTCTAAGGTATTTTCGTGAGCGATTCTGGAAATTATCATCGGCCCTTTATAGAATGCAAAAAATTTGCGGCATTTCTTTTGGCTTTTGTGTGAAAGGTAACGCGACTTTACGAATACTTTCTGGCCCAAGGTGAAGCGCTTCTTTGTGGCCGTCTGTCTTAGGTGATCTTACGTCTCATTGCTGCTGAGCGAATGTTCCGTAAGGCAGAAGCGACGATTTGCCTGTGTTGCTTTCGGGTGATTATTGGAAGTTTAATGATTTCTTTTATTTTTTCTGGTGGATCTATATTTTTTAATACTGTAATTGGTGGATAAGTTGTGGTACTATGTGGTGCTGACTCTTTATCGGAAATTTTCGTAAGTCCCTGTTTATCTGAATTGTGGCTATTGTCAGTTTTTTCTAATTTTGATATATCTACTTCGAAGAAATGAATGTTCTGTTTTCATTGTGCTAATGGGTTGACGTTAGTTTGCCTAACCTATTCCGTATTTTCCCGTCAATCTTTACGTTTTTCAGGATTCGGTGGCCTAACTTCTACTTCTGGTTTCCCTTTGCTGTGTTGTTCTCGTCTCTGTGGACCATGATTTCCTCTGTAATTATTCGCCAGTTGCTGTTTCTGACATCGTGACCTCTTTCAAAGTACCCTTCACCGTTGGCAATTTCATTCGTAAACCCATGTCCACCACTGTATGAGTGTCCATTACCATTCCTGTTTCGGTACCAATTATTCTGGTTCTTGTTTCTATGCCAATTACCTCCATTATACCACGGTCCTGAGCTGTTAAATTGCCTGAAATTAGTATTATTAGGATTACGATTATTATTATTAGAATGTTCGTTCCTAGTCCTCTTCCTTTGCTGTTCCATTTCCTTTCTTTTTTCTTTCGCCTCGTTTTCTTTAAACATGAATTCGAGCTCCCTTAAGATCTCTTTGACTTACTCGGTATTTTCATTTTTTCCTACGGTCGCCTGGTGATGCTTTACTGGTAACTTCGTTCTACATAGACGTATCAGCTCTCCGTTACTGTATGTTTTATCTAAGCACTGACTTTTTTTTCCATTGTGTCAAAGAATTTTACAACGCTTTTCTCCCCAGAGTTTTCATTTGGTGTCATCTGAAGTAACTCGTATTTAATTTTGTTTTGCGCCTCCTTAGACCAATATCTTTCGAGAAATGCTGTTCTGAACTGTAGGTAAGACGTACAGGTATCAGCGATCTCATACATCACCTCCGCTACTGTCCCTGACATGTGTTCACAAATAAAGTCAAGTTTGTGAGCCAAGCTCCAATGATTTGACAAGCCTACCTGGAACTGATCGATGAATGTGCGTGCATGCAAGCTACCGCCTTCTTCCTTGAAATGTCGGAATTTTTAACTGTCAAAAAGTGATCTGTATCCTATATACTCATAAATCCGGGTTGTGGCTGATTCACAAACGCAAATAATCTGCCACTGCTTGTGTTGTCTTGCCTATTTTCTGGCAATCCACTGCTTGTCTGCATATTCTCAATTTCCTGACCCATATTCGCATCATGTCGTAACATTAGTGAGCAAAAATGTTGTTCGTTTGTCTCTACTCTCGTCGTTCGCGGTACTGTACCTGTGATACCGTTATATTGTGTCATCGGGTTTACTGGTTCAGTCGCCTGTCTTTCCATTAAAAAGAATGTCGTGTGACGAGGGCTCTGAGGATTGACAGTCTGCCGCGCTGAGCACTTTTTTCTTTCTTTCTTTTTTTTTTTTTAAATCTCATTTTGTTCGTTTTCGTTCGTTTCGTCAGCTTGGGGCGGACGTCGCAATGCACCTGTTTCAGTTCGTCGTTGATCCATTAACTCAGTTTTTTTACTACAGAGGGCGGCTAACCCTCTGACCGAACACGCTGAGCTACCGTGCTGACGACCACTCAGCTACCGGGGGGCGAACTGTCTTTCCATTGGTATGGGCTGACAGTATGTATCCCGTTTTTCTAGACACTGTTCCTCGTTCTATGGCGCGTTATGTGTCACTTTAGTCGGGGCCTTCTGTTTCGACTTCTGTGCGAGTGTTACGTCTGGTCTTTGTTCCACTTGAACTTTCTCAGACGGCGCGTGTTCAGGTACTGAATTAATGCTTGACGTATCAGTTGTTTCGCTACAGGTATAATCGGTTTAGATCCTTCGATATTTTGTATCAACTCCGTTCGAAGCTTTTCAAACTGATCTTTGCTTTTAAGTTCTATTTTATTGATCCGCTGATCATGTTTTTTCACTGCAACTTTTGCAACCTTGCTTTGAATCGCTTATTGTTTCGAAATTTGTATTGCTGTTCGAGTTGCCTTTTTCGTAAAACGTTCCACTTTTTTGTCAACGTTTACGATGTCCAATTGGACCTTGTCCACGTCAGTGCGTAATTGCAGCTGATCTTGTGTTAGTACCTGAATTCTTTCCCTAGATTCTTTCGCGTCTATATTTATCTGAGTGATCTGACTATCAATTCTGGCGATTCCTTCTTCCATCTGGATTTTAACCTGTTGAATCTGTGTTTTAATCTCTTGTCTCAATTCCTGATTATCCTGTTTCAATTAGCCGGCCGCGGTGATCTAGCGGTTCTGGCGCTGCAGTCCGGAACCGCGGGACTGCTACGGTCGCAGGTTCGAATCCTGCCTCGGGCATGGGTGTGTGTGATGTCCTTAGGTTAGTTAGGTTTAAGTAGTTCTAAGTTCTAGGGGACTTATGACCTAAGATGTTGAGTCCCATAGTGCTCAGAGCCATTTGACTAGTTGCGTTTGTCATTGAACCATTTCGTGGCACAAACAACTCGGCACACTGCCCTCTCTGTGGTATATGTCTTATGTTTGCAGGTACAGTTGCGTCTGTAACTCTACAGAATACTGTGCCTGTTGCTGAGGCATACTTAGAATGTGTACAAGAGGTTCGACGTATTCTAAATGTTCCCCCTCTTCCTCACTTACTTCTCTTTGCACGTTAGCTAACTGCCGGTTCATTGACTGTATGGACGCGTATTCTGTCTCTGAATATGCGGCAAACAAAGGAGTTTCCTGAGCTCGTTTCAGTGCAAATATCTGCCATTCCCTGCGTGGGCTGTCTATTTCTGGCTCAGAATGTGCCCTACACGGAATTTCGTATCCTGAAAACTCGGTGTTCTCGTCCCTTCGATTCCCATCTGTCTGATCTGTCTCAATTCTATCCAAATCAATGTGAACCTGCTGATTCTGCAGCTCACCGACTGTCCTCTCCTCTGGTTCACCGTCTGTCCTATTCTCAACGAGCTCGTTTACTTGCTGTTTATCTGGTTGATTCTCCCCCATCTTGCCTACTTGCTGTCTATCACGTAACCTATTGGCTTGCGCTCTCGTTAACATGGAAGTTCTTTCAACACACCAGAACCCTATCTACAAAACTGTACGACCACTTACCAGTTGGTTGAACCAACAACAACAACGTCGTGGATTCTCGGCTACTGTTCTGTCTCCTCTGCTACAGTCTCCAATCTCCACCTGTGCGCTTGCAAAGGGAGTAAAAATGTTACTTCTTAATTCTAACTTATTTGATACTGCGTCACTCTGCGTCACTCTGCGTCTGTGCCTATCACCTGAAAATCCTATCCCCTAACAGCTACTCAAAAATCGTAAAAATCCAAAAATTTTCCAACACAATAACACAAGACCTTTTTACTGCAATTCTGCTTTCCTCGCTACTTGTATCTATTCTGATCCTAATCTTTGCAAATAACTCTTTAAGACATGAAAGAAAATTTTTCACAGTGATATGCACTGTAACATAAAAATTTTTCTCCAATTAACTAAATTTCTTTTTTTCAAAAAATTACAATTATTTGCTTCTCACTTAACTTAACATTGCATAAATATCAACAAACTTCCTGTAACACCCCAATTTTTTTTGTAAGATTGTGACCTGCCACACCTAACTATTATCTAGCACCTATTCTGACACTGTCTTATCTTGGTAACCTACCTATCTTACCTATCCTGGCAGGGCCGCCATCGTCTGTCAGTGTGTCGCTGTTATGTTGACGAGTTGCGCAACAGATTGACCTGACAAGTACGCTTTGGCTCCTGCAAGAAGCAATTTGCACCCCACACTACGTCAGAAGTCAGACAGACGCTCCTAACGTACCAAAACGAAATGCCTGATAAACTTTCAGCAGTAAATATCTTCTGGAGTCGTCTGCTATAAGAAAAAGATACAAAAATATTATATTTTCTTAGGTAACTAGAGGGATACTTGGGTACTGGAGTAGTGCTAGTTAGTGTAAGAAAAACATTAAACGAATGAAAAATATTATTAATTCAATTTTTAAGAAAATCAAGTGAAACTTTTATTTATAAACTAATACACAAATTTCTGGGTTCTTTTCGGATTAGGAGGTTACCTCTTATATATAGGAATCCTGATAATGCCATTTATATACAAAGTGTGGGAAAGCTCTTTTATCCCTTTTCTTTGAGAATGTTGTTCACTCAGCAGAATGGCTGAGAGTCGTGCCTACTCAACTTGAATAATTATCCAGTTGAATTTTCCTAAGTATGCTCGAGGCTGTCGCATGAGAAATGTAATGGAGTGACGTGAGTGAAGTATGTTATTTCTAATGGAGGATAGATGGGGCTCGCCTACGCCGTGAACTGCGACGACTGCTGCCTGAGTCGTTCACCACTGAAAAATAACAAAACTATCTCTTTCTATCTGGGTTGACCTTCGCCAATCGAACTTTCAGTATGCCTTGATGAAGTCAAGGTCTCCTATCTACCCCTAGTCTAACTATTGGAGTGGTACACCGGTCAGATAACCAGTCCACCGTGATGCCACTCAATGTTCGCTCACAGGCACTAACTAATAACACTCTGTCTGTGTTCACACCGCACATTAAGTGTCGCAGCCAACACAGTGAACAAATGCTTAATCGTGAGCGACTCAATATAGAGTATCACTCCAATTCGCTAGCGACAGATGTACTGTCTCAGTGCAGTACTGAGTAGAGACTTTGTTCCTCGCTCTCTGCGTACACGCACGAGCACACTCGCTCCCGCTGTGTGTTCCCGCTTCGAGAGCGTCACCAGAACGACTTCCCTCCATGCAAAAAGCGAAAGGGTATGCCATTTGCTGTCTTTCCCTCACACCTCCGGCTCATTGCGTCAGAAATAGTCCACCAATCGGCGTTACTCTTACAAACGGGAGAATGGCTAAGCTGAACAATCCGGAAATATATAGCATCTGCGTTATGCGTTTACTGTCCACTTGTGAGAACTCTGAAACTGTGCACTAGGTCCGTTATAAAATTGTGTTTGCTGGGGCTCTCCCAAACAATACAGCAGGTTTTGCTTTTAAGGTGAACACGCAGGCCATTATGCCTTTACTCTGGCAAAAACTGTTTTGGTTCGTGGGCGGTCGGCCGGCCGGCACAGCTGCATGCTAAGCCGCCCTCCTATGGACTTTCCAGTGGGCTTGTCGCCTCCACTGAACATAAACTCTTGTGGCCGTCGTGTCTTGAATGTCTGTGTACGTCAGCCTCGACTTTCTAACGTCAACGCGCACTTGCGATTTATTTATTAGATTTGCTTATCGATTAAATGGAAATATAAAGATCGACTCTACCCTATCGAGTTTTGGCTCGAATGAAACGTCTTGATACACAGAATACAACGGTGAGGTCGGAATATGTAAGAAATGAAGGTCAGGAGACCTCGCCACCTTACACCAACCTTCTTTAAAAAGAAATGAAGACAGAAAAGTTTAAGATCCAACTATACAACAAATGATACAAAACCTTAAAATCCATAAGTAATAAACTGAAAAGCAATCGATACATTGTTACAAAGGCAGATAAAACCAATACAGCAGTCATAATAAAGTCAGGGAGGACACAGGCAAAAACATTTTTGTAATTGTTTTTTTATGAGCGTTTGCTATTTTCATTTTGTAATATGCACATAAAATTATGTATGACGCTCAATATGCGTGAGTTTCAGCGAACAAGTGCACAACAGGAAAACTGGAGGTAAAAGTTCTTCCCAACATTCTGTCACTAACTCTATGTAAAGAACGATCGCTAATGAAGAACTGTGTGCCTTCTATGTATTTCAGTAAAGGTAACAGAACAATACATACCTCACAAATCTAAAATATCGAAAATAAATGGCATACCACTCAGACAACACACTTGAAAATCGGAGTCATTTCCCAAAACGCATCCTACAGGAATTAAATAGAAATAAAATCGTGCCTGGTAGGAGACAAATTAATTCATAAACAAACTAACTGTTTTTATATTCTCATGCTTTCGCCAAGCATTTCTTATCGATCAAATGAAATACGGTATTTTATTTTCAGATGCCACAGCCACAAATTTGTTGAAGGACTATTCCACTTTCCACCCTGCCTGGTCAGAAGAGCACTGTTATTTACATTATGATCAACGCTTGTAGAGATATACAAATCTCTGGTAGAAAACATGAGTATAGGAAGTAGTTCTCGAACTTGTTTACTATGACACCCACAAATGGTGATGGGGTAAAATTGCTAATATGGGAGTATGCACTTTGAGCCATGCACGGCTCGTGTTCATGCAGTTTATTCATTGTCATCTTCTATTACGGTACTGCCGCCTCGTTTTCTTATTACATGTACTGGCGTCACTGACTACCTGCCTTACTTGCCCGTGAGTGGCAGCAGCAGCGCGTATCGATAAGTGCACTGTCGTACCATCTCTGGAGCGACCGATAGTATTTCCGGGTCGTGGTGTGTTTGGCAGGGAGTTCGGGACGGACCAGCAGTGCAGTCGGGACGCAGCAGCAGTGAAGTCGGGGACGGAGCGGCGGTGAGGCGCCGACAGCCAGTGCTCGCCGACCGCTGGCGGCAAATATGAACTGTCCGATGGAGGCAGATTGGAGTGGGACTACCGTTGGTTGGTCGTCTTATCAGCCGACGTATATTTGGTCCTTTCACCACTTCCGGGCCTGCAGTCAGTCGGTTGGCGTGGAGCAGCGAGGAATTCTCGGCGGGGCGTAGTTTGGCCGGGGCCCGCTGGCGGTGTCTACGCGTTGCCGGAGTGTGTGGGGCTGTTCCCATCGCTACGAGGTCCGTGTCTCACCGACCCTGGACACCAAAGTTGAGTTTTGATTTAACCCACCAGCAAGTCAAGACTGTTCACGTTGTGTCGTTTGGAGTTCGTTGTCGGCTGTTGGGATATTCCCGCGAGCAACAACATGGTTTTCAAGTTGGAAAATTCTAGCCACCCTCTGGTGGAGTTTCACTGTATTTGGTTATTTGAACTGAAGTGCACCAGGGGAATCTTCTGCCTTGTGGCCGTTAACGTTCCAGTTACCTGTCCTGGCCGCTGACGTAAATTTCAGGCAGTGTAGTTTCCTCATCGTGTTGCTGCTGTCCAGCACGTTGTGTAGTTTGACAGCTTCATGTATGATTGATTGGTTGTGGGCCAATATCTTCTACGTCGTTCCGTTCAACTCCCTGGTCGGGTGAAGTGGAAGTTATCTTGTCAGTGGGTCCATTGATCGTCGGCTGGTTGGGTTGTCGTCACATCGTGAATGGTTGGCCCGACTGCCTGTCTCACCTAAGTGGGCGTTGGTGTTTGACTTCCAGGCCGGCCCTCGAACACTGAGCGCCCTTGTGTGTACTGCCTTACTTTTTTAATTTGTTCAGGTTGTTTGAACTTGTATGGCTTCTATTAGATTTTTTAAAAATTAGACTTGTTTTGCTGTTAACGCCTTCAGCCTAGTTCAAAGAACTGTGTCACATAAGGCCTTCGGCATTTAAAAATATTAATATTGGTGAATTTTAAGTATTGGGCCTTCAGCGGATTTTGAGTTTGAGTTGTTTGGACTTAAAGTCTTCAGCCTACATTAAAGAACTGTTTCACCTAAGGCCTTTGGTATTTAAAAAGAAATTAATGTTATGGAGTTTTAAGCGTTAGGCCTTCAGCCGATGTGAATTTAACTTGTTTACTTCAGCCTAACTAAAGAACTGTTTTAAGATAAGGCTTGCATTTTAAATTTCTGATTATGCTTGGGTTTTAAGTTATTGGCCGTTTTTAAATTAAAATGGCTTTCAGCCGGTAATTAAGTTCCAAAGATTAAAGCTGTGTGTTTAGAAAAAAAAATTTTTTTGAGCTCTTCTAATGTTTGATGAAATAATGAAGTTGTATGTTCGAGTGTAACTGACAGCCCCTTATTTTGGCCCCTTGCCACAATTTGTACTACCTGTGCTGCCCTGCGCTTTGAGCGGGGCGTCTCGCACTTGGGAATGGTATGCTGCCGAAATCGTCTAAACATGGCGTGAATAGAAATGGTTTTATAAACAGCTACTTTGGAAAATGGATTGGATTGGATTGTTTGGGGGAAGAGACCAAACAGCGAGGTCATCGGTCTCATCGGATTAGGAGAGGATGGGGAAGGAAGTCGGCCATGCCCTTTCAAAGGAACCATCCCAGCATTTGCCTGGAGCGATTTAGGAAAATCACGGAAAACCTGAATCAGGATGGCAGGACGCGGGATTGAACCGTCGTCCTCCGGAATGCGAGTCCAGTGTGCTACCACACACATTGTGCTTCATTACGAAACAACGAAACTCTTTCCGACCAGGCAACATGTCTCCAGTCATCGAACAGTCAAATGTTCGTATTGACGGGCCGAGACGAGGCGTAAAGCTTTGTGTCGTGCAGTCATCATGGATACACGAACGGTCCTTCAGTTCCGGAAGCCCATATCGACGATGTTTCGTTGAATGGTTCGCACTCTGACTCTTGTTGATGACCCAGAATTGAAATATGCTTCAGTTTTCGGAAGGGTTGCACTTTTGTCACGTCTAACGATTCCATCCAGTCGTTGTTGGTCCCGTTCTTGCAGGATCTTTTTTTACCGGCCGCAGCGATGTCTGAGACTTGATGTTTTACCGGATCCCTGATATTCACGGTACACTTTGAAATGGTCGTACGGGGAAATCCCCACTTCATCGCTACCTTGGAGATAATGTGTCCCATCGCCCGTGCGCCAACTACAACACCACGTTCAAACTCACTTAGATCTTGAGAACGCGCCGTTGTAGCAGCAGTAACGGATCTAACAACTGCGCCAGACACGTGTTGTCTTATACAGGCGTTGCCGACCCCAGCGACGGGGCAGGTTAGTTTTACGCTTCCCTAGGACGCCGGTGAGACGGATGTTCTCAGTAGTCTCTCTAGCTCCTAAGTTGAAATGTGTAATAGCTTTGTTTGAGTTTCGGTTCTAGGCGCCAGAGTCTCGAACCACGCGACCGCTACGGTCGCAAGTTCAAATCCAGCCTCGGGCATGTTTGTGTGTGATGTCATTAGGTTAGTTAGGTTTAAGTAGTTCTACGTTGTAGGGGACTGATGACCTCAGAAGTTAAGCCCCATAGTGCTCAGAGCCATTTTTTTGTTTGAGTTTCCGGTAGTCACCATGGCGTGTGGCATTGATAATCGTCCCGCACCAACTATTCCAGCGTGGGAACGGTACTAAATTCATTGCTATCCAGTTTATTCGATGAGATATTTTGTGCATCTGCAACTTGGCGTGGACGTGCCGTGCCGCCTCGTAATGTACAGTTTTGGTTAGTTTCGTGTATCATGTCTGAGTGTGTCGTGTGCTTTGTGGAATGCTTGGGTTGAATTTCATTTAGTTTTCCGTCCAGTTTGTGTTTCATTCCCACCGATGCGTTTCTTCGTAAGCCACGAGACTCCAAATACCTCTCGTGTTCGAATTGAAGCCTCAGTTTCATTGCGGAGTAGATGTGCTCATATTTGGTAAATTTACTTACGAAATTACTGAGTTGTACGAAATTTCAGAAGTGATCTTTGTTCCGTAAAACTGACCGTTAAAGCCAGTCGCGCGCTGACGCAGTGAGCTTACATGTGCAGCAGGGAAGCTTCTTCTAGATTCTACTTTTCATTGTGTGAGTGATCAATGTGAACGTGGTGTGCGTGATCTGGATAAATTGTAACCAGTAATTTAGCACACTTGTCCGCAAGTGTCGGTTCAGTTGCTGTGTTCCATAATACAGGGTGATTCAAAAAGAATACCACAACTTTAGGAATTTAAAACTCTGCAACGACAAAAGGCAGAGCTAAGCACTATCTGTCGGCGAATTATGGGAGCTATAAAGTTTCATTTAGTTGTACATTTGTTCGCTTGAGGCGCTGTTGACTAGGCGTCAGCGTCAGTTGATGCTAAGATGGCGACTGCTCAACAGATGTTTAGTGATGAAGCAACTTTCCACACTAACGGGAAAGTCAACCGTCACAATGTCTGTATATGGGGCACTGAGAATCCGCGGGAAACAACTCAGTATGAACGTGACTCGCCTAAGGTGAACGTTTTCTGTGCCATTTCAGCCAATAAAGTTTTTGGTCCCTTTTCTTCGAAGGTGCTACTGTAACTGGACTACAGTATCTGGAGATGTTAGAGAATTGGCTGTTCCCTCAGCTCGAACAAGAAGCACAACAATTCATATTTCAGCAGGATGGAGCGCCACCACATTGGCACTTATCTGTCCGTAACTACCTGAACGTCAACTACCCGAGGCGATGGATCGGCCGCCAGGCAGCCCGTGACAGAGCACTTCATCACTGGCCTCCAAGAAGCCCTGATCTTACCCCCTGCAATTTTTTCTTGTGGGGGCATGTTAAGGATATGGTGTTTCGGCCACCTCTCCCAGCCACCACTGATGATTTGAAACGAGAAATAACAGCAGCTATCCAAACTGTTATGCCTGATATGCTACAGAGAGTGTGGAACGAGTTGGAGTATCGGGTTGATATTGCTCGAGTGTCTGGAGGGGGCCATATTGAACATCTCTGAACTTGTTTTTGAGTGAAAAAAAACCTTTTTAAATACTCTTTGTAATGATGTATAACAGAAGGTTATATTATGTTTCTTTCATTAATTACACATTTTTAAAGTTGTGGTATTCTTTTTGAATCACCCTGTATACCACGCGTCGAGATTCACGCGCCACCAAGAACTATGTTTTAACTTAACATCTGTGTGTGTGTGTGTTAATTTCAGTTAGGAAATACATTCCGCTCCCTAGTCATGGTCCTTAAAACCAGTCAGTTTGAACCTCCCCTTAGTAATGTGTCAATGAAATTTATCATGTTTATTTATTGTATATCCAACATATGGTTTGATATTTTATTAAATTATCAAATGATGTGTAAGGTGGCGCCCTTTTATCAGTTTAATTAGTATTTAAATAAATTTGGTCCACTAATCAGAAATTTTGTGTTTGGTACTTGTTTCGAGGCAAGCGTAGGCTTTACTTGCATAGCCATTCTTGGGATTTATAAAATAAACAAGCTGTATTTCGCAAAGCTGTTGCTACAAGTACCTTGCGGTAGTAAAATGCGACAGATATCATCCATAATGGCTACCCTGCCAGAATTTCGGTTAAGCTACGAATCTTCTGATGATGCTCTGAGTTTATTGAGATTTACAAATACATCATTTGCTTTTCCACAGGTTTCACACTATTTCTTTATTTTGGTTGAATAGCTTTGTTACGCGAATTGTGCAATACCGCGTCGTTCTTTTTATTTTTAATTTTTTTATATGAAGTGTAGTCATGTCATTTTAGGGGGTTTTAAGTGTTGAGATTTTGACTGGTGAATTTTATGTAATTTGTGTACGTGTGACAATATATTTTTGCCGTAGGATTTGCGTGTGAAGATTCGTTTCCTTGCATTAGGTTTCAAGTGATGAATACCTTAGTGTAACCTGCACAACAAATGTAGGAAAATTTTTGCGCGTATCTAGGTGAAGCTACTATAAACAAGAGAGATTTTTCGGTATTAGTCCTCACCGGCGTTGTTTCCAAGACGGATACGAATGGTTGCTCTAAGAGCAGTACGGGAAAAAATAAATTAGATGCTGAGAAATTATACATCATGCTCGGAGAACAGACTTTGGAGACAAAAGCAAGTGGAGGAGATGGGAATCGCGTCACGTTTAGCCAGGAGAGGACGGAAAGTGAGGGAATGGATCATTTCGAGGCAAGTAACGTGACTGAGCCGGATTGTGGCGGCGCTACGGCGATTCCAAATTTAGGTGGTGCACAGTCTACTCAACCGGCGGTTAGTAATGTTTCAAAGCTACAAAGAGTGTGCGTGTGTGGACGAGGCTGAAACAACAGCTAGCCAACAGAGTACACAAGTGAGTGCAGCACTAAGCAATACTTGGCTGACTGTTCTGGGTGAAACGCTAGCAAGAAAAATGGGTCGACGAAACTGAGGAATAGGAATAATGAGTTATTGTCGAAATTGAAAGTGCGATCGAAGCGAAACAAAAGAGGGTGAACGACGAAGTCAAAATACGATGTGAATGACGAGAAAATAAGTTGCAGGAAGTAAGTGGAAGAGGTGAGCGTGATCACCAAGAATTGGTCAAGCGCGTAGAAAGTGGTGAGTCAGAAACGAAGTAGGAGGCAGTAGTGACGTGATTCACGACATAAATTTGAGGCACTGAAGCTACTGGGACGTGAGGCAAATGAAAAAAATCAAAGAAGATCTGGAGAGGCTTACAGAGAAAGTGGCTGTTCTGGCGCTGTCGGAGAGTGTTCTGAAGTTTAAACAAGGGCAGTACGAGGTTAATAGGAAGCAACGAAGTACCACAATGAATTTGACGAACGCTTGGCTCTTGTGCAGAACGTTCACGGGCGTTAATAGGGCACAGAATACTCGTGCGGAAGAATATGAGTGAAAATAATGACGACAGAGATTCTGGTCACGAAGTTGACTATGATGTTAGGCGCGAATTTAGCCATGTCAGTAGTAGTCGGAAGAGAGACAGAAATCATTGAGAATGGTCACACAGTGAGAAGGGCAGGGTTTTCATTATAAGCATTTCCTTCCTGTTCGGAAGTTTCAAGTATTTAGGAACTCGTCAAAAGGGATACACCCTCTTGCTTGGCTTGAACACTGTCAGTATTGCCGTCTTCCTACTCACCGAATGAATATAAAATTGAATTCATGTATGAACTGCTGTGTTGTCCAAACAAGACACGGACAGGGGAAAAGCACCACAGGCGCAAAGATGAGAGGCTGGTGCCAGCGCCGTGGAGAGTCGCGACTGGGCCGGCCTATGTGGCCGAGCGGTTCTAGGCGCTACAGTCTGGAACCGCGCGACCGCTACGGTCGCAGGTTCGAATCCTGCCTCGGGAATGGATGTGTGTGATGCCCTTAGCTTAGTTAGGTTTAAGTAGTTCTAAGTTCTAGGCGACTGATGACCTCAGATGTTAAGTCCCATAGTGCTCAGAGCCTTTTGAACATCGATTTCGCCTCGGCCAGTTGCCGGCCTAGTACAGTCCGCCAATGACTTGACGAAAACGGACAGAAGTCTTCGCGGAAGACAGAAGAGCAGCTCTCGCCCACTTGTTTATAGATCATCGTCCAGGGCTGACTTAGACAGGGAACGTCGTTTAATGAACTCTTAGAAGTGAACAGACAGTTGTAAATTGCATTTGTTATGCGCTGTGAAGTTTATCTACGACTATTTGCACTTAGCCATTTTTTGTGTTATATTAGATGCAGTGTTGCATACTTCATTATTCGACAAGTCACAAAGGTAAGTAAACCTTTTTAACTCATTTGTGTGACTTTGTTGGAATATCGTAGAACCTCCGTTCTCCTATCCTTTTACCTGACCCTGGGGCATAGCTGTGTAAAGGTGGCAGGGAGACATTGTCTTAGCGATGTACTACACCAGAAGCCGTTTCACGAACTCCTATACTCGGCTTACCGTAAAAACAGTGGCTAATGGGCCCCGACAGCAGTAGCGACTAGACTTTTACAAAATTGGCGATGAGGGTTTACAAAACGAACATCTCGAGGGGGAACCAGCCATTAGAATGAGATCGATAGACGCACGTGCGCCACTCTGCATGACTTCCACTTTGCGTTTGTATCAGCATATGGGTTCGAGGCCACTCAAAACCGAGTGAAGCACGGAATAATGATGCTGCCAAATTTAAATCAGTCAGTATTTGCGAGTCCATGTAACATTATGTGATTGCCATACCATTTTAAATCATTCACTAACCGAGCAGTCGCTCGGCATCAGCTACAGTTAGCAAATAACGTTGCGACAATGTAAAAAACGAACGTCCTGTGATGTGACGTGTATATTGTGGAAGCGCCGTCAGAGATGCAGCAGAACTTTGAAAGCCGCTGCGCCGCGCAAAAGGCGGACAAAAGAAGAACACTTCTACACATTCTTTTGATGCACGAGATATTCTCGATGAACAGTTACTCAGTGTTCCGTCTCTTGTAATTTGTGTCGGATACGTATGTTTTGCCACCGTATTAAAAAATCTTATTTTAGTGAATGTGAAAGTGCCATACTGCATAGAAGTAGATTTATGTGAGAAGCTATATTGTCCGACGTGTATCTGGACCTTCAGAGCATTGTAAGTTCGTTATCTATGTCTCACTACTTCATAGCCATACGTATCTGATTTTCTTTTATGTTTCTGCAAACTTTGATGGTTCACAGTCACGAATTGTTTAGTCGAATTCGGACGGAAGTTGCATACGGCGAAATATTTTCTCCGTGCCTTATTCTGCTGGTAAATGCATGATAAACCTCGGTCCCTTAGGAAATTCATGTTGAACTATCCAAAAACAATTATATTTTCAATAGTCATTTACCCTCCTCTGCAAAGCAACATCTGACTGATCAGACGATTCAACAAGAAACAGCTGCACACAGTTGGCGTAAAATTCCTGACCCGTAAAGGTATTCAAAACCACTACGATAACTACGTGTAGTTATGTCTATTGGCCTAGAATACAATATATATCATTATGTGCTTTTCTCTGCAAATATTACCACCGCCGATTACAGCTGTATGTTAATGCACAAAAGTAAACAGCAGCACGGCTGTCTGAGCACATGCTTCAAAGCAACCATTTTTTATAATTGTAAGTCACTTGCAGAGACGTCAGCAGGGAGCCTGTCGTATGTAGTCGCGAAGCAATTTGTGTTTCGCATCGTAAGTGTGAGGGTGCGAGGCTTTCAGTAAATGGGCAGCGGTGCATCTGTTACAAGCCACTAGAGACCTGAAGGCGGTGGTAGTCCCTTGGAGAAACCTTTAGTACATCATCGCGAAGCAATGCCTGTGTCGCTTCGTCAGTGTGAGGATGCGAGGTTTACAGTAAACGGGCAGCAGTGCATCTGTTAAAAGTTACCAGAGTCCTGAAGGCGGTATTAATGTGTTAGAGATTCGTCGGCAGAGAGGCTATAGTATGCAATCGTGCAACAATTTCTGTGTCACATCTTCAGGGAGAGTCAGAGAGAATTGCAGTAGACGGGCAGCGGTGCATAAGTTAAAAGCTAGTATAGTCCTTAGTACAGTATTAATCGCGTGGAGATACGTCGGCAGGTGGCCTGTAGTGTGCAGTCGTGATGTAATTTCTCCGTAGCACAAAGTCGGTCCCCGGTAGCTGAGTGTTCAGCACGACAGAATGTCAATCCTAAGGGACCAGGTTCGATGCCCGGCTGGGTCGGAGATTTTCTCCGCTCAGGGACTGGGTGTTGTGTTGTCCTAATCATCCTCATTTCATCCCCATCGACGCACAAGCCGCCGAAGTGGCGTCACATCGAAAGACTTGCATCCGGCTAACGGTCTACCCGAAGGGAAGCCCTAGTCACACGATATTTACATTATACTTGGCACAGTCAGCGTGAAGGTGCGAGAATTACAGTAAACGGGCAGCGATATATCGGTTAAAGCTAGTGGAGTCCTGAGGGTGGTATTAGTCTCTTGGATATACGCCGACAGGGAGCCTGTAATATGCAATCCCGAGGCAATACCTGTTACGCAAAGTTAGTGTGAGGGTGCAGGGATTACAGTAACGCGCAACAGTGCATGGGTTACAACCTACTAGAGTCCCGAGGGCGGTATTAGTCTCTTGAAGATACGCCGGCAGGGAGCCAGTAGTATGCAATTGCGAAGCAATTTATGTGTCGTATTGTCGGTATGAGGATGTGAGGATTACAGGATATGGACAGCGGTGCATCGGTTACAAGCTACTAGACACCTGAAAGCGGTATTAGTCTCTTGGAGGTTCGTTGGCACTGAGCCTGTAGTATGCATTCAGAAAGCAATTTCTGTGTCGTATCATAAGTGGGAGGGTACGAGCATTATTCAAATGGCTCTGAGCACTATGGGACTCAACTGCTGTGGTCAGAAGTCCCCTAGAACTTAGAACTACTTAAACCTAACTAACCTAAGGACAGCACACAACACCCAGCCATCACGAGGCAGAGAAAATCCCTGACCCCGCCGGGAATCGAACCCGGGAACCCGGGCGTGGGAAGCGAGAACGCTACCGCACGACCACGAGATGCGGGCGCGAGCATTATTGTAAACAGAGAGCTGTTCATCGGTTACCAGCTACTACAGTCCCGAACGCGTTATTAGCTTTTTGGAGATACGTCGGCAGGGAGCCTGAGGTATGCATTAGCGAAGCAATTTCTGCGTCGTTCTGTCAGTGTAAGGGTTCGTGGATTGCAGTAAATGAACAACGGTGCTTTGGTTACAAACTACGCTCTCAGTAAATGGGCAGCGGCGCATTGGTTACAAGGTGGTAGAGACCTGGAGGCGTTATTAGTCTCTTGGAGAAACGTCGCCTGGAGCTTTAAGTATGCAGTTGCAATGCAATTTCTGTGACACATCTTTAGTTTGTGGTCGCAAGGATTACAGTAAACAGACAGCGGTTCATCGATACCGGCTCCTGGAGTCCTGAAGGCGTTATTAGTCTGTCGCAGACAAGTGGGCAGGGAGCCTGTAGTACGCAGTCGCAAAGCGGTCTCTTTGTCGCATCATAAGTGAGAGGGTGAGAGACTTTCAGCAAATGAGCATCGGCGCGTCGGTTACGAGCCACTAGAGTCCTGAGGGCGGTGTTGGTCGCTGGGAGGTAGATCGGCAGGGATCCTGTAGTATGCAATCCCAAAACAATTTCTGTGTCACTGTATTAGTGTGAGGGGGCGAGACTTTCAGTAAATGGGCAGCGGTGCATTGGTTAGAAGCTACTAGGGACCTGGAGGCAGTATTAGTCTCGTGGAGTTATGTCGCCGGGAGCCTACAATATGCTATCCTGAAGCAATTACTGTGGGGCTTCTATCAGTGTGAGGTTGCGAGGATTACAATAAATGGCCAGTGGTGCTTCGGTTACAAACTAGTAGGGTACTGAGGGTCGTATTAGTCTCCTGGAGGCACATTGTCAGGGATCCTGTAGTATCCAATCGCAAAGCAATTTCAGTGTCGCATCAACAGGATGAGGGTGTGAAGATACAGTAAACAGGCACCGGTTCATCGGTAACCAGATACTAAAGTTCCGAAGCCGATATTACCCTTTTGGAGATACGTCAACTCGCAGCCTATTGTATGCAGTCTCAATGCAAATTCGGTGTAGCATCACATATTAGAGGGTGCGATCTTTCAGTAAACGGGCAACGGTGCATCGGTTAGAAGCTAGTAGACACTTGAGGCCGGCATTAACCTTTTGGAGTGACGCCTCGGATCCTGTAGTAGGCAATTGCCAAGCAATTTGTGTCTCACCATGAGAGTGAGGCTGTGACGCTTTCAGTAAGTTTGGCAGTGGTGCATCCCTTACAAGGCACTAGAGAACTGAGGGGAGTATTGGTCTCTTATAGATACGTCCACAGGGTGCCCGTAGTTTGCAGTTGCAAAGCACTTGTGTCGCTATATTAGTGTGATGGTGCGAGACTTTCAGTAAATGGGCAGTGGTCATCGGTTACAAGTTACTAGAGACCTTTTGGCGGTGTTAGCTTCTGGAGATGCGTCGCCGGGGAGAACGTAGTTTTGCTTTAATGTTGTGAAGCCCATATTATAGAATTCTAGAGGAAAATCTTTCTTTCTCAGTCTGAGATAAAGTTAAGATAAGTTTAGGTTACAAACCTTCTTGTCAAGCTTACGTGGGAAGGCCAACTGGATTATGTAATTTTGAAACTGTAAATGTACTACGATGCGTGTTTGTGTGCGGGTCCAGTGCTTAGCGAGAATGCGACCGCCGCCGTCCGGCGACGTCACAGAAGCAATGGCGAGCGTCATCAGCGACAGACCAGCTGGGGAGCGTCGGCACTCCGCGACCTGCCCCCATCCCCAGCTGACGTCACTGCTGTCGCTGACAGGCCGCAGTGCGTACGTCTCGAAGGTAGGCCAAGCTCGCTCAATTCAGCACACAAATTGCGTTTTTACACCTCTTAACGCGTAACTAGATGTAAATATACAAACGAGAATTGCATCTTCTACTGGTATCCACTATTATGAAATCTTACTGTGTCCTACAATGATAGGAAGTACTTGTAGTTGTTGTGGTCTTCAGTCCTGAGACTGGTTTGATGCAGCTCTCCATGCTACTGTATCCCGTGCAAGGTTCTTCATCTCCCACTACCTACTGCAACCAACATCCTTCTGAATCTGCTTAGTGTATTCATCTCTTGGTCTCCCTCTACGATTTTTACCCTCCACGCTGCCCTCCAATACTAAATTGGTGATCCCTTGATGCCTCAGAACATGTCCTACCAACCGATCCCTTCTTGTCGTCAAGTTGTGCCACAAACTTCTCTTCTCCCCAATTCTATTCAGTATCTCCTCATTTGTTATGTGATCTACCCATATAATCTTCAGCATTCTTCTGTAGCACCACATTTCGAAAGCTTCTATTCTCTTCTTGTCCAAACTATTTATCGTCCACGTTTCATTTCCATACATGGCTACACTCCATACAAATACTTTCAGAAATGACTTCCTGACACTGAAAACTATACTCGATGTTAACAAATTTCTCTTCTTCAGAAGCGCTTTCCTTGCCATTGCCAGTCTACATTTTATATCCTCTCTACTTCATCAGTTATTTTGCTCCACAAATAGCAAAACCCCTTTACTATTTTAAGTGTCTCATTTGCTAATCTAATTCCCTCAGCATCACCGGACTTAATTCGACTACATACCATTATCCTCGTTTTGCTTTTGTTGTGTTCATCTAAGCCTGCTAATAATTTGTTACGGCTGTACTGGGGTTAGAATCATGCCACAATGTTTATCAGTTGCATAAGCGACCATATCATTTATAAAATAAGAACTGTTACGCAGAAGAGACTAAATACTATAAACAAGCCGTTATACCATTTATGTCGAGAACTGATCTTGAAATTTGTTGTACGGTTAGTGGCTAATGGCTCTGAGCACTATGGGACTCAACTGCTGAGGTCATTAGTCCCCTAGAACTTAGAACTAGTTAAACCAAACTAACCTAAGGACATCACAAACATCCATGCCCGAGGCAGGATTCGAACCTGCGACCGTAGCGGTCTTGCGGTTCCAGACTGCAGCGCCTTTAACCGCACGGCCACTTCGGCCGGCGTACGGTTAGTAATCAGTAAGACTTTATAATAGCAGATTCCACTAGAAGATGCAATTCTCGTTAAAGCGTACACATGTAGTTGCGAGTTAACAGGCTAAGAAAATCATTTTGCCCGCTGAGTTACGCGACCGAGCTCAGGCCTACCTTCGTGACGTACGCGCCGCGGCCTGTCTTTCTGGTGGGCCTCGTGTCACTCACTGCCTGGCCCGGCTACAGATCGGCAAAGCTGACAGAGGCAGCGGCGCCGACTGAACACGGCGACGACCGCACAGCGAACCTCTTTCGGCCCCATGAGAAGCCGTCAAAACAGTTTCGGGTAGTCCGTGCGGACTACCTGCAGGCGAGGAAGCTGAAACATATTATTACGAGCTGTCCTGTTACAGCCAGTCACTGCACCACTATCGAGGGGCGTGTCCGACTCGCAGATGGAGACGGGTACTACGCTGTTGCGTGACCTGCATCCACGGTAGCAGTTTAAGAATTGGCACACCAGGGCGGTGAGTTATCAGCAATGGCTGTCAGTACTCCACTCGCTGACGACGCCACACCGCAAAGAGATGTGATCAGGACGAGTCCCTGCGCCCGTAACCAACCCGTCGACTCTGGGCAACGTCACACTTGGGTTTCTGCCGTCCGGTCCTTGTAGTCGACTCCCATCTGCCGTATCTGCACGTGCCACTGAGCGCCGGAAGGAGGAGAGGCGACAGAAGCAAGGAGGTGACGTACACCGCGGATAAACAGCCAGCAGTCGCTGACAACTGCTCTTGAAGTTCGCCTACTGTCCCCAAGTATCCGACATGGAAGTCCAGCCCATCGGGTCTGTGCAGGTGGCCTGTGTTCCAAAGTGCTACCAACATAGAGTGATTCGTCTGCGTTTTCTTTCAGTAGGACTGAAAATTATCTAATGCAACTGTTAGACTGCTGTTTTTGTTGTGGTTGGCAGGAGAGCCAACACAGTGTTACTAGAGGAGGTCGAAAGGCACGCGTTTTAGCTCACGCAGGCTGGCGTGAGGTCTGGAACAGCACAAGGAAATTAGACTTTAGAAAAACGGACGTAGCTGGTGGAATACTTAACTTTAATCCATTAATGATGAACGTCGCTCTTGACGGTACATGATTCACAATATCAATAGTAACTGAATATGGTGCCTTGCGAGGTCGTAGCAAATGACGTAGCTGAAGGCTATGCTAAACGGTCGTCTCGGCAAATGAGAACGTAACTAGGCAGTGAACCATCGCTAGGAAAGTCGGTTGTACAACTGGGGCGAGTGCTAGGAAGTCTCTCTAGACCTGCCGTGTGGCGGCGCTCGGTCTGCAATCACTGATAGTGGCGACACGCGGGTCCGACGTATACTAACGGACCGCGGCCCATTTAAAGGTTACCACCTAGCAAGTGTGGTGTCTGGCGGTGACACCACAGTTTTCATATGCTGAATGAAGTTTATTCTACATGACTGAGATGGAATGTTCATATCCTCTCCCCTTAAAAATTCTATGTGCCTGACAGCAGAACTGATCAAAGATTATCAGATTTAGTTGTTCAGTGTTTCACCTGTACAACTCATGAAGTTCAGTCTATTTGACTAATCCATCAGACCACATTTTAGTACTATTATCCAGTAACTAGAATCCCATTTTGAAAACAGGTGATTCATCTCAATTTAACCGAGTCAATGTTCTGGCGTGACTCAAAGACAGGACTTTAATATGCTCCACTACGGGAACGTGAGAAAAGCTTTATTTTCTCATTTACATGCACACATTATGATAAAATGGTTGTACTTGTTTTATCTGTTGTTTTTGATGACATTTCATCTTGTAAACGTTATATAGTCGCCTTCAAAGAAGAAACGTTAAACTTCTTCGAAGTACCTTTGATGGAAAAACTGTGAAGAAACGTCGACCACGAGTGGCTGCACCGCCACGACTGTATGTGCTACCACAGGTCCACAAGGATGGGACACCTATGCGTCCAATAGTCAGCAACATAGGAGCAGCGACCTATGAACTGGCCCAGCACCTGACGGGTCTCCTTAGTCTATTTGTGGGAAAATGCAAACACCACATCCGCAATTCCATCCAGCGTATACAAGAACTTCGGCTCCAGGATAGCGACTTGTTAGTGAGCTTCGACGTAGTGTCCCTCTTCACTAGGGTACCACTGAAAGGCTCCATCGATCTGATAAGCAAGAAATTCGACAACAACCTAACAAGGCTCTTCGAGTTCGCGCTCACCTCAACATACTTCCTGTTCGGCGGAAATTATTATGAATAGACAGATGGCGTCGCCACGGGATGCCCGCTTTCACCGGTTGTAGCCAACTTTTTTATGGAGAATTTCGAGGAGAAGGCACTAGAAGATGCCAAACAAAAACCGATTTGTTTCTTCCGCTACCTGGATGACACGTTCGTTGTTTGGTCACATGGACGGGAATTTCTCGAACCGTCAACTCACTGCACCCCAACATACAGTTCGCGATGGAGGTGGAGCAGGATGGTGCCCTACCGTTTCTTGACGTCCTGGTGAAACGGAAACCTGACGGCAAGCTGGGACACAGTGTATACAGAAAACCTACACACACCGATTTGTACCTAAATGCGTTTAGTTGCCACCAAGGCGTTTTGCGCACACTTGTTCAAAGGGCAGGATCGATCTGCGATCAGGAGAGCCTTCCAGCAGAACTGCAGCACCCCGAGACAACATTTCGGAAAAATGTGTACAACCAGAAACAAATAATACTCGATCTCAGACTGCGCCTAGAGAACAAGAAGAAGAAACAGAAAAACACAAGTCATTGGCCCGCATTCCGTTTGTCGGAAACACCTCAAGAAAGATCGGTAGAATCCTGGGGAAAGACAATGTGAAATGTGTATTCCGACCCCCTGTGAAAACCTTGACTCTACTGGGTTCAGTGAAAGATGACCTAAGCCTACGAAAACTAGGCGTTTATTAAATTCTCTGTCAGTGCGGAAAATCATACATTGGGGAGACAGTCCGTACTGTAGAAGAGAGGTGCCGCGAACACAAGCGCCATACCGAATTACGCCAGGCCACTAAATGAGGTAGCTGACCATTGTGTAGAGACTGGCCATACTATGGACTATGAAAAAACAAAAATACTCTGTCAATCCTCCTACTTCTGGGACTGCGTTACTAAAGATGGCCATAGAAATACGACTACAGGACGATCTAATTAATAAAGACAGCGACCTTCAACTTATTCAGGCCTGGGACCCTGCACTCAGTCTGGAGAGAAAGATGTGGTCCCAGAGATCGAGGACCGCCCCCGACGGCGGCAGCGGGGAGTCTGCAGACCCCAGTCCAGACCCAGGCGCCGCTTCCCACACCACCTCCAGTAGCCGCACCGAAGACACCAGGAGAGGAGCGGTGGAGGGGGTAACGGCTAGTATACATAGAGGGCCGAGAGGAACAGCACAGCATTCGTCAGGGACCACCTGAAGATGGCAGCGTGTACGTCTGCCGAAATATTGTGGCGAAATTACGACGCTACCTGGTGGGATACCCGAGAACTATTCAAATTTATATATTTATTTTTCTGTAACTTGAATTTTTGGCGGTGTTTTGTGTCTATGATGATTTGTACATTTCTATATTTTTTACTTGTATTTGTTTGTAGGTAATACTTAGTTTTTATTGATATCCTTCTGTGTAATTTTATATATTTGATTTATTTTATTCCTCGCAAATCATCGAGCATGAAACAATACATGAAAATTATTAGGGTGCACAATCAGAACAAAAAAACTCCTGACATTATGGGAAAACTTTCATATACAAATAGCCCTTGCAATGAAAAAGAAAGTAATTAATGACCAAATCAACATAAGCAGTAACTTACTGATCATGTTAGCCACTAAAACAATAACAAAGAGAAATATGAAACTTATCCAGAATAAACAATTATTGAATGTTTCCCTTCCTTTCTTCTTCTTCTTCTTCTCTCTCTCTCTCTCTCTCTCTCTCTCTCTCTCTCTCTCTCCCTCCCTTTTGTCCACAGAAACACACACACACACACACACACACACACACACAAAATATCCACTGACGAAACGAATAACATAGCCACACAAAAAATAGCGCTCTCACAAATACCGACACCTTCACACACAACAAAATACACGCACGCACACACACACACACACACACACACACACACACACACACACACACACACAAAAGAAATGAAAGGTACCAAATCACACAAAGCACAAACAAAAGACAAACTCAGTGACAGCTGGCTACACTGCACACTGTAAACACACACATGTTGATCATACAATGAAAATTGCAAGTGATGTGTTGTAGTAACTGTGGGTGAAAGAAATGCGGTAATCGGCCAGTTGGAGTATGGGGACCGTATGGACACATATCCAGGACTGCACACATGGATACTGGGAACACTGGAAATCGTAAGTAACATCAGACGATATTTTACGGGCCACTGAAGATGCTTCATAAATAAAAGAAGCGAAACTGCCTTTCATTTAGTTGCAAAGACAGAACATACCTCTGCGAATTTTGAAACAACTAAGGAATGACCGGAAACGGAAAAAATGACGATCAGTAACATATTCTTTAAAAAGACAGAGTATGCATCGTAAAACAACTTATATAACATCAAACAAAAGTTAAAGGTGGGAATGCATAAAATGATTTTTTAACTTGGTACGGAATGCGCATCATAAAAGAATGTAAAGCAGTATCTAAACGTTAAAGCATGTGCAGTATGGTCACGTTAAAGGGAATGTTGTGGCATGTTGTGTCGACCCTTGGAACCGCTCTTTTTGCGGCAGCAGCATGTGTACACCGCCGGTCACCCGCATAGGGCACAGCAGTTTACTGTAGGCCCGGGGACTTTGGCTGGCAGCGTTACATATTTCTCTGCGACGTCTCTACGATGTGCACCTGCCCAGTTTTGTTCGCTTGGGAAGTCTACCGACTTTCGTGGTGGTTTGAAGTACTGAGAAGTAAGAGACGTCATGATAGATTTCATTGTATTTATATGATGCTCGTACTTCTTGGGATTTACAACCGATGTCCTACAAATATATGCTGGTTCAAACCACCAGAATATACAAGGCGATGTTCTTGAGGACAATATTATGGAAATGGAAGAGGATGTAGATGGAGATGAAATGGGAGATACGATACTGCGCGAAGAGTCTGACAGAGCACTGAAAGACCTGAGTCGAAACAAGGCCCCGGGAGTAGACAACTACTGATAGCCTTGGGAGAGCCAACCCTGACAAAACTCTACCATCTGGTGAGCAAGATGTATGAGATAGGCGAAATAACCTCAGACTTCAAGAATATAATAATTCCAATGCTAAAGAAAGCAGGTGTTGACAGATGTGAAAATTACCGAACTATGGGTTTAATAAGCCGCGGTAGCAAAAGACTAACACGAATTCTTTACAGACGAATGGAAAAACTGGTAGAAGCCGACCTCAAGGAACATCAGTTTGGATTCCGTGGAAATGTTGGAACACGTGGGGCAATATTGACCCTACGACTTATCTTAGAAAATAGATTAAGGAAAGGCAAACAAACGTTTGTAGCATTTGTAGACTTAGAGAAAGCTTTTGACAATGTTGACTGGAATACTCTCTTTCACATTCTGAAGGTGGCAGGGGTAAAATACAGGGAGCGAAAGGATATTTACAATTTGTACAGAAACCAGATGGCAGTTATAAGAATCGAGGGACATGAAAGGGAAGCAGTGGTTGGGAAGGGAGTGAGACAGGGTTGTAGCCTATCCCCGATGTTATTCAATCTGTATATTGAGCAAGCAGGAAAAGTAAACAAAGGAAAAATTCGGAGTAGGAATTAAAATCCATGGAGAAGAAATTAAAAATTTTGAGGCTTGCCGATGACATTGTAATTCTGTCAGAGACAGCAAAGGACTTGGAAGAGCACCCGAACGGAATGGACAGTGCCTAAGATGAACATCAACAAAAGCAAAACGAGGATAATGGAATGTAGTCTAATTAAATCGGGTGATGCTGAGGGTATTAGATTAGGAAATGAGACGCTTCAAGTAGTAAAGGATTTTTGCTATTTGGGGACCAAAATAACTGATGATGGTCGAAGTAGAGAAGATATAAAATGCCGACTGGCAATGGCAAGGAAAGCGTTTCTGAAGAAGAGAAATTTGTTGACATCGAGTATAGATTAAAGTGTCAGGAAGTCTTTTCTGAAAGTATTTGTATGGAGTTTAGCCATGTGTGGAAGTGAAACATGGACGATAAATAGTTTGGACAAGAATAAAATAAAAGCTCTCGAAACGTATTGCTACAGAAGGATGCTGAGGCTTAGATGGGTAGATCACATAACTAATGAGGAGGTACTGAATAGAATTGGGGAGAAGAGAAATTTGTGGCACAACTTGACTAGAGAAAGGGATCGATTGGTAGAACGTATTCTGAGGCATCAAGGGATCAGCAGTTTAGTATTGGAGGGCAGCGTGGAGGGTAAAAATCGTAGGGGGAGACCAAGAGATGAATACACTAAGCAGATTCAGAAGTATGTAGGTTGCAGTGGGTACTGGGAGATGAAGAAGCTTGCACAGGATAGAGTAGCATGGAGAGCTGCATCAAACCAGTCTCTCGGCTGAAGACCACAACAACAACCTTGGAAGCGTGTCGGTTTTGGTACGGTTTCTTATAACTAGATGTATGGCAGCGGCATATCGTCGATTAAAGCTTGCAAAAGATATGAGGTAAAGGACACTCTCACAGCTTGGATATGTTCACTGCGGTATAATGGATAGAGGCACAGAGTGCTGAAATGGGAAGCAGCCCGCTTGTATCTGGCTTCTTGCAAATATTTTTTCATTCTGTTTCGCTTTTGTAAAAGGTTCTGAAACTTCCTTATCAGTTAAATAAAAGTACGTTCTGCAATGCTGGATATTGCATACAGCCTCACCGTGGAATAACCACGGACGGGTGGCACCGGGTAGCACTGGCAGTGGGCGGTATGTGATGCGCGTCGATGGGACGCGGAAAACGGAGCAGACGTTACCGTAGTGTCGAAACGAAGTGATTTATTTGATTTCGAAAAGGGCATGAACATTGGCTTTCGGGCGATGGGTGGAAGCATTTCCGAACGGCTAAATTTGTAAACTGTTGGAATGCCGCGCTGGTTACAGGATATCGTGGATGGCAAAATGGCGCTGTACAAAACCTGCGCCGAGGCGACTGCGGTGCACCACGGGCCGTACACGACAAACAGGGTGAACGTCGGCTGCGGCGATGTGTAGGGCCGAAGAGGCGAGCAGCAGCTGAGCAACTGACCGCCCAGCTGACGGGGCAGAAGTGTGGCTCTGCTACAGAACATTACTTGTGAGCGCTCACGTTCACTCCCAGAAAGATAAAATGTAAACGTGTACCGCCAAGTCCTCTGCATCCCGCACTCAGTGAATTGCTAGCGAGTGCTAGTCGCTGTACTCTCCGAGGTTCCTCCACCAGCTGCACTTCCTCGTCCGCCCACTGCCGTTCTGCACGTTTAGGGGAAACGTAGGTTCAGTGGCGGGGCAGCGGGCGCCACTCGAGCACGAGCTGAGTGAAGTGTTGGCAGAGGAGCCAGCACCGTGGTGCTAGAGGAGGCCGAAATACACGCGTTTAATCTCACGCAGACTGGCGTGAGGTCTGGAACAGGACAATGTCTTGAGAATTGCAAATAAAGTACGTAGATGATGTAATACTTAACTTTAATCCATAATTGGTGTACATCGCTCTTGACTGTACATGCTTCAAGATAAATATCAATTGAATACGGCGCCTTGCTAGGTCGTAGCAATTAACGTAGCTGAAGGCTATCCTAACTATCGTCTCGGCAAATGAGAGCGTAATTTGTCAGTGAACCACTGCTATGAACGTCGGCTGTACAACTGGGGCGAGTTCTAGTAAGTCTCTCTAGACCTGCCGTGTGGTGGCGGTCGGTCTGCAATCACTGACAGTGGCGACACGCGGGTCCGACGTATACTAACGGACCGCGGCCGATTTAAAGGCTACCACCTAGCAAGTGTGGTGTCTGGCGGTGACACCACATTCCTCCCCCGCAAATCGGCGAACGGTTGTGTTATAAGGCTTCCGCCCGCCGTGGGGAGGACCTCATGTTGACGTATGCGACGAGGTGGGGAGCCTAACAACAGGCGAGGCTGTGCCACCCGCAACCGGCCATTCGGTCCGAGGGGAGCTAGGAAACGTCTGGAAACCAAGTCCAGGGTGCACGCCAACATGCGGTGTATGCGCCCTTAGAGAGACACGAGGGGCCGAAGGGTCGACCTCCATCAGAACGGGGCACCCGACGGGCGAAGACGACATTTGGTCCGGAGCGGGCAAGAGTTCCATGTCGGAGGACAGCTGGTCACGGGAAGCGATCGGCGGCGCGTGACCCAGGGAGGCGCTTGGCGGCTGCAGCGAAGCGTCCACTGCGGGCGGCGCCGGCGGGAGAACAGGCGGCGGCAGCGGCAGCGGCGGCGGCGCGTCGCCATGGGGCAAAATGGAAGGCAGCGTCGGTAACACCTGGGGATGAGGCGAGCCAGTAGATGGGTCCCCAGGGCGCTGACCGGACGGCACTGTCACTGAAAGCAGACGGGGAGCGGCAGAACCCGTGCGACGACAGAGGCGCAGCTGATTGAGATGCCGTCGCACCTCACCAGAGGCCCCCAAAACCAGATACATAGCGCGGCCGAGGCAGCGAAGAATGCGCCCTGCGAGCCAACGCCGTGAACCTCGATAGTTGCGATAGTATACAACGTCGCCTGGGGCAAAAGCAGGCGTCTGCCACGGCACAGTAAACTGATGCGGCGGATGCAGCAAAGACATCAAGGTTCGATGAGGACGACCGTGGAGCAACTCAACCGGTGAGCGACCATCTCGGGGCTGAGAGCGATACGAGGACAAAAAGGGCAACAACGCGTCCTCCCGAGAATGCGACTCTTTCAACTTCAACATCTGTGACTTGAAAGTCCTGACCAATTGTTCAGCGGCACCATTTGACTGAGGCGAAAACGGCGCGGATGTCAGATGTTGAATACCATTGGCCTTGCAGAATGACTGAAATTCTGCGGACATGAATTGTGGGCCATTGTCGGAAACAATAGTCTGTGGTAGACCTTCAGTGCAAAAGATAGCAGACAACGCTGGGATGGTGGCAGATGACGTCGTGGAAGACATCCGGACAACAAAAGGAAAATTACTGAAGGAATCGACCAGAACCAACCACTAGCATTCCAGAATGGACCAGCAAAATCAATGTGTAAGCGTTGCCAAGGGGAAGTGGCTTTTGGCCATGCAAAGAATTTCCGCGGTGGTGCGGATTGTTGTTCGGCACACGCCATACAAGAAGAGCACATTTCCGTAATCGCAGCATCGATTCCGAACCAAGTACAGTGCTGACGAGCAAGTTGTTTCGTTCTCACTATACCCCAATGTCCATGGTGGAGAAGCCGTAAGACAGGGGACTGTAACGAACGTGGAACCACGACCCTGGACTGATCATTATCAGGACGCAACAGCAAAACACCACGTCGTACAAAAAGTCTCTCCTTGTGAGCAAAAAATCGGCGAACCAACGGATCCTCGATCCGTGACTGTGACAAGGGCCATTGCGTAGCAACAAAACGCAAAACGGTAGCAAGGACAGGGTCAGTAGCTGTGGCAGTAGCTACACGACGAAAATCAATCGGAAACGATTCGACCACGTCATCGGTTTCCGAGTCAATGAACATGCAAGCAAGTTCGGAGGAATCGAATGCTCTATCTTCAGCAACAGGCAAACGGGACAACGCATCGGCGTTTCCGGGCTTAGCAGTGGACCGATACAAGATATCGTAGCGGTACTGCGAGAGGAAAATAGACCAGCGAATGAATTTCTGCGCTGTACGTGGAGGTACAGGCTTGTGCGGATGAAAAAGCGACGTCAGAGGTTTGTGGTCTGTGATGATGGTAAAGTGACGACCATACAAGAAATCATGAAACTTAGTAACACCAAAGACGAGAGCCAAAGCTTCTTTCTCAATCTGTGAATAATTTCTTTGCACAGACGAGAGCAATTTGGACGCAAAGGCAATAGGGCGATCATGCGATCCATCTTTGTGCGCAAGCGCAGCACCAATCCCGAAATCCGATGCATCTACCATCAACAAAAGGGGTTTCTGGGGATCGAATGGCGGAAGGCAAGTAGTGGAAAGCAACGCCGATTTCAACTGGCGAAAGGCGCGTTCGCATTCCGTCGTCCAGACGAACGGAACACCTTTACGGCGTAAGCGATGAAGCGGAGCTGAAATGGAAGAGGCATGGGGAACATATTTGTGGTAATAATTAATTTTTCCCAGCACACTCTGCAGCTGCTTCAAATTCTGCGGCGAACGCAAGTCTTGTATGGCACGGAGGTGCTCTGGACTGGGTTGTATGCCGTGGGCATTGATTACATGTCCCAGATATGGTAAATCACGAGCAAAAAACACACATTTGTCCTTCCGCAAGCGAAGACCATTTTGTTTCAAGACCTGAAACAATGTTCTGAGATTGGCTAAATGTTCTTCTTCTGTCGTTCCGGAGATCACAATATCGTCCAGATAGTTTGCTGCAGTAGGGACCGACGCAAAAACAGTTTGAAGATACTGCTGAAACAATGCAGGGGCGGATGCACACCCGAATGGCAGTCTTTTGAACCGATACAAACCAAGATGCGTGTTAACCACCAAGACGCGATGGGATTTGTCGTCCACTGGTATTTGCAAGTACGCATCTGCTAGGTCCAACTTCGAAAAATATTTACCCGGGCACAGTTTGTCAAAAAGATTTTCCGGGCGGGGTAAAGGAAAAGTTGCAATCACTAGTTGTGGATTCACTGTTGCCTTGAAGTCCACACAAAGTCTCAATTTTCCCGAAGGTTTTGGCAAAATTACTAAGGGTGATGCCCAGAGAGAAGCCTGCACACGTTCAATCACATCTTGTGATTCCAAATCGTGTAATGTTCTTGCGACCTCATCATGCAATGCGTGGGGAACATTGCGCGCTCTGAAAAATTTCGGTTGCGCGTTTACTGTCAGTTCCAAATGTGCTTCATAGTTCTTAGCGCAACCAAGGCCCGGTGTAAAAATGTCTGCAAATTCGTGACATAGACGAGAAACACTGGCAGAAGGCACAGTCTGGTTCACTGAGAGGACCTGATTGACTATAGACAAGTTAAACAACTGAAATAAATCTAAACCAAACAAGTTCACTGCAGAAGAAGAACGAAGGACGTAAAAAGACACAAGTTTTGTTTGTCCCTTGTATGTTGCAAGAAGGCTGCACTGTCCTAACACAGGGATATTCTGACCAGAATAACTATTTAACTGAACATTTGCGGCACACAACGGAGGTGTGCCCAGTTGTTTGTACGTGTCGTTATTGATCAATGAAACTGCAGCTCCGGTATCGAGCTGGAATGGGACCACGTTGTCATTAATGTCCAAGTCTACAAAAAGTTTATTGTCCTGCTGATGACAAGAGTGACTGTCTCGTGCAACGTGAACTGACAGTGGTACAGAATCACTCGCGACTTGACGGGATTTCCTGCGACGTCGACGCACTCTTTTTGTGGGACGAACACAGTCACTGTTAGAGAGAGTGGCACTGGGTGGAGTGGAATTAACTACATGAATTTCCATGGGCGAAGGTTCACGAGCCCGTGTATTCTTGGTTCGATTCCGGCGCGAAGCAAAGGGCCTGGAATCGTTGTGGGTGTCTGATCTGAGCTTTTTCTGGCAAACACTTTGAACATGGCCTTTTTTATTACAGAAAAAGCAAATAGCTTGGCGTGATGGGCAAGTCTCACGCGAATGTCTAGTAGCACACCGCGGGCATGATTTTAGCACTGCATTTGCATGCTTGCGCGGCAAACGTAGCGGAGAGCTTGGCGGCAGCTGCGCGGACGAGCGCAAGGGCTGTTAACTGTTCCGTGCAGCTCACCCGGGGGGCCGGTTAATGTGACACACGGCTGGCGAAGTTTCAAAGGATTCCTGAGCAAAGTCAAGTGTGTCTTGCCTATCCAATATGTCCATTACTTGTTGAAGGGAGGGATTGACTAGTTTCAAAATCTGTTCCCTGATACGAACATTAGTAACATTCTGTGCAATTGCATCACGTACCATTGTATCTGAATAATGGAGTCCACATTCACACTCAAAAGCACAATCCCTAGTAAGGCTGTGCAAAGTTGCAACCCACTCCCGATTAGTTTGACCGGCCGTACGTTTTGTACGAAAGAAAGTATACCTTTTTGCAACTACATTGACAGATTCTTTGAAATATGCATCTAATGCCGACAAAATTTCGTCGTAGGACAGAGTTGCTACGTCGCGTCGGGGAAACAATTTCACTATCACACGGTACGTGTGGACGCCTATGGCGGAAAGTAGAAATGGCTGCCGCTCATTACCTTGAATTCTGTAGGCGGCGAGATGGAATCCAAATTGGCGTGACCACTCCGTCCAGCTTTCCAGTGCCGCATCAGAAGGACGAAAAGGTGGTGCAGCTGCATGTTGTGGCTGCGGTAGCGGTGGAGCGACGGCGGCCGCATCGTTTTGCATTACACGTTGACCCTGGACGAGCTGTCCAAGGGCATCCAATAAGGCCTGCGTCTGCTGATTCTGCAAGCGATAAAATTCGGACAGTACATCTGGAGATTGTGGCGAAGCCATGACACATGTAAATTAGAGCAATACGACCGTTAAATCTTCGTCGCCAATATGAAGTGTTGGCAGAAGAGCCAACACCTTGTTGCTAGAGGAGACCGAAATACACGCGTTTAATCTCACGCAGACTGGCGTGAGGTCTGTAACAGGACAATGTCTTGACAATTGCAAATAAAGTACGTAGATGATGTAATACTTAACTTTAATCCATAACTGGTGTACATCGCTCTTGACTGTACAGGCATCACAAGATAAACAGGAATTGAGTGGCCGTGCGGTTAAAGGCGCTGCAGTCTGGAACCGCAAGACCGCTACGGTCGCAGGTTCGAATCCTGCCTCGGGCATGGATGTTTGTGATGTCCTTAGGTTAGTTAGGTTTAACTAGTTCTAAGTTCTAGGGGACTAATGACCTCAGCAGTTGAGTCCCATAGTGCTCAGAGCCAAACAGGAATTGATATTGGCGCCTTGCTAGGTCGTAGCAAATGACGTAGCTGAAGGTTATGCTAACTATCGTCTCGGCAAATGAGAGCGTAATTTGTCAGTGAACCACTGCTATGAACGTCGGCTGTACAACTGGGGCGAGTTCTAGTAAGTCTCTCTAGACCTGCCGTGTGGTGGCGCTCGGTCTGCAATCACTGACAGTGGCGACACGCGGGTCCGACGTATACTAACGGACCGCGGCCGATTTAAAGGCTACCACCCAGCAAGTGTGGTGTCTGGCGGTGACACCACACTGAGTGGTTCAGTCGTCGGTCTCACCGTGCACTGCTATTAGAGCTGCCCGCGAACGCAGATCGGACGCCGCCGACACGAGTACGTACCGTAAGCGTCAAGTCACCCGTATTTCTCCAGCCATCTGCAAACCCTTCTCGCACCTCTGAAATCATTTTAAGGGGGGTAGGACGTCCAACGGGCCGACTTGGACCAGGTGAGGCACCACAGGACATTTTAATTTTCACTGTCTATACTTTTACAAATAAATTCATAAATCTTTGTTAGCATGACCAGGAAGGATTCAGAATTCACCCTCATAGGAGTGGAAGTTCGGAAACATAACGAAATGATTTTTTTTTACATGTGAAATGTCATCATAATTTTATCACTTACTAATGGCAGTATTCGTTGCTATAGGTACACTTTTCTTCATAAGTAACAGATTATTCAATGAATTTTGCACAGCATAAAAACCATACTTAAAGGTGTGTGAAACTCTAGAATTTTCCAAAACTATTAAAAACTGTGGTAAAAATTGAGGTAATTAACTATAAAATTTGTTTTTTTCTAAACATGAAGTTTAAAATATAACAGTTCATTCATTTCTTCATAAATTAAATAAATTCTAGACTTTCATACCCTGTGAGTATGGTATGTATGCAGTGCAAAATTCATTGAAGAATCTCTCTAACTTATGAGGAAAAGTGTACCTATAGCAACAAATGCAGCCATTAGTAAGTGAAAAAATGATGAAATTTCGCACGTAAAAAAAATTATTTTGTTATGTCTTCGAACTTCCACTGCAATGAGTGTGAATCCTGAATCCTTCCTGGTGATGCTGACAAAGTTTTACCAATTTATTTGTAAAATTATAGACAGTGGAAATTAAAATGTCCTGTGATGCCTCTCCTGCTCCAAGTCGGCCCGTTTGACGTCCTACCCCCCTAAAGAACTTTAATTGTTCTGTGTTGGCGACTTAACTGTTATAAAACGGAATACTTTATTAGGTGCCTTGTTTGACACTGCTACGAACAAAAGGTAAAGAAAAACGGAAGATGAAATCCGTTAATTTAAAGTTGAATGAACGTAGACCTTTGCGTTTACTCTCAAGGTTAATTACCTTGCGACATGTCTTACTCGTCAGGAAAAATTGTTCATAACAAGAAATCAAATTTGGTGAGATGCTTAACAGATAGCGACATGTCATGCTGTCTTCTTCGTTTTCCGCATCAATATACAAGTTGTGTAGGTTAACTACCGGCTTTTGCAACTGTAATGAAACTCTTATTACGACTTATTCTATAACATCTTCAGAGGTCAAATTTTCTTTCTGGAATTTACTTCATTCTTGTTGTTCTTCCAAATATGTTTGTTTTGGATATTCAGCACACTGCAGTAAATATTTACTTTTTTGCGAGAGGATAGTAGTTCTACTCAGCAGAGAAAAGTGAAGCCGGCCGGGGTGGCCGAGCGTTTCTAGGCTATGCAGTCTCGAACCTCGCGAGCGCTACGGTCGCAGGTTCGAATCCTGCCTCGGGCATGGATGTATGTGATGTCCTTAGGTTAGTTAGGTTTAAGTAGTTCTAAGTTCTAGGGGACTGATGACCTCAGACGTTAAGTCCCATAGTGCTCAGAGCAACTTGAACCATTTGAGAAAAGTAAATATTTAGGGCATTGAAAGTGTTGCGTGCTGAATACCCAAAACATACACGTGGAAGAACAAGAAGACTGGAGTAAGCAACTAAAAAATCCTAATCAATGAAGATGCTTTAGAATAAATAAGACTTTCATTACAGATGCAAAAGACTGTAATTAATCTATACAACTTGAATTACATGTTTTTAGCTCTCAGTATCGTGCCGGTGATACAAGGAAGGGCGCTGTTGAGGAACTTCAGAAGGGCCGACAAGAATAAAGTCCTATATTTACGGGAGTCAGCTTTCTAACAATGTTACTATTGCAAGTCCTCTAATCAGTTAAGAGATTCCACAAGATTTCGGGATTGCAGCCGGATCTCATCGACTTCTTTCCACGCTATTTCGGCTGACAACCTTACAGCCATCTTCAGGCGAGTGTTTGACACTGGAGATAGCTAGTGCAAGTCGCTCTATTTATACGTGAAAGTGCCGCAGGCGCGCATGCGCAAGTTACCGTAGCATGCGCGCCACCTGTCGATTCCAAGGCCCTCTAGAATATTACTGCATCTATGGAGCGCCAACGAATGCGTGAAAAAAGTAAAACATGCACGCAGACGTGTCCAAAACAATAAAATGCAAAAACTTCAATATTAAAATTAAAATTACTTGTCGCTCGACATGTCAGAAGCCATAAAAAGTTTTCTTTTGGTTGAAATTAAAGTAATCAACGGGTCCCAGGCCTTATTCAATAAAAAGCCGCCATCACGATTAATGAGATTTTCCGTTAAACGTATTTCCACGGATTCCTTCACAACTGAATCCCAGAAGGATCTCGATGGGGCAAAGATTTTCGTGGCCGAATAATCCATAGTATGTCCTGTGGAAATACAATGTTCGGCTGGGCTGTAAAAGGCGAGTGTGGCGCTCATGTTCAACGCAGCGGTTGTGTACTGTGCGTGCGATCTGACCAATGTAGGCTTTCCCACACTCGCAAGGTATTTTATAAATTCCAGCCTTCCGTAATCCCAGATCATCCTTGGCTGAGCCCAGAAGAGCAAAACGTCTAAACTGCACACAAATTGATCGTGAATTTCTGGCGCTGTCTGGATCAAATGTTCAGTCTTGTACCGTAGGAAGCAAGGGAGAGGATGTTGTTATGGGTGGCGACGCTCGCGGTGGCCGAGTGGTTCTAGGCGCTTCAGTTCGGAACCGCGAGACTGCTACGGTCGAAGGTTCGAATCCTGCCTCGGGCATGGATGTGTGTGGTGTCCTTAGGTTTGTTAGGTTTACGTAGTTCTAAGTTTTAGTGGACTGATGACCTCAGATGTTAAGTCCGATGGTGTTCAGAGCCATTTGAACCATTCGTTATGGGTACCCGATATCCTCTTTCTACAACACACATACTTGTAGTGGATACTTAACTGGAACAGAGTACCATGTGTTGTGGTACAAGCTCATCATTAACAGTGCTCTTGCAGACAATATTAGTGATCTTGTTATAGTCACAGTTCTGGTCGCTGTGTACTACAGTAGCCTGTGACCTGCTCTGCGGCTAACTGACAGACGTTGAACTGGAGTGTCAGCTAGTGGGGCCCTCCGCCAGTGGCGGTGGCCTAAATACACGCTGCAGAGAGGGTGTTGGCGGCGTGTTGCTTGTCGGTGTGTCTCTGGCCTCTCTCGTGATAGGCGTGCTTGACCCTGCTCTTACTATCGATCTTCGTTCGCCGACCGGTGTGCTGGTCACAGCTTACACCAGTACACCAAATGCAGTATCGTGTCCAACAGTAGTGAAATGGTGGCAACGGTCTAAATCAAGTTTGCAAAGACGTGGATGACGCTGATCAGGAAGGTAGGCCGTCACCACCGACCACAGACGATAATCTCGAGCAATCGGCGAACTGATTACCAGCAGTCGGAAATTTTCCGATGGTGAGAACGTTTGCACAGCGGTTGTGCGATGGTTCCATGACCAAGGAGCGGATTCCTACAGTCGTGGTCGAGGATCTGAACGATTGCAACAACGCTCTGACCGTTGCATATAGAGACTTGGTTACTGTGTTGAAAAACAGTGGCATGTCATTTTAAAGCACAGTCCATAAAACTTATTTGACCTCCAATAATACTGCGTAACTTACTTTCTGTAGTCTTCTAGGAACAACATTTTAAGTACAAAGCAGACGTTCCAAAAATAAATAACCAGTCAACTATTGCCTGCCAAAATAATGCAAGATGAAAAGATTAAAATATCTTCGAATATAACCAACGAGCAACTCGAAAAACTTAAATTTATTGCATCTTTATCGATATCAATTCACCTAATCTTCTGACATAAATGAAAATGCCCAAGTTTCACTTTCTGTACGATTTATTTCACGTACATTCCCGAAAGAAGAACTGTTAGGATCAAACAGGTGCAGAGGGTATAGGAAGTGGTGAAACTGAGTCAGTTTAAAAATAAATTGCTGCCCATCCAAAATGCAACAGCAAGAAGGGTCGAAGAAATGGTTCATATGGCTCTGAGCACTATGGCACTTAACTTCTGAGGTCAACAGTCCCCTAGAACTTAGAACTACTTAAACCTAACTAACCTAAGGACGTCACTCACATCCACGCTAAGGCAAGATTCGAACCTGCGACCGTAGCGGTCGCGCGGTTCCAGACTGTAGCGCCTAGAACCGCTCGGCCACCTCGGCCGGCAAGGGTTGAAGATACCGCAGGCAAACTGACCTGCGAGACAACACGTCGTACAAAGATCACATGACTGAGAATGCAGCCCCATGTGAAGTGAGGAAGATGATGAAATCTTTATTGAGTGTTGCCGCTATTGCTCGATATAACTGCTGCTATACGCCTCGGCATTGAATCAAAGAGGCTCCGGACGTGTTGTTGTGGTACAGCTGTCTATGCTGCTTCCACATATTGCCAAAGTTGATCTGGTGTAGCAGCGGGTGGTGTATCTCGGGCCAGTCGTTCCACAATCATCGACCAGACGTTTTCGATAGGCGAGAGATTGGGAGAACAGCGAGACCAAGGCAGCAGTTCAATCCGATGGGCGACGAAGAAATCTTGAACATGGCGTGCCACTTGTGATGGCGCATTATCCTGCTGGATTGTGACAGTCAGCAAGTTCCGAAGGTCTTGGAGGACAATAGACCCCAGCAATTGAGAGAACTAACGCTGGCTGATTAATGTACCGGCAGTGCGTACTACGAGGGTACGGGAGCGAAATTCAATACCACCCCAAACCACAATACCGGGTGCAAAACCAGCAGGGTGATGCATAAGGCAACAGTTTAATAGTCTCTCACCACGGTGTTTCCAGGTTTTAATGCTACCATCGTGGTGGTGGAGGCAGAGTCGGGATTTGTCGTAAAAACAATGTCGTCCCACGTTTGTCTCGGGAATTACGCCGGATAATATTGTAGAAACCGCACAATATTTCAGCGAGACAAATGACCGCCATCTTCAGGTGCTACTGTCGTGTCGCTGAGAAGCTCGCCAATTTAGATGTTGGCTTCCTAGAACAGCGCAGGCGCCAGCGGGGGTTGGTTTTTCTACCGTATGTCAGTGGCGTGTCTTTTAAGATGGGCAGAATTTTCAAGAAATACCGGATTAAATGTGTTTTCCGGCCCCCAGCACGAGTGCAATCAGTGCTGGGCTCTGTTAACGACTACCTCGGCCTGAGGAGACCAGGAATATATAAAATCTCGTGCCACTGTGGGAAGTCTTATATTGGCCAGGCGTGTCGTACGGTTAAAGACAGATGCGACGAACATAAACGTCATACGAGAATGGGTCAGCCAGAAAAATCTGTTGTTTCTGAACACTGCCTTGACACGGGACACGATATCAACTATGAAGAAACCAAGATCCTCTCGTATGCTTCCACATACTGGGACTCCATCATCAAAGAGGCGGTCGAGATACGTATAAGCAGTGACGTAATAAACAGAGACACGGGGTTTCAGCTGAGCAAAGCCTGCGAGCCAGCCTTGGCGGCACTAAGGAATCGTCAGCCGCGGATTAGCAACTGCACCGAGTCAACGCAGATGGGAGACCTTAAGCGCAGATGCTTACATCCGTCGCTCCCGCCCGCTTTTTCCCGCGCCGCGGCCCGCTTCCGCAGATCGCGACCCGTTTCTCCAGCAGAGGACTCTCGTATTCGACGCCGCCCACGATTGGTCTTCGATGACGTTATGCCCCGGCGGCGCCTGCGCTGTTCTAGCAAGCCAACATATAAATTGGCGATCTTCTCAGCGACGCTGAAGATGGTTGGCAGTTGTCTCGCTGAAATATTGTGCGGTTTGTACAATATTATCCGGCGTAATTCCCGAGAACCTATCAAGCAGATGCAGCGCCGGGAAAGCCTCAAACAGCACATATTTGTCCATCTCTGTTGCTCATCGCACCATTACCGGCACAAGCGCCTGTGGCGTTGACTCAGAGGTGCACGCAGCCAGCAATGGATGCCTTCCAGACAGTCCACTCTGCTGCAAACGACGTCGAATAGGACGTGTGGACACCGCTTGTTGCGCAACAGACATTGTGATTCGGTTCGCAATGTGGCAGCGCTATCCATCACTACTATGCGTACAGCATGCCTATCGTCACGTGCAGTGGTGCAAGGAGATGGGTGCAATCGTCCCCGTCGATCCGCCGTTCCCTCCTGCATCCAGCTGTTACAGATCCGCATCAGAGTTGCTCGGTTCCGTCCGACACGATCGCCGACTTCTCTGATGGACAACCCGCAGTCCCTATAGGCAACCACTTGTATTATTTCTCGGTCGAACACCGAAACGTGCTCGGAAGCAGTTAGCTGTCTTCTGCGAGGCATACTGAAGCTGCCTACGCAAAACAACCGCACGAAACAACAACTCCAGTTCGTCCACACCGCCGTCCACCTTCATACAGCGCTTGCAGGCGCCGATACTGGCCCGTGATGTGCGCCTGCGCTGAAGTGCTAGTCGTGTGCACCTCCCGTCTCTGCAGATTTCACCTGATTTCGAAGGTTCCTGCAGGGCGTTGCATTTTGAATGGCCAGCAGAGTGTACTAAGATTTTAAACAAGAGATTAATACTAATAGTTAGAGGTGAAACATGTTTTAGACAAGGTAGATCACGTTATGATTGGGTTTTCACTTTGGCACGGGGAACACAGGCAACAGAGAAAAACAAGAATGGCCATTTTTTGTTTTTATCTATTACGAAAAGGCATTTGAGAAAGCGGCGGAGTCTTTGGGAGTCACTAAAGGAAATGAGAGTTCCAGCTCCTCTGATTGCGGCAAATCAGTAGTTACGAATGGAGTAGAACCTGCCGAATGTCCCCCACCCTTTTCAATATTTATACTGACGATATCATTCATAAATGCTTGACTGTATTAAACGACACATTAAGAAATGGTAATTTTAATTTAATGACGTTGCCACTTGCTAATGATCAGCTTACAATAGGAGAATCTGAAGAAAAGGTTCCAACTGCAGTAGGCCTACATAAGTTGAGTCAAACTGCCGTTAAATACGGAGTGAGAATATCGGCAGATATGCTAATGACATTTCAAGAATTGGAACCCATAAAAGGCAAAATTGTTTTACGAGGACAAATAACTCAACGAGTAAGAGAGTTTAAATGTTCAGGGTGCAGATTTAAATTTCTCAAGCGATATAACTTAGAGCTAAAATTGGCCAGATTCAGACATTTTTGTGGAACCATACAAAATACATGAAAGCACGACGTATCGTAAGAAACATTAATTAAACTTTACAAAGTAACAGCGTTGCCTATGCTTCTGTATTATGCCGAATGTTGGACCCTAGCATCTCACCAATTGCGGAAAATCGAATCGTCAGATCTGAAGTTCGTCCGCTTTGTAGTGGGATATTTATTATTTGACTCTACAGGAAACACCGATATTAGGCAGACACGAACTAAATGTTGAGCCAATTACAGATATGGTTGAAAAATACCTACTGAAGTAGAAAGACCATGTCCTGCCTATGTTTAATAACAGGATAACTAACACTGCAATAAAATATTACCCAGCAGAAAAGAGAAACATTGAACGTCCCTTAAAGACTTGGCATGAACAATTCCAGGGCGGAACAGGCCAAAAGGTCTAATTCTTGAAGGCGATGATGACGATGATGATTATGATGATAACTGTCAAATTCCGGTCGATAAAACTGTCTCAATTTCAACAGGCGGGGTGGAATGTAAAATTGGGATAATAAAAGGGTATGTTGCTAGTTTGGAAGAAAAAACTGATCACGAGATACTTACCATTGCTTGGTTCATCAAGACGCGCTTGGTGCGTAGATATTTCCAGAAAATGATGTATATATGCAGATTGAAGCAACGAATGAAAATTTATACCAAGGCTGGGATTTTCATTTGTCGCTTCAGTCTGTAGATACGCATCTAGATGTCTGAGACTTGAAAAGGTGTCTGAAACATGTAGTTTCATTTGATCAAATTTCCAGAAGAAATTTGGAAAATTACGGAGTTCGTTATTATCAACTACATTATAGCTAAAGCTCTTAATCATCGCCATTTTAAAGAATTCTTAGTTGATATGGAGAGTGAATACGCAGATCTTCTGCTGCATAAAAAAGTAAATTGTTTATCAAGACAAAATGTTTTGAAACGTTTCGCATTCTTATCAACAAAACTTGAAGTGTTCCTCATTGAGAAAGATGTTCACTATCCAGAACTATCGAACGATTAGTGGATCCAAAACTTTTGTTTCATGGTCGACGCTACGTCTCATCTTAATCGTAAACTACAGGAAAGTGTAAACAAGTTTTTCGAAGTCAAAAGGGATTATTCCATTCAGACATAATCTCTCTCTTTCCGTCAGAGATTTTAAAAGAGAAATTTTGAGTCACTTTTCAAGCTTGTTGAAACATTGCCAAGAAAATAATTCTGATATTAAAATTTGCTATTTCAAAACAACATTTTTCAAGATGAGGGAAGATTTTCTCAGCAGGTTGCAAGGATTCAGCAACAAAAAAGCGACGTTATCTTTTGTTAAAAACAACTCTCACTGCTAGTGTAGCAATCTGTCTTTTCCTACATTGTCGATACTCCTACATAATGTTTCCATTGTTTCTTTCAATACTGGCATTGACAACTTTTAAATGCAGTTGCTGGATGCAGGAAAAAAAGGCAAGAGCTGTGTAGCTGGAAATTTGAACTTGTTTCTGCTAAGATAGAAATACTGCAGACAAACAAAAGTGAACTTAGTTCACAGCACAAGTGATCTGCTTTCAAAGAGCTCGAGAAGGAAATAGTGTTGATTTTTGACATCTGGAACACTATTCCTCACATAACTAGCTGAAAAAACTAGCGTTTGCTGTTCTTTCACTATATGCTTCGGCAAGTCCTGACACTGGTTTGATGCAGCTCTCCACGCTACTCTATCCTGTGCAAGCTTCTTCATCTCCCAGTACGTACTGCAGCCTACATCCTTCTGAATCTGCTTAGTGTATTCATCTCTTGGTCTCCCTCTACGATTTTTACCCGGCACGCTGCCATCCAAAACTGAATTGGTGATCCCTTGATGCCTCAGAACGTGTGCTACCAACCGATCCCTTCTTCTAGTCAAGTTGTAGCACAAACTCCTCTTCTCCCCTATCCTGTTCAATACCTCCTCATTAGTTACGTGATCTACCCATCTAATCTTCAGCATTCTTCTGTAGCACCACATTTCAAAAGCTTCTATTCTCTTCTTGTCCAAACTATTTATCGTCCATGTTTCACTTCCATACATGGCCACACTCCATACAAATACTTTCAGAAACGACTTCCTGACACTTAAATCTATACTCGATGTTAAGAAATTTCTCTTCTTCAGAAGCGCTTTCCTTGCCATTGCCAGTCTACATTTTATATCCTCTCTACTTCGACCATCATCAGTTATTTTGCTCCCCAAATAGCAAAAATCCTTCACTACTTTAAGTGTCTCATTTCCCAATCTAATTCCCTCAGCATCACCCGACTTAATTGGACTACATTCAGCGAAAGTACCTCAGTCAAACTCAGGACGTTTTTAGCAAAGGCCATCTTAGGAGAACTCTAACTAATATCAATGTACCTACCTATATAGAATGGAATTTTCACTCTATAGCGGAGTGTGCGCTGATATGAAACTTCCTGGCAGATTAAAACGGTGTGCCGGACCGAGACTCGAATCTGCCAGGAAGTTTCATATCAGCGCACACTCCGCTGTAGAGTGAAAATTCCATTGTAGAAACATCCCCCAGGCTGTGGCTAAGCCATGTCTCCGCAATATCCTTTCTTCCAGGAGTGTTAGTTCTGCAAGGTTTGCAGGAGAGCTTCTGTGAGTTTTGGAAGGTAGGAGAAGAGGTACTGGAGGAATTGAGGCTGTGAGTACGGCTTGTTGGTCGTGCTTGGGTGGCTCAGTTGGTAGAGGACTTGCCCACGAAAGGCAAAGGTCCCGAGTTCGAGTGTCGGTCCGGAACACAGTTTTAATCTGCCAGGAAGTTTCATACCTACCTATAGTAGTTTTAAAGATTTGGCTCTCAAAGGAAATTTTAGTCGTCGTGCTACTGAAATGTGGCTCTATTGACTGATGAGTTTGCCAACCACTGGCCCAGATGAACCAAGGGGCTACCAGCAGTGTCTCCTCAAGGACCGTTCAGCGAACGGTCCTGCTTACGGACCGCCGCAGCAGGCACCTCGTTCACGTGCCCATCTTGCCTGCTGTTCATCGGCGGGAAGGCTGGAGTTCGCACGCCAGTATCACGGCTGGACGTCCACTGAGGGGCGAGAGGGGGCCTCTTCAGGCGAATCAAGTCTGAAAGTAAAGGGTGCTGGCCCGAGGTGGGAGCGTTATGCTCTGGGGAATGTTGACGTGGCATTCTCTGGATGATCATGTCTTTCTGGAAGGCACATTGTGTGAATACAAGTATGCACATACCCTTGGAGACCACCTCCACCCCTACATGCAGTTTGCTTTTTCTCGAGACGATGGCATCTGCCAGCAGACGGCGCAACACGTCACACAGATCGTTGTGTAGGTGCGTGGTTCGAAGAGCACCAAGATGAGTTTGGCATATTCCCCTGGCCACCAAACTCTCCGGATGTAAACCCAGCCGAGAATATATGGCCCCACTTGGAGCGGGCAGTTCGCACCACGGATCCTCACGTGGCCGCGGTCCGCAGCTCCCAGAACCTGCACGTGTCTCATCGGTCAACGCTGCAGAAGGTGAGCTATTTACGTTTTTTTTCTCTCTCTCTCTCTTTTTTTTTTTTTTTTTTTTTTTTTTTTTTTTTTTTTTTTTTTTTTTTGACAGCCGTTTGCGTTAGTGTGACTTCAGAGTGTGAGAAGGTCTTCGTGTAAGGTATATATTCAGACGACGTGCATTCCCGTACAGCCACACATGAACGTTCCTGCTGCTATTTTTTCTCGTTGTTTCAGTTACGTTCAAATACAAAGGAGGACGTTTGTTTTTCTATTACTGAACTGTAATTTTTCGCACAAATTAGAACGTACTTCACAGAACTAATACACTTTTACCACTGAGGCTCGTAAATGATGACTGTAAAGTAGGGAGGTTCTCGCTTTCAAAGAAAGAAAAGGCAACAATAGTTTTCAAAATTGAAATGAATGGACCAACAGCAAATATAATAAACGGACCCTTTCGTTCATGTGAAAAAATGGCTCCCACAGCCATAACGACACACTACATTTACAGTCTTTTTACAGTTTCAGATGAGTGTTATGGCAATACTACATTTATTATTCTGATGCAAAAAGCATATTAGATTTTATATACGTAACCAGTTGACAATACTTCTTCCATATGATCCTCAGATGATTAACTGAATCAGTTGAAATAAAGTCAACAGGTAGAATCGAATCACATGAGACAAGATATGACTCATCTATATACATACTGCGCAAGCCTCCGTACAGTGAATAGCGGAGGGTACTCTGTATTAGTACTAGTCATTTCGGTTTCTGTTCCACTCGCAAACAGAGCGAAGCAAAAAACTACTGTTTGTATACCTCCGTACGAGCCCTAACTTCTCTTATCATCGTCGTGCATACACGGAAAGCTCGTTGGCGGCAGTAGAATGTTTCTACTTTCAGCTTCAAATACCGGTTCTCTGAATTTTCTCAATAGCGTTTGGCGAAAAAAATTTCGCCTTGCCTCCAGGGATTGCCACTTGAATTGACGAACGATGTCTGTAACACTAGCGTGTGAGCAAGTTTATCGGTAAAAAATGTAGGAGTATGCTGCTGTATTGCGTCGATGTCTTCCTATAACCCGACATGATGGGAATCTCAGCACTCGAGCAACACTCGGCAATGGGTCGCACTACCGTTCCACACGCCGTTTCCCTTACAGGTGAACCATACTGTACTAAGATTCACAAAATAAACCTGTGTAAACCATTCGCATTCGCTAATGCCCTCTTTACATGCTCGTTCGATTTCATACTGCTTTGCTTCTTTACGTCTATATATTTAATTGATATGACTGTATAAAGCAGCACAGAACTAATGCTGTATTGAAACATTACAGGATTGTTTCCCTACTCTTTCGCATTATTTATATTTTTCTACATTTGGAGCAATGTGTCATTAATCACACCAACTAGAAATTTCGTCTCAGTTGCCTTGCGTCCTCTTACAGTCACTCAATGACAGCACCTTCCCGTACACCACAGCATCATCAGCAGACAGCCGCCACCTGCTGTTCACCCTTTCCAACACCTCATGTATGACAATGAGAGTGGTCCTATAGAGAGAGATCTGTCACATTTCTCTGATGACTTTTTGCTTTTCTAAACTTTTCATTGGCTTTTACCACTTGCTAAATATTTGTGAATACAACCAACCTTTCATAAACAAGGGTGCCGCTGTTTTCTTTATGTGTGCGTGTTTAATAAACGGTGATCAGCTTTCGCACCCCTGACCCCTTTCCTCGTCCATGTGAATATCCAATCTGACATCAAACAACAAAGAGGTAAAACGAACGTGCGAAGATGCTAGCACGTGTCTCACTACCTCCACTATGACTGAGAAATTGGCCTGCTGTGGTTAAAAGTCGGTTTCCACCAGTAATTTCAGTGTGTGCCTAAGCAGACCAGTAACAATCGCAGTCACCCTCGTAATTAGCATCTTTTAATACAATCAGGTGACAAAAGTCATTGAATAGAGACATGTATACAGGGTGTTACTCGGGCGTGGGTGTGTGTTTGTCCTTACGATAATTTAGGTTAAGTAGTGTGTAAGCTCAGGGACTGATGACCTTAGGAGTTAAGTCCCATAAGATTTCACACACATTTTTGACCATTTGGTGGAGCCCCTCCACATCCACACGGGCATGATGGCCAACACAAAAGGTCTACTGGCACCTCTGCGTATTGGCTAGTTTTTGCTAAGTCTCGCAGGATGTGGGTACTGCGATATTTGCTAACGTCTGGTTATGATTAACGTCTGGTTACGATTAACCATTAATACACACTTCTACATCTACATCTACATTAATACTCCGCAAGCCACCCAACGGTGTTTGGCGGAGGGCACTTTACGTGCCAATGTCATTACCTCCCTTTCCTGTTCCAGTCGCGTATGGTTCGCGGGAAGAACGACTGTCTGAAAGCCTCCGTGCGCGCTCTAATCTCTCTAATTTTACATTCGTGATCTCCTCGGGAGGTATAAGTAGGGGGAAGCAATATATTCGATACCTCATCCAGAAACGCACCCTCTCGAAACCTGGCGAGCGAGCTACACCGCGATGCAGAGCGCCTCTCTTGCAGACTCTGCCACTTGAGTTTATTAAACATCTCCGTAACGCTATCACGGTTACCAAATAACCCTGTGACGAAACGCGCCGCTCTTCTTTGGATCTTCTCTACCTCCTCCGTCAACCCGATCTGGTACGGATCCTACACTGATGAGCAATACTCAAGTATAGGTCGAACGAGTGTTTTGTAAGCCACCTCCTTTGTTGATGGATTACATTTTCTAAGCACCCAATGAATCTCAACTTGGTACCCGCCTTACCAACAATTAATTTTATATGATCATTCCACGTCAAATCGTTCCGCACGCATACTCCCAGATATTTTACAGAAGTAACTGCTACCAGTGTTTGTTCCGCTATCATATAATCATAAAATAAAGGATCCTTCTTTCTATGTATTCGCAATACATTACATTTATGTTAAGGGACAGTTGCCACTCCCTGCACCAAGTGCCTATCCGCTGCGGATCTTCGTGCATTTCGCTACAATTTTCTAATGCTGCAACTTCTCTGTATACTACAGCATCATCCGCGAAAAGCCGCATGCAACTTCCGACACTATCTACTAGGTCATTTATATATATTGTCAAAAGCAATGGTCCCATAGCACTCCCTTGTGGCACGCCAGAGGTTACCTTAACGTCTGTAGACGTCTCTCCATTGATAACAACATGCTGTGTTCTGTTTGCTAAAAACTCTTCAATCCAGCCACACAGCTGGTCTGATATTCCGTAGGCTCTTACTTTGTTTATCAGGCGACAGTGGGGAACTGTATCGAACGCCTTCCGGAAGTCAAGAACAATAGCATCTACCTGGGAGCCTGTATCTAATATTTTCTGGGTCTCATGAACAAATAAAGCGAGTTGGGTCTCACACGATCGCTGCTTCCGGAATCCATGTTGATTCCTACATAGTAGATTCTGGGTTTCCAAAAACGACATGATACTCGAGCAAAAAACATGTTCTAAAATTCTGCAACAGATCGACGTCAGAGATATAGGTCTATAGTTTTGTGCATCTGCTCGACGACCCTTCTTGAAGACTGGGACTACCTGTGCTCTCTTCCAATCATTTGGAACCATCATTCCTCTAGAGACTTGCGGTACACGGCTGTTAGAAGGGGGGCAAGTTCTTTCGCGTACTCTGTGTAGAATCGAATTGGTATCCCGTCAGGTCCAGTGGACTTTCCTCTGTTCAGTGGTTCCAGTTGTTTTTCTATTCCTTGGACACTTATTTCGATGTTAGCCATTGTTTCGTTTGTGCAAGGATTTAGAGAAGGAACTGCAGTGCGGTCTTCCTCTGTGAAACAGCTTTGGAAAAAGGTGTTTAGTATTTCAGCTTTACGCGTGTCATCCTCTGTTTCAATGCCATCATCATCCCGGAGTGTCTGGATATGCTGTTTCGAGCCACTTACTGATTTAACGTAAGACCAGAACTTCCTAGGATTTTCTGTCAAGTCGGTACATAGAATTTTACTTTAGAATTCACTGAACGCTTCACGCATAGCCCTCCTTACGCTAACTTTGACATCGTTTAGCTTCTGTTTGTCTGAGAGGTTTTGGCTGCGTTTAAACTTGGAGTGAAGCTCTCTTTGCTTTCGCAGTAGTTTCCTAACTTTGTTGTTGTACCACGGTGGGTTTTTCCCGTCCCTCACAGTTTTACTCGGCACGTACCTGTGTAAAACGCATTTGACGATTGCCTTGAACTTTTTCCATAAACACTCAACATTGTCAGTGTCGGAACAGAAATTTTCGTTTTGATCTGTTAGGTAGCCTGAAATCTGCCTTCTATTACTCTTGCTAAACAGATAAACCTTCCTCCCTTTTTTTACATTCCTATTAACTTCCATATTCAGGGATGCTGCAACGGCCTTATGATCACTGATTCCCTGTTCTGCACATACAGAGTCGAAAAGTTCGGGTCTGTTTGTTACCAGTAGGTCCAAGATGTTATCTCCACCAGTCGGTTCTCTGTTTAATTGCTCGAGGTAACTTGCGGATAGTGCACTCACTATAATGTCACTCGATGCTCTGTCCCTACCACCCGTCCCAAACATCTGAGTGTCCCCGTCTATATCTGGTAAACTGAAATCTCCACCTAAGACTATAACATACTGAGAAAATTTATGTGAAATGTATTCCAAATTTTCTCTCAGTTGTTCTGCCACTAATGCTGCTGAGTCGGGACGTCGGTAAAAGGAGCCAGTTATTAACCTAGCTCGGTTGTTGAGTGTAACCTCCACCCATAATAATTCACAGGAACTATCCACTTCTACTTCACTACAGGATAAACTACTACTAACAGCGACGAACACTCCACCACCGGTTGCATGCAATCTATCCTTTCTAAATACCGTCTGTACCTTTGTAAAAATTTCGGCAGAATTTATCTCTGGCTTCAGCCAGCTTTCTGTACCTATAACGATTTCAGCTTCGGTGCTTTCTATCAGCGCTTGAAGTTCCGGTACTTTACCAACGCAGCTTCGATAGTTGACAATTACAATACCGTTTGCTGCTTGGTCCCCGCGTGTCCTGACTTTGCCCCGCACCCGTTGAGGCTGTTGCCCTTTCTGTACTTGCCCAAGGCCATCTAACCTAAAGAAAACCGCCCAGCCCACGCCACACAACCCCTGCTACCCGTGTAGCCGCTTGTTGCGTGTAGTGGACTCCTGACCTATCCAGCGGAACCCGAAACCCCACCACCCTATGGCGCAAGTCGAGGAATCTGCAGCCCACACGGTCGCAGAACCGTCTCAGCCTCTGATTCAGACCCTCCACTCGGCTCTGTACCAAAGGTCCGCAGTCAGTCCTGTCGACGATGCTGCAGATGGTGATCTCTGCTTTCATCCCGCTAGCGAGACTGGCAGTCTTCACCAAATCAGATAGCCGCCGGAAGCCAGAGAGGATTTCCTCCGATCCATAGCGACACACATCATTGGTGCCGACATGAGCGACCACCTGCACATGGGTGCACCCTCTACCCTTCATGGCATCCGGAAGGACCCTTTCCACATCTGGAATGACTCCCCCCGGTATGCACACGGAGTGCACATTGGTTTTCTTCCCCTCTCTTGCTGCCATTTCCCTAAGGGGCCCCATTATGCGCCTGACTTTGGAGCTCCCAACTACCAGTAAGCCCACCCTCTGCGACCGCCCGGATCTTGCAGACTGAGGGGCAACCTCTGGAACAGGACAAGCAGCCATGTCAGGCCGAAGATCAGTAGCAGCCTGAGACAGAGCCTGAAACCGGTTCGTCAAACTGGAGAGGCCTTCCGTTCAGCCGTCCGGAATGTCTTTCGCCCCCTGCCACACCTTGAGACGACCTCCCACTCTACCACAGGTGAGGGGTCAGCCTCAATGCGGGCAGTATCCCGGGCAGCCACAGTCGTAGCCCGATCGGGGGATGCGTGGGACGAGCTGGCCGTCCCCGACAAATCCCCATCCGGACCCGCACAGTGATGCCCATTGGCAACAGCCTCAAGCTGTGTGACCGAAGCCAACACTGCCTGAAGCTGGGAGCGAAGGGATGCCAACTCAGCCTGCATCCGAACACAGCAGTTGCAGTCCCTACCCATGCTAAAAACTGTTGTGCAAATAACGTCTGAACTAATCAACAGAGAGCGCAAACAAATCGAGACAAAATTTAAACGGTTATTAAAATACAAGATTGCCTAGTAAATGCAGTAATGCTGCTACTTGCGCACTGCTGACACACTGCTCGGCGGCGGAAGGAGACTACGCGATTTTACACTATTCAGGTACTAAAACGCGATGCTACAACTCTCAAATACTATAATACGCCCGAAATTTATGAATTAAACAATGCAAGTACCAAAAACACGCAAAGAAATTAAGAATTAAACTATGTAACAAATGAGTGAGCTAGGAGTATACGACTTGCTGCTGCAGCTGCTTATCCAACGGCGGCAGGGAGCACACTGGGGATAAATTGGGTCTAAAGTTGAACGAAGGGTAGCGGTTTGAAAAGCAGGGGAAAAACGTGATAAGGCAAGAGCCAAGGTAAGAAAATCTCTGCGACAGTCGAGTCGGATAGTAAGAGCTGTAGCGGAATGCTTGCTACCTGCGACACATCATGAACGTTAGTGGTGGGGATCACGCAGGCGGATGCTTTGACGTTGTGCGGCGTTGTTACTTGGCGTCTGCAGCTGAGTGCCGGCATTGTCTTCTCGGCCAGCATCAGCATACCTGTAATCCTGTAACAGTTGCGTTCATCGTCGGCCAGCGTATTACACAGCGTCGAGGCTGTAGGGTTGCGTTAGTGTGCGAGCTTGTCGGCTTCCCTACTGTTGCCTGTTGGTCGAACGTGGCAGCAGCTGGCATACCAAGTCAGCATTGCTGACGTGCGCGGACTTGGCGATGAAGTCGCTTGCGGGTGTATGTTAGCTCGCCATATACGGTTATGATCCAGCTAGCAGTATCACTGTAGGAATAGTAGCTGGGGCTAGACGTATGCGACATTCCATTTCGGAAATCTTGGAATTCAATATTCCGACATCCACAGTCTCAAAAGTGCGCCAAGAATACCAAATTTCAGCCATAACCTCTCACCACGAACAACGCAATGGCCAGCGGCTTCAAATAACAACTGAGAGCAGCAACATTTGTGTAGAGTTCTCAGTGGTAATAAACAAGCAACATTGCATTAACTAATCGCAGGAAACGAAGGCGTACGACGAACTTAACCGTTAGTACAGTGCGGCGAAATTTGGCGTTAATGGCCTATGGGAGAAGACGACCGACGCGAATGCCTTCGTTAACTGCACGACATCGCCTGCAGCGCCTCTCCCGGTTGGATCCTAGACGACTGGAAAACCGTGGCCTGGTCAGATGAGTTTGGATTTCTGTCGGTAGGAACGGACAGTAGGGTTCCAGAGTGGCGCAGACCCAGGTTGTCTACCAGGCACTGTGCAAGCCGGTGGTGGCTCCATAGTTGTGAGGGCTGTGTTCACGTGGAGTGGTCTGGCTCCTCTGGTACAACTGAACCGATAATTGACTGAAATGGTTATGTTCGGCTACGTGGAGACCATGTGCAGCCGTTAATGGATTTCGTGTTCCCAGACAACGATCTCCTGTTGTTTGCTATTGGTTTCAAGAACATTCTGGACCACTCCAGCGAGTGATATGTGCACTCAGATCGCGTGACACGAATTCCGTCTGACATTTATGGGACATAATCTAAAGGTCACTTCCTGCACAAAATCCTGTACCGCCAGCACGTTTGCAGGCGTGAACGGCTCAAGAGGCAGCATGGCTCAAACTTTCTGAAGGCAACTTCCAACGACTTGTTAAGTCCATGCTACTTCGAGCTGCTGAACTTTGTCGGGCAAAAGAAGGTCCATCACGATATTGGGAGGTATCTCATCATTTTTGTCACATCATTGTGGAATACAGGGAACTTTTTAGTCCTCTTAAAACGTCAAGGAGCAAGCAAGAAAGGTCCTACTGAAATAATAGTTCTCCTTTCGCATGAGGTAATACTGTGATGGCCTGGTTTCTCACACGCGCGTCATGTGCCCCCTAGGGAAGGTCAGCCCTCTTTGTGTCCCTCAGACAATGCACGTACCGTTTTCAGGAGTCCACAGCTGCAGGGTTCTTGTTGTTGTTGTCTTCAGTCCTGAGACTGGTTTGATGCAGCTCTCCATGCTACTCTATCCTGCGCAAGCTTCTTCATCCCTCATTATCTACCGCAACCTACATCCTTCTGAATCTGTTTCGTGTACTCTTCTCTTGCTCTCCTTCTACGATTTTTACCCACCACGTTGCCCTCCAATACTGAATTGGTGATCCCTTGATGCCTCAGAATATGCCCTACTAACCGACCCCTTCTTCTAGTCAAGTTGTGCCACAAATTTATCTTCTCTCCAGTTCTATTAAATACCTCCTCATTAGTTATGTGATCTACCCATCTAATCTTCAGCACTCTTCTGTAGCACCACATTCCTAAAGCAGCTACTCTCTTCTTGTCTAAACTATTTATCGTCCACGTTTCACTTCCATACATGGCTACACTCCATACGAATACTTTCAGAAACGACTTCCTGACATTTAAATCTATACTCGATGTTAACAAATTTCTCTTCTTCAGAAACGCTTTACTTGACATTGCCAGTCTACATTTTATACCGGAATATGCTGTGGCAGACAGCCTTCTGATTAACGGTGAAGTTACGCCTACTGCAAACCTCATGGGTCCAGTCCCGAAAAAGACAGCTCGCAAAGTGACGTTCGTTTTACATCCCGAAGCGATATGCTGCCGACAGTCGAAGTCTGACAGCTTGCTGATTATACGCCCCAAGCAGACGAACCGAAACTTAATGTGCTTAAGAAGATCATGAGAAGAGCTAAGACGTTTTAGGTGAGTGTTCAGAATGGCGGGCTGCGAGGGGACGGTGGGAGAGAGGGAGGGGAGACGAGCCTTGTCTCATGTCTCACAGGCTAACGCCAAGACTAGAGCTCTCATTGGCGCTAGTGTGTGATGGGGGGGGGGGGGGGGGGGCCGGCCGCGGTGGTCTCGCGGTTCTAGGCGCGCAGTCCGGAACCGTGCGACTGCTACGGTCGCAGGTTCGAATCCTGCCTCGGGCATGGATGTTTGTGATGTCCTTAGGTTAGTTAGGTTTAAGTAGTTCTAAGTTCTAGGAGACTAATGACCACAGCAGTTGAGTCCCATAGTGCTCAGAGCCATTTGAACCATTTTTTTTGTGATGTGGGTCTTTCTGAGGCTCACAAGATGAGAAGTCCCGCGTGGCAAATTTTCTCTCTTCTGATTGGTGCAACAAGTAAGCACGCGTCATGGTTGGCTGACGTGGGCTTTTGGTTGAATTATTTTTTGTTGAGACGCCAGAGTTAAAGAAATGAAAAGTACGGAGAGCATCCGGTTTCGGAGAGCGCTAGAGGGAATATTCCGTTCCGGAGAATGGCAGAGACGACATTCTTTTTTGGAGAGTGGCGGAGAACAGCAGCTTTCTGGTTCTGAGATCGATGGAGAGCAGTTGTTTTTCGTTCGAGATCCGAGACAGCAGCCAGAATGCTGAGCATTCTCGCTGCAGTATAACAAATTAACTGAGATCGGTACTGTGTGAAGTTTAAGAACCTTTCGACCAAATTAGAGTCGTGGCACAGCCGTAGTCACGACTTTTAAGTTTTTCATTTCAGTCGTTTCGCGGTTCGGGACCCAACGTTTGTTATAGTGAATCGTGATTGTTAACTTGCCCACGGCACATATTAATTCTGGTGCATGTCTAACCTCTCATGGGTAACGCAATTACTTCTGCTACATGATTTAAAGCTGATTCAGTCGCGATGTCTGGAAGTAACACCTCTTGTACACTGTGTTTCCTAGTAACTTGCGGACCCACGAAACGTACATTACTTGTAACTAAGACACTTTAATACTTCACGGTATTTCTTGTTATTTTTGAACAAAGTCATTCGCCTTGTTTAGTTTTTCCCATGCATGTAGATCTTGGTGAAATGAATGTGTAGTAAACGAATTCTCCTTTACATGATTTTGGTAATTAATTAATTCCATGTCATTTGAATATAGACATTCTTTTCGCGTGTCAGTTCTGTGGTGTCACCGCCAGACTTGCTAGTTGGTAGCCTTTAAATCGGCCGCGGTCCGCTAGTATACGTCGGACCCGCGTGTCGCCACTGTCAGTAATTGCAGACCGAGCGCCGCCACACGGCAGGTCTAGAGAGACGTCCTAGCACTCGCCCCAGTTGTACAGCCGACTTTGCCAGAGATGGATCACTGACAAAATACGCTCTCATTTGCCGAGACGATAGTTAGCTTAGCCTTCAGCTACATTTGCTACGACCTAGCAAGGCGCCATTACCAGTTTATATTGAGATTGTAATTCATGTATCAACAAGAGCGATGTTCTCCAATTGTGGATTAAAGTTAAGTATTCCAAGAGATTCGTACTTTATTTATTAGACTCAACTACTTTAACTGTTCCAGAACTCACGCCAGTCTGCGTGAGCTCAAACGCGTGCATTTCGGCCTCCTCTATCAACACGGTGTTGGCTCTTCTGCCAACACATCAAGTTCCGTGCTGCAAAATATCTTTCAAATAACCGATAGCTTCAGATCACCATGAACGCCTTAGGAAATATTCCTTTAAGCAGTGAAGCTCAGGGTATGGGTAACCTTGTATTGAGTCATTAGTAGAAACGGAGTCCGCCTCCGTAGCGCAGCGGTAGCGTTACTGCCGACCACGCAAGGGGGCCCCCGTTCGATTCCCGGCAGGGGACTGGGGGTTGTGTGTTCTTCATCATCATTTTTATTATCACTGACACGCAAGTCGCCGGCCGCGGTGGACGAGCGGTTCTAGGCGCTTCAGTCCGGACTGATACGGTCGCAGATTCGAATCATGCCTCGGGCATGGATGTTTGTGATGTCCTTAGGTAGGTTTAAGTAGTTCTAAGTTCTAGGGGACTGATGACCTCAGATGTTGTCCCATAGTGCTCAGAGCCATTTGAACACGCAAGTCGCCGAAGGGGCGTCAACTAAAAAGGGGATATCCTGGCCAATAAATACCATACGATCATTTCATTTCAGTAGAAACAGACAGCTATAGCTTACTTAGCACCCCCCCCCCCAACCCCCACGTATTATTAGCGGGGCCCAATAGACAGCTTTCATTTTGCTCACTCCACCAGGGTGCTTAGTTCTCCCCACATATTCGTCCTTAATAATAGAATTCATTCACTATCACACTTCTCTGGCGTACTGGCGTACTCCTGACGTTAACCTGGTTTCTGATGAATACTCGCCGTCGAAGACAACATACTTAACAAGGCTTCGGGCCACACACATACCTGGGCTCCTACCTTCGTTAACATTACGTGGCGGGGCACCGTTCCAGGCGGTTCTCTTCATACACCGCTGGCAGGATGTCACGTGAGAAGAGGGCGAGCTGAGCTTCACAGGGGCGATGCTTACTAAACCCCTGCTGATCTGTGGGCGCCGGCCGCGGTGGTCTCGCGGTTCTAGCCGCGCAGTCCGGAACCGCGCGACTGCTACGGTCGCCGGTTCCAATCCTGCCTAGGGCATGGATGTGTGTGGTGTCCTTAGGTTAGTTAGGTTTAAGTAGTTCTAAGTTCTAGGGGACTGAGGACCACAGCTCATAGTGCTCAGAGCCATTTCAACCATTTTTTTGATCTGTGGGCAGAAGTTTCGCGCTCTCAAGGAAATTTTTGGGTCCATTCTTTTACCCCTATTACATACAAGAGTCACCTGCCATTCATTGAAGTCACTTGGGACTTTGCAGTTAGCGAGAGATTCGCGATAAATGCAAGCTAAGTAAGGGGCAAATGCTATACAGTGCCCTGTGTGAAACCGAACTGGGATTCCATCCACAACTGGCGACTTACTTGTTTCCAACTCCTACACTTCCTTATCTACGCCAAAAATGCCCGTTACTACGCCCACCATGTGGGAGTTTGTGCGACTGTCAAACGACGGTATGTTTGTACCATCCTGCTGCATGAGTGATTTCTTAAACGCCAAATGTAAAACTTCAGCTTCCCTTTTGTTAACCTGTACTGGCGCAGCAGACCTGTCAACGAGTGACTGGATAGAGGTCTTCGACCTGCTTAGTGTTCATACCTATCACCACGATTTGCTCTGGCTCTCGGACAGAAATTTTACTGATGTATGACGGTGGTAACTGAATGCTTCGCGCATAGATCGTTTTACAGATGCACGAACTTCTACTGACTTTTGCCTGTCGTTATTTGTGCGTTCTGTTTTGGACCGAGAGTGCAATATTCTATGCTCCCGCAGCATTCTCATAATTATTTTATTAAACCACAGTGGGTCTTACCTGTCCTTAATCCACTTACGCGGCACGTACTTCTCGAGATCGCGATCCGTTTAAACTTCGACAATAATTCCAATACGCTATCATAGTGGAACTAAATGATGTCTGTAAGTAGGATCCTAACAAATGCTTATCTGCTCCTTCCAGCAAATATACTGTCCTAGCCTTCCCTATGGATTTACTCGTGCTAACTTTAGTAACCACATCGCTATCACGACACCTTGATCACTCTTCCCTGTCCCTACATTGACACCGTCGATGAGGGCACGCCTGTTTGTAGCTACAAGGTCTAAAATATTTGTATTGTGTTTGGGCTGTCAAACTAGGTACTCAAGGCAGTTTTCTAACAATTTGTTGAAAAGTAATTCGCAAGTACCACCTGCATTGCATCCATACACTTCCCAGTCTATTTTAGTCAGGTTGAAGTCTCTTCCAACTACTACCGCATGATTTATTTTCACGCTACTGGGCGTAGATATCTTTGAATGAAAAAGGTCATGGCGGAATAAGGTGGCCGGTAAAACAATTCGATTGCTAACTCGAGTTCATCCAGTTGCTCGCACCCAGGTAACTACACAGGTATAGTTTCGATTTCGATTGGCGGAATATTTTTGTTTACTCGATTCAACACTCCCCTCCTATGGCGATGGTTTCTTTTTTCGATACACGTTCCGTGTGTCGCTCAGTATTGGGTTTCAGCCAGCTCTACGGATTTCCTAGATGGCAGTAAATTCAGTATTTCGAGTATTGAGTATTACTACAATTTACTGTTAAAATTTTGACCTTCCAAGTAATTTTACTTTACACACTCACTGTGTATCGACTGATGACCGGTGATCAGAGGACCTCAAAGTAGCGTGAACCCAAGAAAAAAAGTAGCCACGTACATTCCACGAGAAATGTGCTATCTGAATAGCTGCTTTCTTTGTGTAGTGCACCCCTGACTATCAAGGAAAGTCCTGTAACTCTTTAGTCTGTAATGTAGGTCCAGAAATCTGCAGCCGAGACCGTCACAGAGCCTGAAATCCTTGGGTGAGACCCTCCACTCGGCTCCAAACCAAAGGACCCCTCATCAGCTCTGAGAACAGTGCTGCAAATTGCGAGACCTACTTGCACCCAGCGAGCGAGGCCAGCAGACTTCACCACTTCCGCCAGCTGTCTGTACGAACTGAGGATGGCCTCAGAACCTAAACGGCAAGCAGCTAACGTGCAGCACAGCTTCCAAACGACTGCACCCTCCGTGCTCAGTAGCCGCAGGCATGGCCTCCTCTACATCTTAGATGAGGCCTGCCAGCAGGAACACCGAGTGCACATTCGATTTCTTTCCGGCCCTGGACGCTATTTCCGTAACGCTGTGGCTCCTAATAACTAGGAAACCCCAGCCTCGTGCACGTTCTTTGACCCTACAGAAGGAGCAACCATCTGTCCACTCACAGGGTGAATGGGCGACGCCAGAAAGCCGACCTCCTCTTTGACTCTCCACCTCGAGCGGTGTGGTTGCGCTGCCATCCGCCACTCTCCCTGTGGTGAGGACACATCCTTCACGTGAGGTACGCTGCAAGATGGCTCGGCAGCAGAGCCCGGTTCTCCTTCACTGCTACATCATGAGCCAGCAGCCCGCCGACTACGGCCAGAAGCTGCAGCCAGCTCCTCCTACGTCCGCACAAATCCTGTTCATCCTAGCGTTACTAAGTCAAAGGTATATGGAAGGCCCTATGCTTATAATGTTATGTTGAGCCAAAAGTTAGAAACATTTTCTCGTGAGCTGTTGTGACCATATTCTAGATTTTTTTCACGGAATGCGTTCTGCTCTTCTACTGAATTAATCATTTTGGAAAACGAACGTTTAGTGTTTGAGACATTTTATTTTTTCTGAATGTTAAAAGTATTTTAAAATGGAAATCCCTTAATACAGAATAATTTCATAAATCTTTAAATCCAGATATACAGGAAGGCCTTACTGAAAAACAGCTGAAAATTTCATCTTTCTACTAAAAATGGACTAGAAAGAAAATGTACCGAATACGAAAAAAATAATGTTATGGGAAATGAGTTTCAAAGTTTTTACTTCAGTGCATGCCAACTCCATACCTAGCGTCGTCTGAATTGTCCAACAGCTTCCTGTTCATGGCTCTCCCATGCTGTCCAGCCATCTTTGAATAGATTTTTACTGCATTATCTGAAGACACTTGGTTCAAGAATCATAAAAGAAGGTTGTATACCTGGAAGAATCCTGGAGATACTAATAGATATCAGATAGATTATATAATGGTAAGACAGAGATTTAGGAACCAGGTTTTAAATTGTAAGACATTTCCAGGGGCAGATGTGGATTCTGACCACAATCTATTGGTTATGAACTGCAGATTGAAACTGAAGAAACTGCAAAAAGGTGGGAATTTAAGGAGATGGGACCTGGATAAACTGAAAGAACCAGAGGTTGTACACAGTCTCAGCGAGAGCATAAGGGAACAATTGACAGGAATGGGGGAAAGAAATACAGTAGAAGAAGAATGGGTAGCTCTGAGGGATGAAGTAGTGAAGGCAGCAGAGGATCAAGTAGGTAAAAAGACGAGGGCTAATAGAAATCCTTGGGTAACAGAAGAAATATTGAATTTAATTGATGAAAGGAGAAAGTATAAAAATGCAGTAAATGAAGCAGGCAAAAAGGAATACAAACGTCTCAAAAATGAAATCGACAGGAAGTGCAAAATGGCTAAGCAGGGATGGCTAGAGGACAAATGTAAGGATGTAGAGGCTTGTCTCACTAGGGGTAAGATAGATACTGCCTACAGGAAAATTAAAGAGACCTTTGGAGAGAAGAGAACCACTTGTATGAATATCAAGAGCTCAGATGGCAACCCAGTTCTAAGCAAAGAAGGGAAGGCAGAAAGGTGGAAGGAGTATATAGAGGGTCTATACAAGGGCGATGTCCTGGAGAACAATATTATGGAAATGGAAGAGGATGTAGATGAAGACGAAATGGGAGATATGATACTGCGTGAAGAGTTTGACAGAGCACTGAAAGACCTGAGTCGAAACAAGGCCCCGGGAGTAGACAACATTCCATTAGAACTACTGATGGCCTTGGGAGAGCCAGTCATGACAAAACTCTACCATCTGGTGACCAAGATGTATGAGACAGGCGAAATACCCACAGACCTCAAGAAGAATATAATAATTCCAATTCCAAACAAAGCAGGTGTTGACAGATGTGAAAATTACCGAACTATCAGTTTAATAAGTCACAGCTGCAAAATACTAACGCGAATTCTTTACAGACGAATGGAAAAACTGGTAGAAGCGGACCTCGGGGAAGATCAGTTTGGATTCCGTAGAAATGTTGGAACACGTGAGGCAATACTAACCTTACGACTTATCTTAGAAGAAAGATTAAGAAAAGGCAAACCTACGTTTCTCACATTTGTAGACTTAGAGAAAGCTTTTGACTCTCTTTCAAATTCTGAAGGTGGCAGGGGTAAAATACAGGGAGCGAAAGGCTATTTACAATTTGTACAGAAACCAGATGGCAGTTATAAGAGTCGAGGGGCATGAAACGGAAGCAGTGGTTGGGAAAGGAGTGAGACAGGGTTGTAGCCTCTCCCCGATGTTATTCAATCTGTATATTGAGCAAGCAGTAAAGGAAACAAAAGAAAAATTCGGAGTAGGTATTAAAATTCATGGAGAAGAAGTAAAAACTTTGAGGTTTGCCGATGACATTGTAATTCTGTCAGAGACAGCAAAGGAGTTGGAAGAGCAGTTGAACGGAATGGACAGTGTCTTGAAAGGAGGATATATGATGAACATCAACAAAAGCAAAACGAGGCTAATGGAATGTCGTCAACTTAAATCGGGTGACGCTGAGGGGATTTGATTAGTAAATGAGACACTTAAAGTAGTAAAGGAGTTTTGCTATTTAGGGAGTAAAATAACTGATGATGGTCGAAGTAGAGAGGATATAAAATGTAGACTGGCAATGGCAAGGAATGCGTTTCTGAAGAAGAGAAATTTGTTAACATAGAGTATAGATTTAAGTGTCAGAAAGTCGTTTCTGAAAGTATTTGTATGGAGTGTAGCCATGAATGGAAGTGAAACATGGACGATAACCAGTTTGGACAAGAAGAGAATAGAAGCTTTCGAAATGTGGTGTTACAGAAGAATGCTGAAGATAAGGTGGGTATATCACGTAACTAATGAGGAGGTATTGAATAGGATTGGGGAGAAGAGAAGTTTGTGGCACAACGTGACTAGAAGAAGGGATCGGTTGGTAGGACATGTTTTGAGGCATCAAGGGATCACAAATTTAGCATTGGAGGGCAGCGTGGAGGGTAAAAATCGTAGAGGGAGAAAGAGATGAATACACTAAGCAGATTCAGAAGGATGTAGGTTGCAGTAGGTACTGGGAGATGAAGAAGCTTGCACAGGATAGAGTAGCATGGAGAGCTGCATCAAACCAGTCTCAGGACTGAAGACCACAACAACAACAACATCTGAAGACTTGAGACATTCCTTGTCCAAACAAAGCATAGTTGCTGGAATTCGTAATCGTAGGCAGAACGCCATGTCCAGCAAAACTTTGCCTTGACTGATTGACGACACAGCGTTATAAACGCCAAAGTGAAGGGCGTTTACACCCACAAACACCGTTTTAGATACTCTGTTCCATATGTCATGGTTCACACACTCATTTAGATTTTGAGTCAGGCTGTGAAGATATTTCTTTAGTGGACTGATACCTGGAAGGTTTCGGAATATTGGTTTTATTCGTCTGTGCTTGCACCGGCTTTCCAGATTTTTCTTCTCATTTCTTCTGTCTGCCGGACGGAGTGTCCGTGCGGTTCTAGGCGCTAGAGTCTGGAACCGCGCGACCGCTACGGTCGCAGGTTCGAATCCTGCCGTGGGCATGGATGTGTGTGATGTCCTATGTTAGTTAGGTTTAAGTAATTCTTAGTTCTACGGGACTGATGACCACAGATGTTAAGTCCCATAGTGCTCAGAGCCATTTGAACCATTTTTGTATTCTGTCTAACTGAAAGACATGGCACTTCTGAATATGGTCTACAGCAGCTTCTGTCAGTCTGTTTTTCTCATATAAAGTTTTTCCATCTCTCAGTTTCTTGCCTTTCACGCTAGCGATGAGCCATCGAAGTCTTGATCCATCCTTTCCTCAACGTGGCTAGGTCGCACTAGTTCGCAAATGTTCACGTTGCCGCCAAAGAGCCTCAGATCCTCAATTTCTTTAAACGGCTTTCAGTCACGATCTCCAAGTCAATGTATTCTATATTGTACTATTTTAGTGAACATTGATAAATACACTATGTGATCAAAAGTATCCGGACAGCCGCAAAACATATGTTTTTCGTATTAGGTGTACTGTGCTGTCACCTACTGCCAGGTACTCCATATCAGCGACCACAGTAGTCATTAGACATCGTGAGAGAGCAGAATGGGGCGCTCCGGGGAACTCACGGACTTCGAACGTGGTCAGGTCACTTGTGTCATACCTCTGTACGCGAGATTTTCACGCTCCTAAACATCCCTAGGTTCACTGTTTCCGATGTGATAGTGAAGTGGAAACGTGAAGGGTGTGAGGTAATGGGCGAGTCGTCGCGCCCTGAAAATATTCTGAGTTCCGAGGAATCAGTGGTCGCACGGGCCGCTCGGCAGCAAGCACGTGGTCCGAACGTTAGCCGGGCGAGAGGGGTGGCCCCAGCGCGTGGTCCAGCCGACACCTCCGAGAAAACAAGGCCAACCAACATGAGTTGCTACGTCACCGTGACGTCACGACAAGCGGCCCAATATGGCGATAGTATATTGCTGTGACTGGACTGCTTTTGAGTGTCGAGCTGTGAGTTGCTGAAACTGTTGTTATTTTGATACATCTCTTTCACCACCGCAAAGTACTTGTCCGTCAGACTATGGTGATTAAGTGCTGTGTACCGAGCTGTACTGGCAACTACCGGACTGGGAAAAAGATATCTGTGTTCAGATTTCCAAAGGACGCTGAACTGAGGAATAAGTGGACACATGCTATTCGACGGCAGAACTTCGCTCCCTCTGAACATTCAGTGGTAAGTAGTAAGAAGTTACATTGCTATCCCGGGGGTGTCGGTCCAGCCGTGTGACTGGGGATTTCACTGTGACGAGGACGGTGCTTTGTGTCGATGAAGGAGATGTCCATGCTGGGAATGCCAATGATGGCGGACTTTGTGAAACCTTAATGGCAGACATTTCACAGTTCGTATAGAAATTAACAGTAGTCAGATGAATCATGATACCTCAAAAAGAAACATGTGCATTACTATTATTTGCACGATGATTCTGATGGTGCAAACAGATTTTGAATACCTTTTTCAGTTTGAAGTTTAGTATCTGACAGTAAGTTATACAAGTAACACGCAGCAACGAATTTCCAAAATATAAACGCTTTATCCGATTTTGCCGATCGCCGTGTCTTAAGAAAGCTATTAGTGTAAACCTAAACTGGTATGAATTACAGATATGTAACTTGAATAGTACATGAGTTATTGGAGGTCAAAGTGGCGATTACTATCGATGGCGTCAGGCCATAAGTACTCCACAGTTACACAAAAAACGGCATGCTTTACATCCGATATATACTATTCATAAAGAAATTGGTTAAATGTTTACTGTGTTTTAGAAAGCATTACGCTACTGGCCTACCTGTTGTTCTATTACTTTTGATATATGTTTATTTAATTGTTTATGTATTTAATAATGTGTGTTATAGCGTGTTTATGATCCAGTAGTAGGAATATTTATTTAATTTCAAGTATTTAAACGTAAATCCAGTATTTCGAATAAGTTTCATTATGTTGTGTGGGTGCGTTGGCTTAAAGACATGGCGCGAGCGCTCTAGCCAATCACAGCGCTCGTGAATGGGGAGACTGGATGCAGAGGAGACGAGGTAGTTGTGGGAGTGCGGCAGTTCTGGACAGTACGGCACTGGACACGGGAAGTGCTGGACGCGACGGCGCGACGGACGCGGAGTCGGCGGAATGACTTGGAGAGTGGAGTGGTTTGCGCGTGGTCGCGAGAGATAGAAATACTTCGGAGTGCCGACTTGTGAACTTGTGAGGTTTCTGTGGTTTCTACAGGGAAAACGTAGTACGCGTTTGGAAGTGAGTATCTCGCGAGCAATGTTGTCGTTCATAAATAATTACGTGAAGTACGAATCTATTGTTTCCCTGTTATTTAACTTATATTTTATTTATTTGCTGGACCATCGACACCAATAAGTGTTCGTCAGAAGTATACCCCATTCTCAAAAGTACTTCTTCTATCGTACTCATCATTTGAAGTCGTTAAGGCAGTACCTGCAGATTTTATTTAAATGTTAATCTTTCATTTATAAATTTATATGTTACCGTTATAATTCGCAATTCCCGAGTGATAGAAACCTTCGACCATTCGATTCATGTGTGTACTGTTATTGTATGCTGAAGACTCAGGAGTATTTGGCCTCTATTGCGGCAACTATGTATCCCAGCCCCTACACAACGAAACTTCCCCCATGAACCATGGACCTTGCCGTTGGTGGGGAGGCTTGCGTGTCTCAGCGATACAGATGGCCGTACCGTAGGTGCAACCACAACGGAGGGGTATCTGTTGAGAGGCCAGACAAACATGTGGTTCCTGAAGAGGGGCAGCAGCCTTTTCAGTAGTTGCAGGGGCAACAGTCTGGATGATTGACTGATCTGGCCTTGTAACATTAACCAAAACAGCCTTGCTGTGCTGGTACTGCGAACGGCTGAAAGCAAGGGGAAACTACAGCCGTAATTTTTCCCGAGGACATGCAGCTTTACTGTATGATTAAATGATGATGGCGTCCTCTTGGGTAAAATATTCCGGAGGTAAAATAGTCCCCCATTCGGATCTCCGGGCGGGGACTACTCAAGAGGACGTCGTTATCGGGAGAAAGAAAACTGGCATTCTACGGATCGGAGCATGGAATGTCAGATCCCTTAATCGGGCAGGTAGGTTAGAAAATTTAAAAAGGGAAATGGATAGGTTAAAGTTAGATATAGTGGAAATTAGTGAAGTTCGGAGGCAGGAGGAACAAGACTTTTGGTCAGGTGATTACAGGGTTATAAATACAAAATCAAATAGGGGTAATGCAGGAGTAGGTTTAATAATGAATAAAAACATAGTAGTGCGGGTTAGCTACTACAAACAGCATAGTGAACGCATTATTGTGGCCAAGATAGACACAAAGCCCATTACCACTACAGTAGTACAAGTTTATATGCCAACTAGCTCTGCAGATGATGAAGAAATTGATGAAATGTATGACGAGATAAAAGAAATTATTCAGGTAGTGAAGGGAGACGAAAATTTAATAGTCATGGGTGACTGGTATTCGTCAGTAGGAAAAGGGAGAGAAGGAAACATAGTAATTGAATATGGATTGGGGGGAAGAAATGAAAGAGGAAGCCGCCTTGTAGAATTTTGCACAGAGCATAACTTAATCATAGCTAACACTTGGTTCAAGAATCATAAAAGAAGGTTGTATACCTGGAAGAATCCTGGAGATACTAAAAGGTATCAGATAGATTATATAATGGTAAGACAGAGATTTAGGAACCAGGTTTTAAATTGTAAGACATTTCCAGGGGCAGATGTGGCTTCTGACCACAATCTATTGGTTATGAACTGCAGATTGAAACTGAAGAAACTGCAAAAAGGTGGGAATTTAAGGAGATGGGACCTGGATAAACTGAAAGAACCAGAGGTTGTAGAGAGTTTCAGGGAGAGCATAGGGGAACAATTGACAGGAATGGGGGAAAGAAATACAATAGAAGAAGAATGGGTAGCTCTGAGGGATGAAGTAGTGAAGGCAGCAGAGGATCAAGTAGGTAAAAAGACGAGGGCTAATAGAAATCCTTGGGTAACAGAAGAAATATTGAATTTAATTGATGAAAGGAGAAAATATAAAAATGCAGTAAATGAAGCAGGCAAAAGGGAATACAAACGTCTCAAAAATGAGATCGACAGGAAGTGCAAAATGGCTAAGCAGGGATGGCTAGAGGACAAATGTAAGGATGTAGAGGCTTGTCTCACTTGGGGTAAGATAGATACTGCCTACAGGAAAATTAAAGAGACCTTTGGAGAGAAGAGAACCACTTGTATGAATATCAAGAGCTCAGATGGCAACCAAGTTCTAAGCAAAGAAGGGAAGGCAGAAAGGTGGAAGGAGTATATAGAGGGTTTATACAAGGGCGATGCACTTGAGGACAATATTATGGAAATGGAAGAGGATGTAGATGAAGATGAAATGGGAGATAAGATACTGCGTGAAGAGTTTGACAGAGCACTGAAAGACCTGAGACGAAACAAGGCCCCGGGAGTAGACAACATTCCATTAGAACTACTGATGGCCTTGGGAGAGCCAGTCATGACAAAACTCTACCATCTGGTGAGCAAGATGTATGAGACAGGCGAAATACCCACAGACTTCAAGAAGAATATAATAATTCCAATCCCAAAGAAAGCAGATGTTGACAGATGTGAAAATTACCGAACTATCAGTTTAATAAGTCACAGCTGCAAAATACTAACGCGAATTCTTTACAGACGAATGGAAAAACTGGTAGAAGCGGACCTCGGGGAAGATCAGTTTGGATTCCGTAGAGATGTTAGAACACGTGAGGCAATACTAACCTTACGACTTATCTTAGAAGAAAGCTCAAGAAAAGGCAAACCTACGTTTCTAGCATTTGTAGACTTAGAGAAAGCTTTTGACAACGTTAACTGGAATACTCTCTTTCAAATTCTGAAGGTGGCAGGGGTGAAATACAGGGAGCAAAAGGCTATTTACAATTTGTACAGAAACCAGATGGCAGTTACAAGAGTCGAGGGGCATGAAAGGGAAGCAGTGGTTGGGAAAGGAGTGAGACAGGGTTGTAGCCTCTCCCCGATGTTATTCAATCTGTATATTGAGCAAGCAGTAAAGGAAACAAAAGAAAAATTCGGAGTAGGTATTAAAATTCATGGAGCAGAAGTAAAAACTTTGAGGTTCGCCGATGACATTGTAATTCTGTCAGAGACAGCAAAGGACTTGGAAGAGCAGTTGAACGGAATGGACAGTGTCTTGAAAGGAGGATATAAGATGAACATCAACAAAAGCAAAACGAGGCTAATGGAATGTAGTCAAATTAAATCGGGTGATGCTGAGGGGATTAGATTAGGAAATGAGACACTTAAAGTAGTAAAGGAGTTTTGTTATTTAAGGAGTAAAATAACTGATGATGGTCGAAGTAGAGAGGATATAAAATGTAGACTGGCAATGGCAAGGAAATCGTTTCTGAAGAAGAGAAATTTGTTAACATCGAGTATAGATTTAAGTGTCAGGAAGTCGTTTCTGAAAGTATTTGTATGGATTGTAGCCATGTATGGAAGTGAAACATGGTCGATAACCAGTTTGGACAAGAAGAGAATAGAAGTTTTCGAAATGTGGTGCTACAGAATAATGCTGAAGATAAGGTGGGTAGATCACGTAACTAATGAGGAGGTATTGAATAGGATTGGGGAGAAGAGAAGTTTGTGGCACAACTTGAGTAGTAGAAGGGATCGGTTGGTAGGACATGTTTTGAGGCATCAAGGGATCACAAATTTAGCATTGGAGGGCAGCGTGGAGGGTAAAAATCGTAGAGGGAGGCCAAGAGATGCATACACTAAGCAGATTCAGAAGGATGTAGGTTGCAGTAGGTACTGGGAGATGAAGAAGCTTGCACAGGATAGAGTAGCATGGAGAGCTGCATCAAACCAGTCTCAGGACTGAGGACCACAACAACAACAACAACAACACAACGAAACCAGCCAAAACTTTTAATACTGCGACTCTGAGTCAGAGGGTGCGTATTTGAGGGCCACACCATCACACCGCAACACCTCATGTAATCATTTCATTTTAGAAAGCCCGCAAGGGACACGTACAGCACAAAAGCGCACACGCCAACCTTGTCTGTTGACTGACAGAGACCAACGACAGTTGACGAGGGTCGTAATGTGTAATAGGCGGACATCTATCCACACTGTCAAACAGGAATCCCAAACTGCATCACGATCCTTCTGCAGGTACTATGACTGTTAGGCAGGAGGAGAGAAAACTTGGATTTCGTGGTCGACCGGCTGCTCATAAGCCACACATCACGCCGGTTAATGCCAAAGAACGCCTCGCTTGGTGTAAGGAGCGTAAACATTGGACGATTGAACAGTGACAAAACTTTGAGTGGAGTGACATGACACTTGAACCATAACAATTTGCTGTATACTCTTCTTCATGCTTATTTTTTATTTTATCCTTGTATCTGCAATGCTTGAGAAGTATTGCCACATCAGTTACTTTGCCAGTGTCCACACTTCTAGCTGTTACAATACGTGTCTTTGGCCAGCTCCCATCAAAAGCCATTGACAAGTTCTTGTTACTGTTATTGCCAACAACAACGTCCTCAATATCAACTTCATGTTTTCTTGTGCTACATCTTCAACAGCAGACCCTATTGCAATGATGTGTTTATCAAATTTTGAGGGTGAAGCGATGAGATTTATCACACCACATCTGCATCCCTGCCCTTACCTATAGACGATAACTCATAAACCAGTCTAATGTTTGTCATATAGTTTACCTGTATCTGCAGTAACATGTGAGGAATTGAAAAAAATAACACTGTGCTTGAAATTATTGCACATCAACTGTCATTAACACGCAAGTCCAGGGTGTATATACGTTTTCAGTGTATCACCGCATTTCCACATTGTCTGCAGCACACATTCTTTTCCAAAACATCTAATAATAAAGTCAAATTAATTATATCATATTTGTTAGTCCCAGCATTTAGTTTCTTCTACTGTTCTTCAATTTCAGCTAGTTTTATTTCTGAAGCAATTTTAGGTGTAGTGGCAGCAACATCACTCAATGTATCAGTACCGGTGTAGAGGTTAGATGCTACTGGGGCGTAGACGATGACTCAGACGAATTTTGAACACTCTTTACTTTATTTCACCAATGTATATGCTTTTCAAATACGTTCAGACTAAGTCTTGGCATGTTGAAGGAAAGAAAATTCAATGATTTCACCAAATATGACTTTCACAAGAAACACATGGAATTACTTACAAAGGAAACAACACAAAAGGCGGAGAATCTATTGTCAACTGTCCTGCAGTGTAGCCAACAGGAAAGGCAATTCTCTGGTGCTCAGTTATATCTCTGGGAAGGCAAGCTGTATCAGGCATATTTCGTGTCTCAGAAACACAGTGCAGGTCTTGGGCCGCAATTTTTCAACAACAATTTTATTCAAAATACTTCTAGGCACATCATCTCAACAGTTTTAAATGGGAGACTAAATATTTGGAAATAGCATTTACACCAAAGATCGATTTTTCATCGAAGAACGTAAACCGTAGACCCTTAAGAATTAGCTATAAAAATATGTATACATAAAAAGCTAACTATGTAACTTGCTACACTCATGATGAGTCAACAGAAGATGCCGACGCCTTAGTGAGCAGTGTAGTTGGCTGTTCAACAGAAATGACAACTGTGGTACAGACTACACGAACCTCCTCTTTACAATTACTTAAACACGTGATTACACCTCCTAAACACAAAAACACCCACGGAATTTGAGAAATAAACACAGAAAAAGCTAAATGTAAAACTTGTTGCACCAGTAGGTGAGCAAGCTACGAATACAGTTCCATTTTCTGATACTAACGTGACACATACAGTGATTGAGATTTTGCGGACAGTATTTTTAAAACAAGAATAGTGTCATTATTCACACAATGCGTTCATGTGTGGAAATAATTAGGTGCTGAAAATAGCAACCAGTGACATTATTTCTAAGAATTATTAAAGTTACCTCAGGCAGTATACTAGACATGGCAAACCACATCGCTTTCATATTATGCTTGGTGTAGGTCGGTAGATCCCTCTCACAAAGAAAGTTCCATAGGTGGTAAAGTTGCACGAGGGGTCTCCAGAAAGTAGGCTCCGATCGGTCACAATTTGAAACCAACAGTGAAAATCCGATGAAGATTTACACAGATGTGTTGAGCAGCGACTCTAGTGCATAGTGAGCTCGTAAAGATGTGTAGTAAATAATGTCTCCCATCAAGTATTGATGCGCGCCGAGAGATTTCACCCGATTTCATGCAACCCACATAACGTAACTGCCACGCATTTCTTTCTTCATGACAATTGTCGGCCGCCCACTGCAGCGTTTTCAGTCGAAAGTGTTTGATCATCCGCCGTACAGCCCAAATGTGGCTCCCTCTGATTTTCATCTCTGTTCACATGAAACGCAGTCTACGAAGACAACGTTTTGGCAGAGATAACGATCTCCAGACCAGCGTGGAGAATCGGTGGAGAGCACGGGCTCTTGCCTTGTATGACGGAGGTAATGGAAAGGTGGTACCACACTACGACAATTGTCGAAGTCGGAGCGGTGACTATGTAGAGATGTAGCTGGCAGGTGTAGCTATCTCTTGCAAATAAAACATTTCTGGTTTTCACTGTGGTTTTGACCCTCCTGGAAATGGAAAAAAGAACACATTGACACCGATGTGTCAGACCCACCATACTTGCTCCGGACACTGCGAGAGGGCTGTACAAGCAATGATCACACGCACGGCACAGCGGACACACCAGGAACCGCGGTGTTGGCCGTCGAATGGCGCTAGCTGCGCAGCATTTGTGCACCGCCGCCGTCAGTGTCAGCCAGTTTGCCGTGGCATACGGAGCTCCATCGCAGTCTTTAACACTGGTAGCATGCCGCGACAGCGTGGACGTGAACCGTATGTGCAGCTGACGGACTTTGAGCGAGGGCGTATAGTGGGCATGCGAGAGGCCGGGTGGACGTACCGCCGAATTGCTCAACACGTGGGGCGTGAGGTCTCCACAGTACATCGATGTTGTCGCCAGAGGTCGGCGGAAGGTGCACGTGCCCGTCGACCTGGGACCGGACCGCAGCGACGCACGGATGCACGCCAAGACCGTAGGATCCTACGCAGTGGCGTAGGGGACCGCACCGCCACTTCCCAGCAAATTAGGGACACTGTTGCTCCTGGGGTATCGGCGAGGACCATTCGCAACCGTCTCCATGAAGCTGGGCTACGGTCCCGCACACCGTTAGGCCGTCTTCCGCTCACGCCCCAACATCGTGCAGCCCGCCTCCAGTGGTGTCGCGACAGGCGTGAATGGAGGGACGAATGGAGGCGTGTCGTCTTCAGCGATGAGAGTCGCTTCTGCCTTGGTGCCAATGATGGTCGTATGCGTGTTTGGCGCCGTGCAGGTGAGCGCCACAATCAGGACTGCATACGACCGAGGCACACAGGGCCAACACCCGGCATCATGGTGTGGGGAGCGATCTCCTACACTGGCCGTACACCACTGGTGATCGTCGAGGGGACACTGAATAGTGCACGGTACATCCAAACCGTCATCGAACCCATCGTTCTACCATTCCTAGACCGGCAAGGGAATTTGCTGTTCCAACAGGACAATGCACGTCCGCATGTATCCCGTGCCACCCAACGTGCTCTAGAAGGTGTAAGTCAACTACCCTGGCCAGCAAGATCTGTCCCCCATTGAGCATGTGTGGGACTGGATGAAGCGTCGTCTCACGCGGTCTGCACGTCCAGCACGAACGCTGGTCCAACTGAGGCGCCAGGTGGAAATGGCATGGCAAGCCGTTCCACAGGACGACATCCAGCATCTCTACGATCGTCTCCATGGGAGAATAGCAGCCTGCATTGCTGCGAAAGGTGGATATACACTGTACTAGTGCCGACATTGTGCATGCTCTGTTGCCTGTGTCTATGTGCCTGTGGTTCTGTCAGTGTGATCATGTGATGTATCTGACCCCAGGAATGTGTCAATAAAGTTTCCCCTTCCTGGGACAATGAATTCACGGTGTTCTTATTTCAATTTCCAGGAGTGTATTTCGCCATAGATTGGAAGTTACTTTTTGGAGAACCCTTGTATTAAAGGGGGTAGGACGTCAAACGGGCCGACTTGGAGCAGGAGAGGCATCAGAGGATATTTTAATTTCCAGTGTCCATATTTTTACAAATAAATTCATAAAACTTTGTCAGCATCACGAGGAAGGATTCAGGATTCACAATCATTACAATGGAAGTTCGAAAACATAAAGAAGTAATTTTTTTACGTGTGAAATTTTATCATTTATTTCACTTACTAATGGCTGCATTTGTTGCTATAGGTACACTTTTCTTCATAAGTTAGAGAGATTCTTCGATAAATTTTGCACAGCATACATACCATACTTACAGGTGTATGAAAGTCTAGAATTTATTTATATTTTAAACTTCATGTCTAGAGAAAACACAAATTTTATAGTTAATTACCTCAATTTTTTCCACAGTTTTTATTAGATTTGGAAAATTATAGAGTTTCATACACCTTTAAGTATGGTTTGTATGCTGTGCAAAATTCATCGAAGCATCTCTCTTACGTATGAAGAAAAGTGTACCTACAGCAACAAATGCAGCTAATACCAAGTGAAAAAATGATGAAATTTCACATGTAAAAAAAATTGTTTTGTTATGTTTTTGAACTTCCTCTGCTATGAGTGTAAATCCTGAATCCTTCCTGGTCATGCTAACAAAGTTTTATGAATTTATTTGTAAAAATATACACAGTGTAAATTAAAATGTCCTGCGGTGCCTCTCCTGCTCCAAGTCGGCCCTTAACACGATCATGGGGCCAACTGCCAAGTGAAACCTTATTTCAGCGGAAGACATTCCTCCGGTTGATACTTCTCAGAACGCGACACGACTACGAAAGTTGATAGATCTCCCTAACGGTTGAAAGTGGACACGTACAATAACATCACAGATAGGTATGAACGCATTAAGCCTAACGCTTCTTCTGCGGGCATACAGAGAGTTTCCTTTGGATGAAGGCTCTGGAGTTGCACGTAGTCTGTGACAGCGAGCGGGTAGTTTCCAGGAGTAATGTGCGCAAATTTCACTGGGTGCCCTCCACCGCACATGACAAGGTGGTTTGCCGAGTGCAGAAGTAGATGTGGACCTCGCCCCCTCCCCCCCTCACGTCTTTGAGCAGATTTGTAGAAAAAAAATTGTTCAAAAAATATTCACAACTACGTAGTTAAACGATATGAAAGTTTGCTTCAGAAGAGAAATGAATTAAAAGAGGAAAACACAATAAGGGCGAGCGAGTACGTGGAACATGTTGTGAGTAGCGTGGTGAAATGAATAGGTCAAGTGTACGCGAGCTCAAGGTCTCGTGCGTAACACACCAGAACAAAACTTGCGCTGCTGTGTCTAATAAAATAAATTCGCTATCTAGAAGGAGGAAGTGTAATTCTTGGCCTGTAGCCGGGAAGGGAGTGGTGCTCACCGCGGAGAAGGGGCGGCTGGGTACTGACTACAGAGAGGGGACACAGTGAGTCACTTAGCGGCACTAGGTGAGGTGAGGCGCGAACGCTCCGTGCGGTCACTCCACCACGGGCGTCGTCGTCGTAGTTTCGGCTGGCAGTGGAAACGGGCGCCGGGGCGATGCAGTCACTCCTCACGTCTCGTATTAATGGTCGTTGAGGGTCGAGAGCAACGGTCTGAAGCTTGCAGCTGACTTTTCCTTCGCGATTCGAGAACATGCGGTTACAGTCAAGTACGTGTGTAGTAGACGCGCAACGCGAAGACTATTTGTTACATTCCATCCTACGTTCAAAGCACAAAGAATTGTTAATTCGATTAGCAATTCCCTGCTTCTGGATCGATTTGTAGTGCTGCTGGACTAAACTGCTGGTGTTTAACAGTGTTTACGCGTGTGCGAGGATGCATAAACTGGCAGTTTGGAGATGTTCCGGTACGCTGCAGAACAAAAGGTAGGTAAAACTGTACTCTGATCCAGAAACACTCTAGACTAGTCGTGCTGACTAGATGAGTGAGTGATGTGGATGGTAAGTTGTAATGGCCACAGGAAACGTCTGTATTTATTGTTTCCTATACCCGCGAAGGTGAAACAGTGTTGGAATAAATATTCATGTTAATTGTGAATGTCTTCATATCTGAGATAAACAAGTGTTTGGCTGTTTTGCAACTTGGAATACAAATGAACAGTCTCGCGACATGATTGTGCGGTCCTCGATTACATTTGTGAATGTGTTATTTCTGTGAATACTTGATTTGTAATTTGTGGGCAATGTGTGGAATGGTATATTTTCCAGTACGTATTTTCGTAATTTCTTTCAGTAGATCCTTACCACCTAGCCACCTCCGCCCACAAATTTGCTAACAGGTTGACGGTCCGGTAATTTTGGCACGAAAAACGAAGTGAAGACAGTGAAAGAACTCTGCATAGTTCTGCTCTGACGAACATCTTTGTCGACCCTTATACGAACAGTCATCCGTTAATAGTAATGTAAGATTTATTTGTTTATTGTGTGGCTTTTTGACACAATGTAAAAACGATGCATTGAGAGTAGAGCGCAATATATAAGGTGTTAGGGGTATAAGTGCAAATGTAATCATCGTTTGTAGTTTTTTCGTTGCATCTAACGGTCTTGCCGTCATAACGTCATATAATTTACTACCTTATGTTATTTGCACAGTCGTAGGTGCACCACTAAGTGCAGTTCACCTGACAGCATGGACTGACCATTTTGCCACATGTCACGCTTCAACACCTTACCTGCTGCCCTGTGGAAAATAAGCATGAATGGTTTTTGTTCTTGCCACATGTCCTCAGAGATACTAGCCAACATAAAAAAATACTTTTACTTATAGTTACGACTATTATTCCTCAAATGAAGTGACTACTGATGTTGTTCAGTATACTGTCATCAGTCAGCAGTAAAGATCTGAACTTGCACTCTAACATCCGGTATCCAGTGTAAAATCTTGTTAACAAGCATCTACAACATTCATACAATCTAACGACTATGAAGTTATAGAGTTGCCATCACGAAGTCTTCTATTTTACCATCGTATGATCTTGTGGGGCATTATTCTGTAATGACATGCTTATCGGTGCTTCTCCATAATCACAAAGTGTAGATGGTTGCTTATCCCATGTGTGTAAAAAAGTTTGCACAATTGCCATCTTGGGTTCTAGTTCTGTTTAGTATAGACCACGTTTAGCATAGAAAGTCAAATTCCGGTGTTTTTGGGCGAAACACGGTATATTATTATTTTATTGATCAGTTGGTTCTTGAGTCCATTCACTACTAAGGTTGAGTTCATCTTTCGCAGTGCCCCTTGCGTTATTTTCGTTGGTCGTCTAGAGGGGAGCCTGTTACGACGTGCGTCACGGATATCTTGATGGATTGATAGGTTTTACTATCCATGATACAATTGTATTCGTTACTGAGAGCATCTATGCGTCATAGTTGAGAGCGTGGAATGTGGCTTAATACCGCCAGCCGTTTCATGGATCTTGTTCTGTTAATACCAGTAATCATTCTCATGATGTTATTTAGTTGGGCGTACATATTTCACTATACGGGCAGTTGAGCCAGATTGGGGCACAGTATTCAGAGTCTGAGAAGACAGGACCCAGAGATGAAGAATGTAGAGTGGATGCCGTTCCTCCCAGCTTTGACCACGTATCTTTTGGCTGATGTTCCCTGTTTTCATTTTTCTGGCTGATTTTGTTAGATGCAGTCTGAAAGATTGAGTACAATCAGTGGCTACCCGCGAGCACTTTCGTATTTTGTTGTAAGTGTAGCGCTTTCTAACTGTATGTTGAGTTTTCTTCTGGCGAGTTTGGTGGTGTTTGGTTGGAGTCTCCATTTGTGAAAGTGCTTTCCCACAACATCTAGATCCTCCGTTAGGATTTCTTCTTGCTATTCAATTGAGGTACATCTTGATTTTGTTTGTGGCATGTCTGTAATCTACAAGGTGAAGATAAGTGGAGGAGGGGCAGATCTCTATGGTAGACCGTTATTATTTTCTTGGGCAGCTGATGTGGATCTGTTGACTACTTGCAAGAATTGGTCGTTTATCATATTGTCGATTAGGCAAGCGGTTGTTTTGCAAGGAACTGTGTGAGGAAGGTTATGTATCATTCCTTACCCTCACACTGCAATGTAGACTTCTGATGAATCAGTCAGTGCAGATGATATTTTCAGTTTTCTTTGAAATGCTGCCTCGATGTAGGTGGTGAGTGACGTAAATTGTTCTGTGCAGCATCAGTTCGGCCGAAGCCAGCTTGTTCGCTGGAACTGCTTAAAGTAGTATTTTACTGATTCTGTTACGGACAAGCTGTTCTAGTAGCTTGCAGATCACAGATATTAGCGTTATTTGTCTGTAGATGCTAGGGCTATCAAATGGCTCTCCAGGTTTTCATACAGATCTCCGAACATTTAAATTCTCGTGATATATTGCCGGTTTGCATATTGTCTGAAATGAGCCATCCATTACTCTTTGTATATTTGCCGCAGTTTGTTAGGAATTCAGCGTGGAAAATGTGAAACCCTGGAGCTTTTTCGGTCTTTGCGTGTTTAAGCGCTATTAAGATTTCTTCGCAGGTGAAAGTATGGGAGTGTTTGGTTTCTGTGCCTTCGACTTCTATGGTTTTGAGTTCTCGTTTCAGCTTGATTGTATGCGCTTTGTCTTTTGATGCTCGAGATGTCGCTAGTAGATGTGAAGCAACGGCATTTGGAATATATTATTCCTTCGTTTGGGGGTCCGCCTCGTTACACTACTGGCCATTAATATTGCTACACCAAGAAGAAATGCAGATGATAAACCGGTATTCATTGGACAAATATATTATACTAGAACTGACATGTGATTACATTTTCACACAGTTTGGGTTGCATAGATCCTGAGAAATCAATACCCAGAACAACCACCTCTCGCCGTAATAACGGCCTTGATACGCCTGGGCATTGAATCAGAACAGAGCTTGGATGGCGTGTACAGGTACAGCTGCCCATGCAGCTTCAACACGATACCACAGTTCATCAAGAGTAGTGACTGGCGTATTGTGAAGAGCCAGTTGCTCGACCACCATTGACCAGACGTTTCCAATTGGTGAGAGATCTGGAGAATGTGCTGGCCAGGGCAGCAGTCGAACATTTTCTGTATCCAGAAAGGCCCGTACAGGATCTGCAACATACGGTCGTGCACTATCCTACTGAAATGTAGGGTTTTCCAGGGATCGAATGAAGGGTAGAGCCACGGATCGTAAAACATCTGAAATGTAACGTCCACTGTTCAAAGTGCCATCAATGCGAACAAGAGGTGACCGAGACGTGTAACCAGTGGCACCCCATACCATCACGCCGGGTGATACGCCAGTATGGCGATGACGAATACACGCTTCCAATGTGCGTTCACCGCGATGTCGCCAAACACGGATGTGACCATCATGGATGCTGTAAACGGAACCTGGATTCATCCGAAAAAATTACGTTTTGCCATTCGTGCACCCAGGTTCGTCGTTGAGTACACCATCGCAGGCGCTCCTGTCTGTGATGGAGCGTCAAGCGTAACCGCAGCCATGGTCTCCGAGCTGATAGTCCATGCTGCTGCTAACAGCGTTGAACTGTTCGTGGAAATGGTTGTTGTCTTGCAAACGTCCCCATCCGTTGACTCAGGGATCGAGACGTGGCTGTACCATCCGTTACAGCCATGCGGATAAGATGATTGTCATCTCGACTGCTAGTGATATGAGGCCGTTGGGATCCAGTACGGCGTTCCGTATTACCCTCCTGAACCCACCGATTCCATATTCTGCTAACACCCATTGGATCTCGACCAACGCGAGCAGCAATGTCGCGATACGATAAACCGCAATCGGGATAGGCTACAATCCGACATTTACCAAATTCGGAAACGTGATGGTACGCATTACTCCTCCTTACACGAGGCATCACAACAACTTCTCACCAGGCAACGCTGGCCAACTGCTGTTTGTGTATGAGAAATCGGCTGGAAACTTTCCTCATGTCAGCACGTTGTAGGTGTCGCCACCGGCGCGAACCATATGTGAATGCTCTGAAAAGCTAATCAATTGCATATCACAGCATCTTCTTCTTGTCGGTTAAATTTCGCGTCTGTAGCACGTCATCTTCGTGGTGTAGCAATTTTAATGGACAGTAGTGTAGTTTCATTAGTAAAGTCCATTCTTGTGCGCTCGATGTCTGAAAATTCAGGCTTTCTACTTTTTGTCCACTTTTGCCACCTCTTCATCATCATTTTCAAGGAGGTTTCTGCACAACTCCTCTGGGACCACCTAGGCGTATATCGCTTTCAGCAGTGTCTTCGTATAAGGTTTATGGCGCTGGCAGACCATTTGTAGCTTCTGCTGGTAAGGGGTACAAAGTCAAGCATTTGTCTAGCTCCGTAGAGAGCTTGGTGCAGTTGGCCTCCTTTAGATTCCGTTTTGGGCGAGAGATAGAAAAGGTTGGAGGGATCTGTGTCCCTACCTTTACTGCTAGTGGCCGGTGCTCGCTGTGTGCAACGCCAGGAATGTCTTTTTGTGACTAGGGACTAGTCACTGTTGTTAGCCAAAAGGAAACAGAGATAGGGATTGCTTGTGCTCCTGCCTCCGTACTGCTGGCATATTTCTAATTAACACTATGTATTCTGTGGCCTTGTTGGTCTAGCGGGTAGAGCACTACTAGAATCCGGCTCTTGAGGCTTTTGGCTCAGTCCCAGATAGGGACAGGGGTTTTTCTCGTCCCAGTCCCTCCAGGACGGCCCCAGGTCGGCTGTCTGCTACTAAATGAGTACCAGCGATTTATCCAGGGATGAAAACGCGAGCAAGCCGCTGGACTCACCCCTCCTAGTGCCGAAGCGAAGAAAGGCTTCACTTATTTCTCTATTCCGCCACGAATGTTGCTTCCAGCCGCCACGTTATGTTTACGAGCATGGTAGCCCAGAAGCCATATGAGAACGAACCTCCTCTCATCCATAACCACTAAGCCTTGCATGGAGACCATTACACATGTATGAAACAGCATACACGTTGTACGACAATAGCGCAAAGAACTGTGCCGGTTGCCCTCAGATGATGCGATGACATATTTTCTACCTGATGAGGAAGCTAGAGGCGTTCTTGAAACTTCGCCACCGTGGTATCTTCCAGAGATCGCTGTCTTACACCAGAGTCGGCAACGCGAATCGATAACGCAGGCATTAGAGAGGGCGCGCTACAGTCCATAACAACCAACGGGAGGCGCTGCAGAAGAGACGCGCTCCTACTTTACAGCAGCGCCCTCGCGCTGAAGGTCAGTATAGTGTCGAGTATGCAACAGCTCATCCCAGTTTGTGACCTCAGCTTCAGCAGACACCGTCATTTACTGGGATCGTATTAGTCGAAATCTCAGTGGAACATGTACTTGAGTTAATGTTGCACGTTCCACTTCAAGAGGACAGTCTGTGATTGTATCGATCCAGTGATGCTTTCATAGTAACTGACAGTTTTAAATATTATACTCGCTCCAGTGGCGAAGAAGTGTGTCAAGGTTACATAAATTTATATAATAAAGCGAAGTAATATTTCGAGTCTTCTGGTTTGATGAGCTTTCTCCTACAGCAATTAAAGAACCAAAAGTTATGGCTGGACGAAAGCGTTTTTGTCTGGTCACGACAGCCACACCACAGATGGTATCTGAAAGATCTCCGACTGTCCACTTACTTTCGGCTACGGCCCTACATTATCCGACTGAAGCCATATGGCATCTTAATGTCATCTCAATGAAATATTCAAAATAATTCTCGTTTGGTAATTCTCACTGCGTAATTCATTCTTTAATCTACAAATGGTTTCAGTCATAAAACGTGACTGCTGTCATATTTCAAGTAGTGAACTATCTACGTTAGCTATTCTGGCAATGAGAGAGGTTCTACCGATTAATACCTAGTTAGGTTAGAGGGAGGACGTTCAAGTTCACCTCCGAAGCGATTGCTAACTTATCTGTTAAATTAAAATTTCACTGCTTGTTTACTATTCTTGGTCAGATTTATCTATGTCCTTAACTAGACTGCAAACGGTCAGAGCGAAATTAAGTTACGGAACCCTAGAAAAACCTATACGCCGCAAATCTTCTCGTAACTTCGATTCCATACATTGTAAGATTAGTCACAGGTTTTTACTTCTGGAATACTATGCCACTTCAGGAAAAAGACTGTAAAACATGAAAGCACTGGCCAAACGGTGATCCACAATGAGGCCCACTTCAAACCCATACGTGCTGATAACGCCGTCTCGCCTTTCGCGCCAGTCCTGCTAACAACAATAAACACGCCGGCCGGAGTGGCCGAGCGGTTCTAGGCGCTTCAGTCTCGAATCGCGCGACCGCTACGGTCGCAGGTTCGAAACCTGCCTCGGGCATGGATGTGTGTGATGCCCTTAGGTTAGTTAGGTTTAAGTATTCTAAGTGCTAGGGGACTGATGACCTCAGATGTTAAGTCCCATAGTGCTCAGAGCCATTTAACCATTTTTTTAACAATAAACACGAACAACAGTAACGTATTCTGGTGGCCGTTCTACACGCAGAGAGAAGTGAAACTCTAACGATTTACATACGCGCTTATTTGGTGCGTGCGTGAATGAAGTTACTGTAACATACGACAACATTTATCGTTGCTTCACTTTTTTTAATGACACAGTGTAGTTTCACTCTTGTCATCTGTAACCATTGTACATACATTGGTAATAAATTTATTCGACTTTTCCTTTTTGGAAAATTTAGCTTTCAATTTTATTTGTGATATTCGTTATCGTCAGTATGGAACTGACTTTGATACTTTCATGGAACTTTTCGTTTTCACTGCTGTGTGGTACTAATCTGGTGATGTTCCTGTGTGATGGGAGAAACTAGTCATAAATAACGCTACACCTACGGCGATTTGTCTCTACATTCAAATGTTGTTGCCTCTGTACAGGTTGTTGTCTGTTTTTATTGTGTAATACGTAATATATCTAGTTACCCAAGGACCGCAACATTCATTGCATAGGATCTACATAAAGTGTATTAAAGATGTATCTTTATTGTGAAGTGCGTAATTCATATAATTACCCAAGATCCAGAACAGACTTAGGCTCTTAATAATGAAGAAGTGTGGGAGGTGGGACCAGGTGCAGGACCAAGGTGAATAGGCAACCCGCACTACAAGGTAAAGGTGTCTGTACAGCACGAACAACTACATGGTCTTCAATTGAGTTCATTAGAGCCCCTCCCTTCTCCCTGTATAGCACCCGGGCTATTTAGGATCTAATTTATGACCCTGTTGCGGTGTCACAGCAAATGTTGGTGTTCATTTAGGGTCAGTAGAGTGGATTTCAAGCCACTGATCTATGACCCTTATGTAAGCAAACACCGCCTGTTATTTTCAAGGTCGCCGTCCACCCTTCCCCTTTACAAGTAGCCCACTTGCTCTTGTTTTTTATTTATTGTTGTAGGGTTCCGACACGAGCATCGAATTACAGACCAATTCGTATAACTAGCAGAACAAGACAAAGATGGGAGAATATATATGGCATGGAGGCAATAAGAATCCAACAAAACGGCAAGAAACAAATGAGTGTACAGGGTCAGTGAGTAACTATTTCCACCAAGAATTGCTCCGGAAACTATTCTGTTATGGGACAAAAGTTGTGTGGGACAACAGGGGCCATAGGTGTGTTCGCTTCACAGATATGAAGGTCAACTTCGTTTTTTTTTAAAATGAGGTGCTATAGTTTGGTACTGACTTTCTGATAGCCACTATAGAGACGAATCCAATGATGAGCTGCAGTGAAGGTCAACGAAGGTCACAAAGTTGGCATGAACGCTCCGTTTCCGCATTACGACAAAGACTGCACAGTTTCTCTGCATGTCCTGACGGTTTTATACGGCCTCCACTGCTAGTGCTGCCACCTGCCCTCTATGAGTGGTTATTGCATGTTGATGTCTAACATGTAGCGGTGGTCACATTAACGTGACTGGACGTTGTATATCGCTGCGTTATCAGAGAAGGAAGCTGCGTGTGTACTCTGCTCGTATGTAAAATATGCTATCGGCAAGGAACAATCAACGCCATCTCTGCACAGTACCAATGGAAATACTATCGATGACAGTGCTGTAAAAGCAGAATTACTGAACATAGCCTTCCGAGGTTCCTTCGTCAAAGACGACGAAGTAAGTATTCCAGAATTAGAATCAAGAAGAGCTGAGTAACTTACTCCTCAGAGTAGTGAAGCAACTTAAAACACTTAGTAAAAGCAAGTCTTAAGGTCCAGAGTGTACACCAATTGGGTTTCTTTCAGAGTATCCTGATGAAGGAGTTCCATACTTAACAATCATGTGTATCCGCTCGCTCGACGAAAGATCCGTACATGAAGACTGGAAAGTTGCACAGGTCACACCAGTATTCAAGTAAACCAATAGGAGTAATCCACTAAATTACAGGTCCGTACAATTAACGTCGATGTACTGCAAGCTTTTAGAATATATATTGTGTTTGAACATTAAGAATTACCTCGAAGAGAACGGTCTATTGCCACACAGTCAATACGTATTTAGTAAACATCGTTCTCGTGAAACACAACTAGCTCTTTATCACACTAAGTGTTGAGTGCTATTGAGAAGGGATTTCAAACTTAATTAATCCATATTTCTAGATTTCCAGAAGGCTTTTGACACTGTACCTCACAGGGGGATTGTAGTCAAATTATGGAATATCGTTTCAATTATATGATTGGATTTTTAATTTCGTGTCAGAGAGGTCACTGTTCGTAGTAACTGACGGAGGGTCATAGAGTAAAATAGAAGTGATTTCTGGCGTTCCCCAAGGTAGTATTATAGGCCCTCTACTGTTCCTTCCATATATAAATGATTTAGCACACAATTTGAGCAGCCGTCTTAGGCTGTTTGTCGTCTAGTAAATCATCAGAAGATCAAAACAAATTGCAAAACGATTCAGAAAAAGATATCTGTAGATATTAAAATTGACAATTATCGCTAAATAATAAAAAATGTGAAGTCATTTACACGAGTGCAAAAAGGAATCCGTTAAACGTCGGTTAGACGATAAAACAGTCAAATCTAAAGGCCATAAATTCAACTAAACCCCTAGGAATTACAACTACGAACAACTTAAACTTGAAAGAACACATAGAAAATGTTGTGGGGAAGGCGAACCAAAGACTGCGTTTTATTGGCAAAACACTTAAAAGATGCAAAAGACCTACTAATGAGGCTGCCTACATTACACTTGTCCGTCCTCTTTTGGAGTACGGCTGCACTGTGTGGGATCCTTATCAGATAGGACTAACGGAGTACACCGAGAAAGTTCAAAGAAGACCAGCACGTTTTGTACCGTCGAGAAATAGGAGGGAGAGTGCCACTGACATGATATAGGATTTGGGGTGGACATCACCTACTGCACGTTTTTTGGAAAACTTTAGCTTGGCTTGATGAATTACCCCAAAAAATAATCCCATATGACATTATGGAATGAAAGTAAGCATAGTATGCCACCTTTTTAATTATTCTATCCCTTATGTCTGACACAATTCGCATTGAAAATAGAGATTTGTTAAGACACTTCAGCAGTTCTGTGGTGTGCTTTTCACAGTTGAATTTATTATCAAGCTGTAATCCAAAGAATTTAACACTGTCCACTTCTTCTATCTGCTTGTCATCGTATGTTAGGCATATACTCGTGGGACACCCCTTACAAGTTCTGAACTGCATGTAGTGTGTTTTTTCAAAGTTTAGTGACTAATAATTCTCTAGGAACCAGTGATTAATGTCCACAAATATTTTATTAGCTGATCTTTCTAAGACTACACTTGATTTGCTATTTATTGCAATGTTTGTATCATCGGCAAACAAAACGAACTTGGCATCTGGTAATGTTACTGATGAAATGTCATTGATGTATACAAGAAAAAGTAAGGGCCCTAAAATGGAACCTTGTGGGATGCCACATGTAATTAGTTCCCAGTTGGATGATGCCTGATAGTTTGATGCATGTCTCTTTCGTAATAACACCTTTTGTTTCCTGCCAGAGATATAAGATTTGAACCATTTTGCAGCATTTCCTGTTACACTATAATATTCTAATTTGCTTAAAAGGATATTGTGATTTACAGTCAAATGCCTTTGACAGATCACAAAATATACCAGTTGCCTGCAATTTTTTGTCTAACGAATTAAGCACATTTTCACTGTAATTGTAGATAGCCTCCTCAATATCAGAACCCTTTAGAAATCCGAACTGTGACTTTGACAGTATATTATTTAAGATGGTTATAAAGCCAATTGTACATTACTTCTTCTAAAATTTTTGAGAATGCTAGCAAAAGTGAAATTGGACGGAAATTTGATGCTATTTCTTTATCTCTCTTCTTAAACAGTGGTATTTTTTAACCACTCAGGAAATATTCCACTGATAAACGACTGGTTACACAGATAGCTTAATATGTTACTTAACTCAGAATCACATTCTTTAATTAGCTTTGTTGATATTTCATCATACCCACTAGATGTTTTTGATTTTAAAGATTTTATGGTGGACATTATTTCTTATGGGGTAGTGAGGGTCAAATTCATATTATGGAAGTTACTTAGAATGTCTGGTCTGAGGTATTCCATAGCAGCATCTACAGAACCTGACAACTCCATCTTTTCAGTAACAGTTATAAAATGTTTGTTAAAAAGTTCTGCAGCACTATACACATCTGTCGCCAATGTATCATTTACTCTTAATGCTATTTGTCCCTCTTCATCTCTGGTTCTACCGGTCTCCTCCTTCACTATATCCCATATTGTCTTTATTTTGTTATCTAATATGACTATCTTTTCCTTGTAATATATTTGCTTTGATGTCCGTATTACAGTCTTTAATACTTTGCAGTATTTCTTGTAATGTGCTGCAGCATCAACATCGGAATTGTTTCGGATTGACAGATAGAGAGCCGGCCGCGGTGGCCGTGCGGTTCTAGGCGCTGCAGTCCAGAACCGCGGGACTGCTACGGTTGCAAGTTCGAATCCTGCCTCTACAGTAATCTCTCATTGTAGGTGATAGGGCAACTTCTTCAAACGAATTCCAATCAACTGTGTCAAGTATTGTAGTGTGTCTATAAACAGGTTGCGGTTGTCATTAAAATACTGAATCGGATCAGGCCACTTGAAATCTACATACGTCTCCGTCAAGGATTCCTAACTTTACTTTATGCTGTTTTGATTTCAACCAGTTCTCGACCTCTTGAAACTCTTCTAACCAAATTTTGGAATTCAAACTGTTTGAAGGACCAGGGTACAACGAGGGTTTTTGTACTAAAACAAAGTGTTTACGGATTTCAACCTCATCAACGTCCTGATATACTGTGCTACTCTTGCAGCTGATCTTAGAGACGGAGATGAATGTATGGGCACGCCTCGAATCAGACAAAGTCTCTCTGTTAGATCTCATAATTCATCTTCCTCTCACATCTATTCTGTTTCTCTCATGCTTGTATCACTATTTCTTCCATTACTTCCCAGGCTGTTGCTCCTGTCTTTTTCCTCCTGCTACACATCCAATGCTTCCACAAATTGATGTGTGCCTGTGCTTCCTTACCTTGATATGTTTGAATTCCTCGTGACTCAGCAAGCTGTTTAGAATTGTCCTATTACACGAAGGATCATTGCATATACACGACTGTGGTAAAAACTTCGACTCACTCATTCACTATCTTTTTTATACACTACTGGCCATTAAAATTGCTACACCACGAAGATGACGTGCTACAGACGCAAAATTTAACCAACAGGAAGAAGATGCTGTGATATGCAAATGATTAGCATTTCATAGCATTCACACAATGTTGGCGCCGGTGGTGACACCTACAACGTGCTGGCATATGGAAAGTTTCCAACTGATTTTTCATACACAAACAGCAGTTGACCGGCGTTGCCTGGTGAAACGTTGTTGTGATGCTTCGTGTAAGAAGAAGAAATGCGTACCATTACGTTTCCGACTTTGATGAAGGTCGGATTGTAGCCTATCGCGATTGCGGTTTATCGTTTCGCGACATTTCTGCCCGCGTTGATCGAGATCCAATGACTGTTAGCAGAATATGGAATCGGTGGGTTCAGGAGGGTAACACGGAACGCCGTGCTGGATCCCAACGGCCTCGTATCACTAGCAGTCGAGATGACAGGCATCTTATCCGCATGGCTGTAACGGATAGTGCAGCCACGTCTCGATCCTTGACGCTTGGGACGCTTGCAAGACAACAAACAACGAACAGTTCGACGACGTTTGCAGCAGCATGGACTATCAGCTCGGAGACCATGGCTGCGGTTACCCTTGACACTGCATCACAGACAGGAGCGCCTGCGATGGTGTACTCAACGACGAACCTGGGTGCACGAATGGCAAAACGTAATTTTTTCGGATGAATCCAGGTTCCGTTTACAGCATCCATGATGGTCACATCCGTGTTTGGCGACATCGCGGTGAACGCACATTGGAAGCGTGTATTCGTCATCGCCATACTGGCGTATCACCCGGCGTGATGGTATGGGGTGCCACTGGTTACACGTCTCGGTCACCTCTTGTTCGCATTGATGGCACTTTGAACAGTGGACGTTACATTTCAGATGTTTTACGATCCGTGGCTCTACCCTTCATTCGATCCCTGGAAAACCCTACATTTCAGTAGGATAGTGCACGACCGTATGTTGCAGATCCTGTACGGGCCTTTCTGGATACAGAAAATGTTCGACTGCTGCCCTGGCCAGCACATTCTCCAGATCTCTCACCAATTGGAAACGTCTGGTCAATGGTGGTCGAGCAACTGGCTCTTCACAATACGCCAGTCACTACTCTTGATGAACTGTGGTATCGTGTTGAAGCTGCATGGGCAGCTGTACCTGTACACGCCATCCAAGCTCTGTTCTGATTCAATGCCCAGGCGTATCAAGGCCGTTATTACGGCGAGAGGTGGTTGTTCTGGGTATTGATTTCTCAGGATCTATGCAACCCAAACTGTGTGAAAATGTAATCACATGTCAGTTCTAGTATAATATATTTGTCCAATGAATACCGGTTTATCATCTGCATTTCTTCTTGGTGTAGCAATTTTAATGGGCAGTAGTGTATCTTACTCCAACATGAGACTTTCTTTAACTGTTGTGTAAGACTTCATACACAACGGTAAGGAGAGGTGGGCTACATATCGGTGTGGCAACTGTCGGGTATAGGAAAGCTGGATAGAAGCAGAAATGATTAGTGGACAATTTAAAACAACAAACAGGAGATTTGATTGTGTTTCCTCAAGCATATGAATATTCAGTACAAAAAGTGCAGCAAGAAACAGAGTGCAGCTGAGCGATGTCAATCAGGATGAAGCACGAACAATGGCGTCATAGCAAAGTGGCTCCAAGTGCGAGCGGGCTGAGAGGGTGCCACCGGCCTGCCTGTGTCGTGGTGCCAGGGGGCGTTCGTGCTACCGAGCCGCGGCTCAGCTGGCGAGCAGCGCTGGATCCGCACGCTCCCGTGCAGCCACTGTCAGCGTTGAACGGGATCTGCAGTTCCGCTGTCAACGTAGCTACGCCCGTGGGGTGCTACCAATATGTGATACAACATTAGCAACCTTTACCTCGTTCCTGACTTCTCCTTTCCGTGAACTAATTGTTTCACTACTCTTCGCATTAGTGCCAACACTATCTTTATTGGCGGTTTCTTCTGTGTCTTGTGTCAGCCTCTTTAATTTGCTATGGAAAACATATCGTCAGCTTTCTGGATTAACCGTGCCTGAATATGCTTAACTGATTCTTCGAGTTTCTTTCTTCGTTCATCATTCCTCTTCGATTCCTCGATCTTCTTAACTAATTTTGCAAATTGTTCATTGTGCCTTTTCACACTCTCATTGTTCTTCTTATGCTGCTCTTCAGTCCCGTTTGATAGTTCTTTGAACTGTTGATCACTGTTTGTGAAATGCTGTATTAAAAATGTTTGCAAATCAAATGCCTCTGGAACTTGACTACATTAAATTTGCAGTTTTTGAGTAACAAATAATCATTTCCAGAAATTCTTTAGTCAATAAAAAGCCTGTATCCAGATACCAGGAGGGGGCAAAGTTTTCGTATAATATGATATTCTTCCAGATAGTGTGTTCCACTATTATTCTCTTAGGCCAACAAAAGATGTTCGTATGAGTTGAAGACTTATTTTCAGGGAGTAAAGGGAGACCATCCCACTATATGTGCTTTTGCTGAAATACGTGAAAAGATGATGAAAGAAGCGTGGGCACTGGGCACTGACAAAGCATGATGGTGATCAAGCATCTCCACCTGCTGTGCTTCAGCGTCATGGCTTGGCGGTGTTTTGGCAAGCAGGACAAGACACGGTCTACAGTGTCGACAGCAAAAAAGGCAATTGATATGTTCAGGTCTTAAATGTTTTTAAATACATTCTCTTACATGATGTTACGAAAGTCACTTGGTTTATGTTGTTCTGGCTTACGAAAGATCTTAACGGGTCTCAACTTTCTACGTGGCCAGGAAGAGAGGCAGGTTCACATCATCAAGAAATCTAGAAGAAGGTGACCATGAAGATTGAAGAAGGTGAAGGTGATTGCATGAAGCTACATGGTGACACACTGATAATGAAGTGAACGCCACACAAAACTTGTGTCTAACTTCAAATGTGTGAATGCCGTATTAAAAATGTTTGCAAATCAAATGCCTCTGGAACTTGACTACATTAAATTTGTAGTTTTTGAGTAACAAATAATCATTTCCAGAAATTCTTTGCGACACTCTACCCGCTGTTTGGTAACCACTGGTTTCGGATGCTACCGTGATCAGTGAAGCTGTAACATTAACCTTGGTCATGATTTATGTTGCTAAGTTAGCCCTGCTAATTTACATATTAATCTTCCGTCTTCTACGTTCGTTACACACTGTGAATTTTCTCTCCACGGTTCACAAAAAACACCCTGCTGAATACTTTCCTGTTGGATCTCCATGTTCAACCCGCTATGCGCTGTTAATAAATTACAAGATAATTCTCTCCCAACTTCGTTCAACTTTACTAGACCTCTCGTTCGCGCACGCCTTACCTTCGGCATGCGGTAGTAAAACTAACTTTCAACATTCCTAGCACGTGAACACAACCTACAAAATTCGATAAACCCACATACACAACACAATAAATCCCTTCAAAATACAAAATATACACTGATAAACACTTCTTAAAGTCCAACGATGATCATGAATCAGCATAACGAGTGGCTGATATCAACCACCTCATCTTGCTCAAAGGAAGTACGCGTGTTACTTATGCGCCAGCAACTTCTTGATGTTTTATCTTCGTTAGTTCAATGATTATTAAGGTTGTAATGACGATTCTTTCTGCACTGTTGTGACTGTCGAGATAAAGGCAAAATTTTAACTGGAGGCGAAAGTCCTAACTGCTAAATCAGGAGATTACAAGTGAACGAAATCTTGGCCAGGCATCACCATTTCTTTATATGAGGTTATGGTTGAGCCATCGACACACCCATGTGGATGTCAGAATGGTTTGTACTTGGTCACTTTTCTGATAGTCAGATCGCTCCCCATAGAATCACTTGAACTTAATTACAAGGGTTATGCGACGAATAACTTAATGAATGTAATTTATTAAAGAAGGGTGGCTCTAGCGTACATGGATGCAATAACTCATAAGATGATGGTCATTATGAAATCCCATCTATTACAATTTGCTGTGGAGTTCAAGTTAAACAAAGTGCATTCCTTCAGTATTAACTCAAGTTACAATGGAATTAAAATATGAATACCTTGGCAAAGGCTGAGTAATGAGGATAAGGTGAAGATTTAAAAGACAACGCAACAGTGATTACCGAATGTTAATCAGAGAGGAGAGAACGAATTACGGAAAGTATCATGTATGAAACCACTATTTTGATAGAGCACTTGTTGAGTTCGAGACTTATACTAAACATACTCGAATTGCAAACGTAAAAACCCTAACATCAATCTGATAACTGTGCGTACATCCTATCGTTTTGTTTACTAACGCTACATTTGCTCATCATACGTAGCATTGTCAGTGTCTGCGATTTGTGACAGAAAATTCCATGTCGTCTGGCCTGCAGTGAAGGCTGCTCTCCCTCAGAGCTCGGAATCGAAAATCCTCTCTTGGCTGAAGCATTCCCCGGCGAGTCGCGGATGGAAGTAACTTCCACAGAGGACTCCCAGAAAGAAGCAAACTTTATCTTGTTGTGTGTAAGCCTTTTGCACGGTTTGGAGGACCGATGACAGGTATTCTTCCAGATGCCGACCGATTAGGGCCGTTCTAATAACGCAACATTATCCATTCCATACTCGGTTTAAACATAATTAACAAGTCGTGTGGGTTGTTGGTGCTAGAGTTCAGAAACAAGAAGCTTGTGACTCCCACCATCTGCCAAGTCCACATTTTAGCCAACCAGGCACTCACCACGTACGCACAGCTATGTCTTTTCCCCCACTCTAGACATTACTCATATTATCCAATGGCAGCTACCGTTACTATTTCTTAGCACAGTCAACTACAAGGCAACTGACTTGCTGCCAGCCTGGCAGTTGTGTGTGATGCATTCTTAAACATAAAAGAGCCGGATGGCTTCTCGTCTCACTCCACTTCAGAGATGTTACGCTTGCACTGTCTCGAGCACAACGTTTCGCAGAGAGCATGGCCCTGCGATACTGACCTTCCTGTCACTGTGTGCTCGTAGCTGGTCTCCTTGGTGCCAGTCGATTATCCACGTTAAAAGTACGATACACTGGTTTACCATTATTTAGCACACAGAACAAATGGCGCTTCTTTGGCGGAGTTCAGCCTCACTAGCTGTATAGATCACATGGAGTTTTTTCTTTTTTCAAGATTCAAATTCGGACCAGTTATAGTGTGTGCTGCAGATCGCCTCAAATTCAACATGCTTCAGGAGAATTACTGCAGTGTCGCCATTTTGCAGTATTTTACGATGGCATTATTTTTGTAATATACTTAAATACATACTCAATAATAACTCCAAGTATTTTTTCTACATCACCTTTCCTACGACCCAAAAAATTGTCAAGAAAACGCTTTTTTGGGCCATTACGGTGGTGTTACTCTTTAAGTATCCTTTCCAGATATCCAAACTGCAAATTCCATTATTTTTGTTTCTTGTTCGGCAGCAAATTCATCTACTTCAGTAGATATATACCGAACGCTCTGAACATATGGATGGATCCCTTCTCGTCAACCAATTTTTGGAACGTTTCAGGTAGGCCCCCTTCTGTGGAGTCACGTAATCTGAGACTTCAGGGCGTCCTCCTTAGCCCTAGTTCTTTAGCGATATCTTCCTGCTTATCGCCTAGCTCATTAGCAAGTTCATTGGTAATATCTTCCTACTTTAATGACGTTTCCGTCTGCACATTCGAAATCTCGCATGCACAAGTCAAGACGATGTGCTCTGTAAGAGCCATTTCGTCTGATTTTTTTAATAATTCCTCTAATGGGCTCATAGATCTATTCTTTCGCAGTACCATTTCTTCACCAGCATTGTGTGATTCTGCCATACTTGCTAACTGCTCAATATGTCGACTCGTCAGATCGACAAATTCATCGCCATCTGCATGAGAGCCAACATATCCAGTGTATCAGATCAATAGTTATTGTTTCCACAGTCATAATCATACTAATGGATAATTGAATTTAAAAAAAAATATTACTTTGTGTCCACAGCAACAACTACAGGAAACTCCCAATGCAACTATTGCAAAATGAACTTCATGTATTTGACAATAAAATAAATGCAAGCAAATGAATGTGACGACTATCCATATAGTTAGCGCTGTTCATGGAGCCATTAAGCTTGTGCGTGATGGATGGTCGAAGTTCGTAACTCTTATTCTCAATAGATGGTCGAAGTTCTCACTGTTATTCTCAGTAATCTGTAAATATAAGGACCGACCAAAGATTTCTGTCTGAAGACACCGCCGTAACATACACTACTGGCCATTAAAATAGCTACACCACGAAGATAACATGCTACAGACGCGAAATTTAACCGACAGGAAGAAGATAATGTGATATGCAAATGATTAGCTTTTCAGAGCATTCACACAAGGTTGTCGCCGGTGGCGACACCTACAACGTGCTGACATGAGGAAAGTTTCCAACCGATTTCTCATACACAGACCGCAGTTGACCTGCGTTGCCTGGTGAAACGTTGTTGTGATGCCTGCTGTAAGGAGGAGAAATGCGTACCATCACGTTTCCGACTTTGATAAAGGACGGATTGTAGCCCATCGCGATTGCGGTTTATCGTATCGCGACATTGCTGCTCGCGTTGGTCGAGATCTAATGACTGTTAGCACAATATGGAATCGGTGGGTTCAGGAGGGTAATACGGAACGCCGTGCTGGATCCCAACGGCCTCGCATCACTAGCAGCCACGTTTCGATCCCTGGGTCAACAGATCAGGACGTTTGCAAGACAACAATCATTTGCACGAACAGTTCGACGACATTTGCAGCAGCATGGACTATCAGCTCGGAGACCATGGCTGCGGTTACCCTTGACGCTGCATCACAGGCAGGAGCGCCTGCGATGGTGTACTCAACGACGAACCTGGGTGCACGAATGGCAAAACGTCATTTTTTCGGATGAATCCAGGTTCTGTTTACAGCGTCATGATGGTCGGAACCGTGTTTGGCGACATTGCGGTGAACGCACATTTGAAGCGTGTATTCGTCATCGCCCGGCGTGATGGTATGGGGTGCCGTTGGTTACACGTCTCGGTCACCTCTTATTCGGACTGTAGGCATTTTAAACAGTGGACGCCACATTTCAGATGTGTTACGACCCGTGGCTCTACCCTTCATTCGATCCCTGCGAAACCCTACATTTCAGCGGGATAACGCACGACCGCATGTTGCAGGTCCTGTACGGGCCTTTCTGGATACAGAAAACGTTCGACTGCTGCCCTGGCCAGCACATTCTCCAGATCTCTCACCAACTGAAAACGTCTGGTCAATGGTGGCCGAGCAACTGGTTCGTCACAATACGCCAGTCACTACTCTTGATGAACTCTGGTATCGTGTTGAACCTGCATGCGCAGCTGTACCTGTACACGACATCCAGGCGTATCAAGGCTGTTATTACGGCCAGAGGTGGTTGTTGTGGGTACTCATTTCTCTGGATCTATGCAACCAAATTGCGTGAAAATGTAATCACTTGTCATTTCTAGTATAATATATTTGTCCAATGAATGCCCGTTTATCATCTGCATTTCTTCTTCGTGTAGCAATCTTAATGGCCTGTAGTGTATATGGAACGTAGCACGACTGCGATGAACGTATATAAACACCGACATGTACGCATGAGATTAGTGTGGGATGCGTGTCCTTCTGTCGTGTGTGCGGTAATGGCGACATTATTAGCAAGTGTATCCAAAGAGGACTAACATGCTATTATTCTTTTCTTCGTTGCCGAAGAACATCGGTAGGCATTCATCAAAGAATGAAGATAGTCTATGGGGCAGCATGTCTGTCCAAAACCATCGTTGTTGAAAACCGCGATAAGGTCTGCTGTCACTTGACGATGACGCACCTCCTCAATCGCAAATGTCGCAACGCAGAAGTTACGCCATTTCAAGTGGGATATACTCGAAAACCCACTTTCTAGTCCTGATCTCTTCCAACGTTATTGTCACGTTTTCTATGCCTTAAAAATCGCTTTAAAAGGTCGACGATTGTCCACACAGCAAGGGACGGTGTTTCACCGCGTGGGCACGTTTAACTGCGTGCGTCGGCAGGCTGACTGCCTCAGTGCTCACGGCTATTTTACCTGTTTGGCATACCAACTGTCGGCTGTCCGGCCTTCGAACGGATCACTCCCTGTTCCGCTGTATGGTGAACTTCGAACCAACTGAGTAGAGTGATGTATTGGCGCAACGATAGACCAAGAATTAACAATTATATCTGACCTTGATTTCAGCACTCCACTGCTCTGATAGGCGTTCTTTCCTTTGCGGATGGATGTTTTGCTTTATGATATTATCTCCATGTATCTGCCCTCGCGTCCGTCGGCCGTCGTAATTTAATATATTATTTATTGGTAACGTTAATTGTTGCCGACGTACGTGGTGGGCCTTAATCACGATGGTAGTTCATTTTAATTTTGATTTACAATTAAACGCTTTTGTGAAGTTCTCTTTTTTTTAACAATATTGATCTTCAGTGGAATTAGACTTGTTGAATTTTAAAACATGAGTATATAAGTTGAACAATGGAATTACAATTGCGGCCCACACACGCGCGAGAGTATTTCTTCTTACCTCCGTTAACCGTTGCACTGTAGTCGGAGTCCTGGCTCTGGCTCTCGGCTGTGGTACTGAAAATAAGAATCTTAAAGCTACGTATTTTCTGCAACGTCGGTCGGCTGTGGAGAAAAATGTATATTATGTTAACAGCGGGCGAGTTTTCCGCTTCCGCTAATTTTTCATAAGTTAATATCGCCACGTAATGGCGTCGTTGGCTGCATCGGCCGCTGCGATTGTTGCACTGTAAATTACTCGAATGCAGGTTAATTCAAGGAAGGCGGACATGAAATCGGGATCACCTCTTACAAATTAAAAGTGAACAATAATATTAAATCAATATATTATCAGCTTAATTAGTACAAATATGCTTACATTTGCCAGCAATCGCAAGATGTCCGTCTACACACAACCAAGACAAGAGAAGAAGTGAAGACGACTAAAAAATTAACAAAAGAGCGTCTCTTGTCTCTTTAGATAATTTTGTTATATTTCTTTTCCCTAGAAACTTACACTGTGAAATTATTATAATACGGGTACATGAGAATAATATATATTATTCAATTTTTAAATGTCCCTTCTTTATAAATACTGTTTTTTAAGTCTTTTCGTATTATTTCACTGGGGACGCTATACTGTTTGAATAACTGCATGAGAAACAAAAAAACCTAAAGTATTGTACATACAATAATAATGTGATAACGCAAAATTTGCTTCCACACCGGCTGCATCAATAAATTGAAACTGTCCTGTCATGTACTAAGCAGAATGTACTAACGTCTCTTTAAAGCTGTACAGTTTATTTTTCTATAATTGCAGCTGTGCCAAGCCACACGTTGCTATGGCTCATTCTGGTTAAATACAAATGAAAAAACAAACAGACAACATACGTTTCTAATTAGTGTGATACATGCCCTTATCTTCTTCCACCCGCTGCCTCTACCCAATTCCTCTTCCCTCTCGTTTTGTCCTTCAACTGCTCCTCCCCGCACTCTCTGTCCATCTCTTTCCCCTCTCTCTGTCCCTCTTCTCCTCTCCTCTCTCTCTCTCCATCTCCCCTTTCACCCGCTTCCCCCCTTTCTCGGTCCATCACTTCCACCCCCTTTCTGTCCATCTCCACCTTACCGCTTTCTACGTCCATTTCCTCCCATCCCTCTCCCCGTTTCCTCTTCCCCCTTCTTTGGAGGTGTAAGATTTTCACACAAACGAACATTTACCTTTTTATATAGATCTCCCCTGTAGTTATTCGTTAATTAGTATTACGCCTCTTTAATGTAGTCTAAGAGACCGGGGGAAAAAGTAGTTTCACAACACCTCTCGTGTTCTGATGCTTGTTAACATAGCTCTTCTGTTCTCATCCGCCGTGGTGTACGGACGTATTTTTGTTCTTTATGTGTCGAACAACTAAAAAGTCGATAGCTCGTGAAAGAAAAATATTTTATTTCTACGAGCGTCTAATACACCTACACCCATCATGAACCACTGCAGCGAAGCTTCAGTTGCACGGGAATATTCCTCAAGAAGACGACCTCTGCGTCTTAATCGGCATGTCGTTCTACGGGAGAAAAAAAGGTTATTTTCATTAATAGGAGAAGAACTTTCAAGATGAATTATTTCGAGTTCATGTTCCACAAGATTGAGAGTAGTCCCTATCGTCGTGTCCTGGATGGTGTTTGTGTAAAAGACCAAACTTTACCAGCTGACAGGCGTTGCTATCGCCAGGCGCTGCTGAGTACTTTGCTATCATCATACCTTCCTCTCTCGTCAAACTGATTTTATTTTTATAGAGTATATAAAAAAACGCACGCATGTGAACGCAAAGTAGTTTCAAAATTTCAAAGCAATAACTGAAGAACATTCGCGGATTTACGATGTCGAACAAAGGAATATTTATATTTTTATTTATATACGTAGATGTAAATGTTCGTGAGTTGAAAATCTTAAATCTCCAAAAATCTTCAGCGATTGCTTTGCGATTGGGACACGACATTGCATTCGAATACTCGCATTTTTTTTTTTATATATACAGGGTGATTTATAATTAACTGTTCGCACTTCGAGGCTGTAATGTATGCTTCGAAATGAAAGTAAAATATGAAATAAAGTTTTGTCTGAAATTGCATTATTTCAGAATTATGCAGTAGAGGAGGGATAGCAAATTCTGAGAGACTCTCTTGCCTTCTGACTGAAAGGTGCAGAGGCACCCACGACAAAGCAACGTCTGTCGATATACAGGGGAACACGACAGGCCAAGAGCAACTACCTACTACAAAAGACTTTATGCATCGTATCTCGGAAATAAGACAGTTTCAGGCAAACCTTCATTTAACATTTCACTCTTATTTTGATCCACATATTACACTCACGAAGGGTGTGTTGTTACTTTTGAATCACCTTGTGTATCTACTGGAGCGCCATATGGTCTATAAATATACAGGGAGAAAGAAAAATCGACACTGGGAGGTTGGCATGTGATTGCTAAGCCAGATTCAAGACGAGTTTATTTAGAAAAATCAGATTGGGTGCATTTTGAGAACACACATATGTAAACGAGGAGGTGGCAACCCCATCACAATCTGCAGTGCATCGGAATACAGACGAACTTGTATCACGCATGCTATTGCAAGTTAATTGTAGCTCACTCAGTAGAGTGCTGGGACATGAAACCTACAGGCACATTTGAGCAGTGGTTCAAAGCCTGAACAGGTTTGTCTTTTATTTTTAGACGTTCGTTCTGTAGTTTTCGTTGTTGGCATGTGATTGCTAAGCCAGATTCAAGACAAGTTTATTTAGCAAAATCAGATTTGGTGCATTTCGGGAACACACACATGTAAACGAGGAGGTGACAACCCCATCACAATCTGCAGTGCATCGGAATACAGACGAACTTGTATCACACCTGCTATTGCAAGTTAATTGTAGCTCACTCAGTAGAGTGCTGGGACATGAAACCTACAGGCACATTTGAGCAGTGGTTCAAAGCCTGAACAGGTTTGTCTTTTATTTTTAGACGTTCGTTCTGTAGTTTTCGTTGTTGGCATGTGATTGCTAAGCCAGATTCAAGACAAGTTTATTTAGCAAAATCAGATCGGGTGCATTTTGGGAACACACACATGTAAACGAGGAGGTGACAACCCCATTACATCCTGCAGTGCATCGGAATCTACAGAGGAGCTTGTATCACCCAACCTTCCTGCAAGAGTAATTGTAGCTCACTTAGTAGAGTGCTGGGACTTGAAACCCACAGGCAATTTCGAGCTGTGGTTCAAATACCCAAGATATTTGTGTTTAATTTTTGAGACGTTCGTTCTGTGGTTTTCGTTGTTTGTAAGCAGGACATCACTTTATCCCATGACATTAACCTATCATATGGCAGTGGGATCCATTAAACTGTATATGTGTGTCTACTAACTGTGTAGAGCACAATCATAGGTAGTGCTGTAAAATTCATGCATGGCAGCTTTGCGATGGACTAAGCTCGTCATGTGTTGTACGATACTCTCAAATGGCGCCATCCTGGCGGCTGGAGCAACAAGAGTGCCTTAGTGAAACCGGTCATCTTCATCCACAAGTAACAGATAGAGGTAGTGGCGGGATAGATTGATTGGACAGTCTGTTCTGTCAATTTTTATTGTCGAATGAAACAACTGAATGAAAACTACGAGTTGTATATGTTAAATACCTACCCTCTCTTTTAACCGTCGTCTGGTCCATATTTGAGCCGTTTCACTAAATGTGATACAGCTGACTGACACAAGCATCTGTCGGTTACGTCAGTTATATGGATGTTTCTCATTCAGTCTCTGTGTTTTTTAATCATGGACTTTTTTTTCAGCCATTTCCGTGGCAGGGCTCCGCCCACGGTCGTTCTCGTTGCAGCTCGTTGCGCGTGGCGCCGCCGTAGCCTCCTCCTTCTGCTGCTAGGGCCAGGGAAGCAGCCGGCGCGAGGAGGTGGCACTGATGGTGACCGGCTCCCGCGCCACCTCCTCGCGCCGGCTGCGCCTTAGCCTCCTCCTTTTGCTGCTAGGGCCAGGGCAGCAGCCGGCGCGAGGAGGTGGCGCTAGCGGTGACCGGCTACCGCGCCACCTCCTCGCGCCGGCTGTAGCCCTGGCCTAGCAGCAGAAGGACGCTGACGCACTGCCATGAATTTAGGATATTTATTATCAATCAAACAAACAAACACAAACCTTCCTTCCCAGTAAAATGCAAACAGTCGCAAAAATATGGCAATGTTCCTTTCTTCTTCCCATACCTGGGGCAGAACTTTTATCAGTCTTTCAGTACATAATATATGTATGTATTGCTTATTTTAACTTTGGCGTGTGCATGGAGATAGATAGATACCTGCTTGCATGCTGGGGAAGGGGCTATCCTCTGAAGGAGGATAACTTTACTTCACCTAGTAAAATTGCTAGAGACTCGTTTCCCTCAGAAGAATAACTGGATAACCAATTTAGCTAACCATCCATTGGTGTCAGTTGAACGAAAAAATGAACTGGTTCACTCAACAGAAAAACTAAACGATAGTTTTATTTGAAAATAAAGAATGAATGGACAGAACACTACTGGAATCTGTCGAATATTTATTTCCATTCGGTGGCTGCTAGAGACTGGTTTCATGAGAGAAACATGAATGAATAATAATCCAGCTGATATTTGAAACTACAACATATCGATTCGATTTTCTCCATTCTGTTGTTAGCATAGACTGGTTTCACGCAAAGTAATGAATGAATAATTCAACCGATACATAAAGCCACAACCAAATGAGATGATTGTTTTCCAACCAACTGAATCAGTTGTTTTCATTTGGTTGTTCCATCACTAGACAGAGCTTGTCTAGATGTGCTCCACAAGCAGAGAACGCAATTCTTGAAACCGTTCACCAATTGCCTCAGTGAAGTACTCACGATATTGCAAGGCAGTTCCAGATAGATCAAAGATTGGTTGTTGAAGTGTTGCAGGATAAAGAACTGTATCCATATAATTCATTACGCCAGAAGATCGCATTCGACGAATACAGTTTTGTGAATGGCTTTTGCCGGCCGTGATGGCCGAGCGGTTCTAGGCGCTTCAGTCTGGAAACGCGCGACTGCTACGGTCGCAGGTTCGAATCCTGCCTCGGGTATGGATGTGTGCGATGTCCTTAGGTTAGTTAGGTTTAAGTAGTTCTAAGTTCTAGGGGACTGATGACCTCAGTAGTTAAGTCCCGTAGTGCTCAGAGCCATTTGAACCATTTTTTTGAATGGCTTTTGCACCAAGTAGAAGACAACAAATATTTTATAACTAACGTAATATGAAGTGACGAGTCTAGCTGCACTCGTGAAGGTATTTTCAAACTTCACAACAGCCATTATTGGTCAGAACACAACCCATATGTCACCTGTGAACGTGGTTTTTAGGCATGTCCTGCCATAAACCTGTGGGATCGTTGCAGGAGTGCTTCTGGTCCTTACCTATTTCCAGACAAGTTGAACGTGCCCCTGTGTCACACGTTTCTTTCCAGTACTTTGCCTGACACACCACAAAATGTTCCACTCGGTGTTCAGCGACAGCTATGAGTTCAGCATGACGGTTTCGAAGGAATATTCAAATAAAGCGTTTCCTGGGATATGCACAGGTCATGGAGGTCCAGTGTTCTGACCCCCCCATTCCCTGGAGTTTAATCCACTAGATTTTTATTTGTGTGGATACTGAGTTTACAGTACCCATGATTGTACATGACTAGAGAATGGATTATATGCATTATAAAAACTTTAAAATATGAATGCAACTATGCATGAAAAATGCTTCAAAATGTATGAAAAGTGTCGAAATATGCAAGATGAAATAATAAGAAAAACATGGTAATTACTGCGTACATTATATCTCGAAGTCGAACCTATGCGTATCAGTTACGAGGAAGAGCCCAAGCCTCGCGAAATATCCGTACATTTAGAACACTGATATCATTTTCTGAATACTTTCTGGTAGATGTTAGGAAGGGGGTTTTCCTGGAATTATTTTCTAAAAATTTGCAAAATGAGGACGCATACTGTGTTTCAGGACTTGTTACTTCTTTGCCATTGTTGACGGTAACAAGCGGATACCATGCGAGTCATTCGCAGCGAAACAATCCATAAGTACAGGACCAGCTTCGAGATATATGGAACACAGAGGGGCACGCTCAAAAATTCCGTAAAATTTTATTAAAAGAACAACATACAATCATGAATTTTTTTGAAAAGCATTAACTCTTAATTAATACTTTTGGACCAAAGCATTATTTGCAATTTATTTTACATTTTTCTACTATTGTAAACATAAACGACCAAGTAGTGTTCCAAATGTTCGGTAGTAAGATTGTCTTCGATCGCTCTAAACATTTTTATAAGAAGAGAAGGAGCGTTGTACGTCAGCTGAGGCAACTGGGCAGTGTTTGAATTTGGGTGCTCTGCTGGCACTTATTGTTTCTGGTAACCGTCAACCGTTCAACCGCCCCATTAATAAAACTACCAATTTGCACAAGAGTTCAGAGCCTGGGTTATTGTTTAAAATGTTTTCAAACTTTTCTTTAAGTTTTCTTGGAATACCTCCGGCAATGACGAGTTCACTAGAATAATTTTATTCGTTACCTGAATAGATTCATTCAACGCCGAATATTGGGATTCAAGCTTTTTAATACTTGCAAATATATGTGAAAAATTGGTGCTGGTCACAGCAATCTCTTTTTTAATACGGGAATCATTAAAAGCTTCTTTGCACTGGCAAACTGCCAAAGCCGTTGCACTATCGAAGTCGTTTACTACCCCTCTAATAGCCTCGAAATGTTCATTGTAAAACAACACAGCTTTAATCAACGTACACAACGAGTTACCAAAAAAGAAAAAAAAATTTGGTGCTAACGCGATTCGAACATCGGCGAGTCTGTAAACTAACGCCCGAAAGCAGTGCTTTGACTCGCCGACCTAATGTGACAACGCAGCGCAGGGCAGCTTTTATGCTAAATCTTCTCCGCCATGGTGCCTGGAGTTACAGAGTCGTTAGAGCCTGGTTTTTTACATCGCATTTTTGTTTAAAGCTATTGGTGTGTATAGGTTATCCCGGTTACTCTTGTCTTGAGTTGGAATGAGGAATCTCATACCAACCACAAAGTTCGGATTTTTTCCGCAAGTTTTTGAGGGATTCCTTTGAAATTTTGACACAGCGTTGCATTCGAACACGCGCGTGTTTTTATATAATTAACTGGAGGGCCATGCGGAATATAGAAATATCATTATAAATGATGCATTTTTATGTATTTATGTATCATTTGGCGCTGTAGTAGGTACATAAAAACACACGTTTATTAAAATGTAACATTGCGTCAAAACGTCGAAGCTATCAGTGAAGAGCTTCCGAAGATCTAAGATTTTGAACGAACGAACATTTACATTTTTTTTAAACTTCTAATTAAAACATATACATTTTTGTATTTTATGTGTCGGTGCAGTATGTATATAACATATTCGGGTGCAATGTTGTGTCAAAATTTTAAAGCAATTAGTGAAAAGATTTTGGATGTATACAATTTTGAACAAACTAACATTCACGTTTTTAGTTATACTGTTCAGCTCGTAATCTGACTAACAGAGGAATTCATTGAGAGGTAGCCATTTTAATAGGGAACTGGCTTATCGCCTGCTGCTCCGCACTAGTTTATGTAGTAATTGCATCAAAAATAATTTTATAAACATATATTAGGCCTACTGAAAACTTAATGTATTAATGAGTCATTTCTTTTTCTATGCAATTCTGACGAAGTCAATTTGTCGTGGTAACTGTTAAATGCTTTCTTTGATTTAGTTCACAAATTGCAACACCTAGACTTTTCACGCTGATTAAGCCTTCTATGGCACGGTCTTTTGCGATTGCAGTTCTAACCAACAAGGGATTCTGGTAGCTGGAATCTAGCGTCTTCGTTATCATGCCTTTTGCGTTCGTGTGGTGATATTTCCATAAAACTTTCACCACCTAACACTTATTTCTCTATATGTAACTCGGAAGTTAAATACCAATTTTTATTCATTTAGACTCTTTTAATATTACAAAATATTTACTAATAAATTTTCATCATTTTTTTCACTCTCTTGTAAGAAACAGAGATGTCAAATACAAATTTTCATAGATTTAGCTTTGAGATGGCTTTCATAATAAATTAGTTCCTAAAACTTTTCATCCCCTATTTCACTCCCAAAGGGGATGAGTTTCCCAAAACACTGAAATACGAATTTTTTATTTCTAAGTGATAAGTCAAATAGTAATTTTCATAGATGTAACTTTAAAAGTTTTTTAGTATCTCTTTAATTATGACTTATTTTAAAAAAGAATTTTCGCCCACTGTTCTACCGCTTGGTGGTTGAACTTCCAAAAATGCAGAAACACATATTTTTTAAATTTCTGATTGAAAAGCCAAATACCAGTTTTGGTAGTCGTAACTTCAAAGACAGTCTTAATTGCAACATTCTTCAAAAAGACAATCATTCCCTTAGGGATTGAATTTCCAGAGACGCCAAATACGAGTTTGTCATAGATTTAGCTTCAAAAATGTTTGCATAATGAAATATTTCCATCAGAACTTTCATCCCGTATTTCACTCCCATAGAGATTGAATTTCCAAAAACAGTGAACACGCATGTTTTTACTTCTAATCGAGAAGCCAAATTCAAATTTTAATAGATTTAGCATTAAAAATGCTTTTGTAACGAAATATTTTCATAAAACATTTCAATCCATATTTCACCCCGCTTTAGGTTGAATATTTTCCAATAAAAATAACAACCTGTAACACGCGTTCTTATTTTTTTAAAAAAATTTCTAACCGGGAAGACAAATCAGTTTTCATGAATGTAGCTTTAACAATACTTCAGTAGTTCTTTCATGTTGTTGTTGTTGCTGTTGTGGTCTTCAGTCCTGAGACTGGTTTGATGCAGCTCTCCATGCTACTCTATCCTGTGCAAGCTTCTTCATCTCCCAGTACCTACTGCAACCTACATCCTTCTGAATCTGCTTAGTGTATTGATCTCTTGGTCTCCCTCTACGATTTTTACCCTCCACGCTGCCCTCCAATGCTAAATTTGTGATCCCTTGATGCCTCAAAACATGTCCTACCAACCGATCCCTTCTTCTAGTCAAGTTGTGCCACAAACTTCTCTTCTCCCCAATAGTTCTTTCATAATAATTCATTTTTTAAACCTACTATTCCACTCATGTAGCGGTTAAATTTCCTAAAATGCTGAAACACGTATTTCTTTAAATCTTCGGAGAAACCATACACCAATTTTCGTAGATCTAGCTCTAAAATTTTCTTGATAGCTTTTTGAAAAACCTTTTATCTCCTATTTATCCCTACTGTGAAATTTCAAAAAAATCTCTTCCTTAACGACGCCTACAGTATAACATCAGCAGCCTCTGCACATATAAGGCTTATACCCTCAGTGGTTTGGCCTGAGTGACGATGAATCAGGGAGACACTCAGTCGGGACATTTCCTGTTACGTATAGAATTTACACACTTGTTGCAGTCTGGCATTAGCATTTAAACTCTTTGTTATAATCATATCTGATGTTTCTGAAGTTCGGTCATTGTAGCAACAAAGTGTAATGATTACTTCTGATCATGATCTCGTTTAGATGACCTTTCTGGCGACAAGAAAAAGATATGAAAATTAACTGCGCAAGTCACACGTACATTTTAAATCAACATGATGGGCGGACAACGTTACCCAGAGATGCAGACCCGATTTTAACACTGAAGTGGTTCGCCAGAGAGCGAATATAGCTCGGTCGCTGCGTCATTAGAGCTCAATGAATTGCAAATCAGTTTTTAAATCAAAGCAGAGGGCGAAAGGAACCAATTACCACAAATAAGGTAAGCCAATTTGTGAACATTGAATTATTATTCAAATTAGGAAAGAAGGCGCATTAAAAACTACAATATGGCGTCAACACGCGCAAATGATACGTCGGCATCACGGCTATTGAATATGGTTTGATTAGAAAGAGAAAGATACAATCTAACTTCAGAGATTATGTTACCTCCAATTAGATACATCTAATTATTGTCGCTGTAGTTATAAGTTATGCTGCATAATTAGTTCTGTCGCTGTAGGACGGTGACGACAGCACGAATGCGAAGGCAACACAAGGCAAATACAAAGTGAAACATCAGTAGAGGCATTTGTTTGGTCACGAAGATCGTGAAGAATATGAGATGGTAGGATTGGAAGCACTAGAGCTGGACAATCGTGTAGGTGAGTCGTGTTGATAACAGACGGCGAAGACGACGTTTATTCTGGTGTGGCACGGACACAGGTAGTTACGGAGCTGCGAACTAAGCTGCTTGTGAACAGGACGTGGAACCTGCGGCGGCAGGTAGAGTCAGGCAAACAGTGGACCTAGCACGTACTGACGACAATAGCGTCACTGTGCGACAATGCGCCGCTGTGTACTTTGTCGTGGATTCAGCGACTGGCACGCTGGAGTCTGTCAAAGAAATGGAGTCAACGTGGCGGACAGCCGTGACGAAATGGGGACGTTCGTCACTGCAGACCAGAGTGAACAGTTAGTTGGTGACGGCTATCTGCACATTGACTGGCTCAGCAAATATGAATGTGTCTACGAAACTAGTGATTAGATTGTGCAGGCCAGACCGAAAAAGACGATGATACTGCAGAGGTGGTCAACAGAGAATTTTAAGCTATCAAGAAACTGAAGTAGTCTAATACTGCTACAGTGTTTGGGATCCGCACCAAGTCGGATCGAAGGAAGACATCGAAGCAATTCAGAGGCGATCTGCCACATTTGTTACCGGAAGGTTCGATCAGTAAGCAAGTGTTACAGGTACTCTTCGGGAGCTCAAGTGGGAGTCCCTGGAGGGACGAAGACATTCATTTTGAAGAACACTTCTGAGAAAGTCGAGAGAACCGGCGTTTGAAGCTGCCTGCAGAAAGATCGTACTGCCGCCAACATACACGTCGCGTTGGGACCAAGAAGATAAGATACGAGAAATTACGGCTCATACAGGGGCAAATAGTCACTCGTTTTCCACTCGCTCTGTCTGCGAGAGAAAGAGGGAAGGAAACGACTATTGGGGAACAGGGTACCCTCCGCCACGCACCATACGGTTGCTTGCGGAGTATCTATGTAGATGTAGAAGTAGATGTAGAAAAACCACCCAAGTTTCGGGAAACGTTTGATGTAATTTTCAGCAACGACAGTGAAACTGATCCTCCCAGTGATATCTATGCAAATGAAAATTATAAATTTTATATTTTCAAAAAAAAAACTGATAATGTTCTGTTTTCCGAGACAAAACGAAAAAGGAGCCAGGAGTAATAAACCAGCCTATCATAAATGTTGCTGCCAATAGTGCTGAAGTTGACGCTTGTCCGAATCATTTTGCATTTTCGTTAAAAATTAGGCAAGTGTCTCCAGAATGAGTTTTTCACTCTGAAGGTAAGCGTGCGCAGATAGGAGACATCATGGCAGATTAAAACTACGTAGCGGATCGGCAGTGGAATCGAAGACCTTTGCCTCTGATGTCTAAGTGCTCTACTGACGGAGCTAACCAAGCACGACTGACGACTCACGGTCAGCTTTGCTTTCGCCACTACCTCATGTCTTACCTTCCAGGTTTCACAGTTCCGTTGCATATCTTGCAGGCCTGGCGCTCCTGGAAGAAAGGATATTGTGGAGACATGGCACAGTTCCCGTCTCTGTGCGACACGCAGCTTTACTCTGCGAAGATGTGATAAACAAAGTCTTGTTTACTCTGTGACAATTGTAAATACTAAAACTGCAACTGGGAGGGACAACGGATCATTCAGAAGTGTTATCCTCTAAGTAAGAATTGTTGGACTGGTTTTTGTACACAGATTCTTCGTTTTTCCAAATTCGTACATCAAGCGGTTTTTTTTTTTTAAGAAAGAGATTACCTAGCAAAGTAACTGGGAGGCATCAATTACAAAATCGAGTCTATCGAAATACTGTTACAAATTTCAAGCGCGTCAGGTCAAATATGCATCACATGATCGAAAATGGAAACTTTGTGTATGGATAGGTGTCAGTTATTAATTATTTGTTATACAGGGTGAGTCACTAACTATTGGCACCAAGAATAACTCCGAAATTATGATAGGAGCTGAAAAGTTTGTGGGAGAAATGTTGCATGGGACAACGGAAGCCATAATATGACGTTTGTTTTTTGTTGCTAGGTGGGCTCGCTCCAGACATATGAAGGTCAACTTCGTTTTTTTTAATGGGATGCTATAGTTTGCTACTTATTTTCTTATAGCGGCTATCGAGACGAATCCAGTGACGTGTAACAGTAAAGTCTTTGAAGGTCAACAAGGTGGCACGAACGTCCATTTACAGAAGGTGTTCTAAGTGATGACCATTGGTATCAATGCAGTGCTGCAATCTTCTTATCATGGATAGAGTGGTATTCCTTAACTCTTCGGCACTTAAAAAAAAATTGAACTTCATATCTCTGATGCGATCCCACCCGGCAACAAAAAACCAACGTCATATTACTGCCCCCGGTGTCGCATGCAACATTTGCCCACAAAGTTCTCACCAACTACCATACTTTCGGAGTTATTCCTGGTGGCAGTAGTTAGTGACTCACCCTGTATATCATATCATATATCAACAGGTTACTGTGGTGCGTGGTCGTGGCACTGTTTGTTTCTTTGGATGCATTAGTATAAGGAACCATCAAAAAGTTTCCGTTCGAAGGCCGCACAGTCCAGGCAAAATCGCCGTGAGCACTGAGGAAAGCATCCCACCGACGCACCAGGTTTAACGCCCTTTCGGTAAACACCGTGTCCTGCTGCGTGAAGGAGTTCGTAACTGCCTGGAGCACATTCTCGTCCGACGGGACTCTTCGACGCTTTTAAGGCCGTAGGCGTGGTAATCGCACGGCTGTGGGTCGCGGCTATGTGGCGCAGGAGTTCGACAGCCTCCCAGTTGACGTAACTTCTGCATTACATTTGCGGTGTGCAGACGTGCGTTATAGTAATGCACCAGCGCCCCTTGTCGCAGTTTTCCAGAAGGGTAGTTTTCGACAGACATGCTACTCCTTACACATTCTTCATTCTGTCGTGTCCTGACATTGGTGGGAGAGGGAAAAAGGGGGGTTACTGCTCAGTCTGCGCTCTGCGCTCCCGTGCGGTACAGAGCAGAAGGCAGAAGGACAATTCACAGTGAGGGCATTTGACTGTTTTCTTCTATCTGAGCCAACACTGGTACAGGCATTTACTAGGAATGCAGGTGGTGAGACTCGGTAGGGAACACGTTCTGGAGAGTCTTGGACAAACAGGGTTCTGAAATAGTTGTTTATTGCAGACGGGACTAACTAATACACTGGAGGCTAGTTTTTGGGTTAGGTAAAGCTTATTAATAACGTCGCCATAGTTCACGTTTCCGCATTTATCATATGCTTGTAGTAAAGACACAAATGCCACACTAAACCCTTACCTGGAAATCGGTGTTTATACACCTACATCGGAGTCGCGCTACGATGCATATATGCTGCAGTGTGTACAACGTCAAATTTGATGTACATTAAAAGACGTTGTTCGCCTCTACACATATGCTACGTCACGTGAGTTATAGAGAATTCTCGCTTCCCGCGCCCGGGTTCCCGGGTTCGATTCCCGGCGGGGTCAGGGATTTTCTCTGCCTCGTGATGACTGGGTGTTGTGTGATGTCCTTAGGTTAGTTAGGTTTAAGTAGTTCTCAAGTTCTAGGGGACTGATGACCATAGATGTTAAGTCCCATAGTGCTCAGAGCCATTTGAACCATTTTTATAGAGAACAAATACGAAGGGATTTAATGTACTCATAATATAACTGTTGTCTAAGCATTTTGTATATATGTTATAGGTATCCATCAACTCTACAGCAAATCTGAGATTAGACAGTTTTTTTTTTTCCTTTATTGTGATTTCAGGGCTGTCAGCGGTACAATCCGCTGCTCTTCAACCGAGTGACATGACAACTAAGACAAGAATAATATGTTACATATATAAGGCGATAAAAAAGGGGAACATTAAACAGAGTAAGGGGAGATAATGGAGGTAAAAATACACTGACATGGGGACGTTCATGAGGGGACAATTAAAAAAGTCGTCATAAAGTTAAAAAAACACAGTTGGCGATTCTTAAAACACAAAGAAGACACTGAAGGCACATGCACATGTTAAAAGTCGGCCACAGTATTAAAAACACTCCAGAACAACACACTTAAAATCCACTTGGAGCACACACAATGAAGAATAAAAGTGCTAGGTGGAACCTGCCGAGGGAGAGGCCGGAGAGGATGGAAAAGGAGGGGTGAGCAAGGGGCAGCAGGTGAAGCGGCAGGATGAAGAGAGGAGGGGCATCAGCGGGTACATTAAGAGGCAGGAGACTGGTGGGGCAGGAGATGAAGACAAGGCAGGAGGGAGTGCAGAGACACTGAAGGGGAGTACAAGAGAGGGAGGGGGACTAGGAGGGGAAAGCCGCTCAGGAGGGAGGGAGGGGGAGGAAAGGGAGCCCCGAGGAGGAGGCAGGAGGAAGGTGGGGTTGGAGTTGGTAGGAAGGGTAGATGTCAGGGCGAAGCTCATCATCTGGGAGGGGTAGATGGTGGAAGCTGCGTTGGGAAATGAGATGGAGGGTGTGGAGATGGAGAGAGGGAGGGACACAACGGTAAAGGTGCACAACGGGCTTTGGGTGGAGAGGAAGGGAGACACCAGAGGGTGAAGGGGATCAATGCGGCGGACAATATATGGTGTGTGTATGTGTTCAAGGAAAAGGAGAAGGTGGGGGAAGGGGATGAGGTCGTAGAGGATACGTGTGAGGTACAGAAGACGAATGCGGAAGGTGAGGCGGAGCACATGGCGTTCGAGGATTTGGAGGGATTTATAGAACCTGGGAGGGGCAGAAATCCAAGCTACGCTGGCATAACAGAGGATGGGGCAGATCAAGGATTTGTAGGTGTGAAGGATGGTGGAAGGATGCAGACCCCATATCTGACCGGAGAGGAGTTTCAGGAGGCAGAGTCTGTTGTGAGCTTGGTTTTGGATGGTAAGGAGATGGGGAGTCCATGTGAGGTGGCGGTCGAGGTTGAGGCCAAGGTATTTGAGGGTAGGAATGACGTGGATAGGTCGGCCATAAATGGTGAGGTAGAAATCATGGAGACGGAAGGAGCTGGTGGTGTGGCCTACGATGATCGCCTTGGTCTCGGAGGGGTCGATACGGAGGAACCACTGGTTGCACCAAGCGGTGAATTGGTCAAGGTGGGTTTGGAGGGTATGTTGGGACCATTGAAGGGTAGGATAAAAGGCTAGGAAGACGGTGTCATCAGCAAACTGGAGAATATGAACAGGCAGAGGAGGTTTGGGCATATCAGCAGTGTACAGGAGAGAGGAGAGGGGAAAGGCCTTGGGGCACGGCGGCAGAGGGATAGAAAGTACGGGAGTTGGAATTGTGGATAGTCACATAGGAGGGACGATGGGAGAGAGCAAAGGTCTGGAGTCTGAAGAGGAGCCAGGGATCCAAGACACGGTTAGACAACAGCAACGGCGCAGTCCAGATATATTCCACCATCGCAGACATTTGGCCGCTGTAAGACGCCGCGAGAGCCATTTTCTACAATGTGAATATTATTATGGAGAGAAAAAATCGCTGCATTTTGTCTGTGGTACGGTTCCTGGATATTTCGACGCTGTCGTATGTCCCCGATTTGCCACAGGACGCAGCAAGTCGTCCGACGGGAGATAATGTTGGTAACAGCTTGCGTGGATAGGTAAGCCTTACTGCAGGCAGAGGTCGCTGTCGCGTCTCCCCACGGCGCACTTTTTGATTTCATATGCAGCTTATGTTGCATAAGGCCAACGGCCTTGCCGCAGTGTCAACACCGGTTCCCGTCAGATCACCGAAGTTAAGCGCTGTCGGGGTGGGCTAGCACTTGGATGGGTGACCATCAGGTCACGCCGCTGTTGGCAAGCGGGGTGCACTCAGCCCTTGTGAGGCAAACTGAGGAGCTACTCGATCGAGAAGTAGCGGCTCCGGTCTCGGAAACTGACATACGGCCGGGAGAGCGGTGTGCAGCCCCCCTTATCCGCATCCAGTGACGCCTGTGGGCTGAGGACGACACGGCGGCCGTACAGAAGTTACAGTCCGCTATGTTCGCTAAACATAAAAGCTGCAGTCGATTTTTTTTAATATATAAACACTTAATTGCCACAACTAACACGAGAGCATGAAGCAAAAAATGAAATTTTATTTTGATATTATTAGCGAGAACAGGTTTTAGCACAGCAGTCTTTGATATCACAAAAGTACAGTTCCCCACAGTCGTTTAACGAACAAAGTAAGAGCATATGGACTATCAGACCAATTGTGTGATTGGATTGAAGAGTTCCCAGATAACAGAACGCAGCATGTCATTCTCAATGGAGAGAAGTCTTCCGAAGTAAGAGTGATTTCAGGTGTGCCGCAGGGGAGTGTCGTAGGACCGTTGCTATACACAATATACATAAATAACCTTGTGGATGACATCGGAAGTTCACTGAGGCTTTTTGCAGATGATGCTGTGCTGTATCGAGAGGTTGTAACAATGGAAAATTGTACTGAAATGCAGGAGGATCTGCAGCGAATTGACGCATGGTGCAGGGAATGGCAATTGAATCTCAATGTAGACAAGTGTAATGTGCTGCGAATATATAGAAAGATAGATCCCTTATCATTTAGCTACAAAATAGCAGGTCAGCAACTGGAAGCAGTTAATTCCATAAATTATCTGGGAGTACGCATTAGGAGTGATTTAAAATGGAATGATCATATAAAGTTGATTGTCGGTAAAGCAGATGCCAGACTGAGATTCATTGGAAGAATCCTAAGGAAATGCAATCCGAAAACTAAGGAAGTAGGTTACAGTACGCTTGTTCGCCCACTGCTTAAATACTGCTCAGCAGTGTGGGATGCGTACCAGATAGGGTTGATAGAAGAGATAGAGAAGATCCAACGGAGAGCAGCGCGCTTCGTTACAGGATCATTTAGTAATCGCGAAAGCGTTACGGAGGTGATAGATAAACTCCAGTGGAAGACTCTGCAGGAGAGACGCTCAGTAGCTCGGTACGGGCTTTTGTTAAAGTTTCGAGAACATACCTTCACCGAAGAGTCAAGCAGTATATTGCTCCCTCCTACGTATATCTCGCGAAGAGACCATGAGGATAAAATCAGAGAGATTAGAGCCCACACGGAAGCATACCGACAATCCTTCTTTCTACGAACAATACGAGACTGGAATAGGAGGGAGAACCGATAGAGTTACTCAAGGTACCCTCCGCCACACACCGTCAGGTGGCTTGCGGAGTATGGATGTAGATGTAGATGTAAAGTTTTACCACTCTGATTTCGATAAATTATTTACGTCACTGAGATTGTAATAAATGCCCATGTCCACCTGAAAATGACATAATAAAATCCACAATTCTCCTCTGAGATCTCCGGGAAGCTGAAAAAAATCATCTTAATGTACCATTACATGCCCGCTTAGTTGCGGGAAAACTGCTTTCATTCAATTATAATTTGAACTCGACGCGGCAGCTGCTCCCGCGATCGCGGCGCAGATCTGCTTCATGAAAAATTCTGAATATGCTGAGAACGGCTAAAAATGTGGAATGAAATACTGGGAAGGCTAGCAATAAATTATTACAAATGTTTTTAACAATTTCTATATTAAAAAATCAACATAAATTCAAAGAACACACCCTTTTTATACATCAGCCTCCAATGGCGTCTTTCTCGAACAAACAACAAGCATTCAAGCGAGCGTCACAGGCTCTTACAACTTTGACGACTACAAGAAGGCAGAGAGAGTAACATTTAAGCCTCCACTATTTATAATCAATTCAGCACGCTAATAAATACCTTTCTCAATTTTTCCAATTATCATTGTCTGCTTCGATTTCCACACTCGGCGACCATAGACGTTATTTGCAAAATATAGATACATAAATATTGCACAAACATAAAAATGAAAAATGATTGTTCCCTTTTTTACAGAGTCTACATAATCCACAACCTTTCATACAGAAACGTAATAATAATACACATAAATGTTTTTTCACATATATTACACCGATTTTGCAAATAACTTGCCAGGAGACGTCACATCGCGATTAGCTCGTTCCGAAGTTTATACAGTTTATTGATTAATTCAGCTGTGAAAGCACTTACGTAGTTTAGACATCACAATGTCCCCTGACAGCATATGACTAACATTGGCAAATGTTTGTTAATATGTTGCCATTGACCTCAACACAGTCACTGTATACCACTTTGTGTTTCGTACATAAAGTTCATTTTATTCACCATGTCACACGGTAGTTTATTTACACTGTCCAATATGTTCAAGAGAAGTGCATGTCGCTCCTCCACTTTTGCGAGTTAACCGTATACCTAGTCCCAGGATTACTGCAGTTTTGGGTCCCCCGTTCGGGCTGTGTGCGTTCAGGAAACGTGGGAAAACTGCGCCGGAGCCATGGTCATCTCGCTTGCTTCGCAGTTTAACACAGTTCTCTCTTTGTTCACGAATGAAGTTCGACACTTGTCAAGCGTTCACAATTGAAGTACAAAACACGAAAGTTTTCCGCCAAAAATGTTAAAATTCGGTCCTTTTCGACACTGTACGTTTATGAAGTGCCACATCAGTGGTAATTCTCAAGTTTATGTTTTAGGGAGAGTACAATATTATTCATTAAATAATTGAAAGTAGTGTTATGACTTGGCCTCGATATTGTTGATTATAGACATTCTGCCGGGGCAATGTACTCGTGCAAGTTTATATTGCTAATATGAAGGAAACATCTAACATATAGTGTCTAATAGGTTCATAGTTTGAGTTCATTACTGGAATGGGTTAAAGTGTTTGTCACTTGTAAGTTCATATTACAAATATCATTCTGATGTTTAGTTCATAGACAGTGGGGTTTAAGTTCGACAAAATGTTGACAATGACATTGGACGGGTGGGGTGAGGTCAGTGTTGTGTCCCGGAGCGTCGTCTGGGACAGGATGTCTCAGCGGCCCTCGGGATCGACGCCGCGTACTCCCAGAAGCAGCGACGGTGCGGCGGTTGGCGGCGCCTGCGCAGTCGCGAGCTGAGCCGGGCTGTTGTGGCGCGTTGCGGATGTTTCGCCCACCATCAGCTGACTGGAGACGGCACTGCATCCTCTTGCTGCTCCTCTGCACGGGTCTGTCAACATACATGTAACAAACATTCCACCACAGTATAGTATCTTTAAGAATACGTTTTTTCGCTGGTTTGCACAGAATATGTTGGCGTGATAACGTTATTCACGGCCTGTCAAATGCATTGCACTGTGACACAGCTATTAAGAGTTTATCACGCGCAAGTTGCGCTACACACTTTTACTTCGTTCTCACCATCGATGCGCTGTCAGAGCGTCTCTCAACACGCGAAATCATTTCGGTCCACACACACTAATTGTTTCCGTCGAGCTATGTTTATTGTTATCGTCTCCGAACGGATTATTCCCTACTCCCTTACACACGATAAGTTTTTTATTATTTGAGCAGTGCGTTATGACAAATTGTAACTGAGTTACAACATTCTATTTACTTCGACGAATATGTTGGTGCAGTTCCAACAGTCTCTCTCTGTCGCTTCTACACACAATATTCCGTCTGTCTGCAAGATTGCGTATGTACACACAGTCTGTCTGAAAGGCATGTTGTCCCTTCTTTACACAATTACTTTCACTTATGGTGAGTCTGTTACATTTACAATGTTCAATGTACTTTTCTTAACATTGTTACAATGCATAAATGACTTTTTCACAATTACATGAAGGTGTGTGACTTTGTGCATTAGTTTTTTCTGTGTAGCTAGCCAAGTTATCACTCCTCCAATAAAGAGATCTCATCATGTGTATATGAGCTGGACTTGGGCATATTGTTCAATAAATGCTTTATTTGGTGACAGAATTTGCATGAATAATCTGTCCTACGGGACTACAGTGTAGTTTCCGCGTAGAATGAATTAATTCGCATAACGCGCAGTCAATGTTAAAAGATATCTGCAAAATACACTGGCTTCAGTCGAAGCATTGGTGCATAGAAAGTGTACGTCACATAAAATGAGTTCAGTTCAGACTGGATTCATTCAAGCGTCGCTCTCATATCACTATTGGTGGTAACATTGGTATACATAATCATCCTATGACTGAAAGTTACTTTCATTTAAATAAAGGCCCTCTCAGGGCTTACTTTAACCTAACAGTTAAATCTGTTATAGTATTATATGCAAATTAATCAATTATCTATACACAGTAATGAAAAATGGCTCAAGAAATTGTTTTATACGTTCTAAACAAGAAATTGTTCACTACTCGATGAGCATGAAATATTTTTTACAGACACTAATCTGTCTGTAAGCAAGTCTTCATCTAGCACATTGTTACACTTTCCATTGAGTCTTTGGTCACACCATAAATATTCCTTAACTGCCTTGACTTTCAGTCTGAATATACACGAATTCATACTTAAAACTAGACACATTTACATTCTAAGACACAAATATGAAATTTCCTCACGGCTACTATTTACAAATTATTGTACAAATAGTTTCACATCTTTGTGTAGATATAGTCTTTTGATTTTTCCAGTTTGAGGATGAGCCACTCCGTGTGCATACCGGGTGGAGTCATCCAAGACGTGGAAAGGGTCCTTCCGGATGCCATAAAGGGTGCAGGGTGCAGCCAACTGCAGGGTGTGGCTCATGTCGGCACTAATGACGTGTGTCGCTATGGATCGGAAGAGATTCTCTCTGCTTTCCGGCGGCTGTCTGAGTTGGTGAAGACTGCCAGTCTTGCTAGCGAGATGAAGGCAGAGCTCACCATCTGCAGGACCGATTGCGGACCTTTGGTACAGAGCCGAGTGTAGAGCCTGAATCAGAGGCTCAGGCGGTTCTGCGACCGTGTAGGCTGCAGATTCCTCGACTTGCGCCATAGGGTGGTGGGGTCTCGGGTTCCGCTGAATAGGTCAGGTGTCCACTACACACAGGAGGCGGCTACACGGGCAGCAGGGGCTGTGTGGCGTGGACTGGGTGGTTTTTTAGGTTAGATAGTCTCAGGAATGATCAAAAAGGGCTCCAGTCTGAAAGGATACAGGGCAAAGAAACGACAAGAATCGACGAAGTAACAGTCGGTATTGTAGTTGTAAATTGTCGTAACTGTGTTGGAAAAGTACCAGAGCTTCAAGCGCTGATAGAAAGTACTGAAGCTGAAACAGTTATAGGAACAGAAAGCTGACTAAAGCCGGAGATAAATTCTGCCGAAATTTTTACAGAGGCGCAACCGTGTTCAGAAAGGATAGATTAAATAAAGTAGGTGGTGATGTGTTTCTATCTGTTGGTAGTAGTTTATGTTGTAGTGAAGTTGAAATAGATAGTGCCTGCGAATTGATATGGGTAGAGGTTATACTCAACAGCCGTAACAAAATAATAATTGGCTCCGTCTACCGACCCCCCGACTCAGACGATATAGCTGAACAGTTCAAAGAAAACTTGAATCTCATTACAAAAAAGTACCCCACTGATACAGTTATAATTGGTGGAGACTTCAATCTACCCTCGATTTGTTGGCGAAAATACATGTTCAAAGCCGGTGGTAGACAGAAAACATCTTCCGAAATTGTATTAAATGCTTTCTCTGAAAACTTTGAACAATTACCTCATGAGCCCACACGAATTGTGAATGGTTGCGAAAACACATTTGACCTCTTAGCCACAAATAATCCTGATCTAAGAGAGAGCGTCATGACGGATACAGGGATTAGTGAACACAAGGTCATTGTAGCGAGGCTCAAAACGATATCAACCAAAACCACTAAAAATAAACGCAAAATATATCTGTTTAAAACATCATATAAAAATTCGCTTGGTGCCTTCCGAAGAGAGAGTCTCCATTCCTTCCAAGCTAATTATGTAAGAGTAGACCAGATATGGCTCAAATTCAAAGATACAGTATCGACAGCAATAGATAGATTCGTACCGCATAGTTAATAAGAGATGGGACTGATCCATCATGGTACAGGGAAGGGTAGGCCGAATGTAGGAAGTGAGTAGGAGCAGGAAAAAGTAAAACACGTCGGTACTGCCTGTCAAATTATAGACGTTTACTATAGGCAAAAACAAGTTAATATATGGTTACATAACTTTACACTGATGAGCAAGCCTTAGACCCGTCGTAAGTAGTGTAAATTCTCAATAGCAAGCCAACACCCTCTAAAGTTGAAGCGAAGCGGCCCGGCCGTCTGCTCTTGACCTAATGGGCTGAATCAGCAGCGGGAGTCGTACATCTCTCCAGCGCCGGCTACAGGGCGCTGTTGTCGGTGTCTCGTAGTGCCAACTTATGAACTTGCACCTACGCCGTGGTATCGTTGCTATCGATATCACACAAAACACGCCAGAACACTGTTGCAGAAGCAACGAAAAAAAGCACGCCAAATTTAGAAGAACGCAAAATCCCCAAGACTGGCTAAATTTCACGGAAGCCGGAAATTTAGTGCGGACGTCAATGCGAGATGCTTTTAATAGTTTCCACAGTGAAACATAGTCTCAAAATATCGTACAAAACCCAAAGAGATGCTGGTCGTATGTAAAGGACACCAGTGGCAAAAAACAGTCCATAGCGTCACTGCGCGATAGCGTTGGAAATGTTACCGACGATGGTGCCACTAAAGCGGCGTTACTAAATACAGTTTTCGTAATTCCTTCACGAAACAAGATGAAGTAAATATTCCAGAATTCGAAACAAGAACAGCTGTTAGGGTGAGTGACATAAAAGTAGATATCTTAGGTGTTGCGAAGCATCTCAAATCACTTAAGAAAGGCAAGTCTTCCGGTCCAGACGGTATACCAATCAGGTTCCTTTCAGAGTATGCAGACGCAATAGCGAGTTTCTTAGCAATCATATACAACTGCTCACTTGACGAAAGGTTTGTTCCTAAAGACTGGAAAGTAGAACAGGTCACGCCAATATTCAAGAAGGGAAATAGGAGTAACCCACTGAATTACAGTCCCATATCACTGACCTCAATTTGCAGTAGGATTTTGGAGCATATACTGTACTCGAACATTATGAATCACCTTGAAGAAAATAACTTATTGATATATAACCAACAAGGATTCAGCAAATATCGTTCTTGTGCATCATAGCTAGCTCTTTATTGCCACGAGTTAATGAGTGCTGTCGACAAATCTCAGATCGGTTCCATATTCCTAGATTTCCAGAAGGGTTTTGATACCGTTCCTCACAAGCGTGCATATAGAGTGTCGCCTCAGTTGTGTGACAGGGTCCGCATCTCGTGGTCGTGCGGTAGCGTTCTCGCTTCCCACGCCCGGGTTCCCGGGTTCGATTCCCGGCGGGGTCAGGGATTTTCTCTGCCTCGTGATGACTGGGTGTTGTGTGCTCTCCTTAGGTTAGTTAGGTTTAAGTAGTTTTAAGTTGTAGGGGACTGATGACCATAGATGTTAAGTCCCATAGTGCTCAGAGGCATTTGAACCATTTTTTTGTGTGACTGGATTCGTGATTTCCTCTCAGAGAGGTCACAGTTTGTAGTGATAGACTGTAAATCATCGAGTAGAACAGAAGTGATATCTGGCGCTCTGCAAGGTAGTGTCATAGGCCCTCTGCTGTTCCTGATTTACACAAATGATCTAGGTGATAATCTGAGCAGCCCCCTTAGATTCTTTGCAGATGATGTTGTAATTCACCGTCTAGTAAAACCATCAGACGATCAATTCCAATTACATAATGATCTAGAGAAAATTTCTGTATGGTGCGAAAAGTGGCAACTGGCACTAAACAAAGAAAAGTGTTGTCATCCACATGGGCACTAAAAGAAAACCGATAAATTTTGGGTATACGATAAATCGCACAAAAATAAGGGCTGTCAATTCGACTGAATACCTAGGAATTACAATTTAGAGCAACTTAAATTGGAAATACCATATAGATAATATTGTGGGGAAGGCGAAACAAAGACTGCGCATTGTTGGCAGAACACTTAGAAGATGCGACAAACCCACTAAAGAGACAGCCTACATTACACTTGTCCGTCTTCTGCTGGAATATTGCTGCGCGGTGTGGGATCCTTACCAAGTAGGATTGACGGAGGACAAAAAATGGTTCAAATGGTTCAAATGGCTCTGAGCACTATGGGACTCAACATCTTAGGTCATAAGTCCCCTAGAACTTAGAACTACTTAAACCTAACTAACCTAAGGACATCACACACACCCATGCCCGAGGCGGGATTCGAACCTGCGACCGTAGCAGTCCCGCGGTTCCGGACTGCAGCGCCAGACGAGGACATCGAAAAAGTGCAGAGAAGGGCAGCTCGTTTCCTGTTATCGCGCAGTAGGGGGGAGAGTGTCAGTGATACGATACGCGAAATGGTGTGACAGTAACTGAAACAAAGGTGGTTTTCTTTGCGGCGAGATATATTTACAAAATTTCAATCACCAACTTTCTCTTCCTAATGCGTAAATATTTTGTTGACACCCACCTACGTAGGGAGAAATGATCATCACAATAAAATAAGAGAAATCAGAGCTCGAACGGAAACATCTAGGTGTTCCTTTTTCCCACGCGCCATTCGAGAGTGGAATGATAGAGAAGTAGTATGAAAATGGTTCCATGACCCCTCTGCCAGGCACTTATGTGTGAATTTCAGAGTAACTATGTAGATGTGGATGTAGATAACTACATCCATGTGGCACCTTATCCACTACAAAGGGTCCTGAATATATTAATTGCCACTTTCTGTTCTGTTTCAGCGTGGCTGACGATTAGGGGTGGTTACGAATTAGTACCAAGTCCCCTATATTGTATTTCTGTGTGTTCCTCACACCCCGATCGTATTTTTGCTTCCTCTGTTTAGGTTGTCCCATACCTTTTTTACTTTCTCCTCTTTTGCCTCCGCTTTGTGGAATAGTTTCGGAAGAGGCACACGCCATTCATTCCGCGCCTTATCGTCTCCCTTTAATATTTCTATAGATGGGTATCCCGTACTGGAGTGGCGTGTTAGATGCTGTATTTCTACGAATTTCGGTATCAGCTCGACCCATTTTGAGTGTCGGTTTGAAATGTAGATTCTGAGGAACTAATTTAATCCTTTAAAGGTTCTTTCCACTAAACTTTCTTCGGGATGAAATCTGGCCTCAAGGATATGCTGTACATCTTGTTTTCTTAAGTAATTCCTCCAAGTATCAATAATCATGGCTTCGGGTTTTCCTACCTGAGGTATGTAATGTACTCTTGATTAATCCTTCTGTTTATGCTTTTAGCCGTAGCTGATTTCATTGGAAAAATTTCCAAATACTTGGAAAAAATATCGTGTACTGCTAGTATGTACTTCACCCCTCCCCTAGTTATGCGATATGGACCTAATTGGAGTAGTCGATGCGGGACTATACGATGCTGTTCAAATTTCCTGGATCTGTTATTGTGTTTTGCTTTCTGGTAAATAACACAATTGCCTGTACTTGACGTTTTATTTTCGGAAAGTAGCAGTATCTCGCTACGAGCTCCGCACACTTTTCAGCTCCTGCGTGGCCCCATGCCAAATGCGTGTGCCATATTACTGCTCTGACCCAGTGACTGGGTACACATGCTGACCAGCAGTCTTCTAATGCATTGCGTTTATGATACAAAACGTTATACACAATTTTGTAACTTTGTTGGCCTCTATTGTTGATCCCGGTTTCGATATTGTTAATAATTTCTCCCCACATAGGGTCAGATCTTTGTAAATCCTTCACTTTCTTGCACATACATAGAAAATCCTTCCTATGCATGTGGTCCTGCACTAGACGTACTTTGTACTCGGCTGGTTGCTCTAACATCTCAGCTAACTCCGGTAAGCCCACCGACAGCCGCGACAAAGCATCTGGTACTATATTGTCTTGACCTTTTGTATACATTATTTTGATCTGATATTCCTGTAAGGTTAGCATCCATCTCTTTAATCTTGTAGGAAATAACTTGCAGGACATTAAAAAACTAAGTGCCTGGTGATCACTGTAAACTTTGATTTCCGTTCCGTATTGATAATAATTGAACTTTTTGACAGCCCGGCCTACGGCGCGCGGTTCCAGTTCTGTCGCTGATTAAGCTCTCTCGCAGCTGGTTAAAGCATATCCGAAAATTTTTATTGCAGCCGGACAGGCACGCGCCTAAACTGTAAGAACACGAGTCCGTTGCGAGACGTTTCAGAATATTTGCAATTACAAGGGCTGTTTTGATAGCTTCAAAAGCTTACTGCACTCGTCAGTCCAGACCCACTGCACATTTTTCCGCAGTAAATTGAACAGAGATTCATCGTTTAGAAATTGTTCAGGTGCAAACCTCCTGAAAAAGGACGTAAGTCCAATAAATGTCTCTATTTGCCTCTTTATTCTTAGTCTGGAAAATTCTCGGATTGCTTCTCTGCACTTAGACTTACCAATCCAGGAAATATGTTACCAATATTATCTTCCGTCGGACAACCTACTGCGTCGTATGGCAAAACGGGGACTCAGCTGTCTGACAAATGTCAGAATCTCCAGGAGACATACCACAGACGAAATGCAACAAATTTTTTGACTTCACAACAATGTTCTTACTGTAGAAAATAGCTCTCGCTGCGTAGTACAGAGCCAAATACCTGCGATAGTGGGCTGTCTGTGGACTCCGCCATCGCCGCTGAACAGTACCGGCTTTGCTGCACAGTTAAAGGGTTTTGCAACCATTTGTCGATCTGGACAACATATATAAAAAATACTTAGCCAACAATTACAAGAGGACTTCATTAAAACCCTCGTATTTTTCTCTATAACTTATGTAACCTGGCACATATGTGGAGGCGAATGGCGCCTTTTAATTAGTTTACTTTTCAGCAAGATAATGCCCGCCCGCATACGGCTTGTGTTGGTGATTGCCACACGCTGCCTGGGCTGGCAGGATCGCCAGATCTCCCAGTGCTCGTGAACATTTGGAGCATTATGGGCAGGGCCTTCATCCAGCTCGAGATTTGGGGGATATAAAGCACCAATTTTACGTAAGTTTGGCACATTATCCCTCGGGAAGATACCCAACAGGTCTATCAAACAATGTCAAGCCGCATGATTGCTAGCATAAGGGTCAGAGGTGGATCAACGTGTTACTAACTTCATCTTTCTCTTGGAAAAATCATCAATTTTTTCTGAAATTGTAATCATTTGTTTATCTGTACATGTGCATCGCTCCTGTCGATTTACGCCGCATTCGGATAATAATCGTGGTGCTTCTTTTTTTTTTTCTTACAGTGTGTTATTCTGCGTGAACTTTCTCCATTGGGTGGCTCTATTGAAACTTATTTATTACAAAATTTTTGCATTTTTTGCTCGTTTTTCGTAAGATGTTACCAAATGATGGAGGAACATAATTAAACTTTCAGCCCAGGTGAAAGATTCAATCCGTCCACACGAGGCAACGACGGTAATTAGTGTATACGAAACAATATGTAATTCGCTCGTATATCGAAAGTACTGAAACTAATATGTAAAACCGTTCTATTGGGTTCCTATCATTTTACCAGGATTTACGTCGATGGTGAATGTACATGTGAAAAACGACAAGTAACCTTGTATCCCAATACATTCCCACTTATAGCTTTTTATGTTAACCAAAGAGCAACATGACAAAAAGAAAAGCAAAAGGAGGTGAAAAACTAATTAGTGAAACGAATGAGACCAGGCCATTGCGGACATATTCACCCAGTAAACAAGGGCAGTGTGACGTATTGTGTGCAGCTTTTATGAAACGTCCCCCTTAGAAAAATTAATGAATTACTGTGCTGATAAACCTCTTACATTATTTGATTTTCAAACAGCTGAGCAGAACTGAACGTACTCGGACATTTCGCTCTTTACCTATTCTGATCAACACTAAACTGACACACAATATTTTTAGGGCAACGCAATCTGACTTTGAATAATCCCTACAAAAGAATGGCCCTGGCTAACATCAACCTATATCTTTCACAAATCACTTACCTCACAAAAATCTTCGTTACTTGAACTACTGCAATACGGCGAGCGCCACTACCGCCAGCTAAATAAAAGATTCGAACTACTGAAGGCACTAACTACTGTTAGGCATAGTTAGCAAATGAAAGATTTTGATAGAGAACAAACAATGTATTTACCTTAATAGTGTTCAAAAGTCATAGTATATATATATCAGTTCATGACATCCAATCTTACAAATTTACTGTCTCTGATGGACACACGTCCAGACCATCCGCTCTCAAAACTCCGCCATCTCTCTCCCCACATCCACCACTACTGGGGTCTCACCTCCAACTGCGCAACGCTACGCGCTGTTAACATTCTACTGCCCACTACAATAGCGAATATTACAACAATGCTAACCAGCCACAGACTGCACACAGCACAGCCAGTGATTTTCATACAGAGCTTTACGTGGCGTTACCAATACAAAAACCTAAACAGCCTACCTACACTTTTTGTGATTTGTGATAGTAGCGATCATTCCTCTCGGCAGCATAAGAAGCCGGAGATGCCTTGTGCACGCAGTTTAAAGCTTTGTCGCCCTTGTTCTTGCGTACGCTGCTTTACGAGATGTTACAAAATAACTGATGACATTATTAATTCCCCGTTTTTCTGTCGTTGAGTAAGAGAACTGAACGACGTGCTTATGTATAGGCGCGCATATACGCCATATTATAAATTTTAAATATTGATGTTTGTAAAATTACGGAACGCTGAACATTGTGTTCCTCTTTAGGAAAACGACCTGAAATATATGAAATCATAAATATACTTAAAACTAAACTCCACCCGAACCGGCCATGGAGGCCCATCGGTACCGACCGGCCGCCGCGTCATCCTCAGCCCACAGGCGTCACTGGATGCGGATATGGAGGGGCATGTGGTCAGCACACCGCGCTCCCGGCCGTATGTCTGTTTACGGGACCGATAAATATATATAACTGCATAAAGACTGAATGTTTTATATTTTCAATATTTTGGAAGTATGCGAGAGTATTATGGTGTGTCATATACTTGGCTGACCACTGTGACGTACAATTTATATATATATATATATATATATATATATATATATATATATATATATTTGCTGTCGTCTAATGTAGTACAAACTGAAAAAAATAAATTCCTTTTAAAGCACAGTTTCGTACATAATTTATATTCAAAACCTTACACCTGTGTCACAGAACGAATCCTACATCGAGAATACTTTACACAAGTAACAAGGGAAGAAATGCTTCCGATAATTATTACAGTCTTTGAAGAACATCAAAATATGAACAGGATGAAATGAACAAACAGTACATGAGACTACGTTAATCAATTCAACTGTAAAAAGCTAAGGAGCATATTATTAGCAAAATGAGAAATATGCAAAAGTGAAATGTCAAAATGAACACTTCTCAATTGGGAGTAAATCAAAAGAATCAGAATGCCTGAAAGAGAGCACAATAATATGAGCCATAAACGAATAAGAGCTAAGCAGCTAAGCAAATAAGAGAATAGCAAAAATGAGATGCCAACGAAATGAGAGCTGGCCGAACTCCGTCGGCACTTATATAAGGTTGCGCTCGTGGCGGCACCTCGCGGCCCGTACGCAACACGCGTGCCTGCGACCGCAATCCACTCTTAGCGCTCGCGGCGGCGTCTAGCGGCCCGTACGCAAGTTGTGCGATTGCTGTCGCAGGTCGACCCTCAATCTATCATGTTACACCACTTCATGCTACAATTAACTTAAACGTCGATCGCTCATTTTAATTTGGCACATTTTAGAACCCGCATCTTCGGGATCTCTTCATAGAATTTTTATTATGGCTTATAACTAAACTGACGTGCCTTATTGTTATAAATCGTCACTTGGTACAAGCAGATGTTAAATACATTCGCCTTCTAATACATTCTACATTATTACTAGTGCTTCGTGTTTTTAGTGCAGGACAGCCACATCCGATTTCAAAACTTTGTGGAGGGTGGCATACTTTCGTGCGCCTCTCATGTGCTTATGTGCTACGGCACACTGCAAATATCACACAAAATTGTGCCGTCTCTCTTCGAACGCAAACCGGAAGCCGTACTAAAATTATACAGTTTCTCTTCAAATGTGAGTTGGAAACCGCACTAAATTTGCGCCAACTCTCTTAGAATGTGTGCTGGTATGCAGATAAACATATTCTGTAGCATTCTCTCCGCAATAAGTGAAACCAATGTTGAATGCAGGAATGATTATGATTCGCCCTACGATCAACTAAGAAAACGGAAGCAGCTGTCTGGTTTTGACTACGCATGTTCTGATGTGACGTCATCCATATGGGTACTGATGGCGCTCTGCAGGTCATAGGTCACAGCAGCGGGTCAGTACTTTTCTTTGAGCACTGCGGTTAAAGTATTGTGAAAGTATAGTGTACAACAGGTTTTAGAGCAATGGTAGTCATAACAGTAAGTGGATTAGCATACAGCGTGGCAATTGGTCGGCTTGGGTTCCAATCATGAGGCTACAAACATTTTTTTCATTTTATTTCATTTCTCTCAATAGTAAACTATTAATTGTTTAATTTAAACGTTCGACTGCTACAGATATAATCTCTACATTTCGTGTTGAGAACGGCTCTGGTGTCGCTGTACTGTTCGCCTAATCTTACTCTACCTGTGCTGAGAAACAGTGTTCCGGCCCCTGTGAAAGACTTAGCATCTGATTTTAAGAAAAATAGATTTTTGCAGGTTTCACGGTTTGTTATTCTCGTTCGATTAAGGACTGAGTTAATGTATGACGGTGGCACTATTCACAACCTGTACTTCTAATGTGTGGCCCTTGGCTGTGTAATTTCTGAGACTGCTCCTGTTAGTTGCGTCAACACGCAAAAAATGAAGAACAAGTTACATGAGACTTGCAGCTGCTCTACACTTTCAATTTAACTACTGAATTTATTTTTGTTAGTAGTTAGAGGTTCTGTGTTGCATCAAATTAAGTAAAACGTAGCATTCTAACGGGTTTGTAGAGGTAAAAATGAATTACATAAACTTTGCATGTGATTGATTTTAGCCTATACACTGTCAAGTACGAAATCTAGATGAGATTTCGAACTTTTATTTAAAACTATGAGCAGAACGATATCCCATTGCACTGTCAAATTATCGATTTTTATATCTGTCTGATGGTCATGCACAGTGTGTGCAGTTCTGTCCATGTGGACTTGCCAGATGCTATGAAATGTTTATCGTCCTATCTTAGGAAAACTGTTAGGTGAAAAGATTCCATTTGTGCTTATCGTACAGTCTGTAATTTTCTCTTAACGAAGGTCTGGCTTTCTTTTCCTTATTCATCTTAGTGAGCTGAACATCTACATTTACATTATGAGTGTGTACGGGCACGAACGGACTTCAGTTCTTTTTTAGGAGCGAATTTTAACTTTTGTCGCTTAATCTTACTGATGAAAATGTGGGTGAATGATGACGGTGAACATTAATGATCGTGAAAACACTGATTGGAGTATCAGACGAGAACCATTGATGGAACAACAAGAAATTTTAAAGTGTTTGCAGAGGTAAAAAACGCATTGTGTTAACTTTGCGTATGGTTGCTGTGATGCAATGTAGATAAGATTAGTTTACAAAGATAGCACGCAAGGAGGCGCGCATATTTTGTGATAAATAATCGAAACCTTATTTGCTGAGGTATGGAAGGAACTCGTTCGGAGCGGTGAGTGTCTGTGAACCAGGAAACTCAGTTATGCCAGTAAAGCTTAAATATTCTAATCGTAGAGTATTAGGGATTTTCGAGCAGCAGTTCGCATATCGGATCTGTAACCTACTGGTTATGTGCGAATGGACTGGCAGTCTGTGGTTCAGCTCCCACCGCCGCCATCATACTTTTTTCTTTATTTATTTACACAGTTTGCGTGCATATTCGAGCACTGGTACAGTCCTTTACACAGCAGGCTCTACAAGTGTTTCTTCCTTTCCCAAAACTACTTCTTTCGGAGTGACCTAGCGGCTCGTTTTTCTGTAGATAATTTTAATGTCAGCTGTATGTAATTGCTCTTTAGCAGCAGCTTCCCTTCTCTATGTTAAATTTGATGATTGGTAATGTTGAATGCATTTACATCCATTTGTACTTCTTTAAAGCACTTGATTTTTGTCTTACTGTTCCAAATGTAGTCACACTTTCATCATCGTATCAACAGACCGTTAAGGTGGTGTTCTTTTTTTTTATTTATAATCGTTCGGAGTATTCTTCTATCAGATTTCTACAATTTACCAGTTGTAGCTGAAGTGGTTAGTTTAAATAGTGTTTCGCTTGCATATGTTACCTTCGTTTAACGACGGAGGAATAATGCTGAAGTTCAGCATTTATTGAAAGGGGTTATTTTTTGTAACTTGGCCAAGTAGTTCTCAGTGCTCCTTGTATTTTTAATATCCTACGATCTCTTGATGCTCTTTCATTGGTATTCCAGGTAATAATCACACCAAATACTTAAACTTTTACACCACCTTAAATTTTTATCCATTATTGGGGAATATGGAATATTGGAAGAGCAGTTGAATGGAATGGACAGTGTCTTGAAAGGAGGATACAAGATGATCATCAACAAAAGCAAAACAAGGATAATGGAATGTAGTCGAATTAAGTCGGGTGGTGCTGAGGGAATTAGATTAGGAAATGAGACACTTAAAGTAGTAAAGGAGTTCTGCTATTTGGGGAGCAAAATAACTGATGATGATCGAAGTAGAGAGGATATAAAATGTAGACTGGCAATGGCAAGGAAAGCGTTTGTGAAGAAGAAAAACTTGTTAACATCGAGTATAGATTTAAGTGTAAGGAAGTCGTTTCTGAAAGTATTTGTATGGACTGTAGCCATGTATGGAAGTGAAACATGGACGATAAATAGTTTGGACAAGAAGAGAATAGAAGCTTTCGAAATGTGGTGCTACAGAAGAATGTTGAAGATTAGGTGGGTAGATCACGTAACTAATGAGGAGGTATTGAATAGGATTGGGGAGAAGAGAAGTTTATGGCACAACTTGACTAGAAGAAGGAATCGGTTGGTAGAACATGTCCTGAGGCATTTAGCATTGGAGGGCAGCGTGGAGGGTAAAAATCGTAGAGGGAGACCAGGAGATGAATACACTAAGCAGATTCAGAAGGATGTAGGTTGCAGTAAGTGCTGGGAGATGAAGGAGCTTGCACAGGATAGATTAGCATGGAGAGCTGCATCAAACCAGTCTCAGGACTGAAGATCACAACAACAACAATATGGAATATGTCAACTGGAAAGTTTTCTGTTGTTTTATTCCTCACGATATTAAATTACTAATCGCAAAATTTAAATATATTTAAACAGTTCAAATTATATACATAAATTGATATATCCAGTTTAGTTATGGTTACTAACCTTGTAAGTCAGAAGTATATGGGCCACTACATAGTAGCACACTGGTAAAATTTTACTCGAACCGCCACTCTTTCACGTTTCAGCTGATATGTCGAACTGAAGCCCCACTTCGTTTCACCAGTTCTAAGTTTTGGATCTGAGGTGCTGAGGTGCCTCACTCTTGTAGTAAGAAAATACACCATGTACTATTCACAAAGGAAAGTCAAAATTCACACACTTCATGATCAACAAGTGAACGTTCAATGAATGGCAACAGATGATACGTGGTACAATCGCGTACAATGGAAGAGGAAGGCTATGTTCGACATGGACGTTTGCGTACCTCTGTCAGTAACTCAGGTTGGACGAATCTCCGTCCACTGCACTTATGCGAGGTGGGGTTCGGGAAAGAGGGAGGGTTCTGTCCGCCATAGCTCTCAAGGAAAGGAAAAGGTACTGTGATGTTAGGTGTTTTTGTGTTTTTCTTTCAATAAAAGATTTAAAAGTCGGTGTTATGTAGGTTTTTAATAGGATCGGAAATGGAACTTGAAACATCCCCTTAGAAATGACTGTGCTGGTAAACCTCTCACGTAATTTGATTTTCAAACAATTGAGCAGAACTGAACGTACTCAGACATTTCTCTCTTTACTTATTCTGATCGACACTAAACTGACATACAATATTTTTACCCCAACGCAATCTGACTTTCAATAATCCCTACAAAAGAATGGCCCTGATTAACAATAACCTACACTTTTCAAAAGTCATTATATATATATATATATATATATATATATATATATATATATATATATATATATATATATATCAGTTCATGATATCCAGTCTTACAAATTTACTCTTTCTGATGGACACACGTCCAGATCGTCCGCTCTCAAAATTCTGCCATCTCTCTCCCCACATCCACCACTGCTGGCGGCTCACCTCCAACTGCGCAACGCTACGCGCTGTTCACATCCAACTGCCCATCACTACAATAGCGAATATTCCAACAATGCAAACCAGCCACAGACTTCACACAGCACAGTTAGTGATTTCCATATAGAGCACTACGTGGTGTTACCAACATAAAAACCTAAACAGCCTACTTACAAACTTTTTAATAGCTACTTAGTCTTCCAAAATGTTAAAAATCTTCCATATCTCCAGGTCTAGCTTCCGCACTACAAAGTATGCTATGGGCGCCGTTGGTGGCTGCCGTAGCAGAATGTTGTCTAAGCATCTCTCACACAACCCAAAGAACTTCTGGTCACATTTAAACGTTGCCAGTTGTCCCGAAGTTTGTGTCCAGACACTCACAGATACACAGGAACTGAAACTGAATGTAGCAAAGGAAAATCTGAAGCACTAAACTCTGTCTTCAAGTGATCGCCTTCAAAGACAGAGAGTGCTGCCCCAGTTTAGTTCTAGCATGCTTGTGAAGATGAGCGGTACAGATATTCGTATCAGTGACAATGAGAAACTTCTGAACACACAAGAGTCAAACAAGGCTTCTAGTACCAGATGAAATTCTTACAGATTAGCCCCTCTAGGATGCAGTAAATTCGACTTCCGAAAAGCATTTGACTGAGGAAAAACGCTTAATAACTAAAGTGCGATAATATTTGGACTCAAATTTGAGACCTGAATGACCATTCGTTGCCAGAGAGAATGCAACATGTCGTATGGCATGGTGAGTCTGCTTTTAGACATCCCTGCGACCTACCCTATGATACTGTTAAAGGATGCGCGACTCCTATCAAACAGGACTAAGCACGGATATTGAATGTACACAAAGAAGGCCATCAGGAATGGTCCATATTGTTTAACACAGGGGAGGGTGTCGGGAAGAATTCTTTACCTTAACAAATTTGCTACGTTTTCTCCAGAAAACAAAAGCCTGTTTTGCATATTTAAGAAACTTGCACTACCGGTTTGAATCAGTAAAGTTTCCAAGTTTTGGACTACATCATATTGAGATGATGAGTGTCTACATCTACATTTACATCTACATACATACTCCGCAATCCACCATACGGTGCGTGGAGGAGGGTACCTCGTCAAACAACTAGCATCTTCTCTCCCTGTTCCACTCCCAAACAGAACGAAGGAAAAATGACTGCCTATATGCCTCTGTACGAGCCCTAATCTCTCTTATCTGATCTTTGTGGTCTTTCCGCGAAATATAAGTTGGCGGCAGTAAAATTGTACTGCAGTCAGCCTCAAATGCTGGTTCTCTAAATTTCCTCATTAGCGATTCACGAAAAGAACGCCTCCTTTCGTCCAGAGACTCCCACCCGAGTTCCTGAAGCATTTACGTAACACTCGCGTGATGGTCAAACCTACCAGTAACAAATCTAGCAGCCCGCCTCTGAATTGCTTCTATGTCCTCCCTCAATGCTACTTGATACGGATCCCAAACGCTCGAGCAGTACTCAAGAATAGGTCGTATTAGTGTTTTATAAGCGGTCTCCTTACAGATGAACCACATCTTCCCAAAATTCTGCCAATGAACCGAAGACGACTATCTGCCTTCCCCACAACTGCCATTACATGCTTGTCCCACTTCATATCGCTCTGCAGTGTTACGCCCAAATATTTAACCGACGTTACTGTGTCAAGCGCTACACTACTAATGGAGTATTCAAACATTACAGGATTCCTTTTCCTATTCATCTGCATTAATTTACGTTTATCTATATTTAGAGTTAGCTGCCATTCTTTACACCAATCACAAATCCTGTCCAAGTCATCTTGTATCCTCCTACAGTCACTCAACGACGACACCTTCCCGTACACCACAGCATCATCAGCAAACAGCCGCACATTGCTATCCACCCTATCCAAAAGATCATTTATGTAGATCGAAAACAACAGCGGACCTACCACACTTCCCTGGGGCACTCCAGATGATACCCTCACCTCCGATGAACACTCCCCATCGAGGACAAAGTACTGGGTTCTATTACTTAAGAAGTCTTCGAGCCACTCACATACTTGGGAACCAATCCCATATGCTCGTACCTTAGTTAGGAGTCTACAGTGGGGCACCGAGTCAAACGCTTTCCGGAAGTCGAGGAATATGGCATCCGTCTGGTACCCTTCATCCACGGCTCGCAAGATATCATGTGAAAAAAGGGCTAGTTGCGTTTCGCAGGGGCGATGCTTTCTAAAGCCGTGCTCATGCATGGACAGCAACTTCTCTGTCTCAAGGAAATTCATTATATTCGAACTGAGAATATGTTCGAGAATCTTGCAACAAACCGATGTTAAGGATATTGGTCTGTAATTTTGAGGATCTGTCCTCCTACCCTTCTTATATACAGGCGTCACCTGCGCTTTTTTCCAGTCGCTCGGGACTTTACGTTGGGCAAGAGATTCGCGATAAATGCAAGCTACGTAGAGTACTCTCTGTAAAACCGAATTGGAATCCCACCAGGACCTGGCGATTGATTTATTTTCAACCCATTCAGCTGCTTCACAACCCCAGAGATGTCTATCACTATGTCCTCCATACGGGAATCTGTACGAGACTCAAACGGCGGTATGTTTGTACGATCCTCCTGTGTGAAAGATTTCTCAAATGCTAAATTTAAAATTTCAGCTTTCGTTTTGCTGTCTTCCGTTGCCAGGCCAGACTGATCAGTGAGTGACTGGATGGAAGACTTCGACCCGCTTACCGATTTTACGTAAGACCAGAATTTCCTTGGATTTTCAGCAAGATCTTTTGCTAAGGTATGACGGTGGTGGTGGTTGAATGCTTCGCGCATCGATCTCTTTGCAGCAGCACGAATCTCTACTAACTTTTGCCTGTCCTCATTCTCCCGATCTTTCTTGTACCGCGAGTGCAACTGCCTTTGCTTCCTGAGCATTCTCCGGATTGCGCTGTTAAACCACGGTGAGTCTTTTCCGTCCGTAACCCACTTTTTCGGCACTTACTTGTCCAATGTGTTTAAAATTTGCCCATAATTCTTCCACGTCCATCGTACCGGAAGTAAATGAAGTCGAATCATTTACTAAGTGGGATGCTAACAACTGCTTATCTGCTCTTTCTAGTAACAATACTCTCCTAGCCTTCTTGACCGACTTATTAACTTTCGTAACCATAGTCGTAATGACAACATCATGATCACTAATCCCTGTCTCAACACTGACACCGTCGATGAGGTCTGGTCTGTTCGTGGCTACCACATCTAAAATATTTCCATTATGCGTTGGCTGTCGATTTAGCTGCTCAAGACAGTTTTCGGATAATGTGTTCAAAAGTAATTCACACGACGGCTTGTCTGTACCACCTGTAATGAATCCATAGACATCCCAGTCTATACTAGGTAGGTTGAAGTCGCCTCCGACTAATATAGCATGATCCGGGTACTTCTGCGATACAGAATGTAGACTCCCTTTGAATGATTCTAGAACTGTCACGGTGGAACCTGGTGGCTGGTAGTAACACACCACAATTTATTACTCCTAGCCCTGTCAAACGTGTTCAGATAACTTCACAATCACACTCTACTTCGACTTCAGTACACACAATATTTTTGTCAACTGCAATGAAGACACCACCTCCTACGGTGTCTAATCTGTCTTTCCGATACACATTCCAACCCTCACTAAATATTTCAGAACTTCCTATCTCAGGGTTCAGCCATGTCTCAGTCCAGAGAATAATTTGCGCGCCACACTTTCCGGGAGGGCAGTTAATTCAGGAACTTTATTCCGAACACTCTGAAAGTTTACTGCTAATATCTTGATAGCTGAAGTGTCTTTACACTGAGCGCGTCCAGATTTCCCTGCCTCCACGTCGACCGGTGAGTGTTCATCAGGACACCTCGCACTACTACCTAGCCTAAAAAACCCCCCTGTGCACGCCACAAGTACTCTGCTACCCGAGTAGTCGCTTCCTTTGTGTAGTGCACCCCTGACCTATCTAGGGGCGTCCTACAATTCCCCACCCAATTGCGCAAGTCTGGAAATCTGCATCCGCCACAGAGTCGACGAAGCCTCTGGTTGAGACCCTCCATTCGGCTCCAAACCAAAGGACTCCGATCCAGGCCGGCCGGAATGGTCGTGCGGTTCTAGGCGCTACAGTCTGGAACAGAGCGACCGCTCCGGTCGCAGGTTCAAATCCTGCCTCGGGCATGGATGTGTGTGATGTCCTTAGGTTAGTTACGTTTAATTAGTTCTAAGTTCTATGCTACTGATGACCTCACAAGCTAAGTCGCATAGTTCTCAGAGCCATTTGAACCATTTTTGAACTCCGATCCACTCTGGGAACGATGCTGCAAATAGAGAGCTCTGCTTGCACCCTGCGTGCGAGGCCAGCGTTCTTCACCAAATCTGCCAGTCGCCTGTACGAACTGAGGATCACCTCGGAACCCAAGCGACAGGCATCATTGGTGCCAACGTGAGCAACTACTTGCCGACGACTGCACCCCTTACGCTCGATAGCCGCTGGCAAGGCCGCCTCCACATCTCGGATGAGGCCCCCCGGCAGACAAACCGAGTGCACGTTGGATTTCTTTCCAGCCCCTAAGGGGCTCCATCACCCGCCTAACGTTGGAGTTCCCAATAACCAGCAAGCCTTTGCCCCCGTGTGCCTGCTCGGGCCCTGCTGAAGGAGCGTCCACCTGCCCACTGACAGGATGAACGGGCGAGGCCAGCCGGACAGCCTCCACATTGGCCCTCCGCCTCGAGGGACGCGAACGCGTTGCAGTCCGCCACTCACCCTGAGGTGAGGGCGGCCCCGACGCACCGGGTACACTAGAAGGCGCCTCGGCGGCTGAGTCAGCGGACGCAGCAAGCGACCCCTGGGGTGTCTCAAGCGGCGCGCCAGACCCTCCGCCGTCGCTGCACCTCGAGGCAGCAGCCTGAAGGCGGCTGACCGTGGCCAACAGCACGCTCAGCTGCTCACGAACCGCGGCCAGTTCCTCCTGCGCCCGCACACAGCACGCACACACCCTATCCATCCTACTGCTGATACCTAACGACCCTGCGAATTTATACTCTACAGCTATGAATAAGCAATATTACTCCTCTCAAATACGAGAATACGCAACGATTTTATGTAATTAAATATGCAAGCGCACAAACACTCGGAAATAAATTAAGAATCAGTTTACAAAACAAATTTGAAAGCTAAATATGCGACTCGCTACTTCATTGCTGCTGCACTGATACTTCACCAGCGGCTGCTCAAGGCTCACTGAGCTGTAATTATAAAATGGGTATTATAATCGAATGAGCAATCTTTTCTGTATTACCGAAAGGTGAATGGAAAATTGTGAAACTAAAAATAAAAAATAGAATTGATTGAAGAGATTGTAAAAATATGAACAGACAAAAACAATAACAGACAAAAAAGATTAAAAATCCGAAACTGAAATTACTTCTATCCATTTTCCTGTGTGTATGAGGACTACGAATACTGTTCGTCCAAAACCGCTAGGGTCGAGGGCTGCGATAATCATTCCATTCTCTGGTGTCAAAAAAATGTAATTAAACATATGGTGATTCTTTTATTACATCGTCCGGAATTCGTTATTATCCAGCACTTGGGTCCCTGAGCGATGGAGGAGACGAGTAAGCGACAAATAATCTGACGTTGCTTCATGTTCCTCAACAGCGCAGAAAAATTATTGTGAATAGTCACTCGAGTACGTTTATGATGTTCCCAATGTCGAGCCACAATTCTAAATCATGCCTGATTGTTTCGAAACTTTGCGGGGCGTTAAAACTGCGATACTACTGACGACCTTTTATTCTGGATTCCAAATGATTTCATCTTTGCCATTACTAACAGCTGTAGGCCCTTAAATTTTTAGGGAGTACGAATACCTTCTTCGCCCTCCTTTTCATTTCTTCGTGTCCATGTTTTCGCAATTACCTGTGATACACCAGGTGCTACTGCAATATAAGCGATCTGGCAACCGCATTCCACAGTCGTTTAATGAACAAAGTAAGAGCATATGGACTATCAGACCAATTGTGTGATTGGATTGAGGAGTTCCTAGATAACAGAACGCAGCATGTCATTCTCAATGGAGAGAAGTCTTCCGAAGTAAGAGTGATTTCAGGTGTGCCGCAGGGGAGTGTCATAGGACCGTTGCTATTCACAATACACATAAATGACCTGGTGGATGACATCGGAAGTTCACTGAGGCTTTTTGCAGATGATGCTGTGCTGTATCGAGAGGTTGTAACAATGGAAAATTGTACTGAAATGCAGGAGGATCTGCAGCGAATTGACGCACGGTGCAGGGAATGGCAATTGAATCTCAATGTAGACAAGTGTAATGTGCTGCGAATACATAGAAAGATAGATCCCTTATCATTTAGCTACGAAATAGCAGGTCAGCAACTGGAAGCAGTTAATTCCATAAATTATCTGGGAGTACGCATTAGGAGTGATTTAAAATGGAATGATCATATAAAGTTGATCGTCGTTAAAGCAGATGCCAGACTGAGATTCATTGGAAGAATCCTAAGGAAATGCAATCCGAAAACAAAGGAAATAGGTTACAGTACGCTTGTTCGCCCACTGCTTGAATACTGCTCAGCAGTGTGGGATCCGTACCAGATAGGGTTGATAGAAGAGATAGAGAAGATCCAACGGAGAGCAGCGCGCTTCGTTACAGGATCATTTAGTAATCGCGAAAGCGTTACGGAGATGATAGATAAACTCCAGTGGAAGACTCTGCAGGAGAGACGCTCAGTAGCTCGGTACGGGTTTGTGTTAAAGTTTTGAGAACATACCTTCACCGAGGAGTCAAGCAGTATATTGCTCCCTCCTACGTATATCTCGCGAAGATACCATGAGGGTAAAATCAGAGAGATTAGAGCCCACACGAAGCATACCGACAATCCTTCTTTCCACGAACAATACGAGACTGGAATAGAAGGGAGAACTGATAGAGGTACTCAGGGTACCCTCCGCCACACACCGTCAGGTGGCTTGCGGAGTATGGATGTAGATGTAGATGTAGATGTAGATGTAGATACCGTCAATGCAATTCCTGGTAATGGAACTCCCTCTCGTTATGGATTTCCTTGCCTTTATACAGGTTGTCCAAAGAGGAATGGTCAGTATTCAAGGATATGACAGGGATGATCATTCATCTCAAAAATTCGAGTAAACAGAGCACTAAAGGCCTTACCTTAGGAGCTGAGAGCATTTGTTCAGTAGAAGAGACGTGTTTCACAGTTGCTTAACACTTTAGAGCCCATGTTTACAAGCAATTTTGTCTTGTTTTGGATTGTAATATCGCCTGTCAAAATATGGTAAACAAAGAGGTTACAATAGAAGAAATTTGTTTTACAGTAGCCAATACGAAGTGGTTGTAGCTATTTAAGTCATACGTTTTAAAGCCCATCTTTATAAAATTTTTTGCTTCAAGTGTTTCCTCCTCTCATCTCCCTGAATGCTGACATTTCCTCCTGGGATACAGCGACTGGTTGTTGAGGCATCTCAAACGTAAAACTGCGCGGCGCTCAGACTACGTGAAGCAGCCTCGCAACAGTTTCTCTAGGCACGTCTCGCGTAGTGGAACCTTGGTTCACACCTTGAAACGCGTCGCGCGAGGCATTTTCACGGTGGACCACACACCTGTCGGCTTCGGTGTCTCGCTTCTATTGTTTTGCGTAGCGTAAACGTTGTTCCTTGTTGCATGCTAGAAAATAAAGGAGGAGGATAACATCCAATTAGCACAGAGAAAATCCTAGTGAGTCTTGTTGCTTTACAGACCTGTGTAACGGGGCATGTCCTTCAAGCATTACTTTTCTTCAACAGTAGCTGTCGATGCCAATATTATTTTTCGAATTCTGGACAGGTGAATATTATCTCAGCTGCTTTTCTGAAAACTTTCATATAATTAATATCAATATTAATTATATCTAATTAACCCTTATCTTCTTGGAGACACAGATAACTTTGTGCCTGCCGATCCACTAGTAACACCAGTGCAGATTCAACCAGAATGATATTTCCTATTTGCTTATGAATTACTTTATAAGATGGTTTAGTCCCGATGTTACAATCGAAAAGTACTAGTTCTGAATGTACAGTTAAAATTATCTTTTTAGAAATATTTGAAATTACGAACTACTGGCACATTTAACATTTATATTATTAGTTACGCAAAAGTGTACTGGTTACTACGTTTATTTCTGGGTTCATTTATGAAATAGTAATCGAAATTAATAGAAGTTCATTTTTCAAGAAAAATTGTAAACTTTTTGGAATATGGTTATTTCCGAAGAGTGAGAGAGTCGTAAGCATGCCTCTGATGTGATCGGACGTATTTCTGTATTTTGTGCTAACAATGTAATTTAGGCTTTGTTAATGTTAAAAATCAGAACACTATATTATGTACTGTTGTTGTTGTGGTCTTCAGTCCTGAGACTGGTTTGATGCAGCTCTCCATGCCACCCCATCCCGTGCAAGCCCCCCATCTCCCAGCACCCACTGCAACCTACATCCTTCTGAATCTGCTTAGTGTATTCATCTCTTGGTCTCCCTCTACGATTTTTACCCTCCACGCTGCCCTCCAATACTAAATTGGTGATCCCTTGATGCCTCAGAACATGTCCTACCAACCTATCCCTTCTTCTGGTGAAGTTGTGCCACAAACTTCTCTTCTCCCCAATCCTATTCAATACTTCCTCATTAGTTATGTGATCTACCCATGTAATCTTTAGCATTCTTCTGTAGCACCACATTTCGAAAGCTTCTATTCTCTTCTTGTCCAAACTATTTATCGTCCATGTTTCACTTCCATACATGGCTACACTCCATACAAATACTTTCAGAAATGACTTCCTGACACTTAAATCTAATATTATGTACTATGAACCGTGATTAATTTTCAAAGAATATTCTTAAGAATTTATTTTATTTACTAGCGATTCATCAAGAACATTGACACATTTAATCGCACTATGTAAGAATGGAAGTAGTTGCCAGGGAGTGACTGATGAAATCATAACCAAACTCCTTTTAACAAAAGGAAATTTTATTCACTTTAATAGTGCCTAAAAGCATTTTTTAAAAGAAACAGATTTAACATTATAATCAGAAAGCCCCTCTAAATATCAAAGTTACAATTTATTCAGAGGCAGAAAGAAACAAGTTTTGACTGTATGAGCTTTCGAGCAGAGAACCTTGCCGCTCCCTTTTGACACGGCCGTAGTTACGACCGCTCACAACAGCCTCTGAAAGACTACACTGGTGCAAATCTGCAACACACCAGATAACTTTAAACTAAGAGTTTTAACAATTTACACAAGCACACAAACTATGCACCCCATGTAGGAGGGATGGAAATGGTACAAAACACTAACAATGAAAATTTTAACCTTGCCACCGAAGGTGCAACTTGATTTTAACTTCTAAGAAAAGTCTTATGGTGAAAGAGTGGCAACTTTATATATTAAAATCATCATTTAAATAAAAGCCCATGAAATGCAATCTTATATAAAATTCTACAAGGCTGGCCAAACAATAGTTAAGATGCTGTACAATACACAGATAGCCGGCCCAAGTGGCCGAGCGGTTCTAGGCGCTACAGTCTGTAACCGCGCGACCGCTACGGTCGCAGGTTCGAATCCTGCCTCGAGCATGGATGTGTGTGACGTCCTTAGGTTAGTTAGGTTTAATTAGTTCTAAGTTCTAGGGGACTGATGATCTCAGATGTTAAGTCCCATAGTGCTCAGAGGCATTTGAACCATTTTTGAGTACACAGATACCGTCTGTCAAGATCATAGGCAATAATATCAAAGTTTCCAAAGATCAAAAGATATTTCAGGTATTAGGCCGTTACACTCCAAGCAATACATTCGTTAACAAACCAAATCCGACAAACATGACAGAGGCAGCTACTAACGTACGGTAGATTGATAGGGAGATTACCGAACAACCCGAATCGCAGGTTGCTGTAACCCGCACCACTCCACAAGGGAAAAACGGACCACCCAATTTATAAACAACCACCTTCCCGCTGGTGGGCAAACGGAGAAGAATGATCGGATGACCCCAAAGCAAAACGGCTGGTGACCTCACCAAGAAAACAAGCAGAATTTAACAAGAGTAAATGAAACAACATATCACAAATCACTTAACTTGTAATAAACTGTGATTTCTCGAGAAGACCTGGCGCAGCACCCCCAACGCTCTCCCGAACCGTCCGCGGCCAGCCGCTTCAACGGACGCAGGAAGGCGCGCCGATCTCCCGTCTCACGGCGTCGCAGCTCGCGCCGGCCAGACCGATGTCGTGGGTTGACTCCTGTTGCTCTCGTGTCGGCCGCGAAGCCACTACCCCTCACTATACGCCGCGGCCCGCTGGACTCACGTGGCGACCTCACATGAGCCGACGCTCAAGACGGACAAGTCATCTTATGAGCACGCCACCGATCGATCCAAACGCCAATGACCACTGCATGAGCAAACTCGAGCAGACTGGCGGCCTAACGCGCAGACTCAGATGCAGGAACTAAGCCCCGACCGGGCGACCACTCGCTGAGTTCTCTTACTGGCGGAGTGGAAAGACTCTCATTTTTCCGGCTTTAAAGGTTGATCCGAACGACAGACAGACACTAACTGCCTAACAAATGCGGACGAGAGACAGACTAGCAAGCTGGGGACTAGAGACTGACCCAGACTGACCGACTGGCGAGCTCATAGCGCCCCTTAAATGCACGTGAGCAGGCTACCTTTCCCCTTTCCCACCAGAGGGAGACACCAAAGCTGCGACTGCCACAGCGGCGCCACCGCCAGAAACGGAGGGCGACAGCTTCACACTACGCGCTGCGGCTCATACTAAAATGTGAGAAAATACATTAACGTACAAACGAAAATTCTGCAACAACAATCTTCAAATTTATTTAGATGAATACAACCGTGAGAAGCTAAAATGTGACATTTGCAGCTTCAAGAATCGAACCCCTAGACACGAAGAACTGGAGCCAGCTCAGCATAAGAGATAAGTAAGCTAGAAAGTTTATTGCAATCTTCGCTCCTCTCAAATCTTCATAAAAGACTAAAGTGGACAATAGCTGCAAGTAGGAACGAGGGGGCACATTACACCTGCCAGATGCTAATATGAGGGGCGATCAAAACATTTCGATTTGGGGGCGTTGCTGCAGCGTATGTGCAGCGTAGCGCGAGTTCGATTCGAGTATATAAGCACCGACCCATGGGCAAGCGATTAGTCTGGCATTCGTGTCTTTCCGACGTGCATGCGGTGAATGCGGAAACGCGAACTATGGCGACGTTATTACCAAAGCCGCCGAATCATGGCCGACGTGCTGCTATTCTTGTCTTGGCTGCCGAAGGACGAACTCTGGTAGACATAAATCGAGGAATGAGGAAGCTACGCCAATTCAAGTGGGAGACACTGTAGCTACCGCCTTATTGTCCTGATCCCTTACCATACGATTATCACGCCTTTCGGCGCCTTAAAAAAGACCTTGAAGGGCAGAGGACGTGCAACAGGCAGTAAGATACGGTGCTTTATCAAACGGGTGTCTTCAACCCAGTACATCGGCAGGAGTCCTGCCTCGATGCGTACGGCGATCTTGCCCGATTCGCTTACCATTGCTGGTCTGTATGGCCTTGTAACGGAAACTTTTTGTTCTCCCCTTCTATTTCATACAACTTTTCGCGCCGAGGCTCGTATTTTTTTTCCATTAAATATTACCGAGAAATATTTTTTTAAACTTAATATTTCACATCATTTTATTTTTATATCTAGAAACACCTGTCTCATTAAAGTGACTACCTTTTCTTTGTGTATGTGCTATGGACATATTCCGACATATTGTAAAAATATTAGTAATAAAAAATAAAAGTATGAGTAATAATTCTCACCTTTATACGAGGGTGAGTCAAATGAAAACCTTAAATATTTTTTTTAAAGATTATTTAGTGTGCAGAAATGGTACAAAGCTGTATCACTTTTCAACATAATGTCCCCCACGCTCAATGCAAGTCCTCCAGCGCTTACAAAGTGCATAAATTCCTTTAGAAAAAAATTCTTTTGGTAGTCCGTGTAACCATTCATGCACCGCGTGGCGTACTTCTTCATCAGAACGGAACTTCTTTCCTCCCATTGCGTCTTTGAGTCGTCCAAACATATGGAAATCACTTGGGGCAAGGCCTGTTGAGTATGGTGGATGAGGAAGACACCCAAAATGCATCTCTGTGATTGTTGCAACTGTTGTACGGGCAGTGTGGGGCCTTGCATTGTCACGTTGCAAAAGGACACCTGCTGACAGCAATACACGTCGCTCTCATTTGATTGCAGGCCTCAGATGATTTTTTAGAATATCTGTGTATGATGCACTGGTGACAGTGATCCCTATAGGCATGTAATGCTCCAAAATGACGCCTTTTTCATCCCAAAAGACAGTCAGCATAACCTTCCCTGCTGATGGTTCTGTTCGAAACTTCTTAGGTTTTGGTGATGAGGAATGGCGCCATTCCTTGCTCGATCTCTTCGTTTCCGGTTGGTGGAAGTGAACCCAGGTTTCGTCTCCAGTAACGATTCTTGCAAGGAAGCCATCACCTTGTTCAAAGCGCAATCAACACGTCGTTCTCTCATTTCAGGAGTCAGCTCCCGTGGCACCCATCTTGCAGACACTTCGTGAAACTGGAGCACATCATGCACAATGTGGTGTGCTGACCGATGACTAACCTGTAAACATGCTGCAATGTCATTCAGTGTCACACGGCGGTTTTCCTTCACTATGGCTTCAACTGGTGCAATGTTCTATGGAGTCACAACTCGTTGTGCCTGACCTGGACGAGGAGCATCGTCCACTGAAGTCACACCATTTGCGAACTTCCTACTCCATTCGTAGACTTTCTGCTGTGACAAACATGCATCGCCGTACTGAACCTTCATTCGTCGATGAATTTCAATAGGTTTCACACCTTCACTACGCAAAAACCGAATAACACAACGCCGTTCTTCCCTGGTGAAAGTAGCAAGTGGGGCGGCCATCTTCATACTGATACTCCGACGGTATGTGTGCATCTGCACTATGCAGCCACCTACAGGCCATTCTGCACGCTGTTTGTAGCACGCTTACCAACTTACAGGATAATGGCGCGAAATTTCGATTTGTTATTACAAATTTAAGGTTTTTATTTGACTCACCCTCGTATATTATGCAAGTACATTGATCAGTGCATCACAAACTACTCGTAAAATCCGTGACAGAATATTCTTTTCGTTTTAAACATCGGCTGTGAATCACCTGTCAGAAGGAATCGTAGTTCTGCTTCTCTGACGCTCATATCCATCTTTTCGATTTTCCGACCGGTCAGCGATACGAGATACGCGAAATGTCGTCCTGTCATGCGAATGAAGTTCCTGATGGTATCACCGATGGGTTTCATTGCCACTTACCTCGTAAGCTGGTTGGCATCGCCGGTGGAATATTTCCTTGCTCCAGCGGCGACCCCGATCCGAATATTTTTTCAGTCGCAGTCTCGCCATGAGGGCGAACAAGCGTGCAGCAGTCGCAATGGCGACGGAGCGTGTCAGCATGCTCAAAATGGCGACTGTCGCTGTTGGTTCCCACTTGGCGTAACGTTTCACTCTCCGTAAATGAAAGGGTGAGACAGCTGTCTCGCACAGCTATTTCAAAAGGCAAGTCTTGCGTACTGCAAACGCTCGTTGACATTTTAGGACAGGGCCGCCCACGGTGTGCCAGACTTCACGTGTGCAGTGTGTGCGCACTGCGAGCACACCAATGATCGGCCTGTGTCGGCTTTGTTCGGATCTACTCGGAAGTAGCAGCAACAGTGCGACGTTTCACTGAGTACTGCGGTGTACCGTTCTTCTGTCGGCACAACCCTCTCCAGTTGGACTGAGGCGTGGTGTCAGCGGTCTTTACACTCGCTGTTTGTTTGTGGTATGAAGGACGTTCACAGGGCTACAGGCTGTCTGCATAGTAATAGGCAGTCTAGCGATCTACTGTCACAAGCTTTAAAAATGAATAGGAATGACAGAAGAGAGGAATAAGAATGCTCAGTATATGAGGGGGTACCCAAAAGAACATGAACTAAATTTTTGGCGGGCGTCCTATAGCCTTTTGCTGCTAGGAGCGCATAGACTGTTACAGTGATTGACAAACTTAAAAGAGCTCAGACAAGTTCTAGTTTATGCAGAAATCTGTCAGACACCTCGATTCTTCGGCTAGGAGTATCTGGTTGCAAGCCTGATTCAGATATAAAACCGTGAAATGGTTCACCCCACAAGCCAAGTAAAGCATATGTGAAGTTCAAACAAGGGCACCTTTTGATGACGGCTTGATTACGTACATTGCGCCTGTAACCTTTGCCCTTGCTTTTGGGAACCACAAATTTGGCGAGGCATACGGGGACGTACAAGGCCTAGTCACTCCCCATGAACAACTTCTCTATAATCTTACTCAACTCCTGCCTTTCTGGTAGTGATGACCGGTAATGACGGCAACACAGTGGAATCTGGTCTCTAAGTTGAACCTCATATTCGACTTTGTCAGTTACACCCGACTCTTCCGTCAGAACATCAAAAATTTGAGCTAATAAACTTCATAATTGTTAAGATTCCTTTACTCCCAATTGCCAGACGTCAAACTGGAAATCACTGGAATCAGCATTACTAACTGAAAAAAGTAGGCTGTGACTATATAATCGATAAACCCAACAATAGTAAATTAACAGATGTATTTTTATGTCGTCTCGTTCTCTCTGTAGAGCTGTATGGTGGGAAGCAAGGAGAGGCTGTTGTTTGGTGACCGGTATCCTAATTCTATAACATAAACTGCATGTATGTATTGACTGGATTCTTTATTCATAAGAATCCAAAGTTACGAGGGTCACTCCAAAAGAAATGCACACCATTTTTTTTTAAAAATCCATCTTTTATTGTACATGTTTGAAAGTTTTACAGTGTGTAGATACATCCTTTAGGAAGAATATTTTGATTTCTCCAAATAATTTCCACCCCTCTCAACTGCCTTACGCCATCTTGGAACCAGCGCCTGTATATCCGCACGCTAAAATTCTGGACCAACCTGTTGGAGCCACTGTTTGGCAGCGTGCACAAGGGAGTCATCATCTTCAAACCTTGTTCCACGAAGAGAGTCTTTCAGTTTCCCAAAGAGATGATAGTCACATGGAGCCAGGTGAGGACTGTAAGGCGGGTGATTCAGTGTTGTCTATCCGAGTTTTGTGATCGCTTCCAGGGTTTTTTGACTGACATGTGGCCGTGAATTGTCGTGCAACAGCAAAACGTCCTGCTTTTGCCGATGTGCTCGAACACGAGCTTGAAGTTTTTTCAGTGTCATCACATATGCATCAGAATTTATGGTGGTTCCACTTGGCATGATGTCCACAAGCAAGAGTCCTCCGGAATCGAAAAACACTGTAGCCATAACTTTTCCAACAGGGGGTGTGGTTTTGAATTTTTTTTCTTGGGTGAATTTGCATGATGCCACTCCCTTGATTGCCTCTTCGTCTGTGGTGAAAAATGATGGAGCCATGTTTCATCACCTGTCACAATTATTCCAAGAAATTCATCTCCACCAATCTCGTACTGTTCCAAAAGTTCGCTTCATACCGTTTTTCTTTTTTCTTTGTGAGCCACTGTCAACCCTGGGAACCCACCTGGCACAAACCTTTTTTAACGCCAGCACTTTCAGTATTCTGCAAACACTTCCTTCCTCTATCCCAACGTAGCGTGACAATTCGTTCACTGTGATGCGTCTGTCAGCAGTCACCAATTCGTTAACTCTCTGCACATTGTCTGGAGAGTGTGCAGTACGAGGCCTGCTGCTGCGAGGACAATCCTCAATATCACCGTGACCGCTTTCATCACGTAACCTGCTTGCCCACCGGCTAACTGTACTGCGATCGACAGCATCATCTCCATATACCTTTTTCAACGTCTTGTGGATGTTTCAGACTGTCTCGTTTTACAAGCACAGGAATTCTACGACAGCACGTTGCTTCTGACGTACGTCAAGTGTAGCAGCCATCTTGAAGACATGCTGCGACGGCGCCACTCACGGGAACAGGTTGAACTAAGTTTGAAAACAAGCGGGAAGGATGTATCTACACACTGTAAAACTTTCACACATGCAGAATGAAAACTGTATTTTTACAAAAATAGTGTGCATTTCTTTTGGAGTGACCCTCGTACTTATTCAAGATCGTCGTTGTGGTACAAGCTCTGCGTATAGTCCACGTTCGCTCACTGCTGGTGAAGTACAAAGTCCGCTATGTACACTTTTATGGTTACTATGTGCTGCCTGTCTCTGAGTTAGCGGCGAAGGTGACTGCTACTGAGATTCCTGCTGGGCTGCGACTGATGACAGACTGGAACTAACTAGGTGGAACAGACTTGAAAAGACAGATGCTACGGTCCTCTGTGGCTATTTAAATACTGAGAGCCGAGAGGGCGTTGGTGGAGCGTTTCCTGTGAGTCTGTTTCTCGCCTCTGTTGATCTTCACGCGACTTCTATACTGCATGGTGTGCCGGCGTCAGCTTATGCCAGCACACATATATTCAGCAACAAAGCTTTTAATGGGCCACCAGAACTGCTGGAGTTTTAAACTGTATCATTTCCCTCATCGACAGTAACGACTGGCCATTAACAGTGCGAAGCCGGCCGGAGTGGCCGAGCGGTTCTAGGCGCTACAAGATGGAACCGCGCGACTGCAACGGACGCAGGCTCGAATCCTGCCTCGGGCATGGATGTGTGTGATGTCCTTAGGTTAGTTAGGTTTAAGTAGTTCTAAGTTCTAGGGGACTGATGTCCTCAAATGTTAAGTCCCATAATGCTCAGAGCCATTTTGAATAGTGCGAACCTGTTTATCCAATGTACATGAACTCCTACTCCTGAGGCGCCAAGCATAATTAAGCAACAAAATGATGCTGCCAGAATCCTACAACCCAGAACTGGATTGTGGTTAAGGGCAGCACAGATACACTACGTGATCAAAAGTATTCAGACACCTGGCTGAAAATGACTTCCACGTTCGTGGCGCCCTCGATCGCTAATGCCGGAATTCAATAAAGTGTTGGTCCACCCTTAGCCTTGATGACAGCTTCCGCTCTCGCAGGCATACGTTCAATCAGGTACTGGAAGGTTTCTTGGAGAATGGAAGCCCATTCTTCGCGGAGTGCTGCACTGAGGAGAGGTATCGATGTCAGTCGATGAGGTCTGGCATGAAGTCGGCGGTCCAAAACATCCCAAAAGTGTTCTATAGGATTCAGGTCAGGACTCTGTGTAAGCTAGTCCATTACAGGGATGTTATTGTGTAACCACTCCGCCACCGGCTATGCATAATGAGCAGGTGCTCTATCGTGTTGAAAGATGCAATCGTCATCCCCAAGTTGCCCTTCAACAGTGGGAAGCAAGAAGGTGCTTAAAACATCAGTGTAGGCCTGTGCTGTGATAGTGTCACGCAAAACAACAAAGGCTGCAAGCCCCCTTCGCGCAAAACACGACCACACCATAACACCACCGCCTCCGAATTTTACTGTCAGCCCCTCACACGCTGGCAGATGTCCACTGGGCATTGGCCGTACCCACAACCTGCCATCGGATCGCCACATTTTGTACAGTGATTAGTCATTCTACACAACGTTTTTCTACTGTTCAATCGTCCAATGTTTACACTCCTTACACCAAGCGAGGTATCGTTTGGCATTTACCGGCGTGATGTGTGGCTTATGAGCAGCCGCTCGACCATGAAATCCAAGTTTTCTCACCTCCCGCCTAACTGTCACAGTACTTGCAGTGGAACCTGATGCAGTTTGGAATTCCTGTGTGATGATCTGGATAGATGTCTGCTTACTTAACACATTACGACCCTCTTAAGTTGTCGGTGGTCTCTGTCAGTCAATAGACGAGGACGGCGTGTACGCTTTTGTGCTGTACGTATCCCTTCACGCTTCCACTTCACTATCACATTAGAAACAGTGGACGTAGGGATGGAAATCTCGCATACAGCCGTACGATACAAGTGACACCCAACCATCTCACCATCTTCGAGGTCTGTGAGTTCCACGGACCTCCCCATTCTGCTCTCTCACGATGTCTGATGACAACTGAGGTCGCTGATACGGAGTACCTGGCAGTAGGTGGCAGTACAATGCACCTAATATGAAAAACGCATGTTTTTGCGGGTGTCCGGATACTTTTGATCACATAGTGCAGAGGGTATGAAGGACTTGCTAATTCCCCTTAAGTGGTTGCATCCCACAGGTGGCCAACCTGTTCGTCTTCCCCCAACATATTTCCTCAAACGTCATCTGCCATTACTGCTCTCGCATCCTACTCGACATCGTGGAGCAAAATGGTCTACTTTATTACACATACAGCAATTGCCAGGATCTCGAATACATTGACTAGTCGCATGGTACTGAGGGGACGAGGTTCTGCAAAAGTTACTTTCTCCTTTTCTCTATGTCTCACGTAAGTTGGTTGGCTCAAATGGCTGTAAGCCGAGCGGCCTGGGGCGCTGCAGGCATGGACCGTGCGGCTGGTCCCAGCGAACGTTCGAGTCCTCCCTCGGGCATGGGGGTGTGTTTCTCCTTAGGATAATTTCGGTTAAGTAGTGTGTACGCTTAGGGACTGATGACCTTAAGATTTAAGACACATTTGAACATTTTTGGCTGTAAGCACTAACATCTCAGGTCATCAGTCCCATAGAACTTAGAAGTACTTAAATCTAACTAAGGACACCACACACATCCATGCCCGAGGCAGGATTCGAACCTGCGACTGTAGCGAACGCGCGGTTCTAGACTGAAAAGCTTAGAACCGCTCGGCCACACCGGCCGGAACGTAAGTTGATTCACTTCAACGAAACTATTAGGTTTATTAGCAAAAAACACTTGCGAATGGTCTTCCGGCCACATTCTTTCAGTTATGTTACCAACGACTCAACATATAATGCTAATTTAGCGCACCTAATATTCTCAACCTAGTTCACAAAGGTTTCTTGTTGACTTTGTGCCTGGAAAAGATTTCTCAGCCTACCTCACAAACCTTGTTTAACAATTCTACCACACAAACCGCTCCAGGTACCCCTTCTTGAATAACGTGATGAATAATACTACCCAACCTACCGCTACTTAACTGGCAAATTAATTTAACGACTAAAAGATCGAGAATTGCAGGGCAGTAGCCCGCTCTTGCAGCCTAAGCGATAAATACAAAAATTATACATTTTGGTGATTAGTCTCCACTGACAACTTAGTAACCCCTGTGTAATAATAGCCATAAAAGGGTTTGTTAACGATTGAAATGTTACAGCATCTCCACACCATCATAACTCTGTGCAGTACAGTTAAACTCCTGATTGTCTCCTACCCTTACGTGCTCGTCAGAGTTCTCTTTGCACTGCAATAGATTACCGTGAAGTTAAAGTTCCCTAAACTTTCCTTGCAAGTCTTCGATTTCTGCTCTCTGCTTAACGTTAGTATTAATTTTGCCTTAATCCTGCACTTCACTTAAGTGATTCAGTTGAGTTTATATTCAAAGTAACTGAGACCGCAAGGGTAAACTATCCCGAAGCGCCGGCCAGGGTGGCCGAGCGGTTCTAGGCGCTACAGTCTGGAACCGAGCGACCGCTAACGGTCGCAGGTTCGAATCCTGCCTCGGGCATGGATGTGTGTGATGTCCTTAGGTTAGTTAGGTTTAAATAGTTGTAAGTTCTAGGGGACTGATGACCTGAGAAGTTAAGTCCCACGGTGCTCAGAGCCATTTTTTTATCCCGAAGCAGGTCGAATATGTTTTGCGCACTAGCAAACGACTCGAGACCAGCCTGGCCAAGGGCAGAGGGTCTCGGCTGTAGCAGAAGTCCACCGCGCCATGGAGACATCGCACCAACTCATTAATTCTGCCTTCGACAAGTTGGCTGCGAATTTTTAAATCTTGTGGCTGAGTGCGCCTACCCCTATTAGAAAGCAAGATAACCAACGTCCTGCGATCACGGTTAAAACTAAAACGTCTCGGCGCTGCACCACGGTTTGCCGCTTGTAATCAAACCGTCATCAGTCAACAGTGAATTTGACCAAGGTTGTTGCAATGTAAGGCGCCCTGGAGATACAAAGACGTTAACAGAGATATGAATTTGGACCCGGCAGCCTATATACATAAGATTTCTAGACAATCGGAAATGAGAGATACTTTGTGGAAAGCTGATCTTAACAAACTACTGACTGAACTGCAGCAGAAGACGCGTTTCGTAGTCCCAAATTTAAAACTTGTCCTAATCTAGCCACAGCATCGTGATATGTAATGTATCTGAGAAAACGGTGCTTAACAATGTTCAGCAGAACTAAAATCACTATCTCTTTGCTCATGGGATTTCAGCTAACCTCTATGAGAAAACTAAAGGTAGAAAACGTCCAGTTTCGGCGCTAAAAGCAAAGTGTAATTTCTCGCTGAAAATATCCTCACAGCGGCTATACTAGCTGCTGTGTTAGCAAACAATGGGCAGCCCTGGTTGGCACTTGGTTACATATTATAGGCGACAGAAGCAGATTCCAAACAGAAAAGAATGATAGGAACAACAATAATGCAAAAGAAGCTCAGTACGTTGATGGAAATTGACATGGCAGAGTATTAGAAATAAAAAATACGTTTATTCCAATTAACTGAATACAAATAATAATCGAAGTCTTTTGATGAGATTTAGAAACAAACAAAAATTGTTGCACTTGACGAGATTCGAACCTACAAATTTCGACACAAAGTTGATACGTCCAGCATTGTGAGTGTTTCTATATTTATGACTCCGGTGACATGGGCACAACACAGAACTGCTGTCTTCAACAACTTCAGGTTCACGCTATGTCGTGCGAAGCTTAACTAGTGTAGGCTGGCCTCTGTGATCATAATGACAGTGTATGCGACATTGGTCCGCCCCTCGTGGTCTCGCGGTAGCGTTCTCGCTTCCCGAGCACGGGGTCCCGGGTTCGATTCCCGGCGGGGTCAGGAATTTTTCCTCCCTCGAGATGACTGGGTGTTATTGTGTCGTCTTCATCATCAACATTCATCCCCATTACGGTCGGAGGAAGGCAATGGCAAACCACCTCCACTAGGACCTTGCCTAGTAAGGCGGCGCGGTTCTCCCGCGTCGCTCCCCTACGCTCTGTAAAGAAGTATGGGACTCATCATCATCATGCGACATTAAATCGCGTCTTGTGTGGAAAGATTCAGTAGTGTTTGGTTAATACTGGGTACGAAACGTATATAGCTCGTTAGCATCTTTTTTGTGTGGTTATTATGTGTGATGAAATGTGAAATAAAAGGGCTGGACCTAGGATTCTGGACTGAAACACATCAAGAAAGAAAGCTGGTCAAGGAATTGGTGAGCTGTTGTGACAGCTAGGCAATGGCAAACAGTTTGGGCGTGACGTTGAGCGCTCTGACTAGAGGAAACCAGCTCCAACATGCAAAGCGACAATTATCAAGTACTTTATGTTTCTCGAAGTGGAAAACAAAAGAGATATATTTCGCAAATGGGTCGGTGTGAATGCATGAGTTCCTGAAAATTAAGGAACTGAAGGTTACAGTACATAGAAAAAATGTACAGTCTCCCTTTCTGCCATTATTTGTTTTCGTTTTTTTTTCATCCAGTTCAAAAACCGACAGTATTTAAATATAAAAATCTTTAGATATATGATAATTAACATATTTAATAATCATTTTTACGAAAAATGCATTTGTTCTTATACCTCTCTATATACTGCACACATAAATTCAGTTTCCACTGAAAACAAAAATTCTTAGTTACAAATCTTTTATGAATGATTGTTAATTAAGACTGTAGAATCAGAAACTAGAAACAGAGCCACACTGCTTCCCAGAAAAAAAAGGGAGAACTACCTTAATTTCACATATTGAACACGGTCGGAAAACTTACAAGTCATTTTGTCAGGAATTTTCGGGAGCTGCATCGAAAAGCTTTGGGAGAGTTTTATTTTAAACTTGAACTTCACAAAGCATAAATATAAAAAAAAATTACAAATATCTGATTGTCATGTGATCAGTTGTTTAGAGAAAAAAAGGTAATGCAGTGCAGTCTCGTGTGGAGGAGTGGTCAGTTTGCTCCATGAAGTTTCTCATTTCATCTCAGGTATAGGGTGCAGTATAGAATGGTTTGATTGGTTCAAATGGCTCTAAGCACTATGCGACTTAACATCTGAGGTCATCAGTCCCCCTAGAACTTAGAACTACTTAAACCTAACCAACCTAAGGATATCACACACATCCATGCCCGAGGCAGGATTCGAACCTGCGACCGTAGCGATCGCGCGGTTCCAGACTGAAGCGCCTAGAACCGCTCGGCCACCAACGGTCGGCCAAACTTTACCTTTTAATCGAGGTTGCTGCACTTGACCCGTAGAGTAGTTGTTCCTTCTTCGGACGTGCAATTCCAAATACATCCCTTGTTTTCATCACTAAAAACAGAATCACCTGGGACAAAAAACACACATTAAACAGCTGAAAACAAAACAGTTTAACGAGCATAAATTTACCCTTTTGTGTCATTTCTGAAGCGACAGCTCAGACAACACCGTAACGACACTGCTACCACTGAAATGCTGTAGCTAACAAGGAGGTAATGTGCAACATTCCAGAAGATACCGTTTGAGTCGAAAATTACAATTCATTTGTAAAACACCTGTGCTGCAAATATTTGTGTGTTTCTTTAGCACACATTTATTAATTTAGTAATGCCAGCAAAAGGACAATACCATTTCAGAAATAGATACCGAACAACGTAGGTTAGCCAACTGTTGTTTTTAAACATCTCTCTTTAGTTCTGTTCCAGTGTATATTACGCCACATACGAAGTAAAACAGAGAAAAACATTTGCATTAGAAAAAATCGCATAGTATAAAATTAACAAGAATGAACATTTAGTTACTAGCTCACAACAGACAATGAACGACTATTAAAAAAGACTTCTGTAAAACAAGTAGGAAATGATATTGATGTTTACGTAAAATTTAATACAAAACGCCCAGTTGGCTTCAGCAACAAGTAATACGTTTAACCCTGCATACCCATGCCAGCAAAAATAATACCCCTAAATTACAAACTGTGCTCACACCCAATTAACAGAAATATTCATAACATGAACAGACAGACCATTGGCAATGTACATGGCTTGATTTCAAATTCCTTCAAAAGATGTATAAATAAAATTTTAGCCAAAACGTTCAAATGACTTCAACTAAGACAGGAAATTGAACTCATCTTTATGCTGTGTGAACATTGCTGGATCCACTCATAATAATCATAAAGTATCAAGAGAGCACAGAGGCAAGAGAAAGAAATAAGCGGAAAACGCCTCTCAACAACACTAGGGAAGCCTAAAACACACAGTATAAGAATCCCACAGCACAGGAGAGGGCTCCAGATAACTTAAGGTACACTTTACCTGTTAAAACGCTCACTAAATAAATCCATATGGCTCATGCAGTCCACCCTGCACGTAATTTTTGTAGCTGGTACGTAGCACACACACTTTTAAGGCCACCTTCCATCAGACCCAAGCATTGTATTTCTCAGGAATGTAAATGACAGATTGACAAAACAGACTTTCGCTCAAAGTGGTACTCAGTGCTGCCAGCTGTCTGTAACACACAATTGCCAAGGATTGCTGCTGGATGGTGTAGTGTAATAAATATGTAATGTACTGAATCGACTGTGAGAAAGCTAAGTGGCAAAGACGTTATCTGAGAGACTCTATGGTAATTATATCGTTGACTCGGAATATTACTCTCTCTGTGGTTTTCTCGTAACTAAGGGTAACTAAAGTTTTCTGTTCGCTTCTTTTGATGTTATTTGGAGAATTGTACAAGAGACACAATAAACCGCTATTATTTCATGAGAACAAAGGTGAGCGTCATGACCTGTATTAGTATTTTTGGAAGTATTGAAATAGCAGAATTGTTTCAGATTGAATGCGACGTGTGCAGGAAGAGACGTGGACAACAGCACTTGAACCTGCAATCTCATGTATGAATAGTTGCTAAAAATATCCAGCCGTCTCTCCCAAGACTCTTCATACGCGCAACAAACAGTAATTCTTTTAACAGCACTATCAGAGACAATTTTATCACGTTGTTACGACCTTTTACTGCGAGCATAATACATCGATAACAGACAAACAAAAAATAGACAAACACATAAAAGAATCGACCACAATGGCCATCGGTGGGAACCACTGAGAGCAAACTGATCCAGAGCAGTGTTCAGTGGACGAGACAGATGGCGCATTGCTTAGCTACAACCAAGAATGTTGAATCGCCCTTTAAATACATATTGAAATCGTGCACAGCTCAGACAGATACAACGTTTTTCCATTATAAAGCAAAAACAGGCGAACAATAGAATAAATACATCAATTTGTTCTGAATGGTATTGCAACATTGTCTTCTGGTCGTACGACTGCTCTCAAAAGCTGAAGATAAATCGGTGCTTAGATACGCTGCAATTGCCTGATACACTGTCTGTATCATAGTAGATAAATTTCTTAATTCATTGCGGGAATATTAAGTATAGGGCCCTAAAAATCTAAACTTCATCCAAACATGCACAGAAAGCCCAATGGTACCGATCGAGTGCTGTGTCATCCTCAGCTCACAGACGTCACTTGATGCTGATACGGAGGGGCATATGGTCAGCACACTGCTCTCGCAGCTGCTGTCAGTTTACGATACCGGAGCCACTAATTCTCAATCGAGCAGCTCCTCAAATTATCTCACCCCGCTTGCCAACAGCGCTCAGCAAACCCGGACAGTCACCTGTCCAAGTGCAGGTCACGCCCCACAATGCTTAACTTTGGTAATCTGATGTGAACCAGTGTTTCCACAGCGGCAACGCCGTTGTCTAAGTGCAGGCTATTGCGTCTTCCCATTCCCTAGCGATTATCTTCCCTAGTCTGAGGTCTACTTTTTCACGACAGGGCAGTGGCCAACGGTCAGTGGCCCTTCCTGATGCTATAGTCATCAGATAATCTAAGGGAGGGGAGTCGTTTGTGCCCTCTGTATGTGAGTCGTGTAAAGTTTGTCTCGTGTAAGTTCCGAGAGAGGCCATCGATTTAACTGAATGCCCAAACAGCATGAAAATGGAGGATGGCTACAAGTTACCCACAGCCTGGCTGCCAACGATCCCAGTCCACAGGGCTAGATGTGTTCGCCAGCTAGTAGCTGCACGTCATCCGGGTTGAACAGTGTAAACAGGTGGCCACAAGAGAGCTGGCGTGCGGCATCCACGTCCCTCTGCAGGGAACCACTCCAGCTGTCAATCGCGCGCAGTTTCGCTGTTGCCTACCGAGCACCAGCGAGTGTTATGGGACCATTGCTTTTCACAATACATATAAATGACCTAGTAGATAGTGTCGGAAGTTCCACGCGGGTTTTCGCGGATGATGCTGTAGTATACGGAAAAGTTGCAGCATTAGAAAATTGCAGCGAAATGCAGAAAGATCTGCAGCGGATAGGCACTTGGTGCAGGGAGTGGCAACTGACCCTTAACATAGACAAATGTAATGTATTGCGAATAAATACAACGAAAGAACCTTTATTGTATGATTATATGATAGCGGAACAAACACTGGTAGCAGTTACTTCTGTAAAATATCTGGGAGTATGCGTACAGAACGATTTGAAGTGGAATGATCATATAAAATTAATTGTTGGTAAGGCGGGTGCCAGGCTGAGATTCATTGGTAGAGTCCTTAGAAAACAAAGGAGGTGGCTTACAAAACACTCGTTGCTCATCAGTGTGGGATCCGTACCAGGTCGGTTTGACAGAGGAGATAGAAAATATCCAAAGAAGAGCGGGGCGTTTCGTCACAGGGTTATTTGGTAATCGTGACAGCGTTACGGAGATGTTTATCAAACTCAAGTGGCAGACTCTGCAAGAGAGGCGCTCTGCATCGCGGTGTAGCTTGCTGTCCACGTTTCGAGAAGGTATGTTTCTGGATGACGTATCAAATATATTGCTTCCCCCTACTTATACCTCCCTAGGAGATCACGAATGTAAAATTAGAGAGATTCGAGCGCGCACGGAGGCTTTCCGGCAGTCTTTCTTCCCGCGAACCATACGCGTCTGGAACAGGAAAAGGAGGTAATGACAGTGGTACGTAAAGTGCCCTCCGCCACACATCGTCGGGTGGCTTGCGGAGAATAAATGTAGATGTAGAGAGTAGCGCGAAGTACAGTCTACTGTACAGCCACCACTCCATAGCAATGTTCACTTGCAATTGTCCAATGACATCCGAACATGAGGAATCGGTAGCCACCTGACAACCGAAATGAGACAGCATCTAGGGGAAGACCTTGACCAGTCAGTCGCCTTGTAGATGACGATTGCAAAGTTTAGGTATTTTAGTGTTATTTAATACCGATGTTAGGCAAATATGTTCTGTTCGTTATCTTCTGTCTTCTGTAGTAGCTCTAAAGGTCCTGGTGTGATGGATTCCAGAAGTCCAGTATCCCATACCGCTGCATTTAAATCAGCTTCTGGATTGCGTTCATAAGACGAACAGTCTTGTAGCTCCAACTGATGAGATCTTGAGGACTGATAGTATACGTAATGGGTGTGATATCAAGACACTGATCAGTGCTAGCAGCTTGATGGAGGGACCTCACGATGCCCGCTGCCTCTGTGACAAAAGCGTCTGTGTGCTTAGGGGGGCAGTGCGACCGTTCACATAGAGAACTGGACAGGTCAAGTCTATTTTACTCTTCTCTCACATGCGTGATCAGCTGTTTTGACCGAGCAATGAATATTTTGAATATGGTCACTGTACTGGGTGATTACAAATGATACATTTGGTTTTCGATTAATGTATTTCACAAAGTACTACATAAAAAAATAGTGATTCATACATCATATGAAAAAGCATGTTTTTCAACCTTCTTATACATCATTAAAAATGTTCTGTGTGCTCATCTCGTGCAACACGACAATCATCTGCGCAGTAGTCGAGTTCGACAACGTTCCTGTCACTATCCACCAGCACAGCAGTGATGCGACGCTCGACTTCCATCCATGTTGTCGGCAAAGGTGGTGCACGTAAACATTATCTTTCATTTATCTCCAAAGAAGAAAATCACAAACCGCAGGGTGAGGAGGCCTTAGCGCCTCTTGAAGAGTATCAAATCATTAAGAGCACTCTGCCTAAACCAACGGTTTAGAAGATCCTCAGTCAACTGCTAACTCACTTCTCTGAGCCAACGAGGTGGATCTTCGTCTTGTTGGGGTACTAAGTTTATGGAATCACCTATGACTTTAGGAAACAGTTTTACAAACCGTGTAGGTAGGTACATTGTACCAGTCACTGTTTTGCCAGCAAACTTTGGACTTTTCGAGACTCTTTCAAACTCAACTGTAACATTACCACTCGCCGTGCCCCGTGTGTGGACGTTGTGGCGATTCAGTTGACCTTTTAAGTGGAACAGCGCCTCATCGCTGAACACGAATTGTGGAGTAAATTCATTATCTTGCATCGCTTCCATAAAAAGCTCACAAAATTCGCGTGATGGTGCGGTCACTTGTCCGTAAAGTTTGCTGCATGCGATATGGTTTCTGATGTAAGCGCTTGCGCAGAATCTTCTACACAGTTGCCTGTGGAATGTACAGATCACAACTTACACGATAAACAGATTTCTCTGGGATTCCGAGGAACGCCTGTCGGATAGTCTCCACTGTTTTAGCTGTAACTACTGGTCGTCCGGAGCCTTTTACCTTACAGAAGCAACCTGTGGCCATGAACTGCAGATACCACAACACAATGCTGTGTGCTGCAGAGCCGTCGGAACGCACGCTGCACGGTAGTGACGCATCAGTCTTCACATGTTGCTACACGCAGAATGCTTTCTGTTGATTAGTCACCGTTTTGCCAAGTGGCATCACACTGCTGAACTTCAATAAAACCTGCAATAATACCCTGCCAGACAAGTAGTGGTATATGATAGGAAATTCAGACCAAGTGAAGCACATATGTCACATACAGGGTGCAGAAACAGTCGCATCAATACACAGTGTATCCCCCTCCTGCCACAACGAAGGGATCTCACATGATATCAATCATAAAGGTGCCACATGATATCCTGTGACAGATGTCTCAAGCATCTTGCACAGTTTCTTGCAATTCAGCCGTCGTTCTGACGAAGGATTAAGTGCCCCTTCATCATGTTCCATACGTGTTCAGTTTGGGAGAGATATGGAGAACTTGCTGACCAGGGCGCCACGAAGAGCACCGTGCGTCGCAGCGGCCGTATTTAGATGTCCATTGTCAAGTCAGAGGAATGGCAGCAGCACACGTGAAATGTAGCACGCACTGGTTACTTTACCTCCCAGAAACACCAAATAAGACAATGAGTTATACACTATGTCATCAAAAGTATCCGGACACCACAAAAAACATACGTTTTTCATATTAGGTGCATTGTGCTGCCACCTACTGCCAGGTACTCCATATCAGTGACCTCAGTAGGCATTAGACATGGTGAGAGAGCAGAATGGGGCGCTCCGCGGAACTCACTGACTTCGAACGTGGTCAGGTGATTGGGTGTCACTTGTATCATACGTCTGTACGTAAGATTTCCACACTTCTAAACATCCATAGGTCCACTGTTTCCGAAGTGATAGTCAAGTGGAAACATGAACGGACACGTACAAAATGGTTCAAATGGCTCTGAGCACTATGGGACAACATCTGACGTCATCAGTCCCCTAGGACTTAGAACTACTTAAACCTAACTAACCTAAGGACATCACACACATCCATGTCCGAGGCAGGATTCGAACCCGCGAACATAGCAGCAGCGCGGTTCCGGATTGAGGCGCGTATAAACACTCGACCACAGCGGTCGGCGGATACGTACAGCACAAAAGCGTACAGGCCGACCTCGTCTGTTGACTGCCAGTGACCGCCGGCACTTGAAGACGATCGTAATGTGTAATAGGCAAACATCTATCCACAACATCACACAGGAATTCCAAAATGACAGTTAGGCGATAGGTGAGAAAACTTAGATTTCGTGGTCGAGGGGCTGCTCATAATCCACACATCACGCCGGTAAATGCCAAACGACGCCTGCTTCGTATAAGGAGCGTAAACATTGGACGACTGAACAGTGGAAAAACGTTGTGTGGAGTGACGAATCACGATATACAATGTGGCGATCCGGTGGCAGGGCGTGGGTACGGCGAATTCCCGGTGAACGTCATCTGCTAGCGTGTGTAGTGCCAACAGTGAAATTCGGAGGCGATGGTGTTATGGTGTGGTCGTGTTTTTCATGGAGAGGGCTTGCACCCGTTGTTGATTTGCGTGGCACTATCACAACACGGGCCTACATTGACGTTTTAAGCACCTTCTTACTTCCCACGGTAGAAGAGCAATTCGGGGATGATAATTGCATCTTTCAATACGATCGCGCACCTGTTAATAATGCACGGCCTGTGGCGGAGTGGCTACACGACAATAACGTCCCTGTAATGGACTGGCCTACACAGAGTCCTGACGTGAATGGTATAGAACACCTTTGGGATGTTTTGGAACGCCGACTTCGTGCCAGGCCTCACCGACCTACATACATACCTCTCCTCAATGCAGCGCCGTGCAGAATGGGCTGCCATTCCCCAAGAAACCTTCCAGCACCTATCTGAACGTATGCCTGCGACAGTGGAAGCTGTCATCAAGGCTAGAGGTGGGCTAACACTATACTGAATTCCGGTATTACCGATGGAGGGCGCCACGAACTCGTATGTCATTTTCAGCCAGGTGTTGGGATGCGTTTGATCACATAGTGTAGGTGATGCCCCTCCCCCACGCAATGAAACTTAAGGTGGGACCTGTGTGTCGCGGACGATTGTACTCCATAACAGGTCGCTCACCGGATCTATGCCATGCACGTATACGTACATCACTCGCGTGCATACAGAACCTACTCTCACCACTGAAGTCGTAAGAGCGCCCTTCCACTCTCCAGTTTCTTACGATACCAGTGTGGGTGTGCCTGGCGGTCTCGTCGTGCCAGTGGTAACCTGGCCACAGCCGCACGTAGTCGTACCTCTGCTGCAAGCAGGCAGTTTCCAGTGGCTCTTGGTGACACGTCAAGCGCAACATGAGCTGAGGTTTCTTCCCTACATGATGTTCGGTGGGCCACCGCTGCCCGCAAAATGTGCCGTACTTTATGTATGTCTGCACTACATGGACCTCTTGCACTTGGTCTACGATGTGACAGTGTTCCATGGAACACAGCTAAAAACTGCGACCCGCCAACGATACATTGCGCCCAATATCAGCAGCAGTCCGTCGATAGGCTCGGCCAGCTTTCCGCAGGTTAAACCCAGTATTACACTATCATATTTCTTTGTCAAAGTTGGTGTGTCAAACACGGATATTTATGTCAAAGAAATTTCATGGTGTAATAGGGAACTTTGTCAAATTTCGCCTGTCGTCAAATAAATATGATCAAATCTAGGGCCTTGTCGTACATTTGATCATAAGAGTCGCTCGTCTTCTATTGACTGCCATGTGAAATGTAACAGCTTGGAGAGCTGGTGTTGCCACAGCTATTTGACTAGTGTGTTTGTAAACATGGCTTCGAAGTTGATATGTTCCGTCGACTCTTTTTTCTGTTTTAACAAACTTGCTTCGACTAGGATGGGGGGTGAGCAAGAGGCACAGTGCATGCTGTTAATTCTGTGTTGATGAGCAAGCGGAATATGCTGTAGGCGACTTGATGTCCACAATCACAGCAACAGCCATCCACCTCTACATCTGTAAACATCCAGGTAGCTCTTCAGCAAGCCGGAATAGAGAATGTGGTCGCACTTTAAAATAAAAGATTCTTTCTTTGCTTTCCATTCTACTTTGTTTATTTTTGAACAGTGACTGACACAAGTTAAAAAGCTCATCATCTGTTTCGTACTTTTTATCAATTTTGTAGTTGTTGGAACACTAGTTCCATTCAATATTAAAAATAATTCTTATTGCCCATATAGTGCACTAAACATTTATTTTTCTTAACATACTACCCCTTCTGGAATTATTTTGGTTAATGTGGAACGTGATATTCCAGTGCTGTGTTGTAAATTAGAATAGCTCTCTCCTGTGTCACAGTTTGCCCGTCTTCTGCACGTATAGCATTTCTCAAGAGAGCATTCTGTTCTGTAATATGAGAAGCCACTTTACTGAGCAAATACCGAAATACACTTTGAGTCCTCCGCTATCAGCTCTCGTAACAAATTTTTCTGAATGCTTTTACTATCTCGACGTAATATCTATGGCTTCAAGTATGTTTCCTTTTTTTCCGCCGCTTTTCTTCCAAACACACCACAGTGCAACTGTGGTACTAGCAACTGCAGCGCATAACAACAATTAGTTGTCCGCCATCTTCAAATTTAATGAAAAATATGACGACAGAGTAATATCCCTTTTTAGCGCCACATCAAACATCTTTGTCGAAGAAATTTGACGTAGATTTGGTCATACTTCTTTGTCAAAGAAATATGATAGGGTAATCCAGCCAGTCCTCACAAAACTCTACCATCTGGTGAGCGAGATGTATGAGACAGGCGAAATACCCTCAGACTTTAAGAAGAATATAATAATTCCGATCCCAAAGAAAGCAGGTGTTGACAGATGTGAAAATTACCGAACTGTCAGTTTAATAAGTCACAGCTGCAAAATACTAACGCAAATTCTTTACAGACGAATGGAAAAACTGGTAGAAGCCGACCTCGGGGACCATCAGTTTGGATTCCGTAGAAATGCTGGAACACGTGAGGCAATACTGACCCAACGACTTATCTTAGAAGAAAGATTAAGGAAAGGCAAACCTACGTTTCTAGCATTTGTAGACTTAGAGAAAGCTTTTGACAATGTTGATTGGAACACTCGCTTTGAAATTCTGAAGGTAGCAGGGGTAAAATACAGGGAGCGAAAGGCTATTTACAATTTGTGCAGAAACCAGATGGCAGTTACAAGAGTCGAGGGGTGTGAAAGGGAAGCAGTGGTTGGAAAGGGAGTGAGACAGGGTTGTAGCCTATCCCCGATGTTATTCAATCTGTATATTGAGCAAGCAGTAAAGGAAACAAAAGAAAAGTTCGGAGTAGGTATTAAAATACACGGAGAAGAAATAAAAACTTTGAGGTCCGCCGATGACATTGTAATTCTGTCAGAGACAGCAAAGGACTTGGAAGAGCAACTGAACGGAATGGACGGTGTCTTGAAAGGCTGATATAAGATGAACATCAACAAAAGTAAAACGAGGATAATGGAATGTAGTAGAATTAAGTCGGGTGATGCTGAGGGGGCCGGCCCCTTGTGACCGAGCGGTTCTAGGCGCTTCAGTCTGGAACCGCGAGACCGCTACGGTCGCAGGTTCGAATCCTGCCTCGCGAATGGAGGCGTGTGATGTCCTTAGGTTAGTTAGGTTTAAGTAGTTCTAAGTTCTAGGGGACTGATGACCTCAGATGTTAAGTCCCATAGTGCTCAGAGCCATTTTTTTTTTATGCTGAGGGAATTAGATTAGGAAATGAGACACTTAAAGTAGTAAAGGAGTTTTACTATTTGTGGAGCAAAATAACTGATGATGGCCGAAGTGGAGAGGATATAAAATGTAGACTTGCAACGGCAAGGAAAGCGTTTCTGAAGAAGAGAAATTTGTTAACATCGAGTATAGATTTTAATGTCAGGAAGTCGTTTCTCGAAGTATTTTTATGGAGTGTAGCCGTGTATGGAAGTGAAGCATGGACGATAAATAGTTTAGACAAGAAGAGAATAGAAGCTTTCGCAATGTGGTGCTACAGAAGATTAGATGGGAAGATCACATAAGTAATGAGGAGTTATTGAACTGGGGAGAAGAGGAGCTTGTGGCACAACTTGACAACAAGAAGGGATCGTTTGGTAGGACAATGTTCTGAGGCATCAGGGGATGACCAATTTAGTATTGGAGGGCAGCGTGGAGGGTAAAAATCGTAGAGGGAGACCAAGAGATGAATACACTGAGCAGATTCAGAATGATGTAGGTTGTAGTAAGTACTGGGAGATGAAGAAGCTTGCACAGGATAGATTAGCATGGAGAGCTGCATCAAACCAGTCTCAGGACTGAAGACCACAACAACAACAAAACAACAATCCAGCTCAAACATTGCGCCGCCGTTCAACTGGCTCACGTTGTTCAAGACGTGTACGTACCTTGTTGCCCGGGCATGGGTTGTACCACACAGTGAATATTGCAAACATTGTTCGCCTCCAGACTCAGTGTAGTTACTGCCCGCAGAGTCAATACTGACACGCCTCCTGAACCCCACCTCATATCCGCAATACTGACCTGCGTAGTCACCAAAAAGAGGGAGCTGCTGGACCTATGTGCCACGCCGTCCCTCATAAATCATAATCACTTACTAAGGTCCCACTACGACACCTCCACCCACAGGACGCATATACTCGTATTATACCATGCTGCCACTGAACATAGGCTTTGAGGATGTTGCATTTTTTCCGGCAGTGTGTAAATGGAACTTTAAAATACGCTCTTGCCATTGCTAATTAATATAGTCGGATAGGTATTATACACTGAAACGCCAAAGAAACTGGTGTAATCATGCGTATTCAAATACAAAGATATGTAAACAGGCAGAATAAGGCGCTGTGTCTGCAAGTATCTGGTGCAGTTTTTAGATCGGTTACTGCTGCTACAATGACGGTGTATCACGATTTAAGTGAGTTTCAACGTGCTATTACAGTCGGCGCACGAGCTATTGGATACACCATCTGCGAGGTAGCGATGAAGTGGGGGATTTTCACGTACAGCCTTTTCACGACCGCACCGTGAAAATCAGGAATCCGGTAAAACATGAAATCTCCAATATCGCTGCCGCCGGAGAAAGATCCTGTAAGAACGGGACCAACGACGAGTGAAGAGAATCGTCCAACGTGGCAAAAGTGCAACCCTTCCGCAAACTGCTGCAGATTTCAATGCTGGACCGTCGACAAGGGTCAGCGTGCGAACCATTCTACGAAACATCATCGATATGGGCTTTCGGAGCCGAAGGCCCATTTGCGTACCATTCATGACTGCACGATAGAAAGCTTTACGCCTCGCCTGTGCCCGTCAACACCGACATTGGACTGTTGATGACTGGAAACATGTTTTCTCGTCGGACGAGTCTCGCTTCAAATTGCATCGAGCAGATGTGCGTCTTCGTTTTAGCGACAACCTCATGAGTCCACGGACCCTGCATGCCAGCAGGGGACGGTTCAAGTTAGTGGAGGCTTTGTAATGGTGTGGGGCATGTGCAGTGGGAGTGATATCGGACGGCGATACGTCTAAATACGCCTCTGACAGCCGACACGTACGTAAGCATCCTGTCTGATCACCTGCATCCATTCACGTCCATTGTGCATTCCGACGGAGTTGGTCAATTCCAGCTCGACAATGCGACACCCACACGTCAAGAGTTGCTACAGAGTGGCTCCAGGAACACTCTTCTGATTTTAAACAGTTCCGATGAGCACGGACATGAACATTACTGAGCATATCTGGGGGCCTTGCAGCGTGCTGTTCAGAAGAGATCTCCACTCCTTCGTACTCTTACGGATTTATGGACAGCCCTGCAGGATTCATGGTTTCAGTTCCCTCCAGCACTACTTCAGACATTAGTTGAGTCCATACCACATCGTGTTGCGGCACTTCTGCATGCTCGTGGGAGGCCTGCACGATATTAGGCAGGTGTTCCAGTTTCTTCGGCTCCTGAGTGTATGAGCGGTGTTGAAAAGGAAACATGCGGAGCAACACTGTGGCTATAATTATTGAAGTCTTTATTCAAAACTAATCACAAGACAAAACAACTATCCTGCTGCTTCACGGACCAAACGATTCCCTGTTCCCAGAGTGTTTGTGGCTGTGACAGGAGCCAGTACTCGATTGTGTGCTTCAGTTCGTCTTTAAGAATTAAAGCGATTTGAGAGTCACAGGGCGACATGTCCGGGATGTGAGGCGGACGCTCAAAATGCCTCCTCTTGAACTTGGTCATCGTATTTTGTGTGACTTTGGACACGTGTGGACGCGCGTTCCCTTGGAGCAGAATGACTCCGTCCGCGAGCAGCCCAGGTCGTTTGATACTGATGGTCTTGGATAGGCCACGGAACCTCTCGCAGTACTTCTCACTATTAACGGTTTTTCTGTGCTTGAGGAACGCGGTAAGTTTTGTATCCCCCCTGGAAGGCGGCGCGTGGGTTGGATCAGGAAAAGGTACTAACCTCTCCGTACTGCCGATACTGTTAAAATCACGTTTACTACAGGATAAACATATTACATAACTCATAAGGTGTGGAGCTGAAGCGAAGTGTCCTGACAGGCTGCACCTGATGAAATGGGCTGAATCTGTAGCGGAGCTCGTAGAGCTGCACAGCACCAGCTACAGGGCGCTGCCATCGGTGTGTCGTGGTAGTGCCAACCGTTGAAACTATGTGGCATCGTTACTATCGATACCACAGTAAAGATCGGACCTCGGAGTCGAAGAAGACTGTGAGCGTTACGCTGCCTGCTGAGGGCACAGCTTTGTTTGTTTTAAGGGGGGGAGGGGGGGTGACGACGCTATATTCATGTCTGTAGATGTCCCACTACGTTATCCTAAAGTGGCATATTTTAACCGGTTTGGTTTTTACGACGTTTTGTTCGTATTGATATGAACACTACCTATATAACTGAAGTTGTAAGGTGTCAAACCTCTATGAGTCGTTTGTAATCACTCTGTATTTGCATCGGTGTCAGGAATATGTTCTTAACGGTTGTTTGAGGGGGTATATAAACTTGTTAAAACTGAGTACCGTAGATGAGAAAAAATGGTTCAAATGGCTCTGAGCACTATGGGACTTAACATCTATGGTCATCAGTCCCCTAGAACTTAGAACTACTTAAACCTAACTAACCTAAGGACAGCACACAACACCCAGCCATCACGAGGCAGAGAAAATCCCTGACCCCGCCGGGAATCGAACCCGGGAACCCGGGCGTGGGAAGCGAAAACGCTACCGCACGACCACGAGATGCGGGCCCGTAGATGAGAAAAACGAATTTCGAAGTGTTGTGCAGTAGTATGAAATGGGTAGCGAGGAAGCGTTCTTGTTAAGAAGCAGCGGCTACTATTCAGCTGCGCGCATTTTATTTCGAGAATGAAACGACGACTGGTCCGAAGAAGCTTTTGTAGGTCAAATAATTTACGAAAAAATGAGTGGGAGGCTTCAAGTGTAGCGGTCTTTCAGCGTATTATTTGTCATAAACTTGCCGGCCGAAGTGGCCGAGCGGTTCTAGGCACTACAGTCTGGAACCGCAAGACCGCTACGGTCGCAGGTTCGATTCCTGCCTCGGGCATGGATGTTTGTGATGTCCTTAGGTTAGTTAGGTTTTAGTAGTTCTAAGTTCTAGGGGACTCATGACCTCAGAAGTTAAGTCGCATAGTGCTCAGAGCCATTTGAACCATTTGTCATAAACTTCATATGTTTTTCGGGTCTTGCTAACTTCTGAGAGCTACGGACACCAGATAGGATTTTTTTGTCAAAAAATAGGTTCCCCTGCAGTGCTACGTCGTACTTTGCAGCTTATGTAAGGCAGCTATTTTATTTTTTTTATTTTGATCTGTTGACTGCATATTACTTCTAGCGAAACAGGGAATGTTTCGCAATTGCTAAATATGTTTGGTAACTGGATATAAGTCCTAATATGGGGTTCCTGTTGTCATCTTCAATCTGAGGTTTGATGTAGCTTTCCATGCTACTCTCTCTTGTACAAGCTTTGATATCCGAATAACCACTGCAACCTACATCCTTCTGAATCTGCTTACTGTATTCATCTCTTGGTCTCCGTCTACGATTTTTACCATCCTTCCAATACTGAAGTGATTATCCTATCAGCCGATACCTTCTAGTCAGGTGGTGCCAAAAATTTCTTTTCTCCCCAATTCTAGTTGTGTGATTTACCCATCTAATCTTCAGCATTATTCTACAGCACCTACTTTCAAAATCTTCTATTCTCTTCTGGTCTGTACTGTTTATCGTCCATGTTTCACCTCCATACATGGCTACACTCTACACGAATACTTTCAGACAATGTTCGATGTTAGCAAATTTCTCTTCTTCAGAAACGCTTTTCTTTCCATTGCAAGTCTGCATTTTCTATGCTATCTACGTCGGGCATCATCAGTTATTTTAGTACCCAAATAGCAACACTCATACTTCTTTAAGCGTCTCATTCCTTAATCTAATATACTCAGCATTACTTGATTTAATTCGACTACATTATATTATCCTTGCTTTGCTTTTGTTGTTGTCCATCTTATATCCACCTTTCAAGACGACGTCCATTCCATTAGACTGCTCATCCAAGTCCTTTTCTGTCTCTAACAGAATTACAATGTCATCGTCAAACCTCAAGGTTTTTATTTCTTCTCCCTGAACTTTAATTCCTACTCCAAAATTTTGTTTTGTTTCCTTTATTGCTTTCTCGATACACAGATCAAATAACATCGGGGATAGGGTATAACTCTGTCTCACTCTTTCCTCAAACACTGCTGCCCTTTCAGGCTGCTCCACTCTTATATCTGCCGCCTGGTTTCTATACAAGTTGTAAATAGCCTTTCGCTCCCTTTATTTTATCCCTGCTACCTGCAGAACTTCAGAGAGGATGTCCCAGTCGGCGTATCTTCTAAGGTAAGTCGTAGGGTCAGTTTTGCCTCGTATGTGGTCTTCACCAATGGCGGCTTCTAGCACTTTTTCCATTCATCTGTAAAGAATTCGTGATAGTATTTTGCAAGCATGACTTATTATACTGATAGTTCAGTAATTTTCACACCTAACTAATTCCTTTGGAATTTCTACATTCTTCCTGACCTCTGACTGTATTTCGCGTGTTTTATACATCTTGCACACCAGTTGGAAGAGTTAGCCATGTCTGGCTCTCCCAAGGCTATCAGTAGATCCGGCGGAATGTCGTCTACTCCCTGGGCCTTGTTTCGACTTAGGTCTTCGCAGTATTATATCTCCCAGCTCATCTCCATCTACATCCTCTTCTATTTCTATATTATTGCCTGCAAGTTCATCTGCCATCTACAGATCTTCTATATACTCCTTCCACCTTTCTGCTTTCCCTTCTTTGCTTAGGACTGCATCTGAGCTCTTGATATTCATACAGCTGGTTCGCTTTTCACCAAAGGTCTCTTTAATTTTCCTGCAGGCAGTATCTACCTTTCCGTTGGCGATATATGCTTCTAAATTATATCTCTGGGGTGTGAAGCCGGCCGCTTTGGCCCAGCGGTTCTACGCGCTTCAGTCCGGAACCGCGCTTCTGCTACACTCGCAGGTTCGAATCCTGCCTCGGGCATGGATGTGTGTGATGTCTTTAGGTTTAAGTAGTTTTAAGTCTAGGGGACTGATGACCTCAGATGATAAATCCAATAGTGCTCAGAGCCATTTGAACCATTTTTTTTAACTTGTCGAGTTTTTTTTTTTCAATTTTGGCTCTTCAGCCAGTTTCCATTGGGACAATTGGGCCTTGGTTTCATCCACATAACCGTATACCCATGTTTCGTCACCTGTCATAACTTTCTTTAGAAGTTCTGAATGGTTGTCGACTTCTTGGCCGGCCGCGGTGGTCTAGCGGTTCTGGCGCTGCAGTCCGGAACCGCGGGACTGCTACGGTCGCAGGTTCGAATCCTGCCTCGGGCATGGGTGTGTGTGATGTCCTTAGGTTAGTTAGGTTTAAGTAGTTCTAAGTTTTAGGGGACTTATGACCTAAGATGTTGAGTCCCATAGTGCTCAGAGCCATTTGAACCATTTTTTGGTTGTCGACTTCATTCAGCAGTTGCTGAGCGATGTCTATGCGACGTCGTTTTCGGTCGAATTCAACTATTTCGGAATAAACTTCTCTGCTACACGCTTCATGCGTCTAGAACATACGAAAAAGTCACTTGGCGGGAGCCAAAGGATACGCCGACATGACGAGCAACCACTCCGATGGAGACTCGGCGATTTTCCAGAACCATTTTCTTTACTTCTGCCACGTAGTCGTCTGTGGCTGAGGCGACCAGGGCGCTCGTTGTCTGCAGCGTCTTGTCAACCCTCTTTGAAACGTTTACACCAATCGCAAACTCTTGTCTTACTCATAGTAGATTCGTCAAAAGCCACAGTCAGTCTATAGAACGCATTTTATTCCATTTTTCTAGCAAAATGTAATACACGTTGTTAGATACATCTTTTTCGAAGGTAAAAATTCGCCTAGCTCTCGAAAACACATAACCTTTTCGACTGTTAACATCAAATTCAATATTCACTCAGCTGAAAATGCAAACATGAATAACGAAAACATACGTCAGGAACATGTGTACGATAAAAAAATAAATGTGGCCGAGATGTTCTAGGCGCCTCAGTCTGGAACCGCGCGACCGCTACGATCGCAGGTTCGAATCCTGCCTCGGGCATGGATGTGTGTGATGTCCTTAGGTTAGTTAGGTTTAAGTAGTTCTAAGTTCTAGGGGACTGATGACCTCCGATGTTAAGACCCATAGTGCTCAGAGTCATTTGAACCATTTGAACCATTTTTGAAAAAAAATAAATAAATAAAATCTCATGTATAAAGTCCACGAAATTATAAAAAATCTCGTTACTTTTTGATTACACGTCATATAGTCAAGTTTTCGTCTCTTAATGAAGTATTACGACTTGCTTGAAATGTACCGTACTGCTAGATTTCTCGGCAACTACAGAGAGCAGCCACTGACATACCAGCTTACAGAACAGACTGTGTGGCACGTAGCAAAACAGCCACCTCGTGAATGTCATTCAGCACAGACTCCACTATACGTTCAACAGTCAGCCGTATTTGAATTTACAATTCGCCAATGTCTGCGTTTCAGTCTCGTGCTGACTCAATGAATGGCGTTGTGTAATCCGATGTACTCTGGCGCACAGCTGTTTTCTCGACGTGACAACGCTGAGGCGGCGATGGCCAACTTCTCGCAGGTGGTCCGTACGTATTGCTTCTGCCCACACACCGCTGTGTTGCACACATGCGTAAGCCAGCCGCTCTTGGAGGGAGCGGACGGTTCAATGCCGCCAAGAAATGGTACTGAGGCGTTCTCAAGAGGTCCATTTCGCCACACGTTTTTAGTTAACGATAGTCGGTTGTTACCTAATGATGGCATAATAAGCCGATAATAGATTCGCAATAGTGAAAAGGGCGCCCGCAGGTTTTTGTCTCAGTAGGGGCAAAAAATTTTCACCACACACACACACACATTCCCAGATTTTACGTTTCTGAACCGTATTCTGCCAATAAATTGTTTTCTTACCACTAATAATTGTTTAAGCGCTTAAAAACACTGCTCATGCAGTGAACGCAGCTGGATTTAAATTAACAGTCCGGAAAAAAACGGTTCACTACACTCAGCTGTGTAAACCTGGTCAAATTCACTTACATTACTGTGAAAGCTTCTTTTATGCACTTAACAATAGTATTCTGCAGCTGCGTACTGTACTAACTATGAACGATTCTTTCATGTGATACAGCTCTATTTTGGAATAGGCCTACGCATTCTAATATGCTTACTGAATTACTATTGTTCTCTGAAGAGCATTTGTCGTTTAATGGTAAGCCAGATGTTTTCCTCTTATGTGCAATATAGAAATACTGATGCACTTTTAGTACCATGCCAGAGTTATGAACATAAAAAACTATCATTATAACTATAGTAAAACCTGTTTTTACATTAGCAGACTGTACATTTTGCCATTTTCGTTTGGTCCTGTCCTAAGCTTTTTCTCCCTGAACTACTTGGTTTCCTGCTATTAAAAATCGACATTCGGAAGTAACTGAACGATATCTTGTCATCCTTCCCTTCAAACAACGTTCTCCATCCTCCCCTCTTCTTAAATTAATTGGATGATTATCCCAAATTATTTTATTATAGCTTATTAGTAATGCCCAGAGATTGCTAACATGTAAACGGTCTTTCCTTATCAGATATGCATTGTTTACAGTTACTAAAATCTCGAATATTTCGGCTATAGATATCTATCTTTAATTTTGTATTTTTCGTCATATAGATACTGTATCGTAGATTATTTTTCATGGAAGATATCATTTTTTTACGTTTGTGTTTAACGTCCCTTTATGACACAACTGATTCTTTTAATATGCAAAGAACGAACAATGGCCGTGCCTTGAGGAAAAACGCTTAAATGTTGCTCAAGAATGCATTTGTAAAAGTTAACAATGAACTGCTGGTTCATGTGATTACTCCCATTGTTGCCTCACTTGCTGTTGTTAATTTCTACCACGTGTGGGTGGAGAAATAAAAATAAAGATACTTCGTAGGCAATAGCTGTAAGACGGATATATAACAATTTTGCACATCTTCAACGAACGAGATTTCTTAAACAAAAACACACAATTTTTAAATTTATCATCATTTTTTAATTTTAGTTCGATTCTCCTTAAAGTTTTTCATTGCTCTAGTTCATCCTGTAATTCTGTTTACACATGTTTTCTATCATTTTTACGTCATTTTATCGATATTTTCCGGTTATTTTAGTGGTAATTTCACAGGTATTTTAAATCATACATAACTGAGCCCGAAAGTAACAGGTATTTTTCATATCCGTAAACTGAATGAGTTCTCACTAGGAGCAACTGCCCTCATTGCCCCCCCCCCCCACCCCCCCTGCGGGCGCCACTGGTACTGAAATTGTAGGGAAATGAAACGCAATTTGTTCTACCAGCAAGTGGCGGAAGAAATCATCACCTTCACATATTTCTGTAATTTGTTTTTTTCTTGCAACAACTGCAGCGTCGTCTGATAAGCGCATACCTGATTGGGCTGTGCCCATTTTACCTTCTTTTTGCCGGACTGTGCCGTGGTACGCTACACAGACCATCAGTCTGTCCCACTGCAGCTGTGAGACACTCAATCATTTGTGATTTACCTTTAGCTTCGTCTCTGAAATACTGTAGCTAACGAGGTAAGGTGCCAGGGCACACAAACATAACTCTTCATTTAGAAAATGTTCCAAAGAAGAGTACATCAATTGTCAACACAACTGAGACGTGTAAGCCCAGCAGACCAAACAACCGATGGCCAACCATAACGTACAAGGCCTCAGCTTCTCAAGGGCTTACCTGCCTTAGAAGCGCGTACGTCTCCGTCGCAGTGTGTCTATCTGCATGTGCACTTTCGAAGTGCGCAGCAGAGGTGGGCGGGACTCGCAGAGGTTGTTTCCGAACTCGGGTCTTACACTGGCCTTAGCACACTTCTGTGATCACACTAAAGGAGAGCGCGAACCAGGAGCGGTCAGCTAGATAGTAAAAAACAAGACTTTACCTAGGTTTCTTACGTGACATGATGTGAAAAAGATACCGTGTGTGTGAAACCCAGGTCCGATGTAAGAGATCTCCTGATAGCCCTAATCACACCAGGTTATACAGGGTGTTACAAAAAGGTACGGCCAAACTTTCAGGAAACGTTCCTCACACACAAAGAAAGAAAATATGTTATGTGGACATATGTCCGGAAACGCTTACTTTCCATGTTACAGCTCATTTTATTACTTCTCTTCAAATGGAATGGAAACACACAGCAACAGAACGTACCAGCGTGACTTCAAACACTTTGTTACAGGATATGTTCAAAATGTCCTCCGTTAACGAGGATACATGCATCCACCCTCCGTCGCATGGAATCCCTGATGCGCTGATGCAGCCCTGGAGAATGGCCTATTGTATCACAGCCGTCCACAATCCGAGCACGAAGAGTCTCTACATTTGGTACCGGGGTTGCGTAGACAAGAGCTTTCAAATGCCCCCATAAATGAAAGTCAAGAGGGTTGAGGTCAGCAGAGCGCGGAGGCCATGGAATTGGTCCGCCTCTACCAATCCATCGGTCACCGAATCTGTTGTTGAGAAGCGTACGAACACTTCGACTGAAATGTGCAGTAGCTCCATCGTGCATGAACCACATGTTGTGTCGTACTTGTAAAGGCACACGTTCTAGCAGCACAGGTAGAGTATCCCGTATTAAATCATGATAACGCGCTCCATTGAGCGTAGGTGGAAGAACATATTGACGAAACTAAAATGAGCTCTAACATGGAAATTAAGCGTTTCCGGACACTTGTCCACATAACATCTTTTCTTTATTCGTGTGTGAGGAATGTTTCCTGAAAGTTTGGCGGTACCTTTTTGTAACACCCTGTATAAACGAATAAAATGTGGCAAATAGTGTTATATTGATTTGAGAGTCTGTAGTGACGATGTGCGCAAATAATTCTGCCGGTTTGTCTGAAATGTTTTCCTCGTATACCCACAAGAAAGTCACAAGATTTCATCGCTGGAGATAGCGCTTGTGACCTCCATGTCAGAGGCGTCAAAAGAAGGGGTGAAATGTGACTAAGAGACGGTGTAACGTTGTTGGTTTAATTTGAGGTGTAAGCGGTGCTGATAGACAATAAAAGCAGGCTAAGGCTGTGAGCTGTCTGGGGAAGTTAACCTTGCATTACTGAGCAACTGTTTCACCAGGCATCCAGTCTAGCTTACCGAATTCCCAACCAGACTAACATTAATTATAATCTTTTAATAGTCATACGACAACCGGTAATATACAGGGTGATTCAAAAAGAATACCACAACTTTAGGAATTTAAAACTCTGCAACGACAAAAGGCAGAGCTAAGCACTATCTGTCGGCGAATTAAGGGAGCTATAAAGTTTCATTTAGTTGTACATTTGTTCGCTTGAGGCGCTGTTGACTAGGCGTCAGCGTCAGTTGATGCTAAGATGGCGACCGCTCAAGAGAAAGCTTTTTGTGTTATTGAGTACGGCAGAAGTGAATCGACGACAGTTGTTCAGCGTGCATTTCGAACGAAGTATGGTGTTAAACCTCCTGATAGGTGGTGTATTAAACGTTGGTATAAACAGTTTACAGAGAATGGGTGTTTGTGCAAAGGGAAAAGTTCTGGACGGCCGAGAACGAGTGATGAAAATGTAGCACGCATCCAGCAAGCAGTAACTGGACTACAGTATCTGGAGATGTTAGAGAATTGGCTGTCCCCTCAGCTCGAACAAGAAGCACAACAATTCATATTTCAGCAGGATGGAGCGCCACCACATTGGCACTTATCTCTCCGTAACTACCTGAACGTCAACTACCTGAGGCGATGGATCGGCCACCAGGCAGCCCGTGACAGAGCACTTCATCACTGGCCTCCAAGAAGCCCTGATCTTACCCCCTGCGAATTTTTCTTATGGGGGTATGTTAAGGATATGGTGTTTCGGCCACCTCTCCCAGCCACCATTGATGATTTGAAACGAGAAATAACAGCAGCTATCCAAACTGTTACGCCTGATATGCTACAGAGAGTGTGGAATGAGTTGGAGTATCGGGTTGATATTGCTCGAGTGTCTGGAGGGGGCCATATTGAACATCTCTGAACTTGTTTTTGAGTGAAAAAAACCTTTTTAAATACTATTTGTAATGATGTATAACAGAAGGTTATATTATGTTTCTTTCATTAAATACACATTTTTAAAGTTGTGGTATTCTTTTTGAATCACCCTGTATATATATATAAAAGAGAATTTAAATAAAAAGAAATAAATCAGTTTATATTTGGAAATTTATTTTAACATTGATCATTGAAATTTCAGGATATTAAACTTGATTCATTACTAAGGTGGTGCCTTATTTAGGATTGTGAAAATGTGAGTTTGTAATCTTACAGAACACATCAAATAGGGAGCCAAGATTGGGAGACTACATACAACACTGCATTTATAAAATAACACACAAAGAACGTTGAAACATATGCAAGAGGAAATTAACCACAACCAACCGATTCAATTTTCACCCAAAGAAGTTACGTTCGTAGCGCAATCCTGTCCGTCATGTAATTACCACACACTGGTATACTAAATTCATACTAACTCTCTGTGAAATCTTCCCGAAAAGAATAGCTGAGGGCTACTTTGATGCTTTCACCACATGCTTCACGTGGTCAACTTGGTTTACACAAAGAGTGTAACTCCACAATAATTTTGATAATTAAAATAAATTACATCGAAACGCAATTTACTAAAGAAAAACCTCGAACTGGTTACTATCGTCTTACTATTAACCTGAAGAGGGGCAACAGCCTTTTCAGTAGTTGCAAGGGCAACAGTCTCGATGATTGACTGATCTGGCCTTGTAACAATAACCAAAACGGCCTTGCTGTGCTGGTACTGCGAACGGCTGAAAGCAAGGGGAAACTACGGCCGTAATTTTTCCCGAGGGCATGCAGCTTTACTGTATGATTAAATGATGATGGCGTCCTCTTGGGTAAAATATTCAGGAGGTAAAATAGTCCCCCATTCGGATCTCCGGGCGGGGACAACTCAAGAGGATGTCCTTATCAGGAGAAAGAAAACTGGCGTTCTACGGATCGGAGCGTGGAATGTCAGATCCCTTAATCGGGCAGGTAGGATAGAAAATTTGAAAAGGGAAATGGATAGGTTAAAGTTAGATATAGTGGGAATTAGTGAAGTTCGGTGGCAGGAGGGACAACACTTCTGGTCAGGTGACCACAGAGTTATAAACACAAAATCAAATAGGGGTAATGCAGGAGTAGGTTTAATAATGAATAGGAAAATAGGAACGCGGGTAAGCTACTACAAACAGCTTAGTGAACGCATTATTGTGGCCAAGATAGATACGAAGCCCACACCTACTACAGTAGTACAAGTTTATATGCCAACTAGCTCTGCAGATGACGAAGAAATTGAAGAAATGTGTGATGAAATAAAAGAAATTATTCAGATAGTGAAGGGAGACGAAAATTTAATAGTCATGGGTGACTGGAATTCGAGTGTAGGAAAAGGGAGAGAAGGAAACTTAGTAGGTGAATATGGTTTGGGGCTAAGAAATGAAAGAGGAAGCCGCCTGGTAGAATTTTGCACAGAGCACAACTTAATCATAGCTAACACTTGGTTTAAGAATCATGATAGAAGGTTGTATACATGGAAGAACCCTGGAGATACTAAAAGGTATCAGATAGATTATATAATGGTAAGACAGAGATTTAGGAACCAGGTTTTAAATTTTAAGACATTTCCAGGGGCAGATGTGGACTCTGACCACAATCTATTGGTTATGACCTGTAGATTAAAACTGAAGAAACTGCAAAAAGGTAGAAATTTAAGGAGATGGGACCTGGATAGAAAGAACCAAAGGTTGTACAGAGTGTCAGGGAGAGCATAAGGGAACAATTGACAGGAATGGGGGAAAGAAATACATTAGAAGAAGAATGGGTAGCTTTGAGGGATGAAATAGTGAAGGCAGCAGAGGATCAAGTAGGTAAAAAGACGAGGGCTAGTAGAAATCCTTGGGTAACAGAAGAAATATTGAATTTAATTGATGAAAGGAGAAAATATAAAAATGCAGTAAATGAAGCAGGCAAAAAGGAATACAAACGTCTCAAAACTGAGATCGACAGGAAGTGCAAAATGGCTAAGCGGGGATGGCTAGAGGACAAATGTAAGGATGTAGAGGCTTGTCTCACTAGGGGTAAGATAGATACTGCCTACAGGAAAATTAAAGAGACCTTTGGAGAGAAGAGAACCACTTGTATGAATATCAAGAGCTCAGATGGCAACCCAGTTCTAAGCAAAGAAGGGAAGGCAGAAAGGTGGAAGGAGTATATAGAGGGTCTATACAAGGGCGATGTACTTGAGGACAATATTATGGAAATGGAAGAAGATGTAGATGAAGATGAAATGGGAGATACGATACTGCGTGAAGAGTTTGACAGAGCACTGAAAGACCTGAGTCGAAACAAGGTCCCCGGAGTAGACAACATTCCATTGGAACTACTGATGGCCTTGGGAGAGCCAGTCCTGACAAAACTCTACCATCTGGTGAGCAAGATGTATGAAACAGGCGAAACACCCTCAGACTTCAAGAAGAATATAATAATTCCAATCCCAAAGAAAGCAGGTGTTGACAGATGTGAGAATTACTGAACAATCAGTTTAATAAGCCACAGCTGCAAAATACTAACACGAATTCTTTACAGACGAATGGAAAGACTAGTAGAAGCCGGCCTCGGGGAAGATCAGTTTGGATTCCGTAGAAATACTGGAACACGTCAGGCAATACTGACCTTACGACTTATCTTAGAAGAAAGATTAAGGAAAGGCAAACCTACGTTTCTAGCATTTGTAGACTTAGAGAAAGCTTTTGACAATGTTGACTGGAATACTCTCTTTCAAATTCTAAAGGGGTAAAATACAGGGAGCGAAAGGCTATTTACAATTTGTACAGAAACCAGATGGCAGTTATAAGAGTCGAGGGACATGAAAGGGAAGCAGTGGTTGGGAAGGGAGTAAGACAGGGTTGTAGCCTCTCCCCGATGTTATTCAATCTGTATATTGAGCAAGCAGTAAAGGAAACAAAAGAAAAATTTGGAGTAGGTATTAAAATCCATGGAGAAGAAATAAAAACTTTGAGGTTCGCCGATGACATTGTAATTCTGTCAGAGACAGCAAAGGACTTGGAGGAGCAGTTGAACGGAATGGATGGTGTCTTGAAGGGAGGATATAAGATGAACATGAACAAAAGCAAAACGAGGATAATGGAATGTAGTCGAATTAAGTCGGGTGATGTTGAGGGTGTTAGATTAGGAAATGAGACACTTAAAGTAGTAAAGGAGTTTTGCTATTTGGGGAGCAAAATAACTGATGATGGTCGAAGTAGAGAGGATATAAAATGTAGACTGGCAATGGCAAGGAAAGCGTTTCTGAAGAAGAGAAATTTGTTAACATCGAGTATAGATTTAAGTGTCAGGAAGTCATTTCTGAAAGTATTTGTATGGAGTGTAGCCATGTATGGAAGTGAAACATGGACGGTAAATAGTTTGGACAAGAAGAGAATAGAAGCTTTGGAAATGTGTTGCTACAGAAGAATGCTGAAGATTAGATGGGTAGATCACATAACTAATGAGGAGGTACTGAATAGGATTGGGGAGAAGAGGAGTTTGTGGCACAACTTGACCAGAAGAAGGGATCGGTTGGTAGGACATGTTCTGAGGCATCAAGGGATCACCAATTTAGTATTGGAGGGCAGCGTGGAGGGTAAAAATCGTAGAGGGAGACCAAGAGATGAATACACTAAGCAGATTCAGAAGGATGTAGGTTGCAGTAGGTACTGGGAGATGAAGAAGCTTGCACAGGATAGAGTAGCATGGAGAGCTGCATCAAAGCAGTCTCAGAACTGAAGACCACAACAACAACAACATTAACCTGATGGGTCAAACAGTTGTATAAGCACGTGGTACTGGTCTCATAAAGTTCACCCCACGTGGGTTGAACATAAAGAAAAGTTGCTATATAAAAAAAAAATATTGTCAAGACGAGACGTTATAATCACACGAGCATTCGCATTTAAGATTGATGATCTTAGTTAGAGTTACTGATCAACACGTGGTTCCAGTTTACTCACGAAGTAGTGACAAAGCAACTACCGGAAGATATTCTGAACTTCACACCCGAATTACACTGCGTTGCAAGTTAAGATAACATTAGATATTTTAGAGCTAAACCTGAAATAAAGGTGATTAAATTTTCAGTTAGGCTGAACTTAAGAAATCCATTGTCCTATGGACTTAGCAGACACGCGCTTAGCCGGAGATCTTACCACTTCAGACGCTCGCCACGGACAGACTGACCTGCGCTCCTACCGAGCGTGCTTCCCAGATACAAACGGAAATGACCAGAGAGACAGCTTCCTATACCAACATGACAAGGGACAGACAGGACCATACTAAGCATAGAAACCTCTCTGCTTTTAGAAAGCGTAGCTACCTGTTCCGACGTTGGTCCTACTGTTATCTAGCAGACAGGCTTGTCTGCTACCATCCAGCATGCAACTACAAATACATTTGCTCATTCATCCTCTCACACAGAAGGGAAGGGGAATGACAGTATTTTATCATATACAGTATATAAAAGAAAGCGGATGTAGGTTCCGTATGAGACTGTGTGACATGAATTACATATAAACTGTGTTTTAAAGTGTAGTAGTGTGACAGATCGTTCTTGTTTATGTGTAAAAGTAACACGTTTCACTGCTCAGTCTTCTCCCAGATAGGAATACCACAGTAAATTTAGAAGAGGAATTTATGCCGTAAATGACAACAGATTTAAGAAATTAACATGAAAGGAATCTAACAGAGACCTTTCAACGGTGTGCCGATCTTCACATAGCGTGACGCGTTCATGGTGATGTACGGCAGAACTTTGCTGAAGTTTGGTGCTAATGTACATCGTCTATCCACCTTATATCTCAAATGAACTTCTGAGCGCTGAACTTTTTTCACATTTCTTACTGTTTGAAGAGTCGCCGATTCCTAGAGTACATGTGGCGGGGCGACACGCTTTTGCACCACTACAGAGGATGATGATGGGCACCTTCCAGCCAAATTTCAAATTTACGGCGCTTCGAAAACGTGACTCTTTAATTGTGTTGCTTAGTGAACAATACATGCTTGTCACACTAGTAAGACTTCGTTTGAAATCGAGAGTTACAAAGTAGTAGCTATCTACTACCACGTGGCATATTAAATTGGACTTCCGCTTTAGTAAAGCGGTTTCACTCATGTCGGCTTTCCGACTTTCAACTGCGTCCTTGCACAGTAGCAAGTTGCATAAAAACTGGTCCGATTTTTAATAGCAAATAAACAATTATATGCAGATTAGTTCTTGCTCAAGGTCGGAAAATATGGTGTAATGGTCTGATTCAAGGAGAACTGAAATTGTGCAGGTCTGCGAATGTTGTGTATTTATAAAATATATTCAGTTAGTAGTCTTTCATTTTGAAGCCACACCCGTTTGAATCTACATATGTCTATATCCTTTCCTTCCACACCTCAAACCATTTCTGAGCTTCGTTTCCTGCAGCCGCTGCGCTGTTTTTGCTCCCGATGAAATGCAAGAACCCATCTGCAGTGAAGTACTCGCACAACACAACTGAGATGATCGATTCTGATGAAACTTGTAACAACCGAAGGAAACCGTTCCGGGTCAAGTGACAAGGGCGTCTTACTGTTGTGTTGTTACTGTGATCATCCGTCTGAAGATTGTTTTGGCGCCGTTTTCCATATTAGTGTAGCCTGTGTAAGGCTCTACAATCTCTCCATAACGCTTTCAACTTACAACTACATGCGTTTGAACCTCCTACTTGAACTCAAGCCTTGGTCTCCTACAATTTTTACCCCCCCCCCACACCACCACTTCCCCGCATCGGAAAACTGACGATTTCCTGCTTGAATCATAATGTCCAACCAATCGATCCCTTCTTTTAGTCCGCCCGGGTTCCCGGGTTCGATTCCCGGCGGGGTCAGGGATTTTCTCTGCCTCGTGATGAGTGGGTGTTGTGTGACGTCCTTAGGTTAGTTAGGTTTAAGTAGTTCTAATTTCTAGGGGACTGATGACCATAGACGTTAAGTCCCATAGTGCTCAGAGCCTTCTTTTAGTCAAGCCGTGCAATAAATGTCGTTTCTCTCAAGCTCGATTCCGGATCTTGTCATTAGTTATTCGATCTATCCGTTTGGTCATCAGCTTTCTTCTTTAGCACCTCATTTCAGAAAGTTTTATTCTCTTCCATTTCGAACTACCCATCGCCCACCTTTCACTATCGTGCAGTGCCTCACAATTCAAATACCTTCTGAATAGAATTACTAACAGTTTAATTTACAAAGAGTAAACGTAAAGTCTGTGATGCAAGTGCATGACGGGGTTATTGGCCTTCCTGTAGAAAGAGTACAAGTTTCTGGGACTAGGAGGGAGAGGGTGACGGGACTATCGTCCCTCCCTCCCTCCGTCCGTCCCTCCCTCCTCTCCGCCCCCCCCCCCCCCCCACACACACACCGTGCCATTTACGCCCGGGAAAGAGCTTTGGTACGCATTTGATAGCAGGGTGTGTGAACCTGGAGCCGTCTTTGAGGCACAGGAACGAAACTGAACCTGAGAAGTGTCTGAATCGGTCTTCCTGTCTGACGAATACAGTATGTAAGTGCTATGTAACGTTTACTTCCATCTCGCTTGTCTGTGTAGTGGACTGACAAGGTAGCCAGTCCACAGTGAAGTAGCCGAAAGGGCACGCGTCAACTCACGCCGACTGGCGCGAAGTCTGGAACAGGATACGTGATGAATGTGATAAAGAAAAGAACGTAGCTACTAGAACACTTAACTTTTATATCGTCCTTTGGTATACAGCATTCTTGATGATACAAGTGAGACTCTATCTTGAGGTACATGCAACGTTACAAATGGTTAATGGCGCCTTGCTAGGTCGTAGCCATTAACTTAGCTGAGGGCTATTCTAACTGTCTCTCGGCAAATGAGAGAAAGGCTTCGTCAGTGTAGTCGCTAGCAACGTCGTCGTACAACTGGGGCGAGTGCTAGTACGTCTCTCGAGACCTGCCTTGTGGTGGGCGCTCGGTCTGCGATCCTGACAGTGGCGACACGCGGGTCCGACATGTACTAATGGACCGCGGCCGATTTAAGCTACCACCTAGCAAGTGTGGTGTCTGGCGGTGACACCACAGTCTGTATCTTCCGATACGTTATAAACAACACTGTAATCTATATTCCAACCGTAGAGCATTGGGTGAGCGTTCGGAGTCAAATAACTGTATTTTAGTTACGATTCGAGATACTACGGGTATGAGGTTTTACACACCGCCGATAATGACCGAACGTTGTATGTACTGCAAGAATTAGAAATGTCCAAAGAAAAGAGAAACCCACACAATTTGTTAAAAGAGTTTAACATGACTGCATTCTTTGAGTTCTTAGATGACGATAGTTAATTTAACTCAGCTACTTATTAGCTAAAACCGTTGGGGCTGCACTTAAAGTAGTTACGCGACGTCCTCAGGAATGAAAGTTGTCCATAATTACACAGAGAACGGCTTTCAACTGGCTGCCGTTACCTACAAACACTGAGGTGACGGGCATACAGCGATACAGATGGCAATAGTATGGCGTACATATGGTATAAAAGGGCAGTACATTGGCGGAGCAGTCATTTGTACTCAGGTCATTCGTGTCAAAAACTTTCCGACTTGATTATGGCCGCACGACGGCAATTAATAGGCTTTGAACGCGAATTGGTAGTTGGAGCTAGGCGCATGGGGCATTCCATTTCGGAAATCGTTAGGGAATTCAATAGTCCGAGATCCGTAGTGTCATGAGTGTGCCGAGAAAACCAGATTTCCGGCATCACCTCTCACCACAGACAATGCAGTGATGGACGGCCTTCACGTAACGACTGAGAACAGCGGCGTTTGCGTGCATTTTCAGTGCTATGAGACAAGCAACACTGCGTGAAGTAACCGCAGAAATTAATGTGGGACGTACGAGAAAAGTATCCATCAGGAAAGTGCGACGAAATTTGGCGTTAACGGGCTGTGGCAAGAGACGACAAACGCCAGTGCCTTTACTAACAGCACGACATGGCTTGTAGCGCCTGTCCTGGACTCTTGACCGTATCGGTTGGACCCTAGACGACTGGAAAACCGCGGCCTCGACAGATGAGTCCCGGTTCTGGTCGGTTCGAGTGTGGCTCAGACCCACTAAGTCAAGAAGCCAAGTCGTCAACAAGACTGAGCAAGCTGGTGGTGGCTCATAACGGCGTGGGCGGTGTTAGACTGGCCCTTTGGTCCATCTGCACCGATCATTGGCTGGAAATGGTTACATTCAGCTACTTGGAGACCATTTGCAACCATGATGGACTTCATGTTTTTAAACAACGACGGAATTTTTGTGGATGAAAATGCGCCGCGTCACATGTTTGAAGACCATTCGGATAAATTCCAGTGTCCGATACCACCCGTCGGCATTGACCAATGAGATACGTAAGGCAAAGATGCTGCAATCTATGAATGGAACGGATCATACTCTTTAACAAACGAATGTAGCATGCCATACAATAATGCATTCAACACGACTATTATTTACGCGCGAATTTCATTTAAATGAGTTGAAGATGACTGAAATAAATGAGAACACCAGAGCAATTACGAGTGCATATATTATATTTTCCGCGCGTATTGCAAAAACGGTCTAAATAATGAACCGTCGAATAGTTCGAATCGGTAACTAGAAGCAACCTATGTAGGACGTCATTTCTAGTTACCGATTCCAATATTGCTCTTTGTTGCGCAAAAATCTTATATCAGTAACGTGCTTAAAGAATGATCTCGTTAGTGAACTACAGAATACGACTATACTTTCAAAAAATGAAAATCTGTACGCACATTACTGCACAAGCAAAGACATAAAACGCAAAAATGGCCAAACCTTGCAACCGATAACTATACTACAGGAAAGTCACACCAACTACAGTAGCTCCAAATAACACTCAGTAAAATCGATACAGCAGGAGTGACAGTGAAAATAAGAGAAGTGTAGCAGAAACATCGAAAAGGAAAACATAAAAGTGGCTACATCAAAAGAAACTTACCGCATATGAACTTCCAAAGGATTCAAAGATCGAGGCTGACAAGGACGAAATAAGGACATAACAAGAAATAATAATGTTGGAAGGTCAAATTGTAACGAAAGAAGCAAAATCCAGAATAACTAATGAAAAAGATAATATGAAACACAAACTACCAGGCACGAGTGAGGTACCACCCAAGTCAATTCTTCCCTACCACCCGCCCTCAGACGAAAAATTTTAAAATAGTAAAAAGAATGAAACCACGAGTCAATAACATAAACCCTCTGGCAAAGACACAGCAATACCCCTCGGCCCACCATTCTAACCAGAAATTAAAACGGCAGAAAGACCTCCCTCCAGAGAAACCAAAAAAGTAGCAGTGGCACAATAGAGTAACATAAAAAAACGCAACGTAAAACAAGAAAAAAGTATCAGACCCACTAACACTTAACTAACAAAACGAGGCTTGTACATTTTGCTGACTACTTTCACAAATGCAAGAAATAAACAATAACCTTTAGGAATACTCTTCCTACAACAGTATTCATCTAAATGGCCTTGCAACTCAGAAATCCTTCTCTTTCCCCGCCCGACAAAAGATTTTACAGCCCCCCAATACCCCTCGATAGTATTAGTACATGCCCCCGCCTTATAATCTTTAAACTGAATATTGTGATTCATGACCAAATGATGATAACCCCTTTCACCCAACCCCTTGTACGAAGCAAACGCATCCGACATGACTACAGAACCTTCCTCCACATATTCTTCTATTCAAGATGTCAAGACTTCCTTTGTCCGATTTGGTACAACCCCAAATACAACATCAGCACAATCTCCTCCAGAAACTACTACTCCAAAAACCCAAAGCCCAAGAACCTCGTGCCCCCTTTCGCACTTTCTCTTTCCAAAATGTGACTCATCTACTTCAACTATAACCCCTGACCCTCCCAATGAGCCCCTATACTTTATAAATTCCCCGCAGACTTCTCTACAAAACGAGAACCAGTCGACCACAGTGCCACACGAAACCCGTGCTTCGTGCATGACAGATTTGCAAGAATATTCATAGCAAAAATAGTGGGTTAGCATGACAATTACTTCTAAATTCAGCCTCAATTTTTCGAACCACGTCCCCCTACGTATGGATCTCCAAATGTTATTTTTTCTGCATCTCTACATGAATTCGTCGGAAGCTCGTGATGACGCAACCTTCATCAAAACGATATAATTTCCTCAGACACTGCACTTGCAAAATTCAGCAATGACGCCTAATGATTGCAAAAATTTTGTAGTTGATATACGGTCACTCATTTTCTGAAGCAGAATTTTCGCAGTAACAACGAGTCATCGATAACGAACAGCGTCAGAAATCAAGACCTTATAAATCATGCCTACTTAAAAATCACGACTACTTTCATTAACAAAAGATGCCGAAAACAAATTTGGTTATGAAAACAAAACAATCTGCATCCAATTTTTAATAGACGCGCGTAACGAGGAAATCCAGAGAAATCATTTAACGTTCATCGACAGCAGTCTGCGGCACAAACAAAATAGCATCACACATTACGCCATTGGTCAAAGCCGATGGGTGGTATCGGACACTAGAATTGACCCGAACATTCTGGACAATACGAGCGAGTGATTTGGCCACACTGATCGCCCGACAAGAGTTACATCAAACATTTATGGGACGTAACCGAGAGACTGCTCCGTACAGGAGACGTCAAACAACTTGCTGAGTCCATGTCACGCCGAGGCGGACAAAAGGAGGTCCAGGACAAGATTAGGTGTTATCCCTCCTCTTTTGTCACTTCAGTGTATAGGTCCTAAACATGGAATTTTCCGATACTCGCAAGCTAGAAATTAATATACAGGTAGATTTAGAAGATACGTAATCAACGTACCGTATAATGTGCCTTTATAGTACCTGCTACATCCTGAAGTGCGCTTTAATGGGGTTATGTGATTAATCAAAAATGACGTCAACGCAGCCTCGATTTAAATTGTGTAATTATTCCCGTACATTAATTTCTGAAGAGTTGTATATAGTGTAAATATGACGCCCATTGCTGTCTGTAGAGAGTAGATAAAGCATTATATTTGTTGAGTGTCACCCATGCTTACACGCTGCAGTGTTCCATGTTTCATAACCGGTGGGCTGCACACTACCGTATTGGGAACTAATTGTTCCTACCTGGGTAGCCACTAGCACACAATAATCATGTTGGATCACATCATATAATCATTGAATGGAATAGTGGTTACGACTTCATCGGAGGCTTCACGACTGCTTTTAGCACTTGCCGCTTTGGCGCCTTGAAAAGCCGCAATTACAGTTTAAATTTGTTTTCACTTCCATAACATTTCAAAAGTATTTCAGAACCGATTGTGAATTTTAGGTATGTGCGTCTGTAGCTGTGAAAGCGACGATTCTTTACCATGTTTTGACGTCAGCAGTGCCAACATGAGTGGTCTTACTACTTGCCGTCTTGCTCAAGCAGGGAAGTTTCCTGCAATTTGAAACTTATTACGCTAATTTAATGTACGAAAATATGTAGCTATGTGTGTCGAATAGGTACGCCGTAAATACCTCGATTTCCATACACGGCGCTCTAATCACCCGTAGACGTACGATGAACTGACTCAGTGTATCTCAGAGATACGTTAAAAACTCTCTGATTTACAATAAGGGTTAACTTTTATGGCACCTGCTGCACAAATTACATATGCATATCAATGCCGTTAAAAGTGACGGCTATAATTTCAACTTTAATTCTGCTATGACATTTTACATTTATTTTAATAACCAGTTATTAATTTTAGACAAGTATGTGTTAACGTGCGTGTAAGCGCGGGATTTTTTTTTCATTACATTAGGTGGATTTTTGCATTGTATTACGCTTAATGAGATAGTCTCCAACAAAGCGGAGAAGCTCTGACTCGATCAACAATAAATAATACGTCCTGCTGTGTGATATAAGAATGTACCTAGCCACTTAGTTTACGTTAACTACACGGAACCGACTTACTCCACTTGTTATATGAGGGCGGCGCGGTTCACTGCGAGATATACGAGGCCTGTTCAGAAAGTAAGCTCCGATTGATTGCCAAATTGAATCCACAGTGAACATCAGAAATGTTTTACTTGTAACAATTAGCTACACCTTTCAGCTACTTCTCTACGTAGTCGCCGTTCTGACTTAGACTTTTGTCATAGCGTTGTACCAACTTTTCAATAGCCTCATCATAGAAGGCAGCCGCCAGTGCTTTCCGCCAATTCTCCACGCTGGCCTACACCTCGTTGTCTGTGTCAAAATGTTGTCTTCAAAGACAGCGGTTCATGTGACCAGAGATGAAACTCAGGGGGAGACAACTGCGGACTGTATTGTGGGTAATCTCACATTTCCATTTGAAAACGATGCAGGAGCATCTTCATTGGCCCTGCAGAATGCGGCTGAGAATTGTCTTGAAGAAGAAACAGCACGACAGTTATGTAATGTTAGCTGCACAGCTTCAGGCGAAATTTCTCACCAGGCCCTCGTACTTGGCGGCAGACACTATTTTCTAGACATCTTTACGCACTCACTGCGAGCTCAGAAATGAGAAGAGCGACGTGATGCTAACTGGGGTTATACTAGAGACACTACCCAACACATCTGTGCAAAGCTTTATCGCATTTTCATAGTCGTTTCCATTTCGCGACCGATCGGAGCTTACTTTCTGAACGCCCCTCGTAGATTCTAAGACAAAAATAACGACGCTCAGCGTAGGAATTATCCGAATGGGACGGAAATCGGTAGATATGACGTACGTGTACGGAAAAACAATGGATTATAATTTCAGATGAACTGGGCAACTTAATTAAGAGAAAGAGCTTCACGAACTGTGCAAGTCAGTAACGCGTTGGTGCATCTCTGGTCCTAATACAAGCATTTATTTGACTTGGCAATGATTGATAGACCTGTTGGATGTCCTCTTGATGAATAGCGTGCCAAATTCTCCCCATGTGGGGCGTTATATCGACAAAATCCCGAGCTGGTCGGAGGACGCTGCCCATAATACTCCAAACCTTCTTAACTGGGGCGACATTCGGCGATCCTGCTGCCCAACTAGAGGTTTGGTAAGCATGGAAACGAACAGCAAAATCTCTCGCTGTGTGCGGGTCGACATTATCTTGCTGAAATGTAAGCCAGGGACAACGTTCTAACAGTTGGGACGTGGAATGTCAGAAGTTTGTATGTGGTAGCGAAGCTACAAAACCTGCGAAGGGATATACTAAGGCTAAGTCTAGATACAGTGGGGGTGAGTGAAGTGAAGAAGAAAGATCACAAGCATTTCTGGTCAGATGACTACAGGATAATATCAATAGCTGCTTAGAGTAGTATAACAGGAGCAGGATTCGTTATGAATAGGAAGCTTGTAAAGTGTCTGGCAAATCCAACACCTTCCATGAAAACCCTGACATAAGCAAATCCGGCAGTATGTCACATAGCTCCGAATAAATCCTGACATTAAATTAACCAAAGTAATACGAGTAACGAGTGAGCAAATGGAATACCACAGACTAACACAAGAACGCCTAAATGCATGTCATACCTCCCCACCGTGAAACAGACGCAGTTCCGAGGGAAGAAACGAGAACAGAAGCCGAGAGCAGAACCGCGTTGAGCTAGGAGGCCCTACGATAAGGGACGAACACCCACGTCGCCAGCCAACCGCCAAAACCACCCCCCAGCCCATGTTAAAAGATAGAGCCCTCCAGAAGAACAGTATAGATCTCACGATAACACTAAAAGGGCCACACCAGCTGTAAGTTTTAGCGTGAGACTTTTTCGCCTTTCTGTTACGTTGCAAACGTTAAAAACATTGCCCCATCACGAGAAGTATAACGTTTCTCATTGGATAGACAGAATTTTTGCAGGTGGAGCTTAAGGTTAACATTGAGACGCTGATTGGTCAGTTGAAAACACAGCCAGATAGCATTTTTTAAACCAACTTCGGTAAATTGTAGTAAGGAGAAGTTAGGAGAGAGTTGCTTCTGAGACGGTGAGCTGTGTGGAGCTGCGCCGCCCGCCGCCCCCTGACGCTGCCTAAACACCGTCAAGGTAATGAACGCACGCAATGCCGCATAACAGTGCATAACGCTTCACTCAGAACTGCAGAAGTCTCATCTGTTACGTTCCCTTTTTACGTAATACTAGTGTCGATCGTCAATTAAAGCTCATGGTATTCAAATTTGCTACTTGAAGTTAAAATCTGAAACGCAATGATTTTTCTGTTAGATAATTATTGAGAAGCCACATCAGCCACTGTAACTTACAACAAGCTAAATAAGTAATTAAAGATAATTGAAGGTCACTGTAGATAATTTTGATAGTTTTCTCTTTTATGAAACTTAGCTTAAACCTAGATTATAGATGTGATATGGCATATGTCATCCTTCGATCCATTGTAGAACTTGGAAACCCATTCAGGGAACATTCGTTCACATTTTTGTTGAACGCAGTTGGTTTTTATCATCCTGTATTAAAATATTTCCTTTTATCAATAGTGCAATTTATAAACAATGTTTTGTGAGTAGAATAAAATTTCCAATGGTAAACTTAACTGCTTTCTCGACGTTATTTTACCAGCTAACTAAAAATAGGAAAGCCTTGAACCCCTTCCACTAAATTTAGTTAGTATTAAGATTCGTTTACAGGGAGTGCAGTGGAGCTGACGCTGAAATCATTAAGTATTTGATTGTATCATCGCTAGTCTCACTGAACTCTTCTGAACTCTACATGTCATGTGTGATCTGGCGTCTCCTTACCAGCAACAGGTCCCAAGTTCAAACTAGTCAATTCACTAAAAAACACGCTCAGAGCGTCGTTGCGCGAAAGTGGTAGGGAGACACGACTTAGAACAGACAGAACCCACGCAGAATGTTAGAAGGTAGGGCAGAGAGTGAGCTACTGTGAACAGTTCAGTGATATGGTGATTCTCATCAGAATCGACAGCAAACGAACACCGATAACGATAGTTCAGGTATACATGGCGACATCACAAGCCGAAAATGAAGAGATAGAGAAAGTATGTGAGGATATTGAATTGATAATTCAGTCCGTAAAGGGAGATGAAAATCTAAAATTTATGGTGGCCTCGAATGCGATTGTAGTGGAAGGAGTAGAAGAAAGGGTTATGCGACAATATGGGCATTGTACTAGGAATGAGAAAGGAGAATGACTAAATGAGTTCGGCAATAAATTTCAGCTAGTAATAGTGAGTGCTCTGTCCAAAAATCACAAGACGAAGAGGTATATTGAAAAGGGCCGGGAGATATGGGGAAATTTCAGATTACATCATGGTCAGGCAGAGATTCCGAAATCAGATATTGGATTGTGAGGCGTATCCAGTAGCGGATATAGACTCAATTTAATAGTGATGAAGAATAGGCTGAAGCTTAACGGACTAGTTAGGAAGAATCAAAGCGAAAAGAAGAAATGGGGTACGGAAGTACTAAGGAATGAGGAGGTTCACTTGACGTTTCTGAGGTTGTAGATAGTGCGCTAAGGAATTTCTTAGTAGGCAGTGCAGTTGAAGAGGAATAGGCATCTCCAAAAAGGGTAATTATGGAAGTTGGAAAGAAAACCGTCGATACAAAGAAGGTAACTGCGAAGAAACCATTGCCAGCAGAAGAAATATTTCAGTTGAGCGATGGAAGAAGGAGTACAGAAATGTTCAAAGAGATTCAGCAATACGCAAACACACCTCACTTGGGGATGAAATACAATACATAGGCAGTGTAAGTAAGCTAAGGCGCAATGACAGCATGAAAAATGTGAAGAAACCTAAAGGTAAATGATTGTCGGAAGGACTGGTTCAGCATAGAGAGAAATCGAAACAACCTTCGGTGAAACTAAATGAAAGGGCGTTAACATTAAGAATGCAACGGCACTACCACTGTTAAATGCAGAGGAGAGAGCGGATAGGTGGAAAGAACAAGACCTCTGTGAGGATGAGGACTTCTCTGATAACGTGATAGAAGAAGAAACAGGAGTCGATATATAGCAGACAGGAGATCCAGAATTAGAATTTAAAAGACCTCTGGAGGACTTAAAGTGAAATAAGGCAGAAGGGATAGATAAAGTTTCATTAGAATTTCTAAAATCATTAGGCAAAGTGGCAACAAAACGGCTATTGATGTTGATGTGTAGAGTCTGGCGATAAACCGTCTGACTTCCGGAAAAATATCATACTCACAATTCCGAAGATTACAAGAGCCGACCTGTGCGAGAATCATCACACAGTCAGATTAACAGCTCATGCATCCAAGTTGCTGACAAGAACAATATACAGAAGAATGGAAAAGAGAGTTGAGGATGTGTTAGATGACGATCTGTTGGGATTTAAAAAAGGTAAAGACACAAGAGAGGAAATTCTGACGTCGCGGTTGATAATTGAAGCTATGTTAAACAAAAATAAGGATTTGCATACCTCAGCGAAAGTGAAGATGAATTGCAGGATCTGCTGTATGAAATGAACAGTCTAATGGGTACAAAATATGGACTGAGTGCAAATCGAAGAAAGACGAAAGTAACGATAAGAAGCAGCAATGAGATGAGAAACTAAACATCAGAAATGGTGATCACGATAAAGTTAAGGAGTTCTGCTACGTAAGCACAAAATAACCCATAACGGACGGAGAAAGGAGGGCATACAAAGGAGACTAGCACTGGCGAAAAGGGCATTCATGGCCAAGAGAAGTCTAGTGGTATCTGTGGGGTCCTGCCCAATCGTCTCTTATAAGGTGCCTAAAGGATGCTGCTTTCGGATAGCTGTACAACAATTCAAGCAAATCACATTAGTGGTTTTTATTACAATAAAGTAGATTGAAAATACTTAACTTCGGTTTACAAGAACATTGGCGTCATGCAAACAATCAATGTCTTTCGCTATATAGAATGACCATGTAAGTAATGGATGCGGATCACAATTAACAGTGCTGCTAGTGTCCGTCTTCTACTGTGCGGCCGAGGCTGGCAGGAACGGCGATTATATTCTCTTGTTGTAGAGGCCGCTCCTGTCGTGGTGACGTCCTGGTCAGCGGGCTGTTGGCTGACGTCGTCTCACACCCTTCTCTGCTCTTGCGTTCTTCACCTCCGTGCAGGCGGTTATGGCTACGCCAGAACATTGAGCTTAATTTGAGGAAGAAATTTCTGAGAATGAACCTTTGGAGCACAGCATTATATGGCAGAGAAACGTGGACTGTAGGAAAATCGGAACAGAAGAGACTCGAAGCATTTGAGACGTAGTCCTACAGAAGAATGTTTAAATTAGATGGACTGATAAGGTGAGAAATGAGGAGGTTCTCTGCAGATCCGGCGAACAAGGAAATGTGTGAAAAACACTGACAAGAAGAAAGGACATGATGATAGGACATTTGTTGAGGTGGTAAGGAATGGCTTCCATGGTGTAGAGGAACCTTTTGAGGGTAAACACTATAGAGGAAGAGATTGTACACCCAGAAAGGGATCGAGAACGTAGGTAGACTCAAAGAGAGAGAGAGAGAGAGAGAGAGAGAGAGAGAGAGAGAGAGAGAGAGAGGAAGAGAGGAAGAGAGAGGATGGCTTGCCGTGAAAGACAACTAAACGGGGCGTGGAATATAGTGGACTTACCATTCTGCTGCGAGGGTGCCGCAGATGACAGCGAAATGCATCCTGCTATGAAAAGAAATGGCACACCAGACAATCATTCCAGGTTGTTGCGCCGGCCGGCGTGGCCGTGCGGTTCAAGGCGCTTCAGTCTGGAACCGCGGGACCGCTACGGTCGCAGGTTCGAATCCTGCCTCGGGCATGGATGTGTGTGATGTCCTTAGGTTAGTTAGGTTTAAGTAGTTCTAAGTTCTAGGGGACTGATGACCTCAGATGTTAAGTGCCACAGTGCTCAGAGCCATTTGAACCATTTTGAACCTGGTTGTTACGCCGTACGGCGGGCGAAAGTCGGGTTGGTATCGCACCACTGAAGACAGGCACTGAGATTCGAGGCCGAAGACGTGCAGACGTGCCTGGGGACGCACCAGGCAGCGGGGGGTCACCAACCTGACCGTCACCTGCCGCATAGCCCGACGTCCGGGTGTGATGCCAGTACACGAGTCCTATGAAAATGAAGGTGGTGGTCTCCAGGCTGAAAAGCATGTTCTGCAACAGCTGATCTGTCAATATTTCCCCTTCTACACCTACCCTTTGTGCTCTTACAGTCGTTTTTGGCCTTTCTGTAGTACCCACGTATAACTCCCCACAACTATACGGAATCCTGTGGATTTCTGCTTTTTCCAGCAGTTTGCGAGCACCCTTGACTAATTTTAGGTGATTCTGTATCTTCAAGGTGCGTTTGTAGATTACTGCAATGCTCTGTTTCGTCACGATATTTCTCATGTGACCCGTAACGACCTTAAAGGAAGGTAAGACAACTTTCTACTTCATACGGCTCTGTGCGTCACTATGGTTTCACCGCGGCGGCATTAACGGTCTTCTTATCTCAGCCAACGAATAACCATCCTCGAGCAATGCACTGGCGAGGAGTTCTGAGTGCACGTCCAGCAGCTCCGGCTCGCAGACGTTCTTTGCTCTGTCCGCCGACGTTCTTATGATGCCACGCTTATGTTGTGGTGGTGGTTCGGAACCCATTGTACGTAACGATGTGTGTGCGAGGGTTTTTGTGTGTGTAACCTTAGCTACCACTTTCTTCCCGGAAACTAGGGCACCAAGAAAATTTAATCCCCCACCTGCCTGCTCCTCCATGTTGAATTGAATCTTCGGATTAATCCGAGGTGCTTTTGACAACGAGCTATTTGCTCTCTGCCACGCCTCTACGAAAGAAATATATCTTCTACGTAGCCGAACCAGATATTTGGTTTCTTGTCGGCAGTTTCAAATGCCTGCTCCTCGAATTTTTCCACGAAGAAATTCTCTGTAACAGGGGTTGAGGGGCTCCTCAATAGACACGCCATCCGTCTATTCGTAGACTCGTCTTCCCATTTGAAATACGTGACGGCGAGGCAATATTTATTATGTTCTGCAAAATCGGGTATGTAACACATGTGATGTCACGCCACTACGCGGGGGCACGCGTAAACGAAATTTTACTGCAGTCATTAGCGAGCCCCGGTCTGAATCGGACACTCAAACTACGATCCCCCCTGAAAATGTCCGCCGCAGATGGGTAAGAAACGTTAGTTTTTTTTGTGAAATACATTCGACCACTGCATAATAGCACGGAATATTTAATTAATTCTGACATTTCCTGTGGTGAGACCCCTGAGTCGAAACAAGGCCCCGGGAGTAGACAACATTCCATTAGAACTACTGACAGCCTTGGGAGAGCCAGTCCTGACAAAACTCTACCATCTGGTGAGCAAAATGCATGAGACAGGCGAAATACCCTCAGACTTCAAGAAGAATATAATAATTCCAATCCCAAAGGAAGCAGGTGTTGACAGATGTGAAAATTACCGAACTATCAGTTTAATAAGTCACAGCTGCAAAATACTAACGCAAATTCTTTACAGACGAATGGAAAAACTGGTAGAAGCCGACCTCGGGGAAGATCAGTTTGGATTCCGTAGAAATATGGGAACACGTGAGGCAATACTGACCCAACGACTTACCTTAGAAAATAGATTAAGGAAAGGCAAACCTACGTTTCTAGCATTTGTAGACTTAGAGAAAGCTTTTGACAATGTTGATTGGAATACTCTTTCAAATTTTGAAGGTGACAGGAGTAAAATACAGAGAGTGAAAGGCTATTTACAATTTGTACAGAAACCAGATGGGAGTTATAGGAGTCGAGGGACATGAAAGGGAAGCCATGGTTGGGAAGGGAGTGAGACAGGATTGTAGGGTATCCCCCATATTATTCAATCTGTATATGGAGCAAGCAGTAAAGGAAACAAAAGAAAAATTCGGAGTAGGAATTAAAATTCATGGAGAAGAAATAAAAACTTGGAGGTTCGCCGATGACACTGTAATTCTGTCAGAGACAGCAAAGGACTTGGAAGAGCAGTTGAACGGAATGGATAGTGTCTTGAAAGAAGGATATAAGATGAATATCGACAAAAGCAAAACAGGGATAATGCGATGTAGTTGAGTTAAATCAACTGATGCAGGGGGAAGTACATTAGGATATGAGAAAGAAGTATACGAGTTTTGTTATTTGGGGAGCAGAATAACTGATGGTGGTCGAAGTAAAGAGGATATAAAACTCACACTGGCTATGGTAAGGAAAGCGTTTCTGAAGAAGAGAAATCTGTTAACATCGAGTACAGATTTAAGTGTCAGGAAGTCATTTCTGAAAGTATTTGTATGGAGTGTACCCATGTATGGAAGTGAAGCACGAACGATAAACAGTTTAGACAAGAAGAGAATAGAAGCTTTCGAAATGTGGTGCTACAGAAGAATGCTGAATATTAGATGTGTAGATCACATAACTAATGAGGTATTGAATAGGATTCGGGAGAAGAGACGTTTGTGGCACAACTTGACTAGAAGAAGGGATTGGTTGGTAGGACATGTTTTGAGGCATCAAGGGATCACAAATTTAGTATTAGGGAGGGGGGGGGGGCAGCGTGGAGGATAAAAATCGTAGAGGGAAACGAAGAGATGAATACACTAAGCAGATTGAGAAGGATATAGGTTGCAGTACGTACTGGGAGATGAAGCTTACACAGGATAGAGTAGCATGGAGAGCTGCATCAAACCAGTCTCAGGACTGAAGACCACAACAACAACAATCGTTTATATTTTACAATATTTTACAATTAAGTGCAGTATGTTTTTCTGATTAAGTGTGGAGCTTATTTGGCTCCGTTATTAGGTAAGCGACTTGCTCCAGGGGCAGCTTCAGAGAGAAGTCGAGCTGTGTTCATTTAAGGATTTTTTTTTACTAGATTCTTCTTGAATGCGAGAGTACTGTTTTACTCACTAGGCCATATCGCTAGCGACGCCTTCCATAAACCACTGCTTACGCTTTCCACTTAGAGCTCAGACGAGTCTCCTGTTAGTTCACACGGTTCTCAGTACACTGTACACCGGCCACCGGCACTAGCGGCAGATCAGTCGCGTTCCAGCGGTCAGTCACGTTTCTCAGAGACCACCCTGCATCGTTACGTATGCTGTTGCTGCAGCTTTTCACGGTCCGACAGGTTCCTCGCGAACCTTGGAATGCGTGCTCATACGCGAGACCAGGGATTGATTTAGTGTGATGAGGGATAATTACGGTCAAGAGAACGCGGAAAGTGTGGTAGGAGGCGCATGGGCAGCCAATAGGATTGCAGCGAGCTGAAGACGTTGCCAAGGCCGAGGCAGAGAGCGGTTGAACGTCCCGCAGACGCCGAGGTCTGCAGAAACTGAATAAGCGGGCAGAGCGAAATGGTGGCGAAGGCTATCCGCTGCTCCTTTTTCAAGGCAACCGAGCCCGCATTTCAGGTGAGCGGCTTGCAGGAACTGCGGTTAGTCTAAATCTGTGTGGCTGCACTGGGCTTTGAACCGTTGTCCACTCGAATGCGATTCCGGTGTTTCCTCAGCGCAGCTACTCGCTACGTGGACCGCATTATGTCGGGTTGTTAAGACGTTTCTCACTGTGTCACACTGATATGATCCAAACGCAAACGGTCAAATGTGAAGCGTAAATTGAAGACAGGCGCTGTTGCTTTTCAAAGTACGGAAACACGAACGGAGACTTCTCTTCTGTTTTGTGTGTAACTGTAACCGTGGCACCACGTTTCCCATTGGCAAACATTTCAAATCTTTCTACGGTACTGGTAAATAGCTTTCGATCACCTACCCCAACTACGGATTTGTGCTTAAAATGGGGATTTAGTTTTGAATACTGTATCATGTCCCCGTTAAGATAATAAAACAACTATAAATATATAAAGATTAAATGCCTCGGTTGTGTGTTTGACAGGTCGTTCGCATAGGACACTAATGAGTATCTTCAAGAAAACTGGGATGCTCTGTAGATCTAATATAATTAAATTTTTCTTGAGACCTATGAGTCTCAAATTTATCTACGATAATGTTAGAAACTGAAGAAATGAATTAAAATTGTTGTTACGGCAAGGACTGGGTGCACCCGACTGCAAATTGTTGCTCATATCAGCACCAGTGACTCCTCCCGTCTGGGTTCAGAGGTCATCGTCAGTTCGTACAGGCGGTTGGTGGAGTTGGTGAACGTGGAAAGCCTCGCTCGCGGGGTGGAATCTGAGATAGCTATTTGTAGTATCGTTTCCAGAACCGATCGCGGTCCTTTGGTTTGGAGCCGAGTGGAAGGCTTAAACCAGAGGCCCAGACGATTCTGCGGAGATCTGGGGTGTAAATTTCTCGACCTCCGCTATCGGGTGGAGAAATGTAGGGTCCCCTTGAATAGGTCAGGCGTGCACTACACGCCGGAAGCGGCTACATGGGTAGCGGAGTACGTGTGGAGTGCACATGTGGGTTTTTTAGATTAGAGAATTCCCTCCCTAGGCCCGACAAGACGCCTTCCGAGACGCGACAAGGTAGCAGGAGGCAAAACGCAACAGGGAATAACGATATTAATGTGGTAATAGTAAACTGCAGGAGTGTCTTAGAAAAGTCCCAGAACTGCTCTCATTAATAAACGGCCACAATGCCCACATAGTACTAGGGACGGAAAGTTGGCTGAAACCAGAGGTAAACAGCAATAAAATCCTAAACTCAGATTGGAATGTATACCGCAGAGACATGCTGGACAGTGAAGGGGGAGGCGCGCTTATAGCGATAAAAAGTGCAGTAGTATCAAAGGAAATTCACGGATATCAGAAACGTGAAATAATTTGGATGAAGGTCACGGTTAAAGCAGGCTCAAACATGGTAACTGAATGTCTCTATACGCCCCCTGGCTTAGCAGCTGTTGTGGCAGAGCACCTGAAGGAAAATTTGGAAAGTATTTCGAGTAGATTTCCCGACCATGTTATACTTCCGGGTGGAGATTTTAATTTGCCGGATATAGACTGGGAGACTCAAACGTATATAATGGGTGGCAGGGACAAAGAATCCAGTGAAATTTTTTTTAAGTGCATGATTTGAAAACTATCTTGAGCAGTTAAACAGAGAACCGACTCGTGGCGATAACATATTAGACCTTCTGGTGACAAACAGACCCGAACTATTTGAAACAGTTAACGCAGAACAGGGAATCAACGATCATAAACCGGTTGCTGCATTGATGATTTCAGTCGTAAATAGAAATATAAATGTAGGAAGAATTTTCTGTTTAGCAAAAGTGACAAGAAACAGATTTCAGAGTAATTGACGGCTTAACATAAAAGTTTTATCTGAGGTACAGATAGTGTTGAGGAACAGTGGGCAAAGTTCAAAACCATCGTACAATATGCATTAGATGAGTATGTGCCAAGCAAGATCGTAAGAGATGGAAAAGAGCCATCATGGTACAACAACCGAGTTAGAAAACTGCTGCGGAAGCAAAGGGAACTTCACAGCAAACACAGACATAGCCAAAGCCTTGCAGACAAACAAAAATTACACGAAGCGAAATGTAGTGTGAGGAGGGCCATGCGAGAGGCGTTCAATGAATTCGAAAGTAAAGTTCTATGTACTGACTTGGCAGAAAATCCTAAGAAATTTTGATCTTATGTCAAAGCGGTAGGTGGATCAGAACAAAATGGTACTGAAAAAGAAGATGACAGACTAAAGGCTGAAATACTAAATGTCTTTTTCCAAAGCAGTTTCACAGAGGAAGACTGCACTGTAGTTCCTTATCTAGATTGTCGCACAGATGGAAAAATGATAGATATCGAAATAGATGACAGAGGGATAGAAAAACAATTAAAATCGCTCAAAAGAGGAATGGCCGCTGAACCTGATGGGATACTAGTTCGATTTTACACAGAGTACGCGAAGGAACTTGCCCCCCTTCTTGCATCGGTGTACCGTAGGTCTCTAGAAGAGCGTAGCGTTCCAAAGGATTGGAAAAGGGCACAGGTCATCCCCGTTTTCAAGAAGGGACGTCGAACAGATGTGCAGAACTATAGATCTGTATCTCTATCGTCGATCAGTTGTAGAATCTTGGAACACGTATAATGTTCGAGTATAATGACTTTTCTGGAGACTAGAAATCTACTCTGTAGGAATCGGCATGGATTTCGAAAAAGATGATCGTGTGAAACCCAGCTCGCGCTATTCGTCCCGAGACTCAGAGGCCCATAGACACGGGTTCACAGGTAGATGCCGTGTTTCTTGTCATCCGCAAGGCGTTCGATTAAGTTCCCCACAGTCGTTTAATGAACAAAGTAAGAGCATACGGACTATCAGACCAATTGTATGATTGGATTGAAGAGTTCCTAGATAACAGAACGCAGCATATCATTCTCAATCGAGAGAAGTCTTCCAAAGTAAGAGTGATTTCAGGTGTGCCGCAGGGGTGCGTCGTAGGACCGTTGCTATTCACAATATATATAAATGACCTTGTGGATGACATCGGAAGTTCACTGAGGCTTTTTGCGGATGATGCTGTAGTATATCGAGAGGTTGTAACAATGTAAAATTGTACTGAAATGCAGGAGGATCTGCAGCGAATTGACGCGCGGTGCAGGGAATGGCAATTGAATCTCAATGTAGACAAGTGTAATGTGCTGCGAATACATAGAAAGAAAGATCCTTTATCATTTAGCTACAATATAGCAGATCAGCAACTGGAAGCAGTTAATTCCATAAATTATCTGGGAGTAGGAATTAGGAGTGATTTAAAATTAGGAGTCATTTAAAATGGAATGACCATATAAATCAATCGTCGGTAAAGCAGATGCCAGACTGAGATTCATTGGAAGAATCCTAAGGAAATGCAGTCCGAAAACAGACGAAGTACGTTATAGTACAGTTGTTCGTCCACTGCCTGAATACTGCTCAGCTTTGAGGGATCCGTACCAAATAGTGTTGATAGAAGAGATAGAGAAGATCCAACGGAGAGCAACGCGCTTCGTTACAGGATCATTTAGTAATCGCGAAAGCGTTGCGGATATGGTAGATAAACTCCAGTGGAAGACTCTGCTGGGGATACGCTCAGAAGCTCGGTACGGGCTTTTGTTGAAGTTTCGAGAACATACCTTCACCGAGGAGTCAAGCAGTATATTGCTCCCTCCTACGTATATCTCGCGAAGAGACCATGAGGATAAAATCAGAGAGATTAGAGCCCACACAGAGGCATGCCGACAATCTATATATGACGGTAGTATCTGTTCCCGAAAGAACACATACCGTGGATGACCATGCAGCTTTACTAGAAATGAAATGATAATTAAATAGACATCCTAGCTGCAAACGGGCGTTGATATACTTCACTGGGGACATATTGAAAATGTGTGCCCCGACCGGGACTCGAACCCGGGATCTCCTGCTTACATGGTAGACGCTCTATCCATCTGAGCCACCGAGGGCACGGAGGATAATGCGTCTGCAGGGGCTTATCCCTTGCACGCTCCCCGTGAAATCCACATTCCCAACATGTCCACACCACTACATTCGTAGTGCGCCTAATGTGAAGTATATCAACGCCTGTTTGCAGCTAGGGTGTCTATTTAATTATCATTTCATACCGACAATCTTTCTTTCCACGAACAATACGAGACTGGAATATAAGAGAGAACTGATAGAGGTACTCAAGGTACCCTCCGCCACACGCCGTCAGGTGGCTTGCGGAGTATGGATGTAGATGTAGACCTGAACAGTCAGGTGTGCTAACCATTTTTTTTTTCGTTGCGAACGTCCGATGACAGCCGTTTGGTTTGTTCCTTCATCCGTTCACTCAGTTTTTTATAACAAAGGGTAGGTAACCCTCTGACCGAACACGCTGAGCCACGATGCCGGCAACAACTAGACCACCACAGCAGTGCAGGCGACGTCGTTGCAAAGACTATCCTACCGCTTTTACGTAAGACGGTTTTTTCCCAACAGAAAAGGACACATTTCACCACAGTGGGTAAGTGATTCATCCCCCTCCCCACATTCTTTTTGTTGTCTGTATAGCAATCAGTTGGCATTAATTTACAGCACATTCTGTGCAACTGGCAGTGTGTTTGTACAGATGATCAGTTTGAACTATATTACCTCATAATCCGACGGAAGGAGGAGGCCGGAAATGAAAAACATGTTATAATTAAAAGTCTGCATCGGCTATTCTACACTGAAGATCCAAAAAAACTGTTACACCTGCCTAATATTGTGTTGGGCTTCTGCGAGCACGCAGAAGTGCCGCAGCACGATGTGGGATGGACATTAGAAATGTCTGAAGAGGTGCTGGAGGGAAATGACACCACGAATCCTGCAGGGCTCTCCAGAAAAAAAGAGTACGAGGGGGTGGAGACCTCTTCTGTACAGCACGTTGCAAGGCATCCCAGATATCCTCAAAAATGTTCCCGTCTGGGGAGTATGGTGGCCAGTGGAAGCGTTTAAACTCAGAAGAGTGTTCCTGGAGCCACTCTGTAGCAATTCCGGACGTGTACGGTGTCGCACTGTCCTGCTGGAATTACCCCAGTCTGTCTGAATGCACAATGGGAATGAATGGATGCACGTGATCAGACAGGATGCTTACATATGTGTCACCTGTCAGAGTCGTATCTAGACATACCACGGGTCTAATATCACTCCAATTGCACAGGCCACACACCATTACGCAGCCTCCACCAGCTTCTGCACTACTTTGCTGACATGCACGGTCCATGGATTCATGAGGTTTCCTCCATACCCGAACACGTCCATCCGCTCCATACAATTTCAAACGAGACTCGTCCGACCAGGCAACATGTTTCCAGGCATCAACAGTCCAATGTCGGTGTCGACGGGCACAGGTGAGGCGTGAAGCTTTGTGCTGTGCAGTCATCAAGGGTACACGAGTGGGCCTTCGGCTCCGAAAGCGCATACTGATGATGTTTCGTTGAATGATGGTTCGCACGATGACACTTCTTGATGGCCCAGAATTGAAATCTACAGCTATATTTGGAAGGGTTGAACTTTCTACCATGTTCTATCTATTCAGTCGTCGTCGGTCATGTTCTTGCACAATCTTTTTATGGCCACAGCAATGTCGGAGATTTGATGTTTTGCAGGATTCGTCATATTCACGGTACACTCGTGAAATGGTCGTACGGGAAAATCTCCACTCCATCGCTACCTCGGAGATGCTGTGTCCCATCGCTCGTGCATCGACTATAACAGCAGTTTCAAACTCACTTAAATCTTGATAATCTGCCATCGTAGCAGCAGTAACCGATCTAACAACTGTGGCAAACACTTTTTTGCCTTATATAAATGGTTCAAATGGCTCTGAGCACTATGGGACTCAACTTCTGAGGTCATCAGTCCCCTAGAACTAAGAACTACTTAAACCTAACTAACCTAAGGACATCACCCACATCCATGCCCGAGGCAGGATTCGAACCTGCGACCGTAGCATTCGCGCGGTTCCAGACTGTAGCGCCTAGAACCGCGCGGTCACCCCGGCCGGCTGCCTTATATAGTTTATTGCCTGCCGCGGCACCGTATTCTGTCTGTTTACATATCTCTGTATTTGAATACGCATGCCGATACCAATTTCTTTGGCCCCTCAGTGTAGAAGGACAATAACAACAAAAAATTCCGTAGCCAGTTTACAGCGGCGCGCACATTGTAGCGGTTTTAGCAAATTGGTGCTGATGCAATAGTTTCACGATCTGGAAGACCCAGAGTAACACGCCAACGGTGAAGCATGGCTGAGGTTCGGTCGTGTGTGGGGATTGTTTGCAGGTGGTAAAGTCGGTGATCTTGTGAGAAATAAAAGAACATTAAAGAAAGATGGATGTTATGGAATACTAATCAACAGCTCAGTTTTACCTGGCAAGAGTCTTATTGGTCATGGGTTTGTTCTGCAGCAGTACAATGTTCCTAAACATGCTTCTAAACAGTGAGGAAGTGAATATCAACGGAAAAGGGAAACGTGGGGAACTCAGAATACGATTTGGCCACTTCAGTCACTACACTTAAATCCCATTGAACTCTTATGGGGTGAACGTGACAGAGTGGTTAGAAATGTGAGCTCATCCAAAGCTGAAAACCTGTAGACTACAAAGTCTTACATCCAGATTGTCAAGAGACTGTGCAACTACGAAGAGACGCTAAAATCTAAGTAATATTATATTGCATTTAACGATAACTGCCAGTCCGCAGCAATCAGTCATTCCTTCTCATCCCGTCGGGTAAGTCTCCCTGCGTTCTGGGTGACTTTCCTGAACTATACCCCCGCAGAGCTGCTGATAGCATTGGGCGAGCCAGCCACGACAAAACACTTTCATCTGGTGAGCAAGATGTATGAGACAAGCCAAATACCCTCAGACTTCAAGAAGAATGCAATAGCTTCAGTTTAAAGAAAATGGAAAGTAAGTGGTGAGAGAAGTGAATATTATCGAACTGTTAATTTAATAAGTTACGGTTGCAAAATACTAACACGAATCCTTCACAGAAGAATGGAAAAACTGGTAGAAGCCGACATCGGGGATGATCAGTTTGGATTCCGGAGAAATGTAGGAACACACGAGGGATACTGACCCTACGACTTGTCATAGAAGATAGGTTAAGGGAGGGCAAGCCTACGTTTGCAGGATTAGTAGACCTAGAGAAAGCATTTTCTAAAGGTGTCAGGGGCCATATAGATGGAGCGAAAGGCTGTTTGTACGGAAACGAGACGACATAAGAGTCGAGGGGCATGGAAGAGAAGCAGTAGTTGAGAAGAGAGTGAGACAGGCTTCTGGCCTATCCCCGATCTGTATGCACAGCAAGCAGTAAAGGAAATAAAAGAAAAATTTGGGGTGGGAAGTTATGCTCAGTGAGCAGAAACAGAAGCTTTGAGGTTTGCCAACTACTCTGTAATTCTGTCAGATACAGCAAAGGACCTGGAAGAGCAGTTGGACGGAATTGACAGTGTCTTGAAATGTGGATATAAGATGAACATCAACGAAATTAACACGAGGATAATGGAATGTAGTCGAATGAAGTCAGGTGATGCTGAAGGAATTAGATTAGGAAATGAGACACTTTAAGCATTAGATGAGGTTTGCTATTTGGGAAGCAAAATAACTAATGATGGTCGAAGTAGGGATGATATAAAATGTAGACTGGCAATGGTAAGAAAGCGATTGTGAGGAAGAGAAATTTGCTAGCATCGTGTACAGATTTAAGCGCCAGGAAGCCCTTCCCGAAATTATTTGTATGTTGTGTAGCCATGTATGGAAGCGAATCATGGACGATAAACAGTTTAGACATGAAGAGAATAGAAGCTTTTCAGTTGTGGTGGTACAGAAGAATGCTAAAGATTAAATGAGAAGATCACGTAACTAATGAGAAGGTACTGAGTAGAACTGGAGAGAAAGAAATTTAAGGTACAACCCGACTACAAGAAGGGATCGATTGATACATTTGAGTCATCAAGGGATCTCCAATTTAGCACTGGAGGTAAGCGTAAAAATCGTCGAGCGAGACCGAGAGATGAACACAAAGTTCAGTAAGCAGTTTCAGAACGATGTAGGTTGCAGTAATTACTCGGACATAAAGAAGCTTGTACAGGATAGAGTAGCAAGGAGATATGCATCAAATCAGTTTTTGGACTGAAGACCAAGACATCAACATTAGTAAAAATAAAACCGAGACGAAACAAATTCCGAAGAAACACCCGTTATTCGGAACTAAAATTCCGATATAGGTTTTAACTGGTCAGGTTTTTTCCATCCTTACTTACGATAGTGAAACCAGCTTATTTGTTTGGCTCGTGAAAATTACATGTTTCTTCCTTAATTTTAGTGCGTATATATTACATTACGAAGGGGGGCTAGCAACTTTTTATTTCTTTTTTTTCTCCGATTTTTCCAGATCTGCTCTTTTATTGTGAAGTCGGATAATTATAGCACTGATCCGGTTTTGCGTAACTGACTTTCTTTTTATAAAATATTTTAAGCTTCAAGCATTTTCAGTAAACCACCATCATCTGCCGGCGGCGAGCCGCAACTAACATTACCCATTGTCATTATTTTTACTGGTAACTATCTCTAGTTGCGATTCATCTCTTGACCAGTACAAACATTCAAAAAAATCTTCGAATATTTATATGTTGCCTGGCCCTTCATGGAACGTACACTCTGGAAATTTTGACAGCGGACCTCTGAGTGACGCAAAATGCCTCTCTTGTAGCGTCTGCGACTAGTTTGATAGGTTCTTCCGTGATGATCTCGCACATCCTAAGCGAATAACTGACGAAACATACTGCTTTTTTTGCTTTATCTATATATCTTCTATTAATCCTACCTCATAAGAGTCACAAACTTACGAGACATGCTCAACAAAAGGTGAACGAAGATAACTGTACTCCCCTAAAGTTTTTGTTTTGATTTCTTCATATTATCTATATTTTGAATTTTTTGTATTACTGCATCTTCATTGTAACATCCCACATTTTCTCGTATCACTCACAGATTGTCTTGTTCAGCATATTTTTGCATTTTTCTTGTAACATTTAGTTGTCACTCTTGCCCTGTCTTCCATAGCTGTGTTTTGCTTTGCTTCCATCGAACATACAACACCTTTTGCTGTTTGTATCATCACTTTATTAAATAATTCTCATCTGGTCTATATAGATATATATGTAATCTTCACTTTCTAAAATGATGGACACCTCATTTAATTCGATCTGATATGCCTCTCTACCAGCAAATAAATTATCATAATCCGTACATACCGCTTACTAGCTAACCTAGTTGTATGTTTGCATCTCTTTTTTACTCTGCATCTTATCAGTCGAAGATCAGTTGAAAGTCGAAAGTAGTCCAAGACCGCTGCCTCCTGTTTCATAACCAGTAATCAATTTTATTTTTAGTTTCATTTAGTCCTCGACAAGTCCATTTGCTGTTTGTCTTATTCTTGAAGAATGGCTTAAGGCCAAACATTGCTCTTCTCGAAAAATCTATCATTCCTGGTATCAAATCCCAAGTTTTCTACTGAACACTCATCCTTCGGCTTTTTTCGTTTCTCATTAAAATCTTCCGTTACCCATAATCCACGGAAAAAAATTATATCCGATATATATCATTTAGGTCTGTGCACGAACCTGCTCACTTTATGATGTGGAGTCTACGAAGTGCTTTTGATTCTGATATTCGACAGCAAATCCCACTACAAGAGCAGGGTATGTGAATTCGACTACTAAAAGGGGAAAGCACTGATGTGGCACAGGGGAAACAATAGATGTGTGGCGTCGCAACAAGTAAAACAATTAAAATAAATTGACTTATTGCGTTTTCTGCCGTTTCAGATGACACTGAAGCACGTGTTTTTTTTTTTTTTTTTTTTTTTTTTTGAAAGCATAGCTTGCTGTTTTAATGAACATTGATGATATGTAAGCAATGACCTGTATAGATATAATTACAAGACATTTATTTACTCTAATACATTATTTACATGAATATGTCGCATTTTAACATCGTCATATTCCACACGATCACTAAAACAGAATCGTCAGTGAATGCTGTTTTTCTGTTTCTGTTGACTACTGCCTAGTTGTCAAAGATTGGGTGTCAAGAAAACGTGCTTCTCGAATCGCTGGACAACAATTCAAACAAATCGTGTTATACGAAAAATATATAACAATACATAACTTTGTGTTGCACAGATGTGTCCCAAGCAAAGGGCGACATACAAAATTAACAATGTTGTTCAGTATATACAATTCCTAAGTCGCTAATCTTGAAGTGCCTGATCTTGATTCTTGTGTAGAAGTGGGCCGCGACCAGTCTGCGCGGCGCTTATGCCCTCTTCGCATAGAGGCCGCTGCCATTGCATTGTCGTCCTGGAGAGGGGTCAGTCCGCGTGCAGTTGGCTGATGTCTTCCTCCACAGCCCACTCTGCTCGCTCGTTTGCGACTGGCGTTCCGGCGCTTGACTTTACGCCGCAACAGATTTTTTTTTAATTTAAAATTATATATACCCAATTTTGTAGGTGGTACGTGCGTTCCAGAATTTTGTCTCATCTTGCATTACGTCTTCCTACTTTGAGTAATGTTGCAAAGTAACGCAATTGTTCATCAAGCAATGGCACAAATCCTTTCTTTTTTCTCTTTTTGTTTTTTGTTTTTCATGATGAGGTGCTTCAGTGACGTATTCATATTTTATCGTCGTTTGAAATAGAAAGCCAGTACTGAGAAGGTCCAGTAATGTAGTATTCGATAATATCCTTTCCGTTCCGTTCCTTGGTTTCACAAGTAGCTCGATGTTCGATATGGGCATGGTTGGCTGTGCACCTAGGGTGTTAATACCAGCATTGTCTGAAGCACACAGTTATCATACACGGCCCAGTCACATTAATATGACCACCACATGTGCTGGACGTCAACCGGCAATAAACACTGGCAGATGGTAAGTCGCAGCACTAGTTGTTGTTGTTGTGGTCTTCAGTACTGAGACTGGTTTGATGCAGTTCTACATGCTACTCTATCCTGTGCAAGCTTCTTCATCTCCCAGTACCTACTGCAACCTACATCCTTCTGAATCTGCTTAGTGTACTCATCTCTTGATCTCCGTCTACGATTTTTACCAGCCACGCTGCCCTCCAATGCTAAATTTGTGATCCCTTGATGCCTCAGAACATGTCCTACCAACCGGTCCCGACTTCTTGTCAAGTTGTGCCACAAACTCCTCCCCAATTCTGTTCAATACCTACTCATTAGTTACGTAATCTACCCATCTAATCTTCAGCGTTCTTCTGTAGCACCACATTTCGTAAGCTTCTATTCTCTTCTTGTCTAAACTATTTATCGTCCATGTTTCACTTCCATACATGGCTACACTCCATACAAATACTTTCAGAAACGACTTCCTGACACTTAAATCAATACTCATTGTTAACAAATTTCTCTTCTTCAGAAACGCTTTCCTTACCATTGCCAGTCTACATTTTATATCCTCTCTACTTCGACCATCATCAATTATTTTGCTCCCCGAATAGCAAAACTCCTTTACTACTTTAAGTGTCTCATTTCCTAATCTAATTCCCTCAGCATCACCCAAGTTAACTTGACTACATTCCATTGTCCTCGTTTTGCTTTTGTTGATGTTCATCTTATATCCTCCTTTCAAGACACTGTCCATTCCGTTCAACTGTTCTTCCAAGTCTCAGACAGAATTACAATGTCATCGACGAACCTCAACGTTTTTATTTCTTCACCTGCTCCGAATTTTTCTTTGGTTTCAAATGGCTCTGAGCACTATGGGACTCAACTGCTGAGGTCATTAGTCCCCTAGAACTTAGAACTAGTTAAACTTAACCAACCTAAGGACATCACAAACATCCATGCCCGAGGCAGGATTCGAACCTGCGACCGTAGCGGTCTTGCGGTTCCAGACTGCAGCGCCTTTAACCGCACGGCCACTTCGGCCGGCTTTCTTTTGTTTCCTTTACTGCTTGCTCAATATACAGATTGAATAACATCGGGGATAGGCTACAACACTGTCTCTTCCCAACCGCTGCTTCCCTTTCATGCCCCTCGACTCTTATAACTGCCATCTGGTTTCTGTACCAATTGTAAACAGCCTTTCGCTCCCTGTATTTTACCCTGCCACCTTCAGAATTTAAAAGAGAGTATTCCAGTCAACATTGTCAAAACCTTTCTCTAAGTCTACAAATGCTAGAAACGTTGGTTTGCCTTTCCTTAATCTATTTTCTAAGATAAGCCGTATGGTCAGTATTGCCTCACGTGTACCAAAATTTCTGCGGAATCCAAACTGATCTTCCCCGAGGTCGGCTTCTATCAGTTTTTCCATTCGTCTGTAAAGAATTCGCGTTAGTATTTTGCAGCCGTGACTTATCAGTCAACGCCTGCTTTCTTTGGGATTGGAATTATTATATTCTTCCTGAAGTCTGAGGGTATTTCGCCTGTCTCATACATCTTGCTCACCAGATGGTAGAGTTTTGTCAGGACTGGCTCTCCCAAGGCTGTCAGTAGTTATAATGGAATGTTTTCTACTCAAGGGGCCTTGTTTCGACTCAGGTCTTTCAGTGCTCTGTCAAACTCTTTACGCAGTATCATATCTCCCATATCATCTTCATCTACATCCTCTTCCATTTCCATAATATTGTCCTCAAGTACATCGCCCTTGTATAGACCCTCAATATACTACTTCCACCTTTCTACTTTCCCTTCTTTGCTTAGAACTGGGTTTCCATCTGAGCTCTTGATATTCATACAAGTTGTTATCTTTTCTCCAAAGGTCTCTTTAATTTTTCTGTAGGCAGTATCTATATTACCCCTAGTGAGATAAGCCTCTACATCCTTACATTTGTCCTCTAGCCATCCCTGCTTAGTCATTTTGCACTTCCTGTCTATCTCATTTTTGAGACGTTTGTATTCCTTTTTGCCTGCTTCATTTACTGCATTTTTATATTTTCTCCTTTGATCAATTAAATTCAATATTTCTTCTGTCACCCAAGGATTTCTAATAGCCCTCGTATTTTTACCTACTTGATCGTCTGCTGCCTTCACTACTTCATCCCTCAAAGCTACCCATTCTTCTTCTACCGTATTTCTTTCCCCCATTCTTGTCAATTGTTCCCTTATGCTCTCCCTGAAACTCTGTACAACCTCTGGTTTAGTCAGTTTATCCAGGTCCCATGTCCTTAGATTCCCACCTTTTTACAGTTTCATTAATCTGCAGTTCATAATCAATAGATTGTGGTCAGAGTCCACATCTGCCCCCGGAAATGTAGTATGACAGAGCTGAACGAGGGCTGCAACGTGTACTGGCGAATAGACGTGCTACTGTTGAGCAACTGATCGCCCGGTTGAACCAACGGGCTACCAAGTGTTATTGTATACAGGCAGGGAAGGGGCGAGAAGGTCGTTACATATGCCTCATGACGACTGTGTGCAGGAGGTCGAGCGGACAGGATTAGAGAGTGGGCATGCAGAGCTGTAGTTAAATGACAAAACAGGAAATTAGGTACAATAAAGAGGATATATTTCAATGTACGGTGTACAAGGGCAGCGCCTAGGGTCGAAAGTTACCAGGTTTAACTGACGTTGGTGGCCGGTCATGAAAAGCAGAGCCAGAGGCTCTTAATTCCAAAAAGATATTTGTTCTGCTCGAGTTCTGGATTACAAGACAGAGAGGCAGCTGTGCTCCGCACCGCAGATCACTCCAGCGTCCACACACGTGACCTGTATCCCACGTACGCTATTGACTGCAACCAATGGCGTGAATTCACTAGCAGTTTCAGCACAGGACTGAAGGTAGTTGTTGCACAAATTTGCTCAGGCTATGAAATATTAACACATTTCAGTAAAATGGAGGATTCACGTACAAAGTCCAAGAGATGGGGTACCATAAAACGCATGTAATAGAAACCTTATCTGTGTTAACCCATGTTAAAATACAGAGTACAAAGCCTTTTATTATATTGACAAAACACTGGAATTAAGGTTGAACTTAGCGGATAGCAAAGGCTACACATTTAAATTACCTCACGGGGTGATATTCCTTAGCCACATCAATTTATCATACACTGCTGGCCACCGTAAATGCAACACCAAGAAAGACAAGAGGTAGCACAACAAAATTTATGTTGTAGATAACATGTTGACCAAGTATCAAATGATTACGTTTACAGACGTCTGTGACATGTGGTTCCTGCCAGAATCAGTAGCCAGAGTAGCCGCCATTGTTGGAGATCACCGTTGCCACACGTCTCGGCATTGAGTCAAAGAGACGTTGGATGTGTTCCTGGGGTACAGCCGCCCAAGCAGCTTCCACACGTTGCCAAAGATTATCTGGTGTGGCAGCTGGGGATGTAATCTGGGTCACTCGTTGAGCAACCATGGACCACATGTTTTCTATCGGCGAAAGATCCGGAGAGCGAGCCGGCCAGGGAAGCAATTCAATCTGGTTATTGACGAAGAACCTTTGGACAATGCGTGCCACTTGTGGTCGCGCATTATCCTGTTGAAATATGGCTGTGGCCGAGCCCTGAAGGTAAGGAAGGACAACTGGCTCCAGCACCTCGGATATGTAGCGCCGGCTATTTAAAGTACCGGCAATGCGTACTAGAGGCGTGCGAGAGTAATATCCAATACCTCCCCATACCATAATACCCGGTGCAAGACCAGTGTGGCGGTGCATAATGCAGCTGTCCAGCATCCTCTCTCCACGGTGTCTCCACACTCGAATCCGACCATCGTGGTGCTGCAGACAGAAGCGTGCCTCATCAGTAAAGACAGCGTCATTCCATTCTGCCGTCCACATCCGTCTGTCATCACACCATTGGCGACGGAGACGTCTGTGGTTCTGCGTCAATGGTAGACGAAGCAATGGACGTCTTGCGGACAGACCACTCTGCTGTAAGCGGCGGCGAATGGTACGCGCAGACACTGGATGATGCGTTACAGACGCAATGTGCTGTGCTATGGTTCGGGATGTCACTGAGCGATCCGTCACTGCCATGCGCACAATTTGCCTATCAGCACGTGCAGTGGTGCACCGAGGTGAATGCGATCGACCACGTCGGTCCGTCGTACCCTCCTGCATCCAGCGGTCACATATCCACATTACAGTTGTTTGGTTTCGTCCAAAACGACTAGCGATTTCTCTGTATGATAATCCACAATCTCGGTAAGCCACTATCCTTCCTCTGTCGAACTCGGATACTTGATCAAACGATGTTCGCTGTTCTCTACGAGGCATAACTGATCGTCTTGTGAAACAACCACAAGGTAAACACACGTGCCGAACGTACACTCGTCGAAATCGCCAAGCCTTAAATGGCGCTATGAGGTGGAGCCACAGGCGCGCGTGATGTACGTCTGCGCTGAAATTCTAATCAGTTGCATATCTCATCGCTGCAAACCCATGGTGTAAATTTCACTTGATTCGGATGCTTCCTTCAGGGTGTTGCATTTACGGTGGCCAGCAGTGTATAAATTTATTAGTTGAAAGTGGGGCAAATGAAAATTAACAAGGTTGTGGTCTGAATGGTTGAGAACTTCTCAGTCGTCACACAGTTTGAATATCTGTCCGGCCTGCCAGGGTGGCCGAGCGGTTCTAGGCGCTTCAGTCTGGAACCGCGCGATCGCTACGCTCGCAGGTTTGAATCCTGCCTCGGGCATGGATGTGTGTAATGTCCTTAGGTTAGTTAATTTTAAGTAGTTCTAAGTTCTAGGGGACTGATGACCTCAGCAGTCAAGTCCCATAGTGCTCAGAGCCATTTGAACCAATATTTGTCCTACTAGTATCAGTGAACCGCATTGTTTTACAAAGCTGTTAGAGTAATTATTAACGAACTGTTCTCTGTAGTAAAATTACAACTAGAAATTCTGAAGGACAGGACCAAAGCGACACTTTTTGGACTATCAATTGACAGCGAATATCGGTTACAGCCTTATATTTTCCTCCAAAACGACAAATTTCAAGAAAACTACAAATTATTCTTAGAGATTACAGTTTTGAGATTATCAGGGTACTGTCATATGGCATAAAATAAGCTTGTAAAACAAAGTTGTAGGCATGGAGAAACACACAGGCAAAAGTCTACAAAAGATAATTAAAATGCGTGTCCACAGTGACAAAACAGCTAACATTATCCTCGTCCTATTCATAAAATTTCACATAAAAAATGGAAAGAATGCACTGAGTTTATAAGCAGTTCATTAAATACGAAATGATTCACTTCTAGAATGTGGTTCTGTGGGACAGAAGCGCAAGCACTGGTTGTAAATAAACTTCTGACTGACGAGAGAAGAGCATATGGCTTGTCTGGTGGGCGAAGGAGAGATATGCGTGTGACAGCGACAAACTTAAATGGCGCTTCTCTCTAGTTGGCTGATGGAGGAGGGTATTATCTGCGGCGTAACGCACGTATTGTGGCAGGGGAAAGAGTGGAGAGGTATGCACAAGGGATGAGGAGAGGCGAGAGGCGGGATGGGAGGTATGGGTTTCACATTCAGCTCACGGCACAGCACACATGTGTTTGCTAAGGTGATCTTGGAGCAAATGTTTTTTGAAGCACAGCTAAATCCAAGTTGGTAGAAACTACTACCTGCTACGGAGTATACAACAGGCTATTCAACCGTTCTGAGTTGGACATGTGATTCCGAAATGGTGGAAGGCCGACAACAATAGCAAGAAGGGCGCTCACCAAACAATATGTCATTGTGTTAAAACACAGAGGAAGACGTTAAAACACTAATAGTGGGCGTCGTGGCGACAGGTGGTAGTACAGAGTGCAGGTGGTCGGGCTTGAGTACCTATGGGCACGAATTAATCTTGTTAGCTCCAGCTGGTATTTATGTTATGAAAGGGAAGTATTACAGAGGATGCAAAAGTAATAAGTAACTACCTGAGGTTGTAGTGGTGTGTGAAAATTCGATGGCTAACAGACTTGTGTGCACTATGTCACTGCGCAATTTAAACTGGCGGTTCCAAAGAACTGCAGGGGTATACGTTAGTAGCAACAGGGTAGGAGGGGAAGGAGGGGATAGAGTCGTGCTGAAAAAACAAAAAGGCTTACTCATCCTCATTAGCGTGAGTGCAAAACTGTGGGGTAGCATTAATCCATGCCTGCAATCGACGTGTAGGCGGAATTTGCGGTATTTAGTGGTTTCATAAGTGATTTGCCGAATCGGAAGATTTAGTAATGGATATTGTGGCTTCCCCCCCATGAACCATGGACCTTGCCGTTGGTGGGGAGGCTTGTGTGCCTCAGCGATACAGATGGCCGTACCGTAGGTGCAACCACAACGGAGGGGTATCTGTTGAGAGGCCAGACAAACGTGTGGTTCCTGAAGAGGGGCAGCAGCATTTTCAGTAGTTTCAGGGGCTGGATGATTGACTGATCTGGCCTTGTAACATTAACCAAAACGGCCTTGCTATTCTGGTACTGCGAACGGCTGAAAGCAAGGGGAAACTACGGCCGTAATTTTTCCCGAGGGCATGCAGCTTTACTGTACGATTAACTGAAGATGGCGTCCTCTTGGGTAAAATATTCCGGACGTAAAATAGTCCCCCATTCGGATCTCCGGGCGGGGACTAACAACAGGACGTCGTTATCAGGAGATAGAAAACCGACGTTCTACTGATCGGAGCGTGGAATGTCAGATCCCTTAATCGGGCAGGTAGGTTACAAAATTTAAAAAGGGAAATGGATAGGTTAAAGTTAGATATAGTGGGAATTAGTGAAGTTCGGTGGCAGGAGGAACAAGACTTTTGACCAGATGAATACAGGGTTATAAATACAAAATCAAATAGGGGTAATGCAGCAGTAGGTTTAATAATAAATAAAAAATAGGAGTGCGGGTTAGCTACTACAAACAGCATAGTGAACGCATTATTGTGGTCAAGATAGACACAAAGCCCATGCCTACTACAGTAGTACAAGTTTATATGCCAAATAGCTCTGCAGATGATGAAGAAATTAATGAAATGTATGATGAGATAAAAGAAATTATTCAGGTAGTGAAGGGAAACGAAAATTAAATGTCATGGGTGACTGGAATTAGTCATTAGGAAAACGGAGAGAAGGAAACGTAATAGGTGAATTTGGATTGGGGCTGAGAAATGAAAGAGGAAGCCGCCTGGTAGAATTTTGCCAGAGCACAACTTAATCATAGCTAACACTTGGTTCAAGAATCAAAAAAGAAGGTTGTATACATGGAAGAGGCCTGGAGATACTGACAGGTTTCAGATACATTATGTAACGGTAAGGCAGAGATTTAGGAACCATGTTTTAAATTGTAAGACATTTCCAGGGGCAGATGTGGACTCTGACCACAATCTATTGGTTATGAACTGTAGATTAAAAGTGGAGAAAGTACAAAAAGGTCCTAATCTAAGGAGATGGGACCTGGATAAACTGACTAAACCAGAGGTGGTAGAGAATTTCAGGGAGAGCATAAGCGAACAACTGACAGGAATGGGGGAAAGAAATACAGTAGAAGAAGAAAGGGTAGCTCTGAGTGATGAAGTAGTAAAGGCAGCAGACGATCAAGTAGGCAAAAAGACGAGGGCTAATAGAAATCCTTGGGTAACAGAAGAAATATTTAATTTAACTGATGAAAGGAGAAAATACAAAAATGCAGTAAATGAAGCAGGCAAAAAGGAATACAAACGTCTCAAAAATGAGATCGACAGAAAGTGCAAAATGGCTAAGCAGGGATGGCTAGAGGACAAACGTAAGGATGTAGAGGCTTCTCTCACTAGGGTTAAGATAGATACTACCTACAGGAAAATTAAAGAGACCTTTGGAGAGAAGAGAACCACTTGTATGAATATTAAGAGCTCAGATGGAAACCCAGTTCTAAGCAAAGAAGGGAAAGCAGAAAGGTGGAAGGAGTATATAGAGGGTTTATACAAGGGCGATGCACTTGAGGACAATATTATGGAAATGGAAGAGGATGTAGATGAAGACGAAATGGGAGATAAGATACTGCGTGAAGAGTTTGACAGAGCACTGAAAGACCTGAGTCGAAACAAGGCCCCGGGAGTAGACAACATTCCAGTAGAACTACTGATGGCCTTGGGAGAGCCAGTCATGCCAAAACTCTATCATCTGTTGAGCAACATGTATGAGACAGGCGAAATACCCTCAGACTTCAAGAAGAATATAATAATTCCAATCCCAAAGAAAGCAGTTGTTGACATATGTGAAAATTACCGAACTATCAGTTTAATAAGTCACAGCTGCAAAATACTAACGCGAATTCTTTATAGACGAATGGAAAAACTGGTAGAAGCCGACCTCCGGGAAGATTAGTTTGGATTCCGTAGAAATGTTGGAACACGTGAGGCAATACTAACCTTACGACTTATCTTAGGAGAAAGATTAAGAAAAGTCAAACCTACGTTTCTAGCATTTGTAGACTTAGAGAAAGCTTTTGACAATGTTAACTGGAATATTCTCTTTCAAATTCTGAAGGTGGCAGGGGTAAAATACAGAGAGCGAAAGGCTATTTACAATTTGTACAGAAACCAGATGGCAGTTATAAGAATCGAGGGGCATGAAAGGGAAGCAGTGGTTGGGAAGGGAGTGAGACAGGGTTGTAGCCTCTCCCCGATGTTATTCAATCTGTATATTGAGCAAGCAGTAAAGGAAACAAAAGAAAAATTCGGAGTAGGTATTAAAATTCATGGAGAAGAAATAAAGACTTTGAGGCTCGCCGATGACATTGTAATTCTGTCAGAGACAGCAAAGGTCGTGGAAGAGCAGTTGAACGGAATGGACAGTGTCTTGAAAGGAGGATATAAGATGAACATCAACAAAAGCAAAACGAGGATAATGGAATGTAGTCAAATTAAATCGGGTGACGATGAGGGAATTAGATTAGGAAATGAGACAGTTAGAATAGTAAAGGAGTTTTGCTTTTTGGGGAGCATAATAACTGATGATGGTCGAAGTAGAGAGGATATAAAATGTTGACTGGCAATGGCAAAGAAAGCATTTCTGAAGAAGAGAAATTTGCTAACTTTGAGTATAGATTTAAGTATCAGGAAGTCGTTTCTGAAAGTATTGGTGTGGAGTGTGGCCATGTATGGAAGTGAAACATGGTCGATAAATAGTTTGGACAAGAAGAGAATAGAAGCTTTCGAAATGTGGTGCTACAGAAGAATGCTGAAGATTAGATGGGTAGATCACATAACTAATGTATTGAATAGAATTGGGGAGAAGAGGAGTTTGTGGCACAACTTGACAAAAAGAAGGGACCGGTTGGTAGGACATGTTTTGAGGCATCAGGGGATCACAAATTTAGCACTGGAGGGCAGCGTGGAGGGTAAAAGTCGTAGAGGGAGACCAAGAGATGAATACACTAAACAGATTCAGAATGATGTAGGTTGCAGTAGGTACTGGGAGATGAAGCTTACACAGGATGGAGTAGCATGGAGAGCTGCGTCAAACCAGTCTCAGGACTGAAGACAACAAAAACAACATTGTGGCTTAGGAGGAAATGGGATTTGACCAATGAGAATGTTATGTTGCGGTTAACGCAAGGGTTTTTCTGTGTATAGTCGTGGACTGCCGTCTGCGCTCGCAACGCCATGGTAGCTCGACATGTTGGCCATCTATGCCAAGCTGCCCACTCGCGGCGAACCGAAAGGGTACTCACGTTAAAGAATAAGGAATTGGATATAATCGGGAACAAGTTCAGGTAACGAGTTTCAGAATAAGATTGATTCAGCAGTGATATATCCACTAGTCGCGGGGTTTTTCTCTCCTGGTCCCTCTGGAGGAAGGCAATATGTCTGAGTAACATTGGCCACCGTCCAGGGTGCAGACGAAGGCGAGCCTCTTTGTGATGTGTCAATGATGCACAGATGAAAGAGATAGGTAGGCGATCAATTTATGAAAGCGGAAACTGAAAGAATAACCCAACCATCTGGGCGCTCTGCAGGCGCTAACCGCACTGTGTAAGGCACATGGCCCTGGTGGAGGGAGGTGCAAAGGAATGGCTGAGGTTGGAACGAATAGACGAGCGACTCAGAGCAGGTGTAGTAACCCAGTGCAATGCATGAGCGGGGGAGGGACTGTGCTCTGTCTCCATAGGGGTGATTTCGCCTCGGGAGGCTTAACTACTACAAAATTCCCAAAATCCATGAAGTAACAGGGTGAGCTACGAAAAAAGGGTGTGCGAACTACTGCGACATTGTACAATAAAATATTTTATTCATTGGAGTGTAAGTCTCTTGCTAACTATATTTCCAACAAGATAACGCAACACTGCGCTTGGGTGATGACGTCACATCACGGGTGCTAATCATCAACAATGTAGTGCTTATTTCAGCGGGTGCTTCAATCCTATTACGTCATGGGTGTATTTGTTTGAATAAACAAACTGGTGTCTCTCACTTTCTAAACACACGCCGGAGCACTGTTTGCAAATGGCAGCAGTGCCGATTTCCGTGCTCGCTCGCAACATCTTCACTTCATCACTAAATTACTTCGTAAGAAGTAGGGTGAACAATAACGAAAATTTGTTCGTCTGGGTGAACTCTTAAATGTGCAAAACACACATGGGGGTGCGAACTACAATTCTACACTTACTTGGGTGAAACGTATTTAGTTTTATCCTATCACAAAATCTATTTCGATTACCCCTCTACAGCGAGAGGGTAGCGAACTTCTCAACTTCAGGGGCGCATTCGACTCGTCTTTATTGAGTATCTTAGATAACTCGAGTGCTTCCTTTCTTCTAAACACACCAATCCGTCTCTGGGCGCATACATGGTGCATAACGGGATTCCGGAATCACTAACTAACAAAATCGTATATCATGACTGAAGGGGAATCTTACGTAATGGGAGTGTTGCTATAGTGCAAAATATCTAGAATCCAGGGCAGTGGTGGGTACGTAATGAAGAAATCATTTAAGAATTTGGAAAAGGAGAAGGTAGTCGGTTCTTAAGATGCGTCAGACTAGACGGAGGGTGGTATGGTGGTACTATACTTCAGAGGAAGCTCGAAAATGCAGAGCGCCACCCAGCTAAATGGCGGTGCACAGGAAGACACCCCATAATGGCGCGCTTCGTTATTGCGATGTGTTTCCGCTTCGCGTTCCATCAGCTGGAGGTTGCTTGCTTCCAAACTCCCTTCGCAGTTATAGTCTGGTCAGTGGCATGAGAATGAGAAACTCGCAATCATTTTTTAATCTTTGGCAGCTTGAAAGAAAACAGGAAAATAAATATATATGACGGTAGTATCTGTTCCCGAAAGAACAGTTACCGTGGATGACCATGCAGCTTGCTAGAAATGAAATGATAATTAAATGGACACCCTAGCTGCAAACAGGCGTTGATGTACTTCATTGGGGACATGTTGAAAATGTGTGCCCCGACCGGGACTCGAACCCGGGATCTCCTGCTTACATGGCAGACGCTCTATCCATCTGAGCCACCGAGGACACAGATGAATAGCGCGACTGCAGGAGTAATGAGTACGATGGGCAAACATGTTATAGGCGCACTGCGAACGTAGTGGTGTTGACATGTTGAGAATGTGGATCTCACGGGGAGCGTGCAAGGGATAAGTCCCTGCAGTCGCGCTATTCATCTGTGTCCTCGGTTGCTCAGATGGATAGAGCGTCTGCCATGTAAGCAGCAGGAGATCCCGGGTTCGAGTCCCGGTCGGGGCACACATTTTCAACATGTCCCCAATGGAGTACATCAACGCCTGTTTGCAGCTAGGGTGTCCATTTAATTGTCATTTCAGGAAAATAAATGCTTCTAAACCGACAGAGACTTAGCTCTCTGCAAAGCCGTGGAGCATTAGTCCCATAAGTTAGATGAAAATCCGAAGTATCACAATGTATTGAACAATAAAAGGCAAATAGAATAGACACCGCAAGGAGGGGCTCCACACTCCAGGTTTGACAACAGAACGAAACGTTCAACGATGCACGCCTGTAAGAAGCAGCACAGTAGAAAAAGTGTAATAGGGTAAACTTGACGCATCCTTTCGAAAGGCAGAACAAAATCACTGTCAATAAAGGAGATCTTAAAGTGAAATACAGTACAATACAAAAACTCTGCCAGCCGCTGTGGCCCAGCGGTTCTAGGCCCTTCAGTCCGGAAGCGCGCTGCTACTACGGTCGCAGGTTCGAATCCTGCCTCGGGCATGGATGTATGTGATGTCCTTAGGTTATTTAGGTTTAATTAGTTCTAAGTCTAGGGGACTTATGACCTCAGATGTTAAGTACCGCCGGTCGAAGTGGCCGTGCGGTTAAAGGCGCTGCAGTCTGGAACCGCAAGACCGCTACGGTCGCAGGTTCGAATCCTGCCTCGGGCATGGATGTTTGTGATGTCCGTAGGTTAGTTAGGTTTAACTAGTTCTAAGTTCTAGGGGACTGCTGACCTCAGAAGTTGAGTCCCATAGTGCTCAGAGCCATTTGAACCATTTTTTTGTTAAGTACCATAGTGCTTAGAGCAATTTCAACCATTCTGAACAAAAATTCTGCAACAAAGGTGAATAATGCGAATAGCGTAATATCATTAAATGGCAAGTACTTATACAGTAATTGGGAGAGAGTACCTTTAAACACCTCAAAATCTTCACATATGTATAAAGTTTTCGCATAATACAAAGAAGTATGGACTTGGGCCGTCTTTCTCCTAAAACTATGAACGGTCACTTACAAGTACTTAATATTTATACTCCACATAACACTCTCAGTACAGTGTCACTCAAAAAATAAGCAATAAATGACTTATAAATCAAATGAAAATTAGACTTCATTTATGACAGATCAGACAAAGAAGAAGGAGAGAAGTGGTAGCGTTTCGGGGCGTGACTGACTTGTAGCAAGGTGACAGCTGTGCCTGTCCACGTGTCTGCTCCATGTTGTCTTTGCTTATAGTAAGCGTTCACTGGGGACATAGGCCGCAATTTATACGACTAAAGAAACATTGCCTCAACTGGAAACTCGTTACATGGTAAACTGAATCATGGTTAACAGTTCTGTTCTGACCTCTGGGGTGGCAGCATAAAACAGACCATTTAATATCACTTACAACAACACACACAGGACATCTTGCCTGCTCACAAATAACCTCAATAAAACATAGTATTACATATCTTCATATCAACAAAACTTCGCTGCCCTCAGGGGGATAACAGCGGGAAGTCATCTATCCTCTCTTATCAACTTAGAGGGGTGGAACAGATCAACTCACTTTCATCATTATACCTCTTATTACGGTACATCGCGTAATACATTGTAGCTTCGTACATTGGGGTAACCAAACAACGACTACCACTGACAAAATAAATTTTTTAATCAATCCTCCCAAAATATTCGTTGACTGGCTACCACCATGTACACAACAGTGTCTTCTCAACGACCGTTCAGAGAACGTCACCACGCACAGGCTCTGCAGCAGGCACCTGGTTCATGCACCCCCGTTCAGTGCAGTTCAACGGCGACGAACGCAAATGGACGTCGACTGTATGGCGGAGTGGGCTTGTCAGATGCTTCACGTATTTTGCTGCATCGCAGAGATGGCCGTTGGCGTGCATGGCTTGAAGCGTCCGAAGACAAACGCTCTGCGACAACTGTCGGAAGGCTCCCGGTCAGAGGAGGAAGCGTTACCGTCTGGGGAATATTTTCGTGGCATTCCGAGGGTGATCTCGTCACAATGGGAGGCACAGTGGATGAACACAATTATGCATCAATCATTGAGGACCACGTCCTCTCCTAGATGCACTTTGTTTATCCTTGGCGCAGTGGCATCTACCAGCAGGACAATTCAACGTGCCACACAGCTCACAATGTGCGTGACTGGTTCAAAGAGCACCACGACGATTTTACCGTACTCCTCTGGCCGCCATACTCCCCGAGGTGAAACCCAGTGGAGAACGGGACTACCGCGATCAGGCAGTTCGCGGCATGAATGCTCAACCGAGGCACCTAGCGCAGCTGGCCACGTTACTGGAGCTACACATCCGCGTCCGAATCTTCCACAACCTCACCGACTCCCTTCCCGCATGCCTCGAAGCGGCCCGCGCTGCAGATGGTGGCTGTTCAGCCTTCTGACGGCTGGTCACGTTGATGTCATTGGACAGTGTGCTTTGTGCAGGTAGACATAAACTACACTACTGGCCTTTAAAATTGCTACACCACGAAGATGACGTGCTACAGACGCGAAATATAACCGACAGGAAGAAGATGCTGTGATATGCAAATGATCAGCTTTTCAGAGTATTCACACAAGGTTGGCGCCGGTGCCGACACCTACAACGTACTGACATGAGTAAAGTTTCCAACCGATTTCTCAGACACAAACAGCAGTTGACCGGCGTTGCCTGGTGAAACGTTGTTGTGATGGCTCGTGTAAGGAGGAGAAATGCGTACCATCACGTTTCCGACTTCGATAAAGGTCGGATTGTAGCCTATCGCGATTGCGGTTTATCGTATCGCGACATTGCTGCTCGCGTTGGTCGAGATCCAAAGACTGCCGGCCGCGGTGGTCTCGCGGTTCTAGGCGCGCAGTCCGGAACCGTGGGACTGCTACGGTCGCAGGTTCGAATCCTGCCTCGGCCATGGATGTGTGTGATGTCCTTAGGTTAGTTAGGTTTAAGTAGTTCTAGGGGACTGATGACCTCAGAAGTTAAGTCCCATAGTGCTCAGAGCCATTTGAACCATTTGAGATCTAAAGACTGTTAGCAGAATATGGAATCAGTGGGTTCAGGAGGTTAATATGGAACGCCGTGCTGGATCCCAACGCCCTCGTTTCACTAGCAGTCGAGATGACAGGCATCTTATCCACATGGCTGTAACGGATCGTACAGCCACGTCTCGATCCCTGAGTCAACAGATGGCGACGTTTGCAAAACAACAACCATCAGCACTAACAGTTCGACGACGTTTTCAGCAGCATCGATTATCAGCTTGGAGGCCGTGGCTGCGGTTACCCTTGACGCTGCATCCGAGACAGGAGCGCCTGCGATGGTGTACTCGACGACGAACCTGGGTGCACGAATGAAAAAACGTCATTTTTTCGGATGAATCCGGGTTTTGTTTACAGCATCATGATGGTCGCATCCGTGTTTGGCGACATCGCGTTGAACGCATATTGGAAGCGTGTATTCGTCATCGCCATACTGGAGTATCACCCGGCGGGATGGTATGGGGTGCCATTGGTTACACGTCTCCGTCACCTCTTGTTCGCACTGACGACACTTTGACCAGTGTACGTTACATTGCAGATGTGTTACGACCCGTGGCTCTACCCTACATTCGTTCCCTGCGAAACCCTACATTTCAGCAGGATAATACACGACCGCATGTTGCAGGTCCTGTAAGGGACTTTGTGGATACAGAAAATGTTCGACTGCTGCCCCGGCCAGCACATTCTCCAGATCTCTCACTAATTGAAAACGTTTGGTCAATGGTGGCCGAGAAACTGGCTCGTCACAATACGCCAGTCACTACTTTTGATGAGCTGTGGTATCGTGTTCAAGCTGCATGGGCAGCTGTACCTGTACGCGCCATCCAAGCTCTGTTTGACTCAATGCCCAGGCGTATCAAGGCCGTTATTCCGTCCAGAGGTGGTTGTTCTGGGTTCTGATTCCTGCGTGAAAATGTAGTCACATGTCAGTTCTAGTAAAATATATTTGTCCAATGAATACCCGTTTATCATCTGCATTTCTTCTTGGTGTAGCAATTTTAATGGTGAGTAGTGTACTTACACGTCGGGGGAACTCAGCATGATCGTAGATGACCACAGTTCTGGAGGCGTTGCGCCCCGCATAACCCGATGACGGCATTGAATAAAGAGAGGGTAGGGTCTACATGAGTGATAGCCTAACCGCTGCCAGCAGCTTACGGGGACTCTTTCAGTAGATCACGGTAACACTCAGGTAGGATAATCTGGAGTGCTCCGTTGCACCGCGCTCCCGCCAACAAATCCTGGTTTCTCCCGCGCAGCTGCCATTCTCACTCAAGAATACTATACTGCCAGCCTCATAGTTCACTGCATGCACGTGAGGCTGTGCACATAACGTTTTTCGTGTGTGTATCAGACATTTGGATAGTTTGATTTACACACTGATACTGAGCTAGGTTTGTTCTAATAACGGTGTCTTGAAGCAAAAAATCGAAAACCTCACCACTTTCAATCGGAATACGAAACGGATTATTTCTACATACAGGTAAATCTGATATGTGTGTGTTTACTGTGCTATCTAACTGCATCAGTTGGGAAGAAAACCGTTCACTCAGCGATTGAAGAGCATTTCCCACTGGTTTTTCACCTAAGGAAAGAAAAGATGACGGAACTAAAATCCAAACTTAATGCTCAACAATCAGCTTTTCTAATCCCTTTAGACAACAAGAAGTCAGCAACTGAGGTATCAGTCCAAGTCTTAACAATTATAGCACAGAATAAGAAATTGTACGAAAACAATGATTTAATCAAAACGGCATTTTCAGAACCTGCAGATTCATTATTTCATAATTTCATATGTAAAACTGAGACAATGTCTGATTTAATAATCTGTACAGATTTCTGAAAATACTAAAATGAGGTGGGTAAAGGTTATGAGGTTACTTCACAACTTAAAACTGTCTTTGATCACTGCAGTTATTTTTCCCTACAGCTTGACGGATCGACTGGTGTAGTAAGTACAGCTTAGTTGGTCGCTTTTGCAAGAATGGTTTCTGATAATTTCGAAATAAGAGAGGAGGAGGTTAAAAATTACACCACTAACAGGACCAGTGCCGGATCGGCAACATAGCAAAAGTCAGAAATGCTACTCACCCCGTGCGTTAGGAGCCCCCGCGCCTGGCTGTGAAAAAAATCTGCAAGTTAGATACGAATGTTATTCTACTTACCGTATAACGGGAAGACGGTCGTGTCCAAACATACAATAAGTAGTAACAATGTCACCCCATTTCTAGAAGTGAGCGCTAGTCACTCCATATATAATGTATCGTAAGTTGTATAGGATACAATACTACTGTCTGATAACAGCGGAAGAGATTAAGACAGTGAAAAACAATTTTATCTAGTTGGGTTGGGTTGTTTTGGGGAAGGAGACCAGACAGCGAGGTCATCGGTCTCATCGGGTTAGGGAAGGACGGGGAAGGAATTCGGCCGTGCCCTTTGAAAGGAACCATCCCGGCATTTGCCTGGAGCGATTTAGGGAAATCACGGAAAACCTAAATCAGGATGGCCGGACGCGGGATTGAACCGTCGTCCTCCCGAATGCGAGTCCAGTGTCTAACCACTGCGCCACCTCGCTCGGTGTTTTTATCTAGTGATAGCGAAATTTGCGTACAGGAAAACGAGAAGCAATGAACTTGATTTGCTTTATTTATACAGAGTGTTCGGGAATTCCGGTTGCAAACCTGTAGGACTTGTGGAGGACAGTGGGGACACAATAGTTTAAATAGAAACCCATGTATAGAGATGTAACCCAGCGATGCTACAAAGAGTCGATGTTACAGGTGACGGCGTGTCTAAATGTATTGTATTGAAGGTGATTCTGTGATGATGTAACAGACTATCTAAGAAGATGGGGACGAATAACTGTATCAATTTGAGATAATGGTCCCTGATTCGGAAACTAACTCCTCGAAGATTACAAGGGAAAATCTATCCAATACACCTGACAGTGGAAAACTTGCACCGCTACTGTTGATGCTACGAATATAGGGTATGCAGCTTTCAGAAGTGGCAGTACTGACCAAAACAAGGAAAGATGTCCAGTAAAAATGGTCTCTACAATGCCTACCTGAGGAGCTATAAGCAATTCTACATATCTGCTGCTGTGAAAACCATCTTCTCTGTTGAAAAAGTGCTCAAACCTCTTAAGGTATACATTTTAGAGCCCATCTTTACAAGACATATTGTTTTTGTTTTGGTATGTACTAGTAGTGGGACAAAGTATGTACCACCCGAGTTTCCATTGTTGCCAAATTTATTCAAGATGGCGGCGATGACGTCATCCAACATGGTGACATGTCGACTTGGCAACAGCGGATTTTGCCGGGAAAATAGGTCAATTGGACTATGTCCACTAACCTAACCATCCACAAAAATAGCACGAAATTTGAATTTTGGTAGGAAACAAGGCCAATTGCGCTACATCCATTAATCTAACCCACCAGAAAAATGGCAGGAAATTTGAATTCCAACAGGATAATGCCTGAAAAACCGTACTTGTCTTTATTATTATTCATTATCATTTATTATTATTTATTATTATTGATGTAGTGACCAAAACCAACTGCAGGAACGCCTTGGGCTGCGGATCGGAGCCACCAGGTGGAGAAGCCGCCGGCGGTGGAGCACGCACCACCAGGTAAACACAAGGACGATTCGGACGACAGACCAACGACAACCGACAACAACCGACCACGACCGACTATGACCGACACAACAAGGAAGAGATAAAGAACGGAGGTTTGTAGAAACCAAAACACCAAACACCAACAGTAAATCCACTCGGAACCAGAGCCAGGCAAATATCAACAACTAGGAACGACCAGAACGCAGTACCGCCGAGATAGAGACGCAATCCAGAGCGAGTACCAGACTGACTGGACTAGGTGTTTTTTTTTGTTTTCTTTATTGTATTTCAATTCCCCATCGGGGCGGGCTGGCAGCAGCATATGCGCTGCTCTTCAGCCGAAAGACATAGAACAAAACAATAGAAGACATTTAAAAACAGCAAAGGAGAGAATAAGGTGAACATAGATATAAAAAAGGGGGAACATCATGGAAGGCAATAGACAAAAAACGGGGTGACTGTAAAATGGAGATAAAAAACTGTTTAAAAGTAGCACACACAAAAAGCCACACACTGCGACGATTAAAAGAACACAAGGCACAGTATGGCTGGAGCATAAAGGTATCGACGGATGGTGTAGCACATAATGTAATACTGACGGCGAACCTCAAGGCAGCACACAATTAAAATCACACCTCTTGACGCACAGGAGAAACTGCACTAAACACAACACTGATGTGGCACACTGACGATGATCAATACAGAGGATCTGTCAGGCGCTAGGAGAGGAGGGAGACCGGAAGAAGGGAGAGAGGGGAAGAGATGGGGGAGATGAGTGGGGGGCGCGCGGAAGAGGGCCAGGTAGGGAGGGATGTGGGAAGGAAAGAGGCAAGTATGGGGTGCAGGGTCTCAGGGGAGGGGGGGGGATGGAGGAAAATCCGCTCTGGGAGAAGGAGGGAAGAGGAAAAAGGGGGCCCTGGGGAGGGGGGGGGGACAAGGCCAGGTTACAATTGGAAGGAAGGGTAGATGTCACGGCGAAGTTCGTCATCCGGGAGGGGGAGGCGTTGGAAATTGCCCTGATGAAGGAGATGGAGGGTGTGGAGGTGGAGAGAGGGAGGGTGGACTAGGGCAGAGCGGGTCCCTATATACGAAACCAGAGGGAGCGTCTATTGGCCGCTGTCTGCACGTGGGGTAGCGGTGGCGCCCTCGCTGCGCGAGAGCCGCTGCGCGGAATAGCCGCCGCGGAGGCGGAGCCCTCTATGGGCTGGCCACGTCCATTTGTTCTGGCGCGTGTTCGACTTCCGCAGCGGGAGGTACCGGAATTGGCCTACCTCCACTAGAAAATTGCGCCAAATTCAAATTTCAACGCGATAATGTCTCGAAAACTGTACTTCTATTTATTATTATTATTTATTATTTATTCAAGATGTCCGATTTCGGTGGGAAGAAAGCCATTTTCTTTACATCCATAGCAAAAAATGTGTCACAAGTTCAAATTCCAACACCATAATCGATCACACGTAAGAAATAGTCCACATCCTACGAACTTTGACAGTCATTTATCTTTTTTCACTGCTAACCTATCAAAATCGCGTCAAATAATAAACTGCACTTGTACTAACGTAATTCACATCCTCTAATTTTGCAAGGAAAAAGAAGTCTTCATTTCAAGCAGTACAGCCATCACTTGTTCTCGAACAGAGTACACATCTTATAGATCGCAGTCCAGTCATCACGAGGCCTCCAGTCCAACTGTCTGCACGCCACCGGCAAGCGACCGCTCACCTCACGTGACGGCCGTCCGGTGCGATCCGCGCACGCTGCCGGTCCAGCGGCCGCGCACGTCACAATAGACTCGCTACGCAGGGCTATTTGCTGGACAGGTTGGAACCTGCCGACTTCACAACAACTGTAGGTCGGTTGATTCAGCAAGTGCTTGACAAAGAAAGACCTGCCGCATGTTTAGCGCCAAAGTTTGCTCGAGAGTGGAATCCGCCATCACGTCACAGCAGGTGGCCTAGCACATGCGCACGCCACAACGTCCCCTACTAAGTTAATTGATCACGCGACTCTGGTTATTCAATCCACATTCTGCGTGTACCTAACCAAGATCGTAGCGAAAAAACACGCCCATACACGTGAGCCATCGCCCGCGCCTAGCTTAGTACCTCCACAAGTCAATGTAACAAAGTTCCAATGACTACTTAATTAAATTGATCAGTTAATTAACCTCTCTGATGCGGAAAAGTGCCACGTCCACCTAGACTTGGAATCAATTTGCGCCAGTGCCACGCCCACCTGGACTTGGAATGAAATATTTAAAGTCCCCTTACCGACCCATGTTCGTTGCCTAACATGTACTAATATGTACTGCAGTTTCTGACGTGCACTAACGTGTACTAACCTACATTAACCTATATCACATTTTGTCACAAAGCCACTAACCTAAGACACCTGTGATGACTCAAAATCGTCGGCCTTGCCTGTCTCATGCACCACGAGCGCGAGACCGCCCACGTCACAGCCTGGACCTTTATACTCGCGTCGGACATACTCCTCTGTAAATATTCTAGCTAAACTATGACCAGAATACTGGTGTTCAATCCACACAGTCTAGAGCATGGCTAGAGCACAACCCCAGTACCTAAGCTGAGAACATCGCTCGCCCCACCTGCAGTTAACCGCTGAGAGACGGAGACATGCTGCAATCACATCCCTTCGCGCTCTCGTAGCTACTTGCCTCCACAATTCGATCTAACAAAACCTCCAAGTAGAAAAAATAACAACCAACTCGAAATAGTTAACGCCCGCTTTCGTGTTTTCTCAGCTTATGTGTAAATTCAAATTCTTACCCTAACAGAACTTGTTCACGAAAATAATACTGAATGCGCTCCTAACCTCCTACCCTCCCAGCTCTCAACATACGAAAAATCCCTCCAATAACCCAGCACAACCGATTAATCATTCTTATTCTCTACTCATCACATATCATAAACAATAGTAGTCACCCTCAGAACTATTTTTACAAATTCAATATCGTTACCCCTCAGCACAAACGCCTTACTGTCTCCCCTTCCTCGTCTCTTCGCTTTTCTACAAACATCCTCAGAATTATAGACTGCAAGAACACATATACTTTCTCCACAATATTACACCATTTTAGCCATACTTCTTAAGATCATGCACTAGGCTACACCCTACCGATCACTAGTTCGTCATAATTCCCAAGATATAAACTTCAAATTAATACTCCACAAATGCCGAACTTTATCTATGTGCAGCATGCTGTAAACCACTGACTAACTAGAAACATACGGAAAATGATATTTCCACTCTCGAATACCGTTCTCAGTCATGTACCATATTCGAGATCTTCGCTAATTTACACATCAACTAAAGTCTGTCCAAGGTGAAGAGAACAGACAAGCGTGTACCCAACACACCACAATCGATCTTCACTCAACTAAATGTTGTTGTTGTTGTTGTTGTTGTGGTCTTCAGTCCTGAGACTGCTTTGATGCAGCTCTCCATGCTACTCTATCCTGTGCAAGCTTCTTCATCTCTCAGTACCTACTGCGACCTACGTCCTTCAAAACCTGCTTAGTGTATTCATCTCTTGCTCTCCCTCTACGATTTTTACACTCCTCGCTGCCCTGCAGTACTAAATTGGTGATACCTTGTTGCCTCAGAACGTGTCCTACCAACCGATCCCTTCTTCTAGTCAAGTTGTGCCACAAGCTACTCTTCTCCCCAATTCTATTCATATCTCCTCATTAGTTATGTGATCTACCCATCTAATCTTCAGCATTCTTCTGTAGCACCGCATTTCGAAAGCTTCTATTCTCTTCTTGTCTGAACTATTTATTGTCCACGTTTCACTTCCATACATGACTACACTCCATACAAATACTTTCAGAAACGACTTCCTGACATTTAAATCAATGTTAACAAATTTCTCTTCTTCAGAAACGCTTTCCTTGCCATTGCCAGTCTACATTTTATATCCTCTCTACTTCGACCATCATCAGTTATTTTACTCCCTAAATAGCAAAACTCCTTTACTACTTTAAGTGTCTCATTTCCTAATCTAATTCACTCAGCACCACCCGACTTAATTCGACTACATTCCATTATCCTCGTTTTGCTTTTGTTGATGTTCATCTTATATCCTCCTTTCAAGACACTGTTCATGCCGTTCAACTGCTCTTCCAAGTCCTTTGCTGCCTCTGACAGAATTACAGTCTCATCGGCGAACCTCAAAGTTTTTATTTCATCTCTACGGATTTTAATACCTACTCAGAACTTTTTTTTTGTTTCCTTTATTGCTTGCTCAATATACATATTGAATAACATCGGCTACAACCCTGTCTCACTCCCTTCCCAACCGCTGCTTCCCTTTCATGCCCCTCGATTCTTGTAACTGGCATCTGCTTCCTGTACAATTTGTAAATAGCCTTTCACTCCCCGTATTTTACCCCTGCCACCTTCAGAATTTGAAAGAGAGTATTCCAATCAACGTTGTCAAAAGCTTTCTCTAAGTCTACAAATGCTAGAAACGTAGGTTTGCCTTTCCTTAATCTATTTTCTAAGATAAGTCTTAGGGTCAGTATTGCCTCACGTGTTCCAACATTTCTACGGAATCCAAACTGATCTTCCCCGAGGTCGGCTTCTACCAGTTTTTCCATTCGTCTGTAAAGAATTCGTGTTAGTATTTTGCAGCCGTGACTTACTAAACCGATATTTCGGCAATTTTCACATCTGTCAACACCTGCTTTCTTTGGGATTGGAATTATTATATTCTTCTTGACGTCTGAGGGCATTTCGCCTGTTTCATACATCTTGCTCATCAGTTGGTAGAGTTTTGTCAGGACTGGCTCTCCCAAGGCTGTCAGTAGTTATAATGGAATGTTTTCTACTCAAGGGGCCTTGTTTCGACTCTGGTCTTTCAGTGCTCTGTCAAACTCTTTACGCAGTATCATATCTCCCATATCATCTTCATCTACATCCTCTTCCATTTCCATAACATTGCCCTCAAGTACATCGCCCTTGTAAAGACCCTGTATATACTCCTTCCATCTTTCTGCTTTCCCTTCTTTGCTTAGAACTGAGTTTCCAACTGAGCTATTGACATTCATATAAGTGGTTCTCTTTTCTCCAAAGGTCTCTTTTATTTACCTGTAGGCAGTATCTATCTTACCCCTAGTGAGATAAGCCTCTACATCCTTACATTTGTCCTCTAGCCACACCTGCCTAGCCATTTTGCACTTCCTGTCGATCTCATTTTTGAGACTTTTGTATTCCTTTTTGCCTGCTTCATTTACTGCATTTTTATATTTTCTCCTTTCGTCAATTAAATTCAATATTTCTTCTGTTACCCAAGGGTTTCTACTAGCCCTCGTCTTTTTACCTATGTGATCCTCTGCTGCCTTCACTATTTCATCCCTCAAAGCCAACCATTCTTCTTCTACTGTATTTCTTTCCCCCATTCCTGTCAATTGTTCCCTTATGCTCTTCCTGAAACTCTGTACAACCTCTGGTTCTTTCAGTTTATCCAGGTCCCCATCTCCTTAAATTTCTACCTTTCTGCAGTTTCTTCAGTTTTAATCTACAGTTCATAACCAATAGATTGTGGTCAGAGCCGACATCGGCCCCTGGAAATGTCTTACAATTTAAAACCTGATTCCTAAATCTCTCTCTTACGATTATATAATCTGATACCTTTTAGTATCTCCAGGGCTCTTCCGTGTATACAACCTTCTTTCATGATTCTTAAACCAAGTGTTAGCTATGATTAAGTTATGCTCTGCGCAAAATTCTACCAGGCGGCTTCCTCTTTCATTTCTTAGCCCCAATCCATATTCACCTACTATGTTTCCTTCTCTCCCTTTTCCTACTCTTAAATTCTGGTCACCCATGACTATTAAATTTTCATCTCCCTTCACTACCTGAATAATTTCTTTTATCTGATGATACGTTTCATCAATTTCTTCATCATCTGCCGAGCTAGTTGGCATATAAACTTGTACTACTATAGTAGCCGTGAGCTTCGTGTCTATCTTGGCCACAATAATGGGTTCACTATGCTGTTTGTAGTAGCTAACCCGTACTCCTATTTTTTTTATTCATTATTAAACCTACTCCTGCATTACCCCTATTTGATTTTGTGTTTATAACCCTGTATTCACCTGACCAAAAGTCTTGTTCCTCCTGCCACCGAACTTCACTAATTCCCACTATATCTAACTTCAACCTATCCATTTCACTTTTTAAATTTTCTTATCTACCTGCCCGATTAAGGGATCTGACATTCCACGCTCCGATCCGTAGATCGCCAGTTTTCTTTCTCCTGATGACAACGTCCTCCTGAGTAGTCCCCGCCAGGAGATCCGAATAGGGGACTATTTTACCTACGGAATATTTTACCCAAGAGGACGCCATCTTCAGTTAATCGTACAGTAAATCTGCATGCCCTTGGGAAAAATTACGGCTGTAGTTTACCCTTGCTTTCAGCCGTTCGCAGTACCAGCAAGGCCATTTTGGTTAGTGTTACAAGGCCAGATCCGTCAGTCGTCCAGACTGTTGCTCCTGCAACTACTGAAAAGGCTGCTGCCCCTCTTGAGGAGCGACACGTTCGTCTGGCCTCTCAACAGATACCCCTCCGTTGTGGTTTCACCTACGGTACGGCTGTCTGTATCGTTGAGGCACGCAAGCCTCCCCACCAACGGCAGGGTCCATGGTTCATGGGGGGACTCAACTAAATAAAAGCAGCAAATGTGCAGAACTAGTCAACCGAACAATCTACATCCCATCGAATAACACTGCAACCCAAATCGATCATCTTCTAAAATTCTGACTTGATCACCAAAGGCGCCCAACACATACTATTACTTTGCTATTCGGTCGTCTACGGGACAGCGAAGTTAACTCTTACAAATCGCGACGCTCCAACAGGTCTCTGCATTCGGAAAGATGCTCCAGTTACTTATTATTTATTTTCATTTATTAACAATTATTATCATTTGTGATCATTTACTATTATTTATTATCATTTATGATCATGTATTATTATTTATTATCATTTATTATTTATTATTATTTATATCATGCGCGTGTGTTCGCCATGAGTTACAGAGTCCAACTAGGGTAGTACACATCGCCGCGAGCAGAATGCATCTGTTTCCTTGTAAGATGTACCACCCGCTACTAACTATCATTTTTATGTAGACCTGATAGAGTAATAGTATAATTTCTGACTCGTGATCGGATGTGATCAGTGGGCACTACATGTGTCTGCAGGACTATATTGCGCGCGTATCATACAAGGCAAATGTTTTACGTTTGGGGTAAGATAGCTCAGCGTAGGGGAACCGGGAAGAAGGATGTATGTCTGACAGGACGGAAAAGTAGGCGATCTAAGATTATGACAAAGCACATACACAATGGCGTTGATTGAATCGCAATATTCCAATTACATACTGAGATACTGAGACGCGAAGTTGACACTTGAAAAACCCGACATGCGCTGCTAGCGCACGTCCTGAGGCTCAGGCGTGAACTCCATGCTGCCCGTAATCGCGATGTGATTGACATGTGTAATCACACCTCTATGCTTATCAAGAGGTCCGAAACGAATAATACGGTCATCGCGATTACGGGCAGCATGGGGTTCACGCCTGAGCCTCAGGACGTGCGCTAGCAGCACATGTCGGGTGTTTCAAGCGTCAACTTCGCGTCTCAGTATCTCGGGATGTAATGGGAATATTGCGATGCAATCAACGCCATTGTGTATGTGCTTTGTCATGCTATGGATTGCTGAAGAAAAAATATAGGAGGTCCATTTAAAAAAACGTAAGTTTGTGTTAAATAACACATATGCTTTCGTTTTAGAATGTTTCCAAATATGTACATTCATGGGCCCCAGCCCTACATTGATACCGGTGAAAGTCGTTTTCCAATATTGTTCCAGAGATATTTTGGGTGGACAAGATAGCTGGGACACCCTGTATACTGCGTGAAATTTCTTTATTTCTTGGTCGCAGTACTTAGACTGAAAGTGGATCCTTATTAATGCAAGGTCCCAAACTCGACACACGATCGGACGCACCAGTTTATGTACTGTTTCTTGCTTTCTTAAACTTTCTTGAGAAGGGTCTCTTACACTCTTTCGAATTTTTCTGCCATGTTACGTTTCCAGCTGACATGTTCTTCAGAACTTATCTTAACAAACACTCTGGCGTTACATCCACTAAAATTTGCACCGAGCATGTACAGTAGATTTTTGGGGTACATGATTTATTATATTAAGTACCGTATATACATAAAATAGTCATAAAAGTAGTGAAAATAGTGCAGATACAATTCAGAATCGTTTGTTCTGAGTACTGACTGATGAACTAGATTGCCGCTATCGCGATCTACATCTCGTTAAACTTAATACACTGGGGTGAAAAAAGTCTCGGGATACCTTCTAGTACCCTGTGGCACCTCCTTTTGACCGGCACTGTGCAGCACCTCGACGTGACGTGGACTCAACAAGTCCCCTGCAGAAATATTGAGCCGTGCTGCCTTTACAACCGTCCGAAATTGCGAAAGTGTTGCTGGTGCAGGATGTTGCGCACCAACTGACGATTACGTCCCATAAACGTTCGATAGGACTCATGTCAGGCGATCTAGCTGGCCAAACCATTCGCTCGCTCCAACTGTTCCGAACGTTCTTCAAACCAATCGCGATCTATTGTTAACCGGTGACATGGCGCACTCTCATCCATAAAAATTCCGTCGGTATTTGCGCAAATGAAGTCCATGATGGCTGTAAATGGTCTCCAAGCAGCCTAACAAACATTTGCAGTGAATGATCGTTTCAGTTGGACCCGAGGACCCACTCCATACCATGTAAACACAGCCCACACAATTACGGCGTCGTCAACAGCTTGACTAGTGTCTTGTGAACAACTTGGATCCATGGCTTCGTGGGGCCCGCCCCACACTCTAACCCTACCATCAGCCCTTACCAGCTGAAACCGGGACTCATCTGACTGGGCCACGGTTTTCCAGTCGTCTATTGCGGATAGTCCAACCCATATGGTCACTAGCCCAGCGGAGACGCTGCAGGCGGTGAGGTGCTGTCAGCAAAGGCACTCGCGTTTATCGTCTGCTGCCATAGCCTATTATGCCAAATTTCGACGCACTGTCCCAAAGGACGCGTTCGTAGCACGTCCCACACTGATTTATGCTGTTATTTCACCCACTGTTGCCTTCTCTTAGGACTGACAACTCTACGCATACGCCGCCGCTCTCCGTCGTAGGCCATTGCGTTGTCCGTGGTGAGAGAAATTCGGTATTCTCGGCACAGTCTTGACACCGTGGATCTCGGAATATTCAGTTCCCTAACGGTTTCCGAACTGGAATGTCCCATCCGTCTATCTCCAACTACCATTCCCCGTTCAAAGTCTTGCTAACTCCTATCGTGCGCCATAATCATGTTTGAAACCTTTTCACGTGAATAACCAAATGACAACTCCGCCAATGCGCTGCTCTTTTACACCTTATGTACGCGAGACTAGTCCCATATTTATATATGCATACCACTATCCCGTGACGTTTCTCATCTCGGTGTAAATCTGATAAAAACATCTTTACCTGCAGCTGTAATCAATGTTATGTAATAAAAGTAAGTGAGTGCCGCTAAAACTCAAACAATTCCCGCTACGATCAAGGGAGTTACATGGTGTGGCAGCCCTTTATCCTCCATCCATGAAGAAAGTTTCCATTTTTACCTGAAGGGCGTGCTTTTAAGCATATAACGGCTGGGAAGTTTTGCCCTCTAGAAATTTGTAGAACTTTACTGAACATGTGAGGGTATTCGACAACATTCCACAAGGTTCTAGAGTTGAATGTTTCAGAATGTTCCACAACTATCCGGGATATTCTGGAATGTTCGGGAATATTCTGGAATGTTCTGTAAGATTCCAGAACTTTCAGGAACATTCAGGAACAACGCAAATCATTGTGGAACATTCCAGAACACTATCGAATGTTGTTGAATGTTTTGAAACATTGTGGATCATTTGAAGAATTTTTGGTATGTAATGGAATTCGGCAATGGTGGATTTACCCATTGGTATTGGTGTACAAAGCAAGACCTGTCCTGTATTCGAGCGTCAATTTCTTATCAGCGACGAAGGGAGGAACTGAAAAAGTAATGCAGCGAGTGAATAAAAAGAAACGATGAAGTGTGAGTAAAAGTGATATAGTGACTGAATGTAAATCGAAAATAAAGTGTGGAATGAGTGTAAATAGTACTCAGGGTCTTTGTTAATAAAACATTGAATTCATTTATGTTTCAGGCAATGCCCAAACGTAAAAGAGGAGGAGATCTTGCCATTTCTGAAGGAAAAGGGCGAAAAGAAAAAGAATAGCGAAGAAACGAAACAGAAGAAAAGTGCGAAGCACGTTTAAGTTCCCAAATATGGCGAATGAGTACCATGAGAAGAAGAGAAACCAAAGAACAACGAAATGAACGGACTGAAGAAGCAAGAATTTCGAAAAAGTAGTTCAGGGAGTGAATAAAAACTTGCTCACAACCAACCAATCATCAAAGACAATCAAAAGAAAGTTTCCAACGTTATCATGGACCAGATCCAAAACAGCACTGGCGGAATTATTTACTTCGACGCATCAGGCGGCACCGGGAAAACGTTTCTAATAAATCTATAGCTGGCGGTAATAGTGCTAAACAATATATCGCACTTGCACTGGCATCATCATGCATTGCAGCCAGTCTGAAATGGAAGAACAGCTACCTCTGAATATAGCCGAAGAAAAATTCCCGATATGTAAAATCTCAAGAGCATCTGGACGGGGCGAACTTCTAAAGCAAGCTAAAATTATCTTCTGGGACGAATGCACAGTGGTACATAAAAGATTACCCGAAGGCGTGGACACAACATTACAAGATCTGAGAGGAAAATCTGAAGCAATGGGAGAAGATCTACTCAAACTCTCAGATTATTTTCGACAAACACTTCCAATTATCCCCAAGTCAACACCAGCAGCCGAGAGCAATGCATCCTTAAAAAAGTCACATCTCTGACGACACATACAAAAAATATGAGAGTTGAACTATTGAAAGACGAAACAACAGCACATTTTGCTCAACAACGTTTACAAACACGCGTAGGCAATATCCAACTGATCAGGTGACCGGCCTCATTAAACGCAACAGTGATTTCTGCAACATAGCCACTGCTGAAAACAAACTCATCGATTAAATTTATTCAAACATTGTTCACAACTATACCAATCCGAACTGGCTGTTTGAAAGGACAATTTTGGGAAGTAAAAATAATATTGTCGACGATATCAACTTTAATATCCAAAAGAAAATCCCCACTGAAGAGAGAATATACAAATCGATCGACACGAAGGTAAACGTTGAAGAAACTGTGAACTTTGTTACAGAATTTCTAAACTCTTTGCAAGTACCAGGAATGCCATTATACTGCTGTCGACTTGATATTGGATCTACGATCATACTGCACAGAAATCTCAACTCATTAAAACTATGTAATGGAACAAGGACGATCGTCAAATAGCCATCGAATAACATCATCGTAGCCGGACTTACGACTGGAAAGTACGAAGGACGCACATAATTTGTCCCCAGAACACCACTGATCTCTACTAAGCTGCCATTCCAATTTAAAAGATTGCAATTTCCTAAGAAATTAGGCTACTGTTTCACAACTAACAAAGCGCAAGGACAAACTTTAAAACACTGCGGCGTCAACCTCAAAGACTGCTGCTTCTCTCACGTAGCAAGTTTGAACATTTATATATAACAGGGAAGACGATGAAAAATGTTGTTTAAAAACAAGTATTGTACATATTTTGTGGTGGTTCTTACTGCAAGTACTTCAGTACACACACCATCAGATTATTTGACTTGTCGCCCTAACGAAGTAGGCGAGTGTCAGCAATATGTCTCGTGGTCTTATCGTGGCGTGTTTATCTTCTGCCGTTAGGTCAGACGATAGAAATGCCACTTGCACGCTTAGAGTAGCAGATTGATGGTGACCAACTTTAAACAGAACATGATTAATTTTCACAAAAATTTTATTAAAATAATAACAATCATAAACCTTACTTAACTTGATTCTGGATGCTATTTACAATTGACAATCTGAAGTTCCATTGGTCTTGGTACGTTAATCTTGTTCTCACATATCTCTGATACTTGAGAAAGTGTCTATTCATTTATCTTCATGGCTATGTACAGGAATATGATAATCTTATTAGGCGCAGACTGAAACTTGACTATTGACTGGTACAGACAAATGTAGAACTCGTACAGACTGGTACAGACTAATGCAGACTGGTACAGACTGATGCAGACTGACTAATTGGAGGTCTGTACACTCGTTATAATACCTCGCGTGTTCATGTATCACTGCGCGACTGTAATCCGCGAGGAGAAAAGGTTCTATGTTAGCAGCAATCTCATTGGCTGCATTACATATTAATACGCGGATCGGCGGAAGCAGAATTTGGTCCATCTATAAGGCAGCGCCATCTCGTAGTGCGGAGACAGACGAGCGCTGCGCCTGCGCTGTTGTGCTTAGCGGGGCGCGCTCTAATGGGAAGGTTGTGTACGCGCTGACTACCCGGAACTATGTACACAACATATTTAAAATACGTTTCCAATACCTTTATTGCCTCTTGTACTTTAACATGTATTGTAAATACACTCCTGGAAATTGAAATAAGAACACCGTGAATTCATTGTCCCAGGAAGGGGAAACTTTAATGACACATTCCCGGGGTTAGATACATCACATGATCACACTGACAGAACCACAGGCACATAGACACAGGCAACAGAGCATGCACAATGTCGGCACTAGTACAGTGTATATCCACCTTTCGCAGCAATGCAGGCTGCTATTCTCCCATGGAGACGATCGTACAGATGCTGGATGTAGTCCTGTGGAACGGCTTGCCATGCCATTTCCACCTGGCGCCTCAGTTGGACCAGCGTTCGTGCTGGACGTGCAGACCGCGTGAGACGACGCTTCATCCAGTCCCAAACATGCTCAATGGGGGACAGATCCGGAGATCTTGCTGGCCAGGGTAGTTGACTTACACCTTCTAGAGCACGTTGGGTGGCACGGGATACATGCGGACGTGCATTGTCCTGTTGGAACTGCAAGTTCCCTTGCCGGTCTAGGAATGGTAGGACGATGGGTTCGATGACGGTTTGGATGTACCGTGCACTATTCAGTGTCCCCTCGACGATCACCAGTGGTGTACGGCCAGTGTAGGAGATCGCTCCCCACACCATGATGCCGGGTGTTGGCCCTGTGTGCCTCGGTCGTATGCAGTCCTGATTGTGGCGCTCACCTGCACGGCGCCAAACACGCATACGACCATCATTGGCACCAAGGCAGAAGCGACTCTCATCGCTGAAGACGACACGTCTCCATTCGTCCCTCCATTCACGCCTGTCGCGACACCACTGGAGGCGGGCTGCACGATGTTGGGGCGTGAGCGGAAGACGGCCTAACGGTGTGCGGGACCGTAGCCCAGCTTCATGGAGACGGTTGCGAATGGTCCTCGCCGATACCCCAGGAGCAACAGTGTCCCTAATTTGCTGGGAAGTGGCGGTGCGGTCCCCTACGGCACTGCGTAGGATCCTACGGTCTTTGCGTGCATCCGTGCGTCGCTGCGGTCCGGTCCCAGGTCGACGGGCACGTGCACCTTCCGCCGACCACTGGCGACAACATCGATGTACTGTGGAGACCTCACGCCCCACGTGTTGAGCAATTCGGCGGTACGTCCACCCGGCCTCCCGCATGCCCACTATACGCCCTCGCTCAAAGTCCGTCAACTGCACATACGGTTCACGTCCACCCTGTCGCGGCATGCTACCAGTGTTAAAGACTGCGATGGAGCTCCGTATGCCACGGCAACCTGGCTGACACTGACGGCGGCGGTGCACAAATGCTGCGCAGCTAGCGCCATTCGACGGGCAACACCGCGGTTCCTGGTGTGTCCGCTGTGCCGTGCGTGTGATCATTGCTTGTACAGCCCTCTCGCAGTGTCCGGAGCAAGTATGGTGGGTCTGACACACCGGTGTCAATGTGTTCTTTTTTCCATTTCCAGGAGTGTAGTTAGAATATGTTTCTACCAATTTTTTTACCTCTTTCAAAGTTTATCCTTTTATTCGTACCACCACACAATCTCAAATCAACTCCCCGAGCGAAGCCGAGTACGCTAGCTAGTTTATTACTAACGTAACTTAGGTTTATTTCTGATACACAATTCAGTTTCAATTTCTTTTTCTCATATGCAGATAAAACTAAAATTCATGTCATATTTACTACAAATGCAAATTTATAGAAAATAAACAAATGCTAGATTTTTAAGAAAGGTCTTATCACTGTCCTAGTTTTTTTTATAGCAGGTAGCACGATTTAAAAACAGTACTGTAGCTGAGAAGCTTCGTAAGTTTGGTGACCACTGGTTCGGAAAAACGACACATCGCACTGCCCGAGCTGAATCTCTGCCACGATACTGCCAATTCCTGAGCTGTGATGGCCTCCGTAAGTCTTACGCGCGCCTGTTCTGCTGGCAGAGGGCTCTGGAGAAGCAAGAACCTGCTCATAGCTAACGACGACTGCCCTAAACGGCACAACCTCCTAGTTTTCCGATGACCTCACTGACGACCGGCGTGAGAAAATGGAGCACGGCAGCCTCCACCTCTCGTGGTGATTTCCTCTTTCGTCTCGGTGGCGAATGTGAATGTTTCTATCTATGAAGGTCACGTGGTTTCCCAATGTTAGGCACCGAGCGAGGACGCGGAGTGGTTGCCACGCTGGGCTGGACGACCGTTCCAAGTTTAAAGTATAATGAAGGTTTACTGCTTCCTGTCAAAATTAACCGCTGTTTAAATGCATTTTTGCCCACATTAGGGCTGCTAAGTGTGAAGTATTCACCAGTGTACGTCAAGTGTTATTCCCAAAATATGCACATTATTACCCTCAAATACTACACAGTGGGTTCATGAGTATAACACTTCCCACGAAAAGAATGTGCCAGGATTTAGAAACACGGTTGATTTCAGTAAATGCTGTCCACGACCACTATCCCCAGTATAACTGGAGGTAACTTGCTGGCCTCTCGTGTTGTGAATTTGTAACTGTCGTCCCCATTGGTTTATTCTCCACTGGTCACGACGTGCGTGCAGTAAACAGTGCATAACGAAGTAGCAAATGAAAAAGAATTCGGAGCTATTAAAATTAAAATTACGGAGTCCTGGAATGGCACTGGATTATGTGTAAGAATCCACTGACAGGAGGCAACACGGACCGCAAAGTCAGGTGCGGCCAGGACTTTGTACATGATGTGGATACAAGTGGCCCTCATCTGAAATCGGGCATATGCTAGAGGGAGAAACGCGTCCTGCTGCCGGAGTTCTTCTGGTAACTGTGTCCGGTGTCACGTACAGCTTGTTGCAGTACACGCTCCTCCATTCGTGGTGTCGACACTGTTCTGTGTCTACGTGCATGTTGCTTCTCGGATTTAAATGAACCGGTCTCGTACAGTCGCCGATGTAAATGGAAATGAGCGTTTGGCGTCAATGGCCGGGAGGCCCCTTGCGGGGCAAGTCCGGCCGCCTTGGTGCAGGTCTTACTACATTCGACCCCACAATGGGCGACCTGCGCGCCGGATGGGGGTGAAATTATGATGAAGACAACACAACACCCAGTCCCTGAGCGGAGAAAATTTCCGACCCTGGCAATCGGTCACGCTGACCACTCAGCTATCGGGGCAGACAGTCGCCGGTGGGAGCTACTGAACACTCCTGTGTCTGACTGTCTACTCTGAGGATGAACTTGGTGATACAATCGTGCTGCCGCCAGTTCATTGCCGTTAGTACATAAAGTGGATGTCAGGCACGGCAACTGCTTGAAATGCTACACGTATACATTGCGTTCACTGTTGGAACTGGTACCTGGAAGATAACGCCGTGTTTATGATACAGCCTTGTTGCTCGCATATCGCCGCAACGACCCAAAACTTGAGCTGTAATTGTTTCATGGTCACTCTTTGCTTCACGTCAATAAATTAACATACTTATCCAAATGACAGCAATACGGCAGCAGCGAAGCTACAGCATACACGTGGGCTTATACATTGAACCGCGAAAGAAACTAGTACAGGCATGCCTATTCAAAAACAGAGATATGTAAACAGGCAGAATATGGCGCTGCGGTCGGGAAGACAAAAACTGTCCAGTGCAGTTGTGAGATCGGTTACTGCTGCTACAATCGCAGGTTGTTAAGATTTAAGTGAGTGTGAAAGTGGCTGTACAGTCGGCGCATGAGAGATGGTACACAGCATCCCGGAGGTACCGATAGAATGGGGATTTTCCCTTACGACCATTTCACGAGTGTATCATGAATATCAGGAAACCGGTAAAAGATCAAATCTCCGATATCGCTGCGGCCCGAAACAGATTCTGCAAGTACGGGGCCAAGGAAGACTGAAGAGAATCGTTCACAGTGCAACTCTGTCCCAAATTGCTGATTTCATTGTTGGGCCATCAACAAATGTCAGCGTGCGAACCATTCAACGAAACATAATTGATATGGGCTTTGGGAGCCAAAGACCCACTCGTGTACCCTTGATGACTGCACGACACAAAGCCTTACGCCTCGCCTGAGCCCGTCAACACCGACATTCAACCGTTAATCACTGGAAACTTGTTGCCTGTACGTACGCGTCTCGTTTGAAGTTCTGTAGAGCGGATGGACGTGTACGGGTATGGAGACAACCTCATGAATCCAGGGACCCTGTATGTCAGCAGGGGACTGCTCAAGGTGGTGGAGGCTCTGCAATGGTGTGGGGCGTGTGCAGTTAGAGTGATATGCCACCCCCTGATACGTCTGGTACGACTCTGACATCCTGTCTGATCAACTGCATCCATTTATGACCATTGTGCATTCGTACGGATTTTGGCACTTCCAGCAGGACAGTGCAACACCCTACATGCGCAGAATGGCTCCAGTAAGTGTCTTCTGAGTTTAAACACTTCCGCTGCACACCGAACTTCCCAGAGATGAACATTATTGGGCATATCTGGAATGCCTTGCAATGTGCTGTCCAGAAGACATCTCCAGCCCCCCGTACTGTTAAGGATTTATGGACAGTCCTACAGTATTCATGGTATCAGTTCACTCCAGCATTAGTTCAGACATACACCGACTCCATCCCACGTCGTGTTGCAGTACTTCTGATTGCTTGCGGGGGCTCTACACGATATTACCTATGAGTACCAGTTTCTTAGGCTCTTCTGTGTAACAATGTTGTAATATTGGCATGATGGCAGTTGTATACGCGTCGTATCGGCGAAGCCATCGGATTCCATACGTACGCTTATTAGGATTATTTGCTTGTTTCACTGTTCTCTATTCATGCCTCTAAATTGTACATACGCTGCACAACCACAATTAAAGGATCACTTTTTCGGAACCCCGCAAATGTTTCCCCTGCAACGTAGAAGTTTGAAATTTGGCTCAAATGCGTCTACAATATTCCTGTGTAATGGGGCAAAAGCGATGCGCCCTGCGACGTCGATCTGGACGACCCTTGAAACGACAAAGCGACGGCACGTGTGGGGAGGAAGGGCCGCAGATGACGCGCCGCCACTTTCGGCTCACTCTTTTTCGCCAAGCCTCTGCGATGGAGGTCAGAACCACTGTGCCCAAGCAGTTTTCTTATTGGTTGCCGACTGAAACATCTGACACACCTCCGCTGAGAAACATGAAAAGGCTTCAGCAGGTAGTACAAAGAGTGTCAAAGAAAGCACCCCACTTGGCCGCGCGATTAGCCGAGCGGTCTAGGGCGCTGCAGTCAGGACTGTTTGTCCTTAGTACAATTTAGGTTAGGTAGTGTGTACGTTTGGGACTGATGACCTTAGCAGTTAAGTCCCATAAGATTTCCCACACATTTGAACACAAAGCACCCCCCCCCCCCCCCCCCACCACCACCACCACTTTTGCGGCGTTCATATACCGGATGGTTATAATTAAACTTTCACTATTTAACATATTATAACACGGAAACTAATTACTGTACGAGTTGTTAGGATTACGACGAACGAGTAGTCGCCAGTGTTGACTGGTGGCCAGTGCTAAATAGAAACACAAAAATCACAGCAGGTTTGTCAGTAACGTCGATAACGTGCTGGCTGCATTGTGTGGATCTGCAACCACTAAAATAATTAGAAGTTGCTGGTAAAATATAATATATATTGTACTTAAATGGTTGTACAGGATTCTTCTTGGCTGAATGCATATAATTGTAAACAGATAGCTATGGATGCCTCACTTAGGACATACGTTACTAAGCGCCTTGTTAGAGGTTGCTTCCTATCTGCTGAAGGCTATGCAACTTCAGTACTTGACGCCCCTAGCAAGACTGGACGAGAGCTCGCTAGAAACTTGATACATCTACATCCATACACCGCAAGCCACCTGACGGTGTGTGGCGGAGGGTACTTTGAGTACCTCTATCGGTTCTCCCTTCTACTCCAGTCTCGTATTGTTCGTGGAAAGAAAGACTGTCAGTATACCTCTGTGTGGGCTCTAATCTCTCTGATTTTATCCTCATGGTCTCTTCGCGAGATATACGTAGGAGGGAGCAACGGTGAAGGTAATGTTCTCGAAACTTCAACAAAAGCCCGTATTGAGTGTCTCTCCTGCAGAGTCTTCCACTGGAGTTTATCTATCATCTCCGTAACGCTTTCACGATTATTAAATGACCCTGTAACGAAGCGCGCTGCTCTCCGTTGGATCTTCTCTATCTCTTCTATCAACCCTGTCTGGTAGGGATCCCACATTGGTGAGCAACATTCGAGCACTGGGCGAACAAGTGTACTGTAACCTACTTCCTTTGTTTTCGGATTGCATTTCCTTAGGATTCCTCCAATGAATCTCAGTCTGGCATCTGCTTTACCGACGATCAACTTTATATGGTCATTCCATTTTAAATCACTCCTAATGCGTACTCCCAGATAATTTATAGAATTTACTGCTTCCAGTTGCTGACCTCCTATATTGTAGGTAAATGATAAGGGATCTTTCTTTCTATGTATTCGCAGCACATTACACTTGTCTACATTGAGATTCAATTACCATTCCCTGCACCGTGCGTCAATTCGCTGCAGATCCTCCTGCATTTCAGTACAATTTTCCATTGTTACAGCCTCTCGATATACTACAGCATCATCCGCAAAAAGCCGCAGTGAACTTCCGATGTCGTCCAAAAGGTCATTTATGTATATTGTGAATAGCAACGGTCCTACGAAATGACTCTTACTTCGGAAGACTTCTCTCCATTGAGAATGACTTGCTGCATCCGGTTATCTAGGAACTCTTCAATCCAATCACACAATCGGACTGATAGTCCATGTGCTCTTACTTTGTTCATTAAACGACTGTGGGGAACTGAATCGAACGCCTTGCGGAAGTCAAGAAACACGGCACCTACCTGGGAACCCGTGTCTATGGCTCTCTGAGTCTCGTGGACGAATGGCTTTCACACGATCGTCTTTTTCGAAACCCATGCTGAATCCTACAGAGTAGATTTCTAGTCTCCAGAAAAGTCAGTACACTCGAAAATAATACGTGTTCCAGAATTCTACAACTGATCGACGTTAGAGATATAGGTCTATAGTTCTGCACATCTGTTCGACGTCCCTTCTTGAAAACGGGGATGACCTGTGCCCTTTTTCAATCCTTTGGAACGCTACGCTCTTCTAGAGACCTACGGTACACCGCTGCAAGAAGGGGCGCAAGTTCCTTCGCGTACTCTCTGTAAAATCGAACTGGTATCCGCAGAGCGGTGCTGGTCGCAACTCGCGGGTCCAACGATACTAGTACGGACCGCGGTCGAGATCTGCAACCACTAACAAGTGTGGTATCGAACGTTGATACCGTATTATTTTTTGGTCATCAGTCTACTGACTGGTTTGATGCGGCCCGCCACGAATTCCTTTACTGTGCTAACCTCTTCATCTCAGAGTAGCACTTGCAACCTACGTTCTCAATTATTTGCTTGACGTATTCCAATCTCTGTCTTCCTCTACAGTTTTTGCCCTCTACATCTCCCTCTAGTACCATGGAAGTCATTCCCTCATGTCTTAGCAGATGTCCTATCATCCTGTCCCTTCTCCTTATCAGTGTTTTCCACTTATTCCTTTCCTCTCCGATTCTGCGTAGAACCTCCTCATTCTTTACCTTATCAGTCCACCTAATTTCCAACATTCGTCTATAGCACCACATCTCAAATCCTTCGATTCTCTTCTGTTCCGGTTTTCCCACAGTCCATGTTTCACTACCATACAATGCTGTACTCCAGACGTACATCCTCAGAAATTTCTTCCTCAAATTAAGGCCGGTATTTGATATTAGTAGACTCCTCTTGGCCAGAAATGCCTTTTTTGCCATAGCGAGTCTGCTTTTGACGTCCTCCTTGCTCCGTCCGTCATTGGCTTAATTTCATTGGCTTCGTGACCATCAATCCTGATGTTAAGTTTCTCGCTGTTCTCATTTCTACTACTTCTCATTACCTTCGTCTTTCTCCGATTTACTCTCAAACCATACAGTGTACTCATTAGACTGTTCATTCCGTTCAGCAGATCATTTAATTCTTCTTCACTTTCACTCAGGATAGGAATGTCATCAGCAAATCGTATCATTGATATCATTTCACCTTGTATTTTAATTCCACTCCTGAACCTTTCTTTTATTTCCATCATTGCTTCCTCGATGTACAGATTGAAGAGTAGGGGCGAAAGGCTACAGCCTTGTCTTACACCCTTCTTAATACGAGCACTTCGTTCTTGATTGTCCACTCTTATTATTCCCTCTTGGTTGTTGTACATATTGTATATGACCCTTCTCTCCTTGTAGCTTACCCCTACTTTTTTCAGAATCTCGAACAGCTTGCACCATTTTATATTGTCGAACGCTTTTTTCAGGTCGACAAATCCTATGAAAGTGTCTTGATTTTTCTTTAGCCTTGCTTCCATAATTAGCCGTAACGTCACAATTGCCTCTCTCGACCCTTTACTTTTCCTAAAGCCAAACTGATCGCCACCTAGCGCATTCTCAATTTTCTTTTCCATTCTTCTGTATATTATTCTTGTAAGCAGCTTCGATGCATGAGCTATTAAGCTGATTGTGCGATAATTCTCGCACTTGTCAGCTCTTGCCATCTTCGAAATTGTGTGGATGATGCTTTTCCGAAAGTCAGATGGTATATCGCCAGACTCATATATTTCACACCAACGTGAATAGTCGTTTTGTTGCCACTTCCCCCAATTATTTTAGAAATTCTGATGGAATGTTATCTATCCCTTCTGCCTTATTTGACCGTAAGTCCTCCAAAGCTCTTTTAAATTCCGACTCTAATACTGGATCCCCTATCTCTTGTAAATCGACTCCTGTTTCTTCTTCTATCACATCAGACAAATCTTCACCCTCATAGAGGCTTTCAATGTATTCTATCCACCTATCTACTCTCTCCTCTGCATTTAACAGTGGAATTCCCGTTGCACTCTTAATGTTACCACCGTTGCTTTTAATGTCACCAAAGGTTGTTTTGACTTTCCTGTATGCTGAGTCTGTCCGTCCGACAATCATATCTTTTTCGATGTCTTCAGATTTTTCCTGCAGCCATTTCGTCTTAGCTTCCCTGCACTTCCTATTTATTTCATTCCTCATGACTTGTATTTCTGTATTCCTGATTTTCCCGGAACATGTTTGTACTTCCGCCTTTCATCAATCAACTGAAGTATTTCTTCTGTTACCCATGGTTTCTTCGCAGCTACCTTCTTTGTACCTAAGTTTTCCTTCCCAACTTCTGTGATGGCCCTTTTTAGAGATGTCCATTCCTCTTCAACTGTACTGCCTACTGCGCTATTCCTTATTGCTGTATCTATAGCGTTAGAGAACTTCAAATGTATCTCGTCATTCCTTAGTACTTCCGTATCCCACTTCTTTGCGTATTGATTCTTCCTGACTAATGTCTTGAACTTCAGTCTACTCTTCATCACTACTATATTGTGAGTCTATATCTGCTCCTGGGTACGCCTTACAATCCAGTATCTGATTTCGGAATCTCTGTCTGACCATGATGTAATCTAATTGAAATCTTCCCGTATCTCCCGGCCTTTTCCAAGTATACCTCCTCCTCTTGTGATTCTTGAACAGGGAATTGGCTATTACTAGCTGAAACTTGTTACAGAACTCGATTAGTCTTTCTCTTCTTTCATTCCTCGTGCCAAGCCCATATTCTCCTGTAACGTTTTCTTCTACTCCTTCCCCTACAACTGCATTCCAGTCGCCCATGACTATTAGATTTTCGTCCCCCTTTACATACTGCATTACCCTTTCAATATCCTCATACACTTTCTCTATCTGTTCATCTTCAGCTTGCGACGTCGGCATGTATACCTGAACTATCGTTGTCGGTGTTGGTCTGGTGTCGATTCTGATTAGAACAACCCAGTCACTGAACTGTTCACAGTAACACACCCTCTGCCCTACCTTCCTATTCATAACGAATCCTACACCTGTTATACCATTTTCTGCTGCTGTTGATATTACTCAATACTCATCTGACCAGAAATCCTTGTCTTCCTTCCACTTCACTTCACTGACCCCTACTATATCTAGATTGAGCCTTTGCATTTCCCTTTTCAGATTTTCTAGTTTCCCTACCACGTTCAAGCTTCTGACATTCCACGCCCCGACTCGAAGAACGTTATCCTTTCGTTGATTATTCAATCTTTTTCTAATGGTAACCTCCCCCTTGGCAGTCCCCTCCTGGAGATCCGAATGGGGGACTATTCCGGAATCTTTTGCCAATGGAGAGATCATCATGACACTTCTTCAAATACAGGCCACATGTCCTGAGGATACACGTTACGTGTCTTTAATGCAGTGGTTTCCATTGCCTTCTGCATCCTCATGTCGTTGATCATTGCTGATTCTTCCGCCTTTAGGGGCAATTTCCCACCCCTAGGACAAGAGAGTGCCCTGAACCTCTATCCGCTCCTCCGCCCTTTGACAAGACCGTTGGCAGAATGAGGCTGACTTCTTATGCCGGAAGTCTTCGGCCGCCAATGCTGATTATGTATCAAAATTTAGGCAGTGCCGGGATCGAACCCGGGACGCTACCCCTAGACCACGGGTATTACTCCCCCGCAGATCTGCGAACGGCCGTTGAATATGGCTTACGACCGCCGGGTGGAGGACCCCATACTGACGTAGTCGAGGAAGTGGGGAGCCCGACTGCAGGCGAGGCATGCCCTCCCGCACCCTGCCATTCGGACCGAGGGGAGGCAGGAAACGCCTGGAATCCTACTCCGGGGTGCACGTCAACATGGGGTGTCTGCGCTTCTACAACTATGGGGGGAAGCAAAGGGTCGACCTCCATCGGATCGGGGCACCCGACCGGCAACAAAGATCAGGAAGTGCAGACTGTTGTACGGCGTTGTAACCGGAATTTCACTGTGCCCTGTCACCTGGTCCGTACGGTCATCCGGTCGCCGCGGCGATGCTGGCTGGCACTGTGGGCGACTCCGGCGCGAGGGCAAGCGGCAGACACCCCACGACTAAAGAGGCGCATCTCATTCCGATGCCTGCGCACCTCATCAGGTGGACCTGATATGACAAACATAGCGCGGCCAAGATGGCGAAGAATGCGCCCTTTCAACCATCGGCGACTGCCGCGGAAGTGACGAAAATAGGCAGTATCATCTGGCAAGAATTTGTGGGTCTGCCGCGGCAAGGAAAGGCGGTGCGGAGGATGCAACAAATTCATCAGAGCTCTGTGAGGACGACCGTGCAACAATTCAGCCGGCGAAGCACCGTCGTGGTGCTGGGATGTGTGCGAAGATAAAAACAACAAAAGAGCGTTGAACCATCAGTTATGGCGGTTCACTAACAACAACTCAAGTACACGTGCTATTCCAAAACGTTATCGTGGAAGTAGGGGCCAGGAGGTGCTGGTGAAATAACACACACCGCTAAAGTTACCTTTTTATTTTAAAAGACTTTCTCAATAATACATTTTTGAAGTCTGGCATTTAAAAAAAAACAATTTCAGAAACAATTTCCAATAGCTGATAAATTTTCTTTATGAAAAGGAGATTGGAAGGTATGACGCTAACAACTTCCCAATAATAAGATTTTAAACAACAATTTAAAAAACTCCTTTAAGTACCCGGCAAATTTTCTCTATGTAAAGGATATTGCAAGGTATGACATTAACAATAAGAAGATTTTAAACTTGTTATATCAATAAGAGAACAATTGCAAAGACAACTTTAACTAGCTTGTGCTAAGCTTAGTTGTCTCTTGCCAGTTACATAACTTACATTTGTTACAAAATAAATGTGAATAAGCCAGCACACAAACCTTGACATTAAAGGCAGTTCCCAAATAATAATAATAATAATAATAATTCCTTAGCTCGGTGAGGGGATGACACGCGTAAAGAAGCCCAAATCACAATAAGCGGAATAGTTACTGGTGGTCTACAGGGCCACAGCAGATCAGCCCCAGAACTTCCATTACAAGCCACCACCTCCCCGAGTTACCCAAAACCAGAAGATGTAGCAAGGGCGGTGCTTGCACAGACTCCGAACCACAGAGACCCGCGACACCGACCCTAAAACACCCAATCGAGGTGTGAATGAAAACGGCCCGACCAAGAAGCAATTACCACATCCCCGCGGACAGGCAAACGGAAACTGTGGTGGGATGACCCCAACAAAACCACTGGTGAAGAGACTCAAACACTTCACTATCTCGAAAACCTTCCCTTATATATATAACTCTGTTACATAAAAACAGTACTCAACTTCTCTCAGTCCATCCCATCGCCGGGAACACGTCGCACTTCCAAATGCTCGTCAGAGCCAACTGCTGCCAGTGGTTTCAACGGCCGATAAGACGACATACGGTCCCACGTGCTGATCTCCTGCACAGTGGCTTCTAAGCTTCATAAGCCACGTACATGCAGGTAAGGCAGACTTAGCCCCTGACAGCCAAGAGGTCGGCCAAAGCACGTGGCGAGCAGTTGACGACCCCCGACAGCAGCGCCCCGCTCGCGCGATCACCTCTCTCGGTCACCGCCCAGTACGTACTCCTCGATCGTCACGTGACCCTACACTTGCTCCACCTCCCGCCAGAGGGCGGTAGTGATCCAAGCAGCGCCAAACCGAAAGCGCCACCGCAAACACTACACGCGAAGCGAAAGCACTCCGCCTGGCGCGCTTTTCGAAGAGCCGGATGTAACTTGTAGTGGACTGACAAGGCAGCCAGTCCACAGAGACGGGTAGCCGAAAGGGCACACGTACACACACGCCGACTGGCGCGAAGTCTGGAACAGGATACGTGATGAATGTGATAAAGAAAAGAACGTAGCTACTAGAACACTTAACTTTTATATCGTCCTTTGGTATACAGCATTCTTGATGATACAAGTGAGACTATCTTGAGATACATGCATTGGTACAAATGGCGCCTTGCTAGGTCGTAGCCATTAACTTAGCTGAAGGCTATTCTAACTGTCTCTCGGCAAATGAGAGAAAGGCTTCGTACGTGTAGTCGCTAGCAATGTCGTCCGTACAACTGGGGCGAGTGCTAGTACGTCTCTCGAGACCTGCCTTGTGGTGGCGCTCGGTCTGCGATCCTGACAGTGGCGACACGCGGGTCCGACATGTACTAATGGACCGCGGCCGATTTAAAGCTACCACCTAGCAAGTGTGGTGTCTAGCGGTGACACCACATAACTACGGTTAAAGCGTACTCGCGAGAATGATAGTCGCGCAATTTAGGCATTTGCGACTTAAACTTCCGACCGATCTTTCAGCCGCTCCGATCGACTGAAGGGAGAACAGTGCTGAAGTGAAATGCTGAATACCATTAGCTTCACAAAAGGTTTCCAACTCCGTAGACACAAATTGAGGTCCATTGTCAGTGACAATGACTTGGGGCAATCCTTCTATGCAAACAATAGAAGACAAGGCTTTGATGGTAGCAGACGACGTCGTTGAGGACATGCGAACAACAAGTGGAAAACCGCTATAAGCATCAATAAGAATTAACCATCGTGCGTCTCAAAAAGGACCATCGAAATCTAAATGTAACCAATGCTATGGCAAAGTTCCCTTAGGCCAAGAGAAAATTTTCTGCGGTGGTGCGGATTGGTTTTCTGCACACACAGTGTAAGTAGGCTGTTTAGGTTGTTATGTTGCTAACGCCATGTACCGTTCTATATGAGAGTCACTGACTCTGCTGCGTGCAGTCTGTGGCTGGTTTGCATTGTTGCAATTTGCTGTTGTAGTGTTGGGCAGGTGGATGTGAATAGCACGTAGCGTTGCGCAGTTGGAGGTGAGCCGCCAGCAGTAGTGGATGTGGGGAGAGAAATGGCGGAGTTTTGAGAGCAGATGATCTGGACGTGTGTCCCATCAGAGACAGTAAATTTGTAGGACTGGATGTCATGAACTGATACATATATTATGACTTTTGAACACTATTAAGGTAAATACATTGTTTGTTCTCTATCAAAACCTTTCATTTGCTAATTATGCCTATCAGTAGTTAGTGCCTTCAGTAGTTTGAATCTTTTATTTAGCTGGCAGTATTGGCGCTCCCTGTATTGCAGTAGTTCGAGTAACGAAGGTTTTTGTGAGGTAAGTGATTCATGAAAGGTATAGGTTATTGTTAGCCAGGGCCATTCTTTTGTAGGGATTATTGAAAGTCAGATTGCGTTGCGCTAAAAATATTGTGTGTCAGTTTAGTGATGATCAGAATAAGTAAAGAAAGTAATGTCCGAGTACGTCCAGTTTTGCTCAGCTGTTTGAAAAGCAAATATCGTAAGAGGTTTTCCAGCACAGTAATTCATAAATTTTTCTAAGGGGATGTTTCAACAGAAGAAGAAGAACAAATCCTGGTTATGTCAGCATCAATTCCGAACCAAGTACAGTGACAACGAGCTATTTGTTTTGTCCGTACGATACCCCAGTGACCTTGGTGAACAAGTCGTAGCACAGCTGATTGCAAAGAACCTGGAACAACAACACGAGACTGATCGTTCTCCGTGCGGAGCAAGATGACACCACGTTGGACAAAACGTCGTCGTCTGTGCACAAAGAAACAACGGGCCAACGGATCTTCAATCCGATTTTTAGACAAGGGCCATTGCGTGCTGACATAAAGCAAAAGAACACTTAATACTGGGTCGTTAGCTGTTGCTGTGGCTATACGACGAAAGTCAACAGGAAAACTTTCTACAACATCATCATTTTGCACATCAGTGAACATACAAGCCTGTTCGGAAGAGTCGAACAGCGGGTCTTAAGCTATTGGCAATCGGAATAACGCGTCGGCGTTACCATGCTGGGCAGTAGGCCGATACAAGATGTAACGGTACTGCGACAAAAATAGTGACCAACGAATAAACTTTTGAGCCGTACGCGGAGGCACGGGCTTTGACAGGTGAAACAAAGACGTCGAAGACTTATGGTCGGCGGGAACTGTAAACTCGCGACCATATAAGAAGTCGTAGAACTTCGTAACTCCAAAAATCAAAGCGAGAGCTTCCTTCTCGATCTGCGAGTAGTTACACTGCGCAGAGGAGAGTAGCTTCGAAGCAAATGCGATCGGGAGATCGCGCAAACCAATTTTGTGAGCAAGAACAGCTCCGATCCAGAAATCGGAAGCCTCAACCATGGCAAGAGGTTTTGTAGGATAGAAGGGCGTAAGACATGTAGTAGATAACAACGCAGATTTAAGCTGCTGAAAGACACGTTCGTATTCAGGCGAACAAATGAACGGAACGTTCTTTCGACATAGTCGACGTAACGGTGCTGCAAGAGATGATGCGTGAGGCAAAAACTTGTGATAATAATTGAGCTTTCAAAGGACGGATTGTAATTCTTTAACTGTCTTGGGTGCTGGTAGCTCTGATATTGCCCTTAAATGATCCGGGCTTGGATGGATGTCCCAAATACGATAACTGTTCAGAAAAAAATATACACTTGTCCTTATTGAGTTTAAGTCCATTCTCACGTAATACTTCAAATAACTGTGTCAAATTACGCAAATGTTAATGCTGCGTAGAACCAGAAAATACGATGTCATCTAGGTAATTACACACTGAAGGAATCGACGCACAAAGGGTCTGTAAGTACTGCTGAAATAGTGCCGGTGCAGAGGCACATCCGAACGAAAGCCTCTTAAAATTTGGAGACCTAAATGCGTATTCACGACGCGAATCTTCTGGGATTCGTCATCCACAGGGATTTGAAGATATGCATCTTGCAAATGTAACTTAGAAAAATATTTGCCTGGACACAATTTGTAAAAAAGTTTTGGGGTGGCAAAGAAAACGTTGCAACACAAACTTCAGGATTGATGGTGGCTTTAAAATCCACGTAGAGTCGCAATTTGCTTGATGGTTTCGTTAAGATAACCAACGGTGAAGCCCATAGCGATTCTGTCACTGGCTCAATCACTCCTTGTTCCTCAAGTTCATGCAATGTTTTAGCAACGTCGTTTCGAAGCGCGTGAGGCATTGTGCGAGCGCGGAAAAGAATTAGGCTGTGCATTGTCCATCAATTCATACGCGCCTGCAAATTTTTCGCGCAACCGAAACCTCGCGAAAAACTGTCAGCAAACTCTTGACATAGTTCGGAAACAATGTTTGTGGGAACACGTTTAGTGACGGCTAATACGTCATCGCGCACAGTTAAGGAGAATACATCAAATAAATCAAGACCAAAATTATTTACAGATGAGGGTGAACACAGTACATGAAAAGAAATCACTTGAGTTTGTTCACGGTACGTAGCTGGCAAACTGCGCAGTCCTAAAACGTGGATACTTTGACCACTGTAGGTAGCTAATATAACATTTACGTTACACAACGGAGCTGCACCAAGCAATTCGTAAGTTTTACGATTCATGAGTGAAACAGACGCTCCAGTGTCCAAGTGAAAAGGAATCGTATGATTCTGAATGTTCGAGTCTACAAGATGTTTGTTCTGCCGTCGGCGAAAAATGTCATTCTGAGAAGCAATGTTCACTGGCAAATGTTGACGGTCAGATCGTGCGTGGTGGGACTTCTTACGTCAGCGTGCAGTGGCTTCACAAGCAAAGTGTAACACTCGGGCAACGTCTCAGGTACTAGAGGCGAATTTACAACATTTATTTCCACTGATTGGGGCTCGTTGTGATGGGGAGTCTTATTTCGGAAACCGTTCTGGCGGAGGCTACTTTCTGCATCTACATCTACATTTATACACCGCAAGCCACCCAACGGCGTGTGGCGGAGGGCACTTTACGTGCCACTGTCATTACCTCCCTTTCCTGTTCAAGTCGCGTACGGTTCGCGAGAAGAGCGACTGTCTGAAAGCCTCCGTGCGCGCTCGAATCTCTCTAACTTTATATTCGTGATCTCCTCGGGAGGTATAAGTAGGGGGAAGCAATATATTCTATACCTCATCCAGAAACGCACCCTCTCGAAACCTGGACGGCAAGCTACACCGCGATGCAGAGCGCCTCTTTTGCACTCTGCCACTTGAGTTTGCTCTACATCTCCGTAACGCTATCTCGCTTACCAAATAACGCTGTGACAAAACTCGCCGCTCTTCTTTGGATCTTCTCTGTCAACCCGACCTGGTACGGATCCCACACTGATGAGCAATACTCAAGTATAGGTCGAACGAGTGTTTTTTAAGCCACCTCCTTTGTTGATGGACTACATTTTCTAAGGACTCTCCCAATGAATCTACTATGTAGGAATCAACATGGATTCCGGAAACAGCGATCGTGTGAGACCCAACTCGCTTTATTTGTTCATGAGACCCAGAAAATATTAGATACAGGCTCCCAGGTAGATGCTATTTTTCTTGACATCCGGAAGGCGTTCGATACAGTTCCGCACTGTCGCCTGATAAACAAAGTAAGAGCCTACGGAATATCAGACCAGCTGTGTGGCTGGATTGAAGAGTTTTTAGCAAAAAGAACACAGCATGTTGTTATCAATGGAGAGACGTCTACCGACGTTAAAGTAACCTCTGGCGTGCCACAGGGGAGTGTTATGGGACCATTGCTTTTCACAATATATATAAATGACCTAGTAGGTAGTGTCGGAAGTTCCATGCGGCTTTTCGCGGATGATGCTGTAGTATACAGAGAAGTTGCAGCATTAGAAAATTGTTGCGAAATGCAGGAAGATCTGCAGCGGATAGGCACTTGGTGCAGGGAGTGGCAACTGTCCCTCAACATAGACAAATGTAATGTATTGCGAATACATAGAAAGAAGGATCCTTTATTGTATGATTATATGATAGCGGAACAAACACTGGTAGCAGTTACTTCTGTAAAATATCTGGGAGTATGCGTGCGGAACGATTTGAAGTGGAATGATCATATAAAATTAATTGTTGGTAAGGCGGGTACCAGGTTGAGATTCATTGGGAGAGTGCTTAGAAAATGTAGTCCATCAACAAAGGAGGTGGCTTACAAAACACTCGTTCGACCTATACTTGAGTATTGCTCATCAGTGTGGGATCCGTACCAGATCGGGTTGACGGAGGAGATAGAGAAGATCCAAAGAAGAGCGGCGCGTTTCGTCACAGGGTTATTTGGTAACCGTGATAGCGTTACGGAGATGTTTAATAAACTCAAGTGGCAGACTGTGCAAGAGAGGCGCTCTGCATCGCGGTGTAGCTTGCTCGCCAGGTTTCGAGAGGGTGCGTTTCTGGATGAGGTATCGAATATATTGCTTCCCCCTACTTATACCTCCCGAGGAGATCACGAATGTAAAATTAGAGAGATTCGAGCGCGCACGGAGGCTTTCAGACAGTCGTTCTCCCCGCGAACCATACGCGACTGGAACAGGAAAGGGAGGTAATGACAGTGGCACGTAAAGTGCCCTCCGCCACACACCGTTGGGTGGCTTGCGGAGTATAAATGTAGATGTAGATGTAGACGCTCGCCGAGCCGGTACAGCCTCGTGTATGAGTGATGGGCGCGCTGGCTTGCTAACCTGACAGACAGCGGGAGGGGAATCAAAAGAATTTGTAGCATAGTCCAGAGTGTCCTGTCTGTCTATACTGTCCAACACTTGTTCTAAAGTGGGGTTGGATAATTTAAGAATTTGCCCTCTAATGCGTGTGTCTGACTCTTTTTGCGCAATAGCGTCCCGCACCATTACGACAGAATGTAACATGGACTATAACTAGTTTGGACAAGAAGAGAATAGAACTTTCGAAATGTGGTGCTACAGAAGAATGCTGAAGATTAGATGGGTAGATCATTAACTAATGAGGAGGTATTGAATATGATTGGGGAGAGAGAAGTTTGTGGCACAACTTGACTAGAAGAAGGAATCGGTTGGCAGGACATGTTCTGAGGCATCAAGGGGTCACCAATTTAGTACTGGAGGGCAGCGTGGAGGGTAAAAATCGTAGAGGGAGACCAAGAGATGAATACACTATACAGATTCAGAAAGATGCAGGTTGCAGTAGTTACTGGGAGATGAAGATGCTTGTACAGGATAGAGTAGCATGGAGAACTGCATCAAACCAGTCTCAGGACTGAAGACCAAAACAACAACAACAACATGATATGCCACAACATGAAAATTTACAGTCGCGAGTGAGTACCTTGCAAAGTGGCTGCCCACGCACGGTAATTCTGCTGAGGTGCACGTTTTATACGGAAAAAGTTGTACCGCTGAGCGACAACATTCACACTTTGCTTGTAATAATCAGTAAATTCTCAAATGGCTCTGAGCACTGTGGGACTCAACTTCTGGGGTCATCAGTCCCCTAGAACTTAGAACTACTTAAACCTAACTAACCTAAGGGCATCGCCGGCCGGAGTGGCCGTGCGGTTCTGGGCGCTACAGTCTGGAGCCGAGCGACCGCTACGGTCGCAGGTTCGAATCCTGCCTCTGGCATGGATGTGTGTGATGTCCTTAGTTAGGTTTAATTAGTTCTAAGTTCTAGGTGACTGATGACCTCAGAAGTTAAGTCGCATAGTGCTCAGAGGCATTTGAACCTAAGGGCATCACACACATCCACGCCCGAGGCAGAATTCTAACCTGCGACCGTAGCGGTTGCGCGGCTCCAGACTGTAGCGCCTAGAACGGTTTGGCCACTCCGGCCGGCTATCAGTTAAAGCCTGAACAAGTTCTTGGAAACTGTGCTGATCTGGATAAATTCTCGGGAAGAGTTTGAGGAGAATGCGGCGCGGGTGCCACGGCGACACGAGATAAAAGCGCATGCAGCCGCGTTTTACCTCGGATCCCATATGCAGGAAGGTGGTGTGGAAGCTGCACGTGCCGCTCCTGCCAGCTTCCCACGCCCACGCTGGGCCTGTGGCCCTCTGTACGGCCGGCCCCTGTGCAGCCGGTGCAGTAGTGGCACAGCCTGTTGTTGTCTCTGGACGAGCTGTCCCAAGGCGTGCAGCAGTGCGTTGGACTGCTGATTCTGTAATCGTAACAGTTCTGCCGGTACATTTTGTTCCTCTGGATTTGCCATCACAACGAAATCAAATTATCACAAATGGGAGTAGGAAAATAGTCATGTATGCACTCGTCAGTCACACCATGCGGAGAGGATGGGTCGCGCAGCAGGGTATACCAGGTGTACCGGTAGGAAATGAGCGTTAAGATACGAATGTGTCAATAGGGAACATTTGTTGTGAACGAGCCTTAATTTTTTTTATTTGGTTGGTATGACATCTGTCAAAGATATTTAGTATACATCAAGTCATGGAACAAACAACATCATATGTTTTCATCGTGTTTAACACTCGAATTTTGTACCAGAAAGTGATGATTTGCGGAAAGCATTAATTCTTTGTTTTCATTCGAAAAAAAGTGCTGCAGAATCGCATCGAATGCTTGTCGAGGTATATGGTGATCGTGCTCTATCAGAAGCAACATGCAAAAGATGGTTTCAACGGTTCAGAAATAATGATTTTGACGTAATAAATGAAGAACGTGGAAGACCACAAAAAAAATTCGAAGACGCCGAATTGCAAGCAATATTGGATGAAGATGATACAGACACAAAACCGAAAAACCATTTGTCAAATTTTGCTTCAAAGACATGAAAGAAAATCAATTTTGCATCGAATTTACTGGTGATGAAAAATGCATTTATTTTAAGAATCCTAAACAGGAAAAATCGTGGGTTATCCGGGACAACGATCAACATCGACTGCAAAACCAGATCGATTCGGCAAGAAGACAATGCTCTGTGTTTTGTGGGATCAGAAAGGCGTGGTGTATCATGAGCTTCTAAAACCCGGTGAAACTGTGAATACTAATCGCTACAGACAACAAAAGATCAAGTTTAACAATGCATTGATCGAAAAATGCACCTGCACACAAAGCAAAACTGGTTCAGTATACAATCAAAACACTTGGCTGGGAGTTGCTACCCCACCCGCCGTATTCACCAGACTTGGCTGTGCGGAGCATGATGAAGAAGTTCGAATCAACTGGAGAACTGGGCGTCGCTCCGGGAGGAAGTCGACGACCGGTTGGACCACAGGTGGTTGATGAAGTCGCTGTTGCGTGGCAGACAACGCTGCGCGCAGTTCCCGATCGTCAGGCAGTGCGCGCGCTGTTGGTTGAGCATCCCGTGGTCCACTGTACAGAAGCTGCTTCGGACCATTCTCAAATGGTATCCGTACAAGATCCATACCATACAGCAGCTTCCACCACAGGACGTACAACGACGTGCCGGCTTCGCTCTCCACTTTGTCGCATGGATTGAAGTTGAAAAGGGTTAGCCCTGGACCGTCCTAAGGACAGGTGAAGCTCATTTTTCTCTGACGGGAGAGGTGAACACACAGAATTGCCGAATGTTGGGACCCTCACCTCCAGTCAATGTGCATGAAGTTCCCCTATATGGTGAACGTGTCACTGTGTGATGTGGCTTCATGGCTACATTCATCAATGGCCCAACTTCTTTGACTTGGTTGACACTCAAGTACCAAAGACGTTCAGTGTGACTGGCCAGCGTTACTGCGATAAGCTTCGCCAGCATGTCATACCCGCCGTACAGGAGAATGTCGCGTTGAACTCAACAGATTTCATGCAGGTGGGGCCCCACCGAACATCGCTCGTGGAGTTCACCTGCTTTACCAAAACACATTTGGAAATTATCGAATTATCAGCCGATCGTTTTCAAATACCTGGCCAGTACGATCACGTGATCTCACTCCCTGTGATTTCTGGTTGTGGGGCTACGTGAAGGGCATGGTTTGCCAGGAGAACATTCACACATGTGCTGATCTGAAGCGCAACGTATCAAGAGAGGTAGCCATCATACCTACGGACATGTTCCGTTCTGCTGTGCAGAATGCAATTCTGTCCTTTCAGACTCTTCTGGACACTGGTGGTCTCCACGTTGAGCCCCTTTTCGTAGCAGTAATGGTACTGGCATGTTGTTGTTGTTGTTGTTGTGGTCTTCAGTCCTGAGACTGGTTTGATGCAGCTCTCCATGCTACTCTATCCTGTGCAAGCTTCTTCATCTCCCAGTACTTATTGCAACCTACATTCTTCTGAATCTGCTTACTGTATTCATCTCTCGGTCTCCCTCTAAGAGTTTTACCCTCCACGCTGCCCTCCAATGCTAAATTTGTGATCCCCTGGTGCCTCAGAACATGTCCTACCAACCGATCCCTTCTTCTAGTCAACTTGTGCCACAAACTCGTCTTCTCCCCAATTCTATTCAATACCTCCTCATTAGTTATGTCATCTACCCATCTAATCTTCAGCATTCTTCTGTAGCACCACATTTCGGAAGCTTCTAGTCTCTTCTTGTCCAAACTATTTATCGTCCATGTTTCACTTCCATACATGGCTACACTCCATACAAATATTTTCAGAAACGGCTTCCTGACAGCGGGCCGGGGTGGCCGAGCGGTTCTAGGCGCTACAGTCTGGAACCGTGCGACCGCTACGGTCGCAGGTTTGAACCCTGCCTCGGGCTTGTATGCGTGTGTTGTCCTTAGGTTAGTTATGTTTAAGTAGTTCTAAGTTCTAGGGGACTGATGACCTCAGAAGTTAAGTCCCATAGTGCTCAGAGCCATTTTTGACTTCCTGACAATCCTGTACTCGATGTTAACAAATTTCTCTTCTTCAGAAACGCTTTCCTTGCCACTGCTAGTCTACATTTTATATCCTCTCTACTTCGACCATCATCAGTTATTTTGCTCCCCAAATAGCAAAACTCCTTTACTACTTTGTAGTACAAGTAATAGTATGATATACCGTAGTAGCACATCAAATACGTTTCACTCGAATTAATTCTGCATTATTCCTCTTCCTAATGTCCTTGGCATTAATGCTACCAAGTTTTCTGTATTATAATGTGTTAAATAGGGTAAGTATAATTATAGAGAAAGTTTAATTATAATTTAATTATAACTACCCGGTATACACATTTCGTTGTCAAAACGACAGTTTGCAATTTGACGTGCAACGGAAAGACGTTCCTGACAACCTTTGACGCTGCTGACATCCCTCCTTACGATTCAACCCCTCTCTAAGGACATCGTAGTGCTGCAACCCCACCGAATGTCATCTGATGCCTCTGGAGTGTAGCGCGATCCCAATTTTTCTTGTGTCATATAGGGCGGAACCCCTACGTGCTGTTCAAAACGATTCGATGAAATATGAACGTGATCCGAAGCAGCAAAGGGTGGTTTCTGCATCTTCAACAGTCCTGTGGCTGATCACGAGGGTTGAGGGAGTGGGGGCGACACCGACATGTTCATGAATGAAACAGCAAAGACTGCCTATGAGATCCCCCAGTTTGGCAACACCCTCGGTGCCTTCTGCATACCTTTACCGAAAACTAAACTAAACTCCGTCCGAACAGGCCTTGGAAGGCCCTTCGGCACCGACTGGCCGCCGTGTCATCCTCAGCCCACAGTCGTCACTGGATGCGGATATGGAGGGGCATGCGGTCAGCACACCGCTCTCCCAGCCGTATGCCAGTTTACGAGACCGGAGCCGCTACTTCTCAGTTAAGTAGCTCCTCAGTTTGCCTCACAAGGGCTGAGTGCACCCTGCTTTCCAACAGCACTCGGCAGACCGGATGGTCACCCCATCCGAGTGCTAGCCCAGCCCGACAGCGCTTACCTTCGATGTGATCTGACGCGAACCAGTGTCACCACTGCGGCAAAGCCGTTGGCAATATCTTTACTGAGCTCTTAAAAAATCTAGGTCGTAGCAAATGACGTAGCTGAATGCTATGCTAAACTGTCCTCTCTGCAAATGAGAGCCTATGTAGGCAGTGAACCATCGCTAGCACAGTCGGCTGTACAACTGGGGCGAGTGCTAGGGAGTCTCTCTAGACTAGACCTGTCGTGTGGCGGCGCTCGGTCTGCAATCACTCATAGTGGCGAAACGCGGGTCCGACATATACTGACGGACCGCGGCCGATTTAAAGGCTACCACCTACCAAGTGTGGTGTCTGGCGGTGATACCACAGCGGTGTCTCAGAAATGTTTGCCACCAATAAAAAAGGGCGTGATCTAGTGCTGGCCACAGCGGTTCAGACCTCCATCGCAGGTGTTTCAAGATGGGGAGGCATAATGTTGCATGGGCGTTCTTACCTCGAAAGATATGGGCCAGCTCCGTGCGATACGTCCACGATGGCGTTCGGCGTAAATGTGTTGAAATATGGTGCCAGTGTGACGTCATTAACCAACCTTACACCTGACACGAACATCTGAGCTCTACCTCGTTCTCCAACGTGTCGACACCTCACTGTTTGAGCGCTTGGCTGAGGTCACAGAAGAATGTTGTAGGCACCTTTCAGTCAAATTTCAAACTCCTACATCGCAACGGAAGAATAATAAGTGACTGCAAAAAATGACCCTTTCGTTCTTTTGCGCAATGTATAATAGCCAAACAGTGTGTATATATAATGCAGGTAGCGTTACTGTGCAGGAATTGCAGTAATTGCAGTAAAAATGACCCTTTCGTTCTTTTGCGCAATGTATAATAGCCAAACAGTGTGTATATATAATGTAGGTAGCGTTACTGTGCAGGAATTGCAGTAATTTGAATACCGAAGCATGTAGTGGGGCTACACTTCGTGCTAGTTTGACGTTCGTTGCATGCCACCTTCTTCATTTTGCAACTTAAGGGGGAACGACAGGGTGAGTGTCGAAAAAGCTAGAAATCTTTTTTATTACGGAATACATTGAAAGCCTCTACGAGGGTGAAGATTTGTCTGATGTAATAGAAGAAGAAACAGGAGTCGATTTACAAGAGATAGGGGATCCAGTATTAGAATCGGAATTTAAAACAGCTTTGGAGGACTTACGGTCAAATAAGGCAGAAGGGATAGATAACATTCCATCAGAATTTCTAAAATCATTGGGGGAAGTGGCAACAAAACGACTATTCACGTTGGTGTGTAGAATATATGAGTCTGGCGACATATCATCTGACTTTCGGAAAAGCATCATCCACACAATTCCGAAGACGGCAAGAGCTGACAAGTGCGAGAATTATCGCACAATCAGCTTAACAGCTCATGCATCGAAGCTGCTTACAAGAATAATATACAGAAGAATGGAAAAGAAAATTGAGAATGCGCTAGGTGACGATCAGTTTGGCTTTAAGAAAAGTAAAGGGACGAGAGAGGCAATTCTGACGTTACGGCTAATAATGGAAGCAAGGCTAAAGAAAAATCAAGACACTTTCATAGGATTTGTCGACCTGGAAAAAGCGTTCGACAATATAAAATGGTGCAAGCTGTTCGAGATTCTGAACAAAGTAGGGGTAAGCTATAGGGAGAGACGGGTCATATACAACATGTACAACAACCAAGAGGGAATAATAAGAGTGGACGATCAAGAACGAAGTGCTCGTATTAAGAAGGGTGTAAGACAAGGCTGTAGCCTTTCGCCCCTACTCTTCAATCTGTACATGGAGGAAGCAATGATGGAAATAAAAGAAAGGTTCAGGAGTGGAATAAAAATACAAGGTGAAAGGATATCAATGATACGATTCGCTGATGGCATTGCTATCCTGAGTGAAAGTGAAGAAGAATTAAATGATCTGCTGAACGGAATGAACAGTCTAATGAGTACACAGTATGGTTTGAGAGTAAATCGGAGAAAGGCGAAGGTAATGAGAAGTAGTAGAAATGAGAACAGCGAGAAACTTAACATCAGGATTGACGGTCACGAAGTCAATGAAGTTAAGGAATTCTTCTACCTAGGCAGTAAAATAACCAATGAAGGGCGGAGCAAGGAGGACATCAAAAGCAGACTCGCTATGGCAAAAAAGGCATTTCTGGCCAAGAGAAGTCTACTAATATCAAATACCGGCCTTAATTTGAGGAAGAAATTTCTGAGGATGTACGTCTGGAGTACAGCATTGTATGGTAGTGAAACATGGACTGTGGGAAAACCGGAACAGAAGAGAATCGAAGCATTTGAGATGCGGTGCTATAGACGAATGTTGAAAATTAGGTGGACTGATAAGGTAGGGAATGAGGAGGTTCTACGCAGAATCGGAGAGGAAAGGAATATGTGGAAAACACTGATAAGGAGAAGGGACAGGATGATAGGACATCTGCTAAGACATGAGGGAATGACTTCCATGGTACTAGAGGGAGCTGTAGAGGGCAAAAACTGTAGAGGAAGACAGGGATTGGAATACGTCAAGCAAATAATGGAGGACATAGGTTGCAAGTGCTACTGTGAGATGAAGAGGTTAGCACAGGAAAGGAATTCGTGGCGAGCCGCATCAAACCAGTCAGTAGACTGATGTCCAAAAAAAAATATATATATATATATATATATATATATATATATATATATATATATATATATATATTGAAGAATTATTCTCCAAAATACTATGGGCGAACTTCAAAAAGTAACAATGCTGTGAGCGATTGCAGATAAATCAAACGGAGAACTGGACAGTAATAAACACAAAACGCCATTGGCACAAGTCGTTATCGATGCCATTTCCCATGTTTATACCGATTGCTGTAGTGTTGTATGAGTGGTTGTATTCAAAATATGAAGCAAAGTTCCAATAGTGCCATTTGGAGGTACGCTCCAAAAATAACATCCATCCGAAGCGAAATTTTCAGTATTGGTTCAAATTTTGGCGTATGTGTATTTGTTGTAGGCCATACCGCATTGATGCACGTGGCAAACGCCCTTCAAATCAAAATCGGCGATGAAATGCGCCGATTCTGTGAAGACAGAGACGTCAGCGGCAGTGCGCTCAAGAACGAAAAGGGCTTTGAGGACGGAAATAAGGTGAAAGCAGCAGAAAGCGGCCATCCACTAGCCGGGGAGATAGTTATTGCGGACCAGACATCGATCATATCCCGTAATTTTCAAGCTTTGTCATTCTTTTTTACATGATAAATACTTGTCAAATTTAAGATTCGTTTTTCTCAAAACCATGTTTCTCGGCATGGTTTGTCGTCGCCCATCCTGAAATTTTCATCCGATTTTTGATCTCCCTTGAAATAAATTTAATTTACTTCAGTTCATCATGGCCGAGTTTTTTCGGCCAAAAATGTGGGGCACAAAAAGTGACAATTTTTTTGAAATATCTATAATTTCGCATTTATTAGATTTATTTTTTATGTAATTTTTATTTTTTTCTGCAAATCTCTACGATGAACTAAAATTACATCTAAAGATCAGGGTGATATGCTATTTTCATTTTTCAGTTCAGATAGCCACAACTGGAGTTACAGCGACAACCGTCGGTCTACCTTCTTTCAGAGCCGTCTCGGGAAAATTCGAATTACACAGTGAAGATAGACTGAAGAACCAAAGACACTGGTACACCTGCCCAATACCGTGTAGGGCCCCCGCGAGAACGCAGAAGTGCCGCATCACGACGTGGCATGGACTCGAGTATAATGTCTGAAGTAGTACAGGAGGGAAGAGACGCCATGAATCTTGAAGGGATGTCCATAAATCCGTAAGGATACGAGGGAATGGAGATCTCTTCTCAACGGCACGTTGCAAGGCATCCTAGATAAGCTCAATAATGTTCATGTCTGGGGAATCTGGTGGCCAGCGGAAGTGTTTAAACTCAGAACAGTGTTCCTGAAGTCACTCTGTACCTAGTCTGGACGTGTGGGGTATCACGTGGTCCTGCTGCAATTGCCCAAGTAAATCGGAATGCACAAGGGACGTAAATGGATGCTTGAGTACATATCACCTGTCAGAGTCGTATCTGGACCTACCAGTGGTCCCATATCACTCCAACTGCACACGCCCCATACCATTACAGAGCCTCCACCTGCTTGAAGAGTCCTCAGATAAGATGCAAGATCCACGGAGTCATGAGGTTGTCTCCATACCCATACACGTCCATCTGCTTGATACAATTTGAAATGAGACTCGTCCGACCAGCCATCATGTTTCCAGTCATCAACAGTCCAATTTCGGTGTTGACGGGCGCACGCGAGGCGTAAAGCTTTCTGTCGTGCAATCATTGAGGTTACACGAGTGGTGCTTCGGCTCTGAAAGCCGATATCGATGATGTCTCGTTGAATGGTTCGCACGATGACTCTTGTTCATTGCCCAGCACTGAAATCTGCAGCAATTTGGGGAAGGGTTGCACTTCTGTCACGTCGAACGATTACCTGCAGCCGTCGTTGGTCCCGTTCTTCTAGGCTCTTTTTCCGGCCGCAACCACGTCGGAGATTTGATGTTTTACCGGACGGTACAGTCGTCAAATGGTCGTACCGAAAAATCCCCACTCCATCGTTACCTCGGAGATGCTGTGTCCCATCGCTCGTGTGCCGACTATAACACCACGTTGAAACTCATTTAAATCTTGATAACCTGCCATTGTAGGAGCAGTAATGGATGTAACAACTGCACCAGGCACTTGTTGTCTTATTTAGGTGTTGCCGACCGCAGCGCCGTATTCCACCTGTTTACATATCTCTATTCGAATGTGCATGCGTATACCAGTTTCTTTGGCGCTTCAGTGTGTTGGTATTTTTCAACGAAATATACCAATAAAAACTGCATTGTATGCTTTATTCATTACAGTAAACTCCATTTGGATACTACGTTGTAGTACGGAGAAAGAAACAGTGAATTGGAGCGATATTTTCGTCCGTCACACCGTCGTTCCCTCTGAGAGGAGCGGCAGTGGACGACTGCGCCAGTAAGTACACTAGTGGCCATTAAAATTGCTACACCAAGAAGAAATGCAAATGATAAACTGGTATTCATTGGACGAATATATTATACTAGAACTGACATATGGTTACATTTTCACGCAATTTGGATGGATAGATCCTGAGAAATCAGTACTCAGAACAACCACCTCTGACCGTAATAAGGGCCTTGATACGCCTGGGCATTCAGTCAAACAGAGGTTGGATGGCGTGTACAGGTACAGCTGCCCATGCAGCTTCAATACGATACCACAGTTCATCAAGAAGAGTGACTGGCATATTGTGACGAGCCGGTTGCTCGGCCACCATTGACCAGATGTTTTCCATTGGTGAGAGATCTGGAGCATGTGCTGGCCAGGGCAGCAGTCGAACATTTTCTGTATCCAGAAAGGCCCGTACAGGACCTGCAACATGCGGTCGTACATTATCCTGCTGAAATGTTGGGTTTCGCAGGGATCGAAGGAAGGGTAGAGCCACGGATCGTAACACATCTGAAATGTAACGTCCACTGTTCAAAGTGCCGTCAATGCGAACAGGATGTGACCGAGACGTGTAACCAATGGAACCCCACAGCATCTGTGCCAGGTGATAAGCAGTATGGCGACGAGGAATACACGCTTCCAATGTGCGTTCACCGCCATGTCGTCAAACACGGATGCGACGATCATGATGCTGTAAACAAAACCCGGATTCATCCGAATAAACGACGTTTTGCCTTTCGTGCACCCAGGTTCGTCGTTGAGCACACCATCGCAGGCGCTCCTGTCTTTGATGCAGCGTCAAGGGTAACCGCTGCCATGGTCTCCGAGCTGATAGTCCATGCTGCTGCAAACGTCGTCGAACTGTTCGTGCAGATGGTTGTTGTCCTGCAAACGTCCCCATCTGTTGGCTCAGGCATCGAGGCGTGGCTGCACGATCCGTTACAGCCATGCGGATAAGATGCCGGTGATCTCGACTGCTAGTGATACGAGGCCGTTGGGATCCAGCAGGGCGTTCCGTATTGCCCTCCTGAACCCACCGATTGCATATTCTGCTAACAGTCATTGGATCTCGACGAATGCGAGCAGCAATGTCGCGATACGATAAACCGCAATCGCGATAGGCTACAATCCGACGTTTATCAAAGTCGGAAACGTGATGGTACGCATTTCTCCTCCTTACAGGAGGCATCACAACAAGGTTTCACCGGGCAGCGTCGGTCAACTGCTGTTTGTGTATGACAAATCGGCTGGAAACTTTCCTGATGCTCTGAAAAGCTAATCATCTGCATATCACAGCATCCTCTTCCTGTCCGTTAAATTTCGCGTCTGTAGCACGTCATCCTTGTGGTGTAGCAATTTTCATGGCGAGGTCCACGGCGCGACGATGCTACGGCGACGCAGCCCTCGCCGCTAGCCGCCTGTTGTGTGGTGCCTGCGCCGGCGCCGCTGGCGAAGCTGTAGGACAGCGGCTGTCGCCCCCAGCTGCCCCTCCTCCCCCTCTGCAGCCACAGACACAGCTACGGCCGCTCCTCGGGTTTCAGCGGGCGGTCCGGCCGCTATCCAGTGACGACGCGCCGCCTCGGCCTGCTTTTAGCGAAACAGCAAACGTCGAGCGGGGCCCCCCGCCTCACTTGCAACCAGCAGATTCCAGTCCAGGCCGGCGTAGGAGAATTCCGTCGCCAGTGTCTCGCGAAGGAAGTGAAGCAGAGGAGACGCCACCGCTTTCCCCGCCACCATACTCTGCACCAGAGTCCTGCGTTCAGTTCCAAAGCTTTCTGCCGTGTGTCGTGTAATGAACGTATGCGTCGTTGTCACCGGACTCATCAGCAGAAGCAGCATTTCCTGAAGATGGCGACCAGTTGGATCGCCGAAATATCGAGTCAAGTTGATTTTGGTATCCGGCAGCAAACCCGAAGAGACTTTCAAGTAAGTGGAGAGCCTGCGAAAATGCAGACGCCCCCAGAGGCGGTCCCAGGGCGTTAGCTACTCTTCAACGAATTAACACGGAACTTCATATGTCGTCTAGACGCTGTAGTAGGTTGTCACCGTAGAACTTTGTAACCAACAGGCACGTACTAGCGTATATAGCTAGCTTGATACCGGCCCTGAGAACAGCAACGTCAATAGGTTCACAAAGAGGCCGAAAACGCCAAAGACTGTTGACCTAGCAGTTCCTACTTGGGGGAGCCCGAGGGGCGGGGCTAAATGACGTATAACAATGTTGCAAGCCTTATTTGGCAGAGCAATTGCGTTTAGCTTTCAGCTGAACAATGTTGATACCAAATACGGACTTAGTGCAACTGCATTAACATCCCCGCCTTAGGAGCAGTAGGGGGCACCTAACTAAACCGTGAGTGGCAGGCGCCTGCAAGAGACCTGCGGGATTGGCTGAGTGCCTTTAAGTGGGAATAACAGTGCCCCCACGCGACTCTTTAAAACCCCTAGATTCCGCATTTTGGCGGAGTTCTGTCAGACGATCTGGGCGCCGAATCCGCGTCCGTCGACTCCAGCCTCGGTCCACATGCGCATAAGTCTGCTCTCTCACTTTGCGTGCCTCAGTGAACAATGTCACATTCATTACGTTTTGTTTTGCAACTAAGTTGTTGCCTTAAGGTGTTGCTAGTGTTTCCTACTGTGGTTAGCACCCACACCTGGGACTTCTGCACTGGCTTCTATTGTAACATCGTTGTTCATGCTTTCTCTAACCCCAGAACTAGCCTCCAGCTAGTCCCGTCTTGAATAGACAACTATTTCAAAACCCTGTTTGTCCGACAGTCTCCACAACGACTTCCCTACCGAGTCTCACCACCTGCATTCCCAGTAAATGCCTCTACTAGTGATGGCTTGGATAGAAGAAAACAATTAAAAGCCTTTACTGTGAATTGTCCTTCTGCCTTCTGCTCTGTACCACTCGGGAGCGCACATTGACCAGCAACCCCTTTTTCCCTCTCCCACCTAGGTCAGGACACAACAATATGGAAAGGTGGAGTGCGTGTGCGTGTGCGTTTTTTAGTCCTGGGTACTTAACTTCAGAGTATGTGCTTAGTATTTCAAGGTTATAGATTCTTGAAAATTCTGAAAAAAGGTTATTTGCTAAATCAATCTCTTCATTTAAGATGATGTGGTATGATTTATGGTCGTGAATGAAAAATGTATAATTATCGCAGAAACTACATCTTAATTCCGTTGTGAGGGTGTAGAATATGGAATTTGGTTTTATGTCTGTAAAGGAATGACTTTTTTTGTGATAGGTTGGCAGTAAAACTGGATTTACGTATATTTATTAAAAAGAGCGGGTCAATGTACCCTTTGTATCGGATTTCAAAGTTTCTTCTTATTTACCCTTTGCGGCGGCAGGGACCGGAGTACAGCTTACTTTGTGTAGGTTATTAACTAAAATGCGTGAAACCTCTCCGGAATGGACAGAGAACTTTTAAAAAAGAAAAAAGCAAAGAAATTCATATGCACATAATTTTTTTTTATTTTCCTAGTGACACACTTTTTCTTGATGGATATTTGGTTCGTTTCTGTCTTTTTGGTTTAAAATTTCTGCGTTGGTTGTGAACGAAAAAAACAGGCTTATGCTTCGTCAATACAATAGTAGCGCATCTACCATGTGACCAGATGAAAGGAAACAAAATGTCTCTAAGCACTATAGGACTTAACACCTGATGTCATCAGTCCCCTAGAACTTAGAACTACTTAAACCTAACTAACCTAAGACATCACACACATCCATGACCGAGGCAGGATTCAAACCTGCGACCTTAGCGGTTGCGCGGTTCCAGACTGAACCGCCTAGAACCGCTCGGCCACACCGGCCGGCGAAAGGAAACACCGATGCAAACTAGAAACAGGAAGAACCGTAAGTAACCATTAATTTACATAAAAAGCGAGAAGTAAACTGTTTCGTAATCGACGAATAATACATATCAAAAGAAAAGTGTGTCATACCGTATCATTATACACGTACATCCCAATGATGATGCCCTAAAGTGAAAAAAGACGAAACACGTCTGGAAAAATAAAATCCATTGCAGCAAGAGAAGTCGTTTTTATTAAAAAAAGAAAAAGTCTATGCTTGCTGCGGAGGATGGTCACGCAACAAACTCGTTATTCTTATGTTTAAAGGAAAAAAAAACGTCAAAAAAATGAGATCGACAGCAAGTGCAAAATGGCTAAGCAGGCATGGCTAGAGGACAAATGTAAGGATGTAGAGGCTTATTTCACTCGGGGTAAGGTAGATACTGCCTACAAGAAAATTAAAGAGACCTTTGGAGAAAAGAGAACCGCTTGTATGAATATCAAGAGCTCAGATGGAAATCCAGTTCTAAGCAAAGAAGGGAAAGCAGAAATGTGGAAGGAGTATATAGAGGGTCTATACTAGGGTAATGTTCTTGAGGACAATATTATAGAAATGGAAGAGGATGTAGATGAAGATGAAATAGGAGATAAGATACTGCGTGAAGAGTTTGACAGAGCACTGATAGACCTGAGTCGAAACAAAGCCCCGTGAGTAGACAACATTGCATTAGAACTACTGACAGCCTTGGGAGAGCCAGTCCTGACAAAACTCTACCATCTGGTGAGCAAGATATGCGAGACAGGCCAAATACCCTCAGACTTCAAGAAGAATATAATAATTTCAATCCCAAAGAAAGCAGGTGTTGACAGATGTGAAAATTATCGAACTGTCAGTTTAATAAGACACGGCTGCAAAATACTAACACGAATTCTTTACAGACGAATGGAAAAACTAGTAGAAGCCGACATTGGGGAAGCTCAGCTTGGATTCCGTAGAAATATGGGAACACATGAGGTAATACTGACACTACGACTTATCTTAGAAAATAGATTAAGGAAAGGCAAACCTACGTTTCTAGCATTTGTAGACTTAAAGAAATCTTTTGACGATGTTGACTGGAATACTCTCTTTCAAATTCTGATGGTGGCAGGGTTAAAATACAGTGAGTGAAAGGCTATTTACAATTTGTACAGAAACCAGATGGCAGTTATAAGAGTCGAGGGGCATGAAAGGGAAGCAGTGGTTGGGAAGGGAGTCAGACAGGGTTGTAGCCTCACCCCGATGTTATTCAATCTGTATATTGAGCAAGCAGTAAGGGAAACAAAAGAAAAATTCGGAGTAGGTATTAAAATCCATGGAGAAGAAATAAAAACTTTGAGGTTTCCCGATGACATTGTAATTCTGTCAGAAACAGCAAAGGACTTGGAGAGCAGCTGAAGGGAATGGACAGTGTCTTGAAAGGAGGATATTAGATGTACATCAACAAAAGCAAAACGAGGATAATGGTATGTAGTCGAATTACATCGGGTGATGCTGCAGGAATTAGATTAGGATATGAGACGGTTAAAGTAGTAAATGAGTTTTGCTATTTGGGGAGCAAAATAACTGATGATGGTGGAAGTATAGAGGATATAAATGTAGACGGGCAATGGCGAGGAAAGCGTTTCTGAAGAAGAGAAATTTGTTAACGTCGAGTATAGATTTAAGTGTCAGGAAGTAGTTTCTGAAAGTATTTGTATGGAGTGTAGCGTTGTATGTAAGTGAAACGTGGACGATAAATAGTTTAGACAAGAAGAGAATAGAAGCTTTCGAAATGTGGTGCTACAGAAGAATGCTGAAGATTAGATGGGTAGATCACATAACTAATGAGGAGGTATCGAACAGAATTGGAGAGAAGAGGAATTTGTGGCACAACTTGAGTAGAAGAAGGGATCGGTTGGTAGGGCATATTCTGAGGCAAGGGATCACCAATGTGGTATTGGAGGGCAGTTTGGAGGGTAAAAATCGTAGTGGGAGACCAAGAGAGGAATACACTAAGCTGATTCAGAAGGATGTAGGTTGCAGTAAGTACTGTGAGATGAAGTAGCTTGCACAGGATAGGGTAGCATGGAGAGCTGCATCAAACCAGTCTCAGGACTGAAGACAACAACAACAATAATAATGTTTATCTTAGTTATTGCAGTACTAGTAAATAAACAAATCCATTTAGTATTGAGAACGCAATCATTAGTACAAGCTGAGTGTACAGTTCTCATTGTACTACTATTTAGTGGGTACTAAACATTTTTTCCGCACTGAACAAGCATGTGTTACCGACCTGAGGTGGAGAGTAGATACTGCAGTGCACCGTTGATCGGAAGTACGGTGCAGTGTTACTTCGGACATGCGTGCGTTCTTGAAGCAACACAGGCACTGCAATTTCGTATTCATTCGCCGACACCGGGCGACTTTCGAGTAAAGTGTCTCCCCTGTACGGGAACGCACATAACGGATGTGCGAGTGCAGCGTTGTCGACACAGCGTTGACGACATATGGAAGGTTGGATGTGGCCGTTTGCCGTGCTCCGGTAGCCGAACGGTAAGACGACCGCTCGCGTTAAGCGGGAAACCCGGGTTTGAGCCTGGTCCGGCACAGCTTTTCACTGTCGTATCCCATTATACAGCTGATGGTTGTTCATATGCACAACTGCGAATACATTTCATACACCAGTTTGAGAGCGACGTTTCGTGTCCGACTTCCAATCACAGGCGTGACGCCTGCTCGGTCGTATTTTCATTGGACTACCGTGCACTGTACAATTCTGGCTAAAATGTATTCTAATCAGCACATCGCAGACGTGCATCTGACGTATGGAGTTACAAACTGCAATGAGTCTGAAGCCAGCCGTTTGTATGCTGAAAAATTGCCTAATAAACATTTGTGGAACAATGAAACCTTTCAAAGAATACATAAACGTTTTTCGGACAGAGCCACGTGACGGTGTGGAAAGTGTTATGAGCATCTCCTTTATCAGTACCATCTTCAGACAGTACGAGGTATTACTGAAACAGATTTTTAGTCCAATAAAGCTTTTTGTGATTTGTCTGTTCAGTACCAATAGTTTCAGTCTACCATACTGTTCACTGATAAAACAAAGTTTACCAGGAACGGAGGGCAGACTTTTCACAACACTCACGCATGGGCGCATGAGAATGATATTTTCGCCTGAAACGCGCGCAAAATCAGCAGGGCTAACAGGTACTTAGGATTGTAGAAAGGGCCAAGGGAGTTGCGGTAGGATTCATGTAGTTCACAAATACAATTTTTAAAGAATTAAATTTGCTTCGCAGCTGAACGCCACCAAACAGATGCTTTAGAATATGTTCAATTTTGAAAAAACACGACACAGTTAAATAAGATAAAACGTATACATATATGAGATCAGCATGCGGAGCGGCTGAAGGCCGCCGGATTAAATCTTCAAAATTCGAAATATACTATGATGATTATTGAAGGCAGAAGGCCACAATGTTTTAAGGTGCTAACAGGGCTGACGGCCCACAAGGTGCTCAGAAAGAGATTAACAAACGCAATAAGACGGTTGAAGGCCGCAAAGTTAAATTCTGCGAATTAAGGAAATGCGTATTGCAGCAATCGGTAAAACAATACATTAAGTTTAAAAATTTCCTTTTGCAACACCGACGGTGGAAGGCCCCAATAAATTGTAAAATCTTTCAGAGCGAATTACAATAACATTTCAAGAGCATAAGGCGATAATGTTTGGACTTGAAGGAAACTCTGAGAACATGTTTCCAGCGCTGAAGGCCCACAACTAATCTTGCCAAATTAAAAATATAAAATACAGTAAAATTACAACAGCATTAACACTGCCAAAAGGATAATTAAGAGAACGGCACTCAGAAGCCTCCAGGGAGGTCGGTCTGCCCTCGTTCACTTAGGCGAGACAGGTGGTGAGTCCAACTACACTAAATTCATGTGAACCCCACCAAGGGAAGGGCACGGACCGACCGACCAACTACTTCCTTTCCATGACGGAGTGCACGAGAAATCAAGACCCCCCCCCCCAAATAAATAAAAATTACAAGTATCACTATCGCCAAACAAACGTGTATGTGAACTGAGCTGCCAAAAACTACACACCACGTTGAACAGCAACAACAGGTGAGGAAAAGACACTGCCTAAAAACTACGTTAGTGGCCAGGGCAGATAACCAGACCACTAACAGCCACAAGGCGGAAAATTCAGCTGGTGCACTTGACTATGGATAAATTAATTAGATCAGTTCCACCTGACGGCGGCTATCTCTGACACTTCACCCGTTGTTGCTCACATAAAAAACCTCCACAACAGCAACGCCTGAACCAACAACGTAACGCTTGTAATATCTCTTTATATTCGATGAATTATTCTGATACAATTCTACCCTTGAATGACGTTTACTAATTTTCTATCTTCATACTCGCAGAATCCATGCGAAAAGTAGTTTCATACAATAGCTATGCCATGAGCGCATAAGTATTCTTTGTAGTACTCTCTCTGGTGGTTGTTAAAAAAAAAAAGAGAGAGAGCTTCCGAGATTGTCTTCGTGCCGATTAACCTGAGCTTTGTTTGAAGAACGGTAATCTGATTATTGAAATTTGTGACAGAAGATAACGGATACGAAATTGTACGATTAAAAGTGAAATACACATATATGGCTCCTTCACACAAAAGGTGTGTATTCGACTTTTGAGAATTAATGATATTCATCGATATATTGCGTAGTTGTTAATCAGAAGGGAACTTCCGAAAGACTGGATACGAACCTGCATTTAATAATCCAAGAGCTCCATTATTTCTTCGGAAGGTTAAACTTCATCAAAGCCAAATATCCGCTTGATCTGAGGTTTCCCGACTGATTATACAACGCTCCCAAAAATACGAGGCATCTTATTTGTACAGATTAGCGGACTGCCGCAAAGCACGAGCCTGCAGAGAAGAAGAATCATCGCCTGATTTCATTTTAACAAGTAAAATTTCAGAATCATTTTGAGTGACTGAGCTATGACTGTGTTTCCTATCATGAATGATTGATTGCTCGAACGAATTGAGATCTACATAATTACGTAGATAGAAAAAAAAATTACAGTGGCGACCGTGACAGGACTCTCTTGGATTGTTATATAATATATGTATTTTTTTGTTTCATGAAAACCAACGAGAACGAGAAGTAATGAACATGAAGTGAGATACGGTGCCCATAGTAAAAGATTGCTGATACCAAGAAACGATTTCAACTATTGGACAACACCGAGACTACAGAAAAAGGCCAGAGAAATCTAATTTTTTTATCCTGTAGTTAAAATAGTTTGAAATCAATTGAGAAAGAACTTTTTTCCAGATAGTAGTTAAGATTGTAGAACTGTATATTGTGTGATTTTCGTATCTGGACATTGAACTTTATACCATCTGTGAAGTAATTTGAAAGTTAAGTGTGTCTACGACAGTAAATTTGAAACTGTATTTTGTGATTAGAACCTGATATTGATAGTTATTTATTGTTATTGACTAGAGCGGCATTTAAAATATCATTGAATCAGCAACGAGACGTGCAACAGCCTTCAGCTGTTTGCGCAGAAGCAGAGGCCACGGATAGCAATTCTGAGACTGTTGTGGCTAGCGGTAGCAATATAAATAATCCCACTGGTTGAGAAAACATTCATACAACAGCTGATCAGACTGTTGTTGACACGTTAGTTGTTATTATGCAACAGTTGTCTCTATTAGCCGAAGGCCAAGCGGAGGTAAAACGAGACTTATCCGTTATACAAAACGAACTTCAAAATCAATTAGCCGAAAATCAAACAGAATTACAAAATCAGTTAAGAGCAACCTTTACCGAATTAGATCAGATTAAATACCCAGACACAGGAAATAAAAGAACAGGCAGAAAGGACCGAACAGAATCTTATTGCTCAAATTGAGCAGGTCCGCCAACAGTGCCAAGAAAACAATAGTAAATTAAAAGTGGAACTAACCGAATATGTATCCGTCAAAACTGACCCGATACAAAAACAAGTAGAACTGTTTCCTCAAGGAATACAAGCTCAAGAGGACATACAGTGTTCCGTAGCTATGATACCAGAAATTATAGAATCCCAAGATAATGTAAAGAAGCAATTTGACGAAGTGAAGGAAAAACAGGAGACAGTGGAACATAGAATGAATGTACTTGCGGGAAAGTTTTCAGAAATGACATTACAGCGGCAAAATTTTCCTTCGGAAACCATAGAAGAAACTGTGAAAGTAGCTTTATAGGCAATTTCAGAGAGTTCGGAGGAGAATTTTTTCAACAAAGGGTTAAAGAAAGTTCGAGAACAACTTGGCGAAGAATTCTCGCGTTGGAAAGAAAATATCGAAAGATCACTAAATCTCTCGCAGGAGGATTTAGAAACAGCGAGAAGTAGGAAACAAAATTCTCAATCTGCGCGTGACATCCCGTCCACGTCAAGATCCGATGTAAACAGAACTGGAACGTCACAAGTTAGATTCGATATAACGGATAGCCACAGGGAAACGTACGAACAGGATGATTTTTGGAATCGTAGTACCGTTGAGGAGAAGATGATTAAACAGAGACAATTTCAAATCTTTAACCCTGACAAAAAGAATGTCCATCCTGTAGTCTTCATTCGAAGTTTCAGAGGTCTATTTCCACGATCTTGGACAGAATGGCAAAAGATTAGTTTTGTATCAGGATATATACAAGGATCAGGAGCATTGTGGGCATCCGAACAAACATCTTCTTCTAAATGTTACAAAGAATTTGAGCAGGCTTTTCTAGCAAAATATTGGTCTGCTGGAGTACAAGAAAGACTTAGGCAGGAAGTATTATATCCTGAGCCTTTCTCATTTTCTAGAGGATCTCTAAAGAGATATTTTGAGAAATACATCAATAAATCTTTGTATCGGGATGTACCGATTCCTTTGTCGGATATACTTAGAATTCTCAAGTCCAGACTACCCACCAGTATAAGGAATCAGCTGTTATATATAAATGATAAGGATATAGACTCATTTATGACTACGCTTGATCATATTGATATAATTGAGGAGGACAATAAAAGGGCAAGAGAAATGTCATATCAAAGAAGTGTAATAGAAGCGAATCCGAGCTGCAACTCGAATGGGAATGGCAGTAATGGTAGTGGTAACAATAATCATAACCAACTACACTCTCCGAGGAGACTTAGAAATGGACAAAATGCAAACAATAATTATTACCATAATGGAAACTTTGGTAATGGTGCAGCGAGGGGCTATTTTAGGAACAATAGGAATTTTAATCGATATGATCCAATGTATGACAACACAAGACAGTTCTACCAACACCAGCAGAACAACAACAAGAATTACACAAATCAAGCAAGACAATATAGACCGAATTCACCACAACAACCGATTATCACTGAAGTAGCTGAAGAGACAAATACCAATCGGACCAACAGTCAGTCAAACTAAACGTGACCGCATCGTGCCCCGGAGGAGCGGTCAGGGGATCTGTTAGGGGCGAAACAGTAAAATTACAATTGTTAAGATATAATGATGGTGATCTGTTGACGGAAGAGTTAACAAAGGATTTAATAACGTGTCATAATGACAGATCGAGTATTTGTTGAAATAGAGGAAGTTCCAACGAATGTGATATTGGACACCGCCGCTTCCGCCAATGTCATCTCAGGCGCTCTTTTTCGGAGAATTATTAGGAAGAAGAAGGTACCAATTTTGCCAGTACAGAACTGCAAAATCATCGGAGCTGTTGGAGCACGCTCTCCCAATGTCAAAATACAAACACAGTTAGAAATGAAAATGGGAAATGTAGCAATAAAATGCACGTTCCTTGTAGTGGAGAAGTTATTAGTGGACTGTATTCTGGGTATTGGGAGTATGCAGGAGTACGATTGTCAGATTGATTTTTTGGAAGGAATAGTTAAATTTAGATTAAATGGAGAAGAGATAGCACTGGATTTAAATAGAAAGGAAACGGTGCATGAGAAATGTTGTCGCGGTGCCATAATTCAATTAATTGACACTACAAACGGTCGTTGGAAGGAGCTTTCAAAGGATTTGATACAACAGGAGGACTTTAACCAAACAACAATGATAAAAGCTGGTGAATCAAATCAGCTTACCGGAGAACATAGGCAGCAGCTTCATTATTTGTTAGAGGCATATGAAGAGATTTTTGATGAGAAACCAGGAATTATTAAAGGGTATATTTGTCACCTACAAGTGAAGCCACATCAGACTTACTGTTACACGCACTATCCGATCCCCTGGCGTTTAAAACAATCCGTTCAAAGGGAGATAAATAGAATGTTAGAATGGAACTTGATTGAGCCATCAACTAGTTCCTATTGTTCTCCGCTCTTAGTCGTCCCAAAACCTGGAGGTAACGTTAGATTAGTTCTGGATGCGAGAGAGATTAATAAAATAATAGTACCTGTAAGAACTCATCCGGAAAATATAGATGAATTAATTCAAAATTTCCAGGATGTTTCGTACTTAACTAGTGTTGATTTGAGAAGTTCGTACTGGCAGGTCCAAATGGATGAAGAATCTAGGAAATATACCGCATTTATCTATGCTGGGAGAAGTTACCAATTTAGAGTTGTCCCGTTCGGACTTAATATTAGTGCCGGAATATTTATTTCAGCGTTGGATGATGTTCTTGGACCAGAATTGCGTAGTCGTATAACTGTGTTTGTTGACGACTTATTAATAGCCACGAAAACATGGGAAGAGCATTTGCATATTTTGGAAAGGATTTTTGCTGTTTTCAAGAAAACCGGAATTACAGTAAACTTACAAAAGTCTCATTTTGCTTTACCACAAATTAAGTTCTTAGGACATATGATAGATGCGAAAGGCATCCTGCCTACCGAGAAGAAGATAAGTGCAATTCGAAATTTTCCATCACCACGGAATAAAAGACAGCTGAAGGGATTTATAGGTATGGCATCGTTCTTCCGTCGTTTCATAAAGACTCAAGCCATGAATTCTGAGGCATTAAACCGGCTTCTACGGAAGGATGTGCCATGGCAATGGACTGAAGAATATGAACTAGCTTTTCGAGACATTAAAGACCAACTCGTTAACGCATCCTTATTATATCACCCTGATATGAATTGTGAGTTCTGTCTGTCCACGGATTCATCGGATGTTGGATTAGGTGCTTGTCTCTTCCAAATTAGGAAAATAAAAGGGGTACCAACATTCTGTCCGATAGCATTTGCTAGTCGAGTGTTATCGCCCTGTGAAAGAGCCTATACGACCACAGAACTTGAAGCACTTGCGGTTATCTGGGCATTCAAGAAGTTTAACTATTATTTATATGGTTCGAAAACGATTGTGTATTGTGACCATCAATCACTAACCTTTTTGCAAACATGTAAATTATTACATCCTAGACTGTCACGTTGGACAATGACACTACAACAGTACCAATTTAAAATTATTCATGTGTCTGGCAAAGAAAATATTATTGCGGATGCACTGTCAAGATCCCCAGAAGGTTTAACGCCGGAAATAGAATCAGTAAATACTTCGGATTTTCCAGTATTACTGTTGCAGGACAATATCTACAAGACTTTTTATGTACATCTTTGTAGAGATATGGGAAATTTACAACGAAAAGACCCTTGATGGAAGAAGATAATTCAGCTAAAGGAACAACAAAATTCAAGGGCTAGTTTAGATCATTATAAATTAGTAAATGGAGTATTATTCTTCAGATGTGGGAAGGACAACAATCCACGGTGGTGTGTATGTATCCGGAAGGAATATGAGGAAAAATTAATTTGGTTTACCAACTTATCATGGGGACATTTTGGTGTAATTAAATGTGCTAATAAAATAGGAGCATACTGTTATTTTCCGAATATTCGGAGAAAAGTGCACCAAACAATACAAAACTGTTTACTCTGTCAAAAGGCAAAACCAGATAATAGAGGTAGTAAGCATGTTCTGCATTCAATTATTCCACGAGAGCCAAGGGCGTTAATTTCGTGTGATATCTGCGGCCCTCTCCCACGATCAAGAGGAGGAGTCAAATTCATTGTCGGATTCTTTGACGTGTTTACCAAATATGTAAAACTATATCCATTGAAGTGTGCTACTGCAAGAGCTGTTGTAGTGAGATTGGTGCGTGACTATCTTCCGCATGTAGGTTTACCGAAATCCATAATTACAGATAATGCCAGAATTTTTACTGGATTTAAATGGAAGCAAACATTAACACAACTTGGTATTCGACAAATTTTGACATCGTGTTACCATCCACAAGGTAGTCCAATAGAACGAGTTTTCCGAGAATTAAACCGATTTATGCGTACATACTGTCACAGTAAACAAACATCATGGGCTGATTATTTGTCATAATTTGAACAAATATTCAATAATCTGACACATACCTCAACTAACTTTACTCCAACAGAGCTTATGTTTAGTCAGATTGAAAAGAACTTCTGGATAAACCATCTGCCAAAGTATGAAGACCAGAATTTAAAATGGGAGGAAAAGATTCGACTCGCACTTGTCAATTTAACTAAAAAGGCAATACAACGGAAATTGACATATGACAAACGGATTCACTGGATTCAGACGTTTCATCTTGGAGAAAAGGTTTTATTGAGACGACACATCCATTCCTCGAAACTGATGAAGAACATAAAGAAATGGAATCTTATTTATACTGGACCATATGTTATTGTAAATATACCAAATCCGGGATCATACTTGTTGGCATATCCCGAATCGAAAAGAATAAAGGGATTATTCCCGCATAATGATATTAAGAAATTTTTTGAAGGATCGTAGATCTTTGATACCAAATATGGAAAAGAATTTAGAGTGGAATTTGACTATGAGTCGAATGTGTATATAAATATCAAGAAGTTTATGTTGTCTAGAGGTTAAGAGACAGTGAGATTACTCCTGTGGTAGGTTAAGAGACAGTGAGATTACTCCTGTGATAGTGTAGCAGAAAATTTTTTAGATAGGTAGAAGAATTTGTTAATTACTAGTGTTTCTAAGTGTGGACTATGAGCAGAAGCCACAGTGATATACAATGAAAGTGCATCTACATTTCCTCAAGACACGGCACTTATGTGAGAATTGCGTGTGAAACTTGAACAGTGTGGGATATGTAGGTAAATACGCTGTGCGTATGATGTGCGCTGTTCGCGCAAGAAAACAAATGAACTGTGAAATGAAGCAACAGTCGATAATGTCACTGTTGCAAACAATTGAAGAAACTCTCTGGTTGCGCGAGAGAAAATTATTATAATTTTTAGATTTTTCATTATGCCTTCTCGACCAGGAGAATTAATTTAAGAATTTTAATTGACTTTTAAGAATAGTAATTTGTGTGTTTCATCTTATGGACATAATTGTTGAAATATATTTCCATAAATGTTCATGAGAGGATGAAGAAGATTCTACGAGTGGATGATTTGATAAATGAACATACGTCATCATTAATGATATTTATTTGCAAGTGGATCTATAAATCAATTAATTATAAGAATAATGAAAATTTTTCAAATTATTCCTTTTGTGGAGTCAGTGTCGTATGCCTATGTTTAAAATTTTTCATCAGGTGTAAACTTAAATTTTATTCATAATTTCGTAATTGAAAGCAAACCTCGGACAGATTCAATGCTCTACTTCCACCTGCACTGTAACAAAACGAAGATAAGATTAAAAATTTTTTTTGAGAGGAATACATTCGATATGAGCTACAACAAAATTTAATTGCCCACAGTCTATTTGGCAATGTTTTGGACAATCAGCAGTTGTAATGCAAAACAACTTTGGTATTGAGGACTACAAAAAAAATTCGTGATTGTCAGAACTGATGGATATTCCAGTCTAGTACAGATGGAAGAATATAAGAATCCACTCCGATTTTGAGTTCAACGATGAAATAGGGACTTCGTTGCCTTAATCCACTCTCTTCCAGCGATTTATTCAGTCAGAACCTTTTCTTATTCCACTTTAAACCTGTTTCATGTTCACGTCCCTGACCATCTGTTCCGGAGATCATCTTCCTGTTTCTACGGCACGTTACCAGCTTCTATCCTGTACCATAAGCCATCGCCTGTCCTTCGTGGCGCGTCCACCAAACGCTGTACGTCGCCTACCCGGTGTCCGTACCCAGTGTTCCTGTCCCATCGACTTCACAACGAGATCGCCGGCTACATCGTCGAAAGAAGAATTTTGAAAATATTTTTTTTGAGCAATATTGTAAAATTTTTTTTTTGGCTATGAGGCACTTTTCCTGCGATCTAATCTATAGAGCTTCTATATATTTCAAAATTACTGGATTTAGGCTTTCCTATCTTCTTTAATACCTGAGCTGGGGTCTATTCTTCTGGGTTTTGCAGGGTTTCCCTGTGAAGGCCAGTTACCAAATGGGTAGACCTTTTCCGTAATTACACCAATCTACATCTTCCCTGGTTATGTACTCGGGATGCGGATATACCCCGGTACATGTAAAAGCTACAGCTTAGGTATTCTCGTAACTTATTGTCTTAACATGTTACCCATACTCTCTACAGTAAAATTCTACGAATTCAAAATATTCCTCTTTTGAATAAACAATTCAACAAATTTGTTTCTGTTAGCTCGCAAAGCGTATTATCATTAACTTTGCTCGCTGCGAGGGGCAATTGTAATATCTCTTTATATTCGATGAATTATTCTGATACAATTCTACCCTTGAATGACGTTTACTAATTTTCTATCTTCATACTCGCAGAATCCATGCGAAAAGTAGTTTCATACAATAGCTATGCCATGAGCGCATAAGTATTCTTTGTAGTACTCTCTCTGGTGGTTGTTAAAAAAAAAAAGAGAGAGAGCTTCCGAGATTGTCTTCGTGCCGATTAACCTGAGCTTTGTTTGAAGAACGGTAATCTGATTATTGAGATTTGTGACAGAAGATAACGGATACGAAATTGTACGATTAAAAGTGAAATACACATATATGGCTCCTTCACACAAAAGGTGTGTATTCGACTTTTGAGAATTAATGATATTCATCGATATATTGCGTAGTTGTTAATCAGAAGGGAACTTCCGAAAGACTGGATACGAACCTGCATTTAATAATCCAAGAGCTCCATTATTTCTTCGGAAGGTTAAACTTCATCAAAGCCAAATATCCGCTTGATCTGAGGTTTCCCGACTGATTATACAACGCTCCCAAAAATACGAGGCATCTTATTTGTACAGATTAGCGGACTGCCGCAAAGCACGAGCCTGCAGAGAAGAAGAATCATCGCCTGATTTCATTTTAACAAGTAAAATTTCAGAATCATTTTGAGTGACTGAGTTATGACTGTGTTTCCTATCATGAATGACTGATTGCTCTAACGAATTGAGATCTACATAATTACGTAGATAGAAAAAAAAATTACACGCTCAAAACCACTCAACCTCCACGTGCTGGGTCGGCGAGCGACGATGCTCGTACCGGTCGGACAGCTCCAGACACTCCGACACTGGGCAGAGACCGCCAGCGGCCCAGCCGACTACGCCGCACGGAGATGTCCTGGGACCACACACACACACACACACACACACACACACACACACACACACACACACACAGCCGACGCATGAACGATCGGCGAGCCGAGCCAAAACGCGTCGTCCGATAGTAGGACGACCGACCGACGATCCACCGAGACCGAGGCCCGGCTCAAGGGATCAGTCGCGCGAGCCGTGTCGACGCAGGCCTCACTGCTGCTCCAACCCGAGTGCACTAGTGCCGCATTCCGACTGCCCGACTGGCAGGTCCGGACTGCGCTCCAGACGCGTTCCAACTGACTGGCAGCCCGAAGTCGCGACCCGAACTCCTTACGTCAGACGACAACCGGGAAGTAATGGCAGTCGAGCAAAGATACTACGAGGGGGGATTTATCGATACGCGCTGCTAGCGCCTGTCACGGTCAGACAAAGCAGCAACTCAGTGACAGTATTAATTTAAACTAACATAGTGAGGTGGAAGTACGTTAAAAAAAGGGTGTAAAATACATTATGGTGGGGACAAGAGCGACGCACGGTTCACCGCCATTTGACTGCAAAAACTTCTTCATTTTATTAGTACTATCATGATTTCGGCCTTAAATCATTATCAGATAAAACACTGGTGGGTATACTTAGATTCTGAAAACCGAAATCAACGTCAAGATCTATTGAACTGGATGTCCCAAGATCAACAGAACTTGACGTCGACTTTAATTTTCAGAGTCTAATTATACCCAGCATTGTTGTACTTAATAAAGGTTTAAGCCAGAAATCATGCCAGTACTATAAAATAAAGGAATTTGTGCAGTCAGATGGCGGAAAGCTCATTCAAACATTGAAACATCCTCGGGACCTTTGTCGAACATCGGTCCGGCACACTATTTTAATCTTCCAGGAAGTTTCATATCAGCACACACTACGCTGCAGTGTCAAAATTTCATTCTGGAATCATTCAAACATTGTCACACAAGTGTACCCCAAAAATATGAGAGGATGAGAATCCTTTTGTGGTTTTGGGTTGGGTTGTGTTGGGTTTGGAAGAAGACACCAAACTGCGAGGTCATCGGTCTCATTGAATTAGGGAAGGACGGGGAAGGAAGTCGGCCGTGCCCTTTCAAAGGAACCATCCCGGAATTTGCCTGGAGCGATTTAGGGAAATCACGGAAAACCTATATCAGGATGGCCGGACGCAGGATTGAACCGTCGTCCTCCAGAATGCGAGTCCAGTGTGCTAACCACTGCGCCACCTCGCTCGGTGTAGTTTTGCAAACAAGACATCAATAACAGTGTAGCATTAGTGTAAGAGCTGGCATACTCGGAGACAGATTCATTGCATCTTTCATTTTCCGTGGTACACTGACTGGAGCGTTGTACATGGGACCTTTAGTGTAACATCTAAATGTTTTGTTAGAAGACGCTCCACTACACTTTCGTCAGATATGTGGATCATGCACAATGGGGCGCCACCTAATTTTGCTATGCAAGCAAACACACTTTTTAAAATCAGCGTTTCTCAAATAAATGGATAGATTGTGGGGCAGCAACACCTTGACTTGCTTAGCAATCAACTGTATTTTTTTTCTTTGGGAGATAGTTTTTTGGGGGCATAGTTAATTCTAGATCTATTGCGAATGTCATCATTCTTCACTAGCTTGTTCAAAAGGGATCTCAGCAAAAACAGCAGACACCTCGAATATGGCAGCGAGAAACAATTGTTGTTTCCGTGGAAATTTATTCTTGAAAAAGCTCTGTGAGTTGACATTTTAGAGTCAAAAGGCATAGAGACATGTTTAGTTTCTTCTGATACTGAATACCAGTTTGATGATGCTGTTTGATCGGTTTTCATTTTTGCATCTAATTTGTCAACTACAGTGCTACAAACAACCAGTAAAAGTGTGTACCAGCTGATGATGAGTCGCTAGGTGATTCGAAACCGGTTATTGCAAGTGAAGGTTGAAACATCACAAAAGGCGAATGGTTGCATTTATTTGTGAAGACCTTTACCAATGTCTTGTTCAGCGGATATGCACGCACGTGCCTACATTGTTGTTAGTGGTTACTCGAATCTCTAAGGACTATATAAACGTGTAACAGATGACAAGAAGTATGATACTGCATGTAAAAGGACAACAAATAGAAATCAAGTACAATCTATAAAGGAAGATACGTAAAATACACATAATGGTTATAATTAAACTTTAACTCCTTGAGACAGCCTTCATGAAAAACGAGTGACTGTAGAGCAATTAAACGGTATGGAAACATTTGTATGGAAATGCGGAACAGAAATAACGAATAAGCCATTGAAAGAAAGACGTTTAAATTTCCTCATGAGAGGGTAACATTTGTTACTGACGTACCATCATTAAGTTCCAAGTTACAGACGTTGATCAGCGTGACGACGAGCGGCAAGCAAGACAGCCTGCAGCAGCGCTAGAAAGTGCTCTATCTATAGCTGCCGGAAGAACGGTGGCCCATGGAATGTTCAGCTGTTGTGACGCAACTCGTGCACTGCTACAAGATCGTACATTAGTCCAGCGTTCTCAGCGATGGTGACGGCAACTTCTTCAACAAGTGACGCAGCTAGCTGCCGGCATCTCCGATGAGCAATTGCCAAATCGCCGGTTATTTCAAACTCTCGAATCATGTTCTTCAGCACCGGTGCGGAGACAGGAAATCTATATACTCCTGTAACGCGTCGATACTCGCAGAAATAAGCAACATTGTTGTTGTTGTTGTTGTTTCAATAACAGGCCTTTGGGAGTAAAGCTCTGCTCACCTTGTCCACATCCGTGTTGACCGTCTGCAACGCTAACGCTCACTGGTGCATGTGTTTCCATCCCTCGTCGCCGTACCAGTAGCGCCACCTAACCTACGACACTAGCAGTAATAACGACGCAAACCTTGCAGCGCGCAGTCTGAACATCATTCCTATGCAGTTGGCTACCCATACGTAAATAGTTTTCCGCCTAAACTGACTCAAGTAGCAAAATTTTAACTATAACCTGCCCGTATAATTTGTACATCACAGTGCTAAAAAATATAATCTTTTCTGTAGACAGAACTTGTTCTGCAAACTTCCTCACGTGCTCTGTTGTTATTAAAGAATCAACGTACAAACAAACCATCACAGTTCGTGTATTCTTCGGTTTACCGCTGTTTTCACTAGTATAGACGAGATCATCTTCAGATACAGTCCTGGAAATTAGTATAAATGCACGTGGTTATTTGTGGAAAGAAAATGTACGTATTTGGTATTGCATACATTTTTCCCGTACAGTCTACAACAAAGAAAAACAAAATAAATTCCCGTTTCACCATTAGAAATAGGTCGACTATTTAAAAATTCCAAAAAGGGGTTCTTTCGGATAGGAAACGGCGGAAGTTGGTACAAAAGCAGGTCATATGGATGACGGGCACAATCGTGAATGTCAACCGTTCGCTACAGCTAGGCTATTGTTAGGACGTGTGTCTGCTGACGTCGGAAGTCTGTTGTTGTGGTAACGCCACGTGGAAGACTAGCAAGCAAGTACTAGTGTGTATACAAAGAACTGGACCTGTCTAATGGCCAAATTGCTAAGACATTAGGGCTTTCCAGTTGTGTTACCGATAATTTCGTCAGACTGAGCGCACAGTATGGCATAAATGGCAAATATGGCCAGACAGGACAACTGTCAGCATGAGCCTGCATAAAAAAAAAGTCAACGGCGAGTGTTCATCTCAAATCTTGGCTGATTTGCAGGTATCAGTCACTTCCAAACGCGTTAGGAACATCTTGGCTCAAGTTGCGAATCTGGCACTCTAGAAACTGCTCCAGAAGCCACCTCTAAACAATGCCCATATGGAGGCTCGACTGAGGTTTGTCGAAGAACATATATCATGCACTATAGAATGGAACAAAGCAATTTTCTGTGATGAGAAGAAGTTTAATTTGGACAGGCCAGATGTTTTCAAACATTATTCGCATGATAACCGTACAGAAGAACACTTTCGGATCAGCAGAAACTTTGGCAGTGGCAGCGTTATGATCTGGGCAGGTACGTCCAACGTAGCGTGGCTGCACCCCAAAATGCAGTCCGATGATTGTACAGAAATGCTGAAAATTGAAATGGTTCGTACGTATGATGAATTTTACGATAATAATTTACTATTCCAACAGGATAGCGCTGGGATTCACAGGTCTGCCAAGACCACATTGTGGTTTCAAGATAAAGGAACTCCACTTATGAGTTGGCCATCGAGAAGTTCGGATTTATATCCCAAGGAGAACCTGCGGGACATCCTAGTACGACGTGTTTATCGCAACGGGTAACAGTTTGTGGCCGAGGTGAAAACTGCATTTCGGATGGAGTGGACGTCAATCTCCGAAGAAGACATTACTCCCCTTATACAGCCAATGCCTAAGAGAATTTTCACAGTTATTAAAATCAATGGACGTTAGAGTAAACACTATGCCATAGTTCTGATATATTTACTGTATACGTTAGGTTATTCTGACAATAATTCAGAAGTGTCTTTATATCAATTTACATCCCTAACGCTGTCTTGTTTTTCATCTTTTTAAGTTTCTGAAGTATCGATGCTAATGGTGAAATGAGAATGTATTTTGTTTTGCTTTTTGTTGTAAATTGTAAAGGAAAAATGCGCGCAGTGCCAAATACGTAAATAAACATGTTATTCTTCCACAAATAACCACACGCCTTGACACTAATTTCCACTAATGTATTTATTTTACTGAAGACAAGGCGTGAATGGTTCAGGGTTCAACTCTGCACCATCGTCAGTACTCATTATGTAAATGGTCTCTCTGTGGGCGACTTACAGTAAACTTCTTGTTTGGTTCCACATTTTAGTCTTCGAGCGCAATGACACATATTGTGGCTTTAGGTTATTATAACCAAGCGTCTTTTTTGGTCACTGTATGTGAAACGATTTTACTATGTTTCAAATGAAAGTAAGACACTTCCCAGTCGGAGGACAGAATATAAACTAATGCAGGTCTATTGCTGTTTATATGGTCTACTTTAGGGGACAGTCTTCCTGTAAACTGGCAGGCTAATTTATCTTTGGAACGGTGGTTTGAGTTGTACAAAAGTAGAAATACTGCAGCGTCTTCTGCAGATGATGTCATGTCATGATGCAACGCATAGCATTTCAGAGTAATTCGACCCTTTCGAGACCAATGAGTGGCCTTAGAAAAAAAAAGATTATTTAAGTCCATATTACGTTAATGAAAGGTAAAGAATGTATCGTTTAGTCAGGGAACATTTTATCTTCGACGCGCACCGCTGTGACCGGCCTCAAGGGTTTCTAGCTGTTAACAGCTACTGTCTCTGCGCACCAGTTCTCTAATATTCATCCCACGTGCTCTGTTTACTGTTGTGGTGGTGGTGGTGGTGGTGGTGGTGGTGGTTAGTGTTGAACGTCTCGTTGACAACGAGGTCATTAGACACGGAGCGCAAGCTCGGGTTAGGGAAGGATTGGGAAGGAAATCGGCCGTGCCCTTTCAAAGGAACCATCCCGGCATTTGCCTGAAACGATTTAGGGAAATCACGGAAAACCTAAATCAGGATGGCCGGAGACGGGATTGAACCGTCGTCCTCCCGAATGCGAGTCCAGTGTGCTAACCACTGCGCCACCTCGCTCGGTTTTTACTGTTGTTGAGTCGACCTTAGTACCGCTTGGATCATCACTCCATGGTCAATTTTCTTATACTGAATTGTCACACTTACGATAGGCAATGTAACAACTAAGCCAGGTCGTAAAACTAAATAACCATAATAAATTTCTACACCTTACTTGTGAATTAGTGTACTACACTAAAGCGCCAAGGAAACTGCTATAACGCCGGCCGGTGTGGCCGTGCGTTTCTAGGCGCTGCAGTCCGGAACCGCGGGACTGCTACGGTCGCAGGTTCGAATCCTGCCTCGGGCATGGATGTGTGTGATGTCCTTAGATTAGTTTGGTTTAAGTAGTTCTAAGTTCTAGGGGACTGATGACCTAAGATGTTAAGTCCCATAGTGCTCAGAGACATTTGAACCATTTTTGAACCTCGCTGTTTGGTCTCTTCCCCCCCCCCCCCCAAACAATCCACTCCAATTATTGAGCATATGTTGGATGCCTTGGAACGTGCTGTTCAGAAGAGATCGCCACCCCTTCGTACTCTTACGGATTTATGGACAACCCTGCAGGATTCATGGTGTCAGTTCCCTCCAGCACTACTTGAGACATTAGTCGAGTCCATGCCACGTCGTGTACTTCTTCGTGCTCGCGGGAGCCCTAAGCAGGTGTACCAGTTTCTCTGGCTCTTTAGTGTATATCTGTGCTGCGAATATGTGCCTCGTATGTATAAATCTGTCACGGCAACTGTAAGTTTGAAAATGGACACGGGTGTCCGAAACTAGAGAACATCAAGAAATAAAAGAAAAGACACTTCTCAGTGCAACTTTTGACGGAACTACCACCATTTACTTCAATGAAAATGCGGTGTGCCACCATTTTGTGTTGACGGTACAGGCGATGCCTGCGATTGCTGAGTCACGGAGGAAGTTAAAGCCGTACGGCACAGAAGTGCGTGCGTGTTTGTGTACACGGACGCACGTGCGGGTCGGTGCGGCGGCCTTGCGACGGCGAGCGCCCCGCCAGAGGTCAGTGCCTCGAGCGCGCCGTTACGTAACCACCTGGCCGCCGCCGCAGGTCTTCGCTGTGACGTCACGCCGCCGCTACAGTAGGTGGCCGGTCGCTGGACCCGCAGTCGCTCCGTCTGTTTGCACTGCACCGGCCGATGCGGATTCCGCGTTCACACTGACCGCCGCGTGGGAGGTTGGCGGGAGCGAGTGGCGGAGAGAGGTAAGCACGCTACAAGCTGGGCGCACGTAACGGGCACGTGCACGCTTTTGTAACACCTAGTTCTGCCGCAGCCTTCTGTGAGACTTGCCCTCCCGTTCCTCGGTAGTCCTCCAGCTGGCGACAATGAACCGCCTACAGCTCTGCGAGCTAGAGCTCTGATACTTAGTGAAGAGAGAGAGAGAGAGAGAGAGAGAGAGAGAGAGAGAGAGAGAGACAGAAAAGCGGTGTAACATACCTGTGATTACAAGTGACCTCAACAGAGCTCCATTATGTGCGTGATGTAACACTGACCTGTGATACTTGCGCACACACTGTGTGCATTACGTACACTATTTGAAGATTAGTGTGCCTGACCGTACCGAACATTTCTAGTGGAACAACATTAGTGTATTCAGTAAGCTCCGTATTAACCAGGTGCGAATTATACGGCTTGCAGATTAGCGAAGAAGTTTTATCAAAAGGAGGTACAAAACCGAAACGAAGCCTAAAGTGTTTTGCAATTTTGTCATATGATGACATGATGGAGACCGTGGCTGTTGTTCGAAGACAAATGTTGATCGTGTTAGGACAGCAACCAGCCACAAATTTACTTTCAGTTCCTTTATTCAAAGGGTACCGTTACCGGTTTCGAATAGTTGTGATTCATCCTCAGACGGTTTACACGCTTTCTTTATGACATGTGGTGTGTTTTTTTACAGATTAATTGTCCTAAAATACAAATAATACATAATTATAAACACACCACATACTGACAGTTGCGTTACAGAATTTAGTTGCCTGTGACTTACGTGAGACGTCGGTTGAGTGTTTGTTTTTCATAACATTCGTTATGTTGGACAAATGTTATGAAAACAAACACTCCAAACCGACGTCTCACGTAAGTCACATGCAACTAAATTCTGTAACGCAACTGTCAGTATGTGGTGTGTTTATAATTATGTACTATTTGTATTTTAGGACAATTAATCTGTAAAAAAACACACCACATGCCATAAAGAAAGCGTGTAAACCGTCTGAGGATGAATCACAACTATTTGAAACCGGTAACGGCACCCTTTGAATAAAGGAACTGAAAGTAAATTTGTGGCTGGTTGCTGTCCTAACGCCATCAACATTTGTCTAAGGTATTTTGTTAGAATTAGAACGAATACCTGAATAAAAATTTCTGTTTGCGGAGAAGATGATGAAACGGTGTACTGCAAACTGCGCCCTCTGACGTTTGCGCCCAGAAAGGGTCGAGGAAGGGTGCGCTAATCCCCTTGCCCGGCAGGTAGGAGAGCTAAGCGGCGCTACCTAGGAGTTTCCGAGCACGCATTTTCAAGCCGTACTACACAGAACGCTGCGAACTGAGAAGGTCATTCTTAAGCGTGCATCTACAGCTTTCCACAAGAAATCGATACACGTTACAAAACCGTGGAACGTATATCACAAGCTGTTTCAGATCCCAATCGTTTGATTAAAACTTTCGGAACGAAACTTCCCACGATTATACAAAAATCAGTTGACAGTTATCACGAGATTCCTCAAGACGGTATCCTTCCTCAAATTTCACGAGTGAGAAGATTTTTTCCGAAACTGTTCCCGATCTTTATTTAGGCGCTAATATTTTTCTTAGCTTTGTGGGCTCCAATAGCATTATGTAAGAGAATTCCTTTTTCCAAAAGTCAAATTAATTAAGAACTATCTTGGGTCCACTACGAGTGAAGCAGTTAGTCAATAAAAATGGAATGTTAAAGATGTCGATATTGATGATGTAATTTCAAAATTTGCAGCTACGTTCTAGTCGTCTTTCAGTAAGTAGATCTTCGGTTACTTTTTCTGCTTCCTTAATAAACAGTTGAACAGTGTGGTTTTCTTTATGCGTTTTACTAATTCGTTTTCACCCATAAAATCCTGTTTGCGAAATAGTTAACATTATACTTTGATTACTTAATTACGCATATGGAAAAGCACTTATGCACAAATGTTGTATTTTATGCTTTTGTGAGGTTGCCAGTTTGGGGAAAGGGGGTGGGGGGATGACAAAAGTGTGGACTGGGTACCAACTACTTAGCTACGCCGCAGTGTAAACGGCAGTCTGAACCAGAGTAAGATATTGGATGTGAATTACACCAAATAGGGAATTCTTTGTACAGTTCTGTACAAGTTCGAAACTGATCATAACAAATATCTCCAAGATATTCAGTAACATTTAGGTTGGCAAGAGTCTTATCCTTACGTCACTAAAGTATGTGTATGTGTCTGTGTCTTAGAAACTTTGTAAAGAGAATGATAAGTGCAGCCACTCAAATAATGTTTACATTCCACTGATATGTCTAATCTTAGCTCAGTATATCTTTATTCATCGTCGTAACATCCTAGTGAAAACAAAATTCGCGTTTGGTGTTTCATGTCGCATCGACTGTTATCGTTGGCGATTTAACTGTTGCTTGGATTTGTCGTTGTAGGAGGGGGAGGAATGAACCATGACCTCCTTAAGGGACCCTCCCACCATTTTCCTGGTATGATCTGAGAAATCACGGAAAATGAAATTCGGTATGGCCAGTCATAGAATTAAGCCCAGTTTTTTAAAACTACTGATATTTTAAACGGGCTTTGGACTGATTAAATGGCAAAAACAAATTATTGACACTTAAACGTGTTTGAAATCAGCTTTCAAGCATCAGCAATATGTCTTTTTTTAATTTATACGTAGCTTTTTACATGTTGTACATTTTTCTTTCTACATACGTCTTGTGACAAATTTAATCAAGTTATTGTAGATAGGAGATAGCTCTCAAGCAAGCCATGATGTCACAATCATATTCGTACTTTTTTATTATTCTTTCCAACCTTTCATCTCCTTTTGGGTACACTTTTTTTTTTCGTTTGCCTTACGTAATCAGCTATACCCTCACTCATGCGCACGCAAAATGTTCTGCTTCCTTTTTCATACACCTAATTACGTAACTAATTTTAGGATTTGGTTTAGCAAGCATGTTATTAATTTTGTTGTCCCAGCCTTCTACAGTGTTGATCATTCGATGGCTCCGTTTGTGGCAACTCCAAAGGTTGGTAGGGTTTTCTTCTTTAGCCGGCCGATGTGGCCGAGCGGTTCTAGGCGCTTCAGTCTGGAACCGCGCGACCACTACGGTCGCAAGTTCGGATCCCGCCTCGAGCATGAATGTGTGTCATGTCCTTAGGTTAGTTAGTTTTAAGTAGTTCTAAGTTCTAGGGGACTGACGACCTCAGATGTTAAGTCCCATAGTGCTCAGAGCCATTTGCACCATTTTTTTCTTCATTTTCGAACCATCTACATACAAAGTAGTCAAAGAAAGCCTCGGGATATCCGGTGCCAGTGAATGTATCTCGAGCCGGTGCAGCACACTTGCAAATTTCTTGTCTGACTTCATTTTATTTGCATTCGTGAATAATTCCTGGATCCTACACTTTTCTCCAGAGAAATAACGTCCATGCACTTCGGCTGCCGGTAGTACAACTTCAATCGCAGAAGTCGCTGCTGGTTACATTTCCACCAAATTTCGAAACAGACGGATGTATGTTGAAAGGTGGCTACACTGAGCCACAGCGCCAGAGATCGCTAGAGAGCATTGTTCCGCCGCCTCCACTGGCAGTGATTATTGAGATGTCGTAGTGGGCAGTGCTTGTCCAGGACTCGTAGTTATCAGTTCGTGTTCAGATGTGCTAGTAGAGAGTGCTTGCTGAGATGTGATACTGAAAAGTTCTTGTTGAGATGTGGTAATAGCGAGTCGGTGTGGAGATATATTGTAATGATTAGAGTGATTTTGGTCAATATATGAAGGTAACGAAACTTGATTTATTTTTCATTATTTCCATGTTTTAAATAATGCGTCATTACAGGTTCAGTCAACAAAGCATCTGGCTTGTGTTCTTGTATTAGAGTGTAATTCTGGTTTTCTTGAGTAATTATGGTATTTCTATTTTCTTTAATTAATTCAGTATAAATGATATTTAAAATTTCTTGTGTTGATGAAGAAGAACCGTACCAGATGCGTACGTTGAGTCATACTTCCACACACAGAACAGTTACACTTGTGCTTTGGTTTCATAGGTTTTATAGTTGCTGGGGACTTAATTAATTAATTGTGTTAATGAAAATTTCCATTTCATTCTTTGTTATTGTTCTATGCAGTCAGATAGCGTAATAATACTAGTCAGGGCCAACCGTTACGAGACTTCGTAACCGAACAGACAGTTACTGAAACAAAAAATTAAAATTATTTGCATTTTATATTAATTAAGCCCCCATGCACGTGGCGACCGCTGCTTCGGATCGTCCCTTGGAATTCTTCTGATTGTAAAAATAGTAGACAGTAGTATTGTTGTAGTAATTTGTAGTTTAGTAATTGTAGTCTATTTTGCATGTGTAGATGTGGTAATTGGCATTCTTGTAATGGTATTTTTTCAAAATTTATTTTTTTTGTTGTCTTGTCTACGGGTTTGACAATTTAGTGCAATTTTTTCAATTGTTCGATTAATCGTGTTTGAGGGAAACATTTCGTGTGAATGGTATTTTTGGAGATATAGTGTCATTGTGTGTAATTTTCATATAGTGACGAGTTTTCTACGTTTTGTAAATGATTACGCGATCGATGAAAAAGGCAAAAATGATGGATAGTGAGAATGACGAAATTGTTAACATGGCGAACTCGCCAACAGAGGAAAACAGTATCATGAATAATGAAGTTGAAAACAATTTAATAAGTCGGGAAAATAGTCCAGAACCAATTCAAAACTTTTCACAATTAGAAAATTTTCAGAATTCGAGATTAACGACAGAAGATTCTGGAACAGTATCGAACACAGATAGCTTTACAGCGATGACGAAGGAACCTGGTTTTGCGGGAAATGTTAGGGGCGAAAAGAATTTCGAAAAAGTTAATATGGAGCAGTTGATGAGTGCAATATTAAATTTTCGATCTGAATTTAAAACAGAGATAGGAACAATTAAAACTGAGATGGGAACAATTAAAACTGAGATGGGAACAATTAAAACTGAGATGGGAACAATGGAAACACGGTTAGACTCACAAATAGGAACAATTAAAACTGAGATGGGAACAATGGCAACACGGTTAGACTCACAAATAGGAACAATTAAAACTGAGATGGGAACAATGGCAACACGGTTAGACTCACGAATAGGAACAATTAAAACTGAGATGGGAACAATGGCAACACGGTTAGACTCACAAATAGGAACAATTAAAACTGAGATGGGAACAATGGCAACACGGTTAGACTCACAAATAGGAACAATTAAAACTGAGATGGGAACAATGGCAACACGGTTAGACTCACAAATAGGAACAATTAAAACTGAGATGGGAACAATGGCAACACGGTTAGACTCACAAATAGGAACAATTAAAACTGAGATGGGAACAATGGCAACACGGTTAGACTCACAAATAGGAACAATTAAAACTGAGATGGGAACAATGGCAACACGGTTAGACTCACAAATAGGAACAATTAAAACTGAGATGGGAACAATGGCAACACGGTTAGACTCACAAATAGGAACAATTAAAACTGAGATGGGAACAATGGAAACACGGTTAGACTCACGAATAGGGACATGTTTCAAAAATATGAAAGATGAGTTAAAGAAAGAAATCAGAGAAGAAGTACAACCGATTTTGAATTCTCACAATAATAGATTAATTGCAGTAGAGATTAGACAAAGGGAACAGGATAGAGAACAGGAAGAAAGAGATCGCGTGATAGTACAGAAATTTTCAGAGTTAAATTTACAACGTGCACACGATAAGAAAGAAATATTTGAGAGAATCGAGGAATCAGTACCAAATGACAGAATAAATAACCTAACACAACAATATGAACAGTTAACTACCAAATGTGTCAACACTGAAACCCGAGTCGCGACACTTACGGAAGACGTAGGTAAACAGAAAGAAAAAATAGGTGACTTATCGGAAAGAGTTGAGGAGATTTCAGATAAATTGACAAGTCTTAGTTTAAATGGGGATAGAGATTCAGATGATACAGCTCCATTACCATTTGCAGAAACCGAAGAGTACCAGAACATAAGTAAGCACGTTGAAAGCAGGGAAAATTTAATGAACGTGTTAAAAGAGAAGTTGAGGCATTACGAAAGCAAGTCAAACAAATTGAAGGGGAAATTGTAGGAAAGGACAGCAAAAGAAATTTGGAATCACAGATAGCAGAGGGGTTTGAAGAAAATAATTTGTTTCATTTACGGGATGCAACAAGAGAGCGCCAGGCGCGCGAACTTGACAATAATCGACATTCAAACTGGGACAGACGCGGTAGGTCTTTGTCGCCACGAGGCGAAAACTTTGACTATAAACACTTTTTGACTGTTCGGAAATTTAAAATCTTCCGTAATTCTAAGAATGACATACATCCATGTGCATGGTTAGATCAATTTATGTACGCACTCCCACCAAATTGGCCACTAAGTCACAAACTGGAATTTATGTGTGGATATTTAGAAAACGAACCGGCGACGCGGATGCGCGCACTCATTAGAGATTGTAATAATCTGAATGATTTTTATCATGCATTTCTATCGGCATATTGGTCCGAAAGACTTTGTTACAAGAACTTGAGTATGACAACGACGACGGGACTTCTTGTAACTTTTTCAGTAACAGTAATTACGATAGATTTTCAGAGAAAAGGGATAGTGATCGGAACGGGCGTTATATGGGTAATTTTGAGAATGACAGACGTAACAGACAGGACAATAGATACCAGCCCTATGACAATAACAGACGTTCTAACAGAAATTACACAGACAATTATAATAACGGTAATTCTTACCGGAATGATCAATCATACGGAAACAGTAATCGGTATCATCAAGACAGAAATTATTCATACAATAATAGAAACTCTTACTACAGAAATAACCAGGGTAGTAGGTCTAGCAATAATTTCAGAAGTGACAGTCGAAATTATACAAGAAGTAGTTATGCAGACAGAGAGGAAAACAGAAATTTTAATAACAGACACAACCAAGAATTTGCATCTAACAGACAGGAAGGACCTAATTGGCATCCTCCGCGTGACAGAAATTCAGAGAGACAAGTGGAAATAGTAGAAATTGATCCGCGAAATGTCGGGAATAATCAAAGACGTGACGCAAACAATCGACAATGACTAGCAGCTTCGGCTTCTGGCAGCAATATAGACGGTTCAGAAAGTAATGACACTACAACTTTACACTACGTACGCCTGGAAGATATGAGAGACATTTTGCTAGGCGAAAAGGAAAATAATGTAGACGCATTTTTACATCCTGTTATTGAAGTATGTGTGGGTAAGAATAAGTTCACTGCAGTTTTAGATTCTGGGAGCCCATTGAACGTCATTAGTGAATCAGTTTTTCGTATATGTGAAAGAACTATTGCCTGTCCTGTGTTACCTATTTCTAAAACTACAATTCGAGGAGCGATTTCTGGAAAAGGTGTGGAAGTTAAACAACAGACCAACCTAAATTTCATTTGTCAAGGATACGAATTGTCTGCTAATTTTATTATTGTTCCATTACTCAGTACACAGATTATATTAGGTATGGAGTTTCTTAACACACATAAGGCAATTTTGAACTTTAAAGAAGGAAGTGTGAATTTGACTGTTGCCGGAATGCCGAAATGTTTGAAATTTTTCGAGTGTTTAGCAAGATCTGAATCAGATACAAAATGTTTAAGGTTTCTTACTTCTGATGTTTTCGTTGAGCATTATGACGACAGTGTGTTTATTCATGACAATGACAATAGATACAGGGACGCGATGGAGGATATAATTAATAGCGAAGAATTAATTAATGAAAAGGTTAAAAAAGCTGAAGTGCCAGATGACGTTGCAAGAGAAGAGCTGCACCATATTTTGACTTCACATGCTACAGTGTTTAGTCATCACACAGGAACTATACAAGGCTTACAATATTTATTTAAAGTAAAAGAACACACACCATTTCGCGGGAAAACGTACGCTATTCCTTTGGCTTACAGAGACAAGGTTAAGAATGAACTTAAATACATGTTAGATCAGGGCATTATTGAGCCAGCAGTCAGCCCTTATACCAGCCCATTACACGTTGTTCTTAAAAAGGATGGGTCAATTCGTTTGGTTCTGGATTCCAGACAGATAAATAATATTATTATTCCTGAAACTGACCGTCCACAAAATTTAGATGAACTTCAACATTTCCATGGAATTAAAGTTTTATCCACGATTGATATGCGCGCAAGTTTTTGGCAAATAGAACTCCACCCTGATTGTAGAAAATATACTGCCTTTTTAGCCTTTGGTAATTGTTACCAGTTTCGGAAATTACCGTTTGGACTTACTGTATCTTCAGCAGCATTCATTCGTAGCTTAAATGAAATTTTACCTGTTTATCTTCGTGACAATATTACTTCATATGTTGACGATATTCTTATTGCTAAACGTTCTTGGAGTGAGCATAACAAAATTTTGGATTCATTATTACGTATTTTTGCACGAGTTGGCATGACAGTGAACTTGGAAAAATCTGAATTTGGTCGTTCTCAGGTGAAATTTCTCGGTCACATTATTTCTACAGAAGGTATTCTTCGTGATCCAGAAAAACTAGACGCTATTCGTAATTATGCTGTTCCTACCACAAAACGTGATGTTCGTAGTTTCCTTGGTGTCTGTAACTTTCTTAGACGCTTTGTTAGATTGGACAATTTGGCCACACCTCGTTTGTGTGAACTATCTGGAAAGAATTCTAATTGGTGTTGGGATGAGGAAGCTCAATCAGAATTTGAACAACTTCGTGACGCTTTAGTTGCTGCTCCACTTCTTTCACATCCGGATTTATCTAAAGATTTTTGTTTGGCGACGGACTCATCATACAAAGGCCTAGGTGCACATTTATTTCAAGAGATAGAAGAAAACGGCGTTGTAGTACAGAAGACTATTGCATTTGGAAGTCGTGTTCTCTCTAAATCCGAAAAGAATTATTCGATTACGGAACTTGAAGCTTTGGCTGTTGTTTGGGCTTTCACAAAATTTCGCACATTTTTGTTTGGTAGACATACTAAGGTTTACACTGATCATCAAGCTTTGGAATTTCTTATGTCGACAAAATTAACTCATGGCAGATTGTCACGATGGGCGCTGTATCTACAGGAATTTGATTTTAGTATTGTTTACATACAGGGATCTTCAAATATTGTTGCTGATGCTTTATCACGTGCACCTATGGGTTTGAAACAAAGTGCTGAAGAGGACTGCAAAGAAAACCATTATTGTTTGATGTACATTCAAGGTGTTGCGTTTGAGAACTTTATTTCATCTTCGCTCCAGGACATCGCTAAGGAGCAAAATAAGGATCCAATCTGGAAGGACATTAAGGAGAAGTGGAGGAGAAAGGAAAGCGTAGCGATCAGACAGTATTATTTAGTTCGCAATGATATTCTTTTCAAACGAAAATCGGTCGACAACTCTGTTTGGTTAGTTTGTATTCCTGATGAGTGGGTCAATAAATTGATTTGGTACACACATTTTAGTTATGCGCACTTTGGTCCCAGAAAATGCTTTCATAAATTACGAGAAAATTGCTACTTCAGTAATATGGAAAAACGTATTCGATCTGTTCTTGCCAAATGCAAATTATGTTAATAGGCTAAGCCGCCAACAATTTCTCACAGATCACCGTTGTTTCCTATCATTCCAGCGAAATTAAAGGAGATGGCTGCAGTTGATTTGTTCGGTCCAGTGGTTCGATCTACTAATGGTTTTGCGTACATTTTTGTAGCAGTGGAATTGACATCAAAATATGTGTGTTTTACACCGTTACGCAAAGCAACAGCTCGTTCAGTATCTAATGCTTTCATCAAACATTTTCTTAAAGAAGTGGGTCATGTTGATAAGGTTATATCAGATAATGGATCACAGTTTCGATCTAAAATTTGGCTTCGTACTCTACGGCGTCGTAAAATTAAACCAATCTTCATTTCACTTTTTCACCCTCAATCTAACGCTTCAGAAAGATGGATGAAGGAAATCAATAAATTGTGCCGTCTTTATTGTCATCAGAATCACAGAACTTGGGATCAGTATCTTCATATTTTTCAAAACATTCTGAATGAACTTCCTAATGACTCAACTTCTTTACCGCCTCTATTGATATTAAAAAATAAAGTACCAACAAATCGCATTTCTGAAATCGTTCCTTTTCCGCCTTCACGGAAACTGCGGCATTCTGAAGTTGTCAACCTGGCTCTACGAAATATTGCGTCTGCGGCTGCAAGAAGAGAGAAATCAGCTAAACGTCCTGGTCGTTTAAAAAATTTTGTCAGTCGGTCAGAAGGTGTTAATTAAATCTCATCGTTTGTCTCATAAAGGAAAAGGCTTATGTCGCAAATTTTTTCTGCTTTATAACGGTCCATATAGAATTCGCAAAATTATTCATGATAACACTGTTGAAGTAGAAACTCTTAAATCTCGACGCTCTAAGGGAATACATCACATATCTAACGTTAAAATTTTTGTGGAATGACATACTTTAGAGAACCTAACAGCTACATGTAAACATGCAGAGAATACAAGGATACCGCGCCGTGTTCCGGCGGCGGCACATACTCAAAGCAACAGTCAAGTCGGCGCGCCGCACAAGGCAGTCGTTGACCGCAAACAATCGCTTCCTACGTCACGCGCCTACAGCTGATCGAGCGCTCAGTGCGAATGCACTGACAGACGTAAACAAATACACAGTCTAATTTCTCCGACTAAATTCAGTATAAAGCTATAGTGACTTGATAAATTATGTTATTAACGTTCAGTATTTTTCAGGATACGGTTGTGTAAAATATTTAAGACCTTCAGGTAAATTCTGTGTGTGTCCGACGTTAAGACGACTTGCTATGAAAAAAAATTTCAAGAAGAATGTAATTTCAAAAAAAAGAAAAAGAAAAAAAAAGGAAAAAACCAAAAAGGTAACGATTAATTGAGTTTATTTTTCAGGTAACATATTTCCACTTACGTACGTACTTTAGACGTAATTTGCTGCTCGCGATTACGTGATTCATACTTTGTGCTAAATTTCATGTTCTATGAATTTACTAGTGAAGCGACGTGCTTGCGCACATTAACTGATTTTGACAATGATTGACTAATGAACAGGGTTGTTATTTGTATATATTATGCATTGCTTGGCTGCACTGCTTTTTCACTGATGTCATATTTTTTAATTATGTGCCTGCTGTGCTTATTTATTTAAATTGTAATTGTCACCTGATTAATTGTGCTGATATGGTTATGTATGTAGGTTACACTTTGTGATTTCTCTGCTTGCGCCTTCATGTTTACTTATTAAGATTACATACGAACATTTATTTGCTTATGCTGATATGATGCTAATGACTTGTTTATTACGTAAGATATATGTTTCCTGCTTTTTGTATGGATTGCATATTTACACATTTCTGTTTTGTTGTCATAACTACTCTCCAATTTAGAATATAGCAATGATGATGTACAGTGTACGAACATAGAGTTTAGGTTACACTGTGGTATTAATTATAGATTGTTCGCTTGGCAGAGCCTCGTTGTAAGAATTGTGCTGCATCCACTTGTTGACATTCTGTTCTCTACTGGTATATTTACTCGCTATTGCATGTTTTGCTTATGCTCAGTGCCTTATATTTTTAAGATAAGAAAATGAACTGCTATAATTCGACGAACGACATTAGTACAAGAAAGTCATAGAAGTCACATGAGCTGAGGTTTTATGGAAGCTGTATAAATTTATGCTAATAGGAAGGAAGCTAACGACATGACATACCAAAACTAGGTTTAGACCATTGACAGTATTACACTGCATTTTTCGTGAGCAATTGAAATAGGAAGTGACACTTGACACAAAAAATACTCCACATGTTTGCTTCTGCTATGATTCTTGAAGTGGTGTACACACTGTGTAATATTATGATCATTCACACTCCGTAATCGTACTTAATTACTGAGAGTTATTCGAACTAAGTCTGTTAGAGGTCATGTATGCATTTCTTTTATTTAATGATGGACAAGGAACCAAAATGTATCTTATAATTTATAATGAGTAGAAAATTTGGGTCAGATGGATTACACAGAGGTTGTGTGTAGACACTGTGTCTTCGGATTGTATGGGATGATGAATTGAAGTTGCACTAGGATTTTGTCTGTACTTGTTCGAGGAGACTGACTAGAGGAAAGAGTTGTTATGGAAGTGAAATGATATTGGTGCTGAGGTTTATATATATCGACGTAGTGAAGAGGTATTATTGAAGTATTAAGATAAGTGATGATTATTGGAGTTTTCGTGGACAAGAGGTAAGGTAAATGATATTGATGATAAGGTTTATATGTATCGACGTATTGAAGAGGTATTAGTGAAGTATTGAGATTATGCTGATGATTATTGGAGTTTTGGTGGATAAGAGGTAAAGTAAGTGAGGAGCATATTTTTTTTTGTTGGTCCATATGGAACAAGGAGGATGAAGATGGCAGACTAGAACACTCAAGTAGAAGGAAGATTGTCTACACACACACTTTGTCAAATCACAAAGCAGTATATACTTTTTTTTAGAGAGGAAGCATTTGCATATCTTGGTACACTGACAGTTGTTCAGTAACCGTACATTTTGATCTGGCTTGGCAAACATTGGTCTTGACATGATGACTATGACGTTGACTTAACTATTATTGACTGTTATACATTGCTGCCACTACTACTTGGTACACATGATGAACATCAAATCTTGGACAGAGTTACATTTACACAGTTAACACTATTCAATTACACAGTAGTACTTAATGTGGTTGAAAGATGAGTGTGTTTTGTGTGTTTTCCTTTCCTAATCCTACCCACCTATCTCCTAAATATTTTGTTTGTTGGTAGTGGCTTGCACTGACACCCATAAATGTTATAGGTTTACTGGTATTTGTGTATTGTAATAGTTAATAGGACAATTATCTGATATCATTTGTGTGTTTGTTATGATTTGTATGTTTAGTGTAAAAGCATTGTATGTGTATTCAAACTATTGTTCATGCCTGAACTGTCTGATTAGTGATGGTGCTGCACTTTTCAACATGATGTGTGACATTTAGTCATGTTTAATTTCTGCTGATGAACTGTGTGATCAGTGATTGTAAAAATTATGGACTGTTACTTGTACCTTTTCTACATGATTGGTGCCACTAGGACATGTTTAATTTCTGCTTATAAACTCTGATTAACAGTGTGATCAGTGATACTGAATTTTATGGAACTGCTTCTGCTGAGAAATGTGACTTGTTGCTGTGTGTACCTGCTCAACATTGCTGGGTACCACTGATGGACTGCTTCTACTGAAATGATGTTGCTTCTTGCTGTCTGCACCTGGTCAACATTACTGGGTGCCACTGATGGACTGCTTCTACTGAAATGGTGTTACTTGTTGGTGTCTGCACCTGCTCAACATTGCTGGGTGCCACTGATGGACTGCTTCTACTGAAATGATGTTGCTTCTTACTGTCTGCACCTGGTCAACATTACTGGGTGCCACTGATGGACTGCTTCTACTGAAATGGTGTTACTTGTTGGTTCTGCACCTGCTCAACATTGCTGGGTGCCACTGATGGACTGCTTCTACTGAAATGGTGTTACTTGTTGGTGTCTGCACCTGCTCAACATTGCTGGGTGCCACTGATGGACTGCTTCTACTGAAAAGATGTCACCTGTTGCTGTGTGCATCTGCTCAACATTGCTGGTGCCACTAATGGAACTGCTTGTACTGAAATGGTGTTACTTGTTGGTGTCTGCACCTGCTCAACATTGCTGGGTGCCACTGATGGACTGCTTCTACTGAAAAGATGTCACCTGTTGCTGTGTGCACCTGCTCAACATTGCTGGTGCCACTAATGGAACTGCTTATACTGAAATGGTGTTACTTGTTGGTGTCTGCACCTATTCAACATTACTGGGTGCCACTGATGGACTGTTTCTACAAAAAAAAATGTCATTTGTTGGTTTTGCACCTGTTGACCATTGCTGGGTGCTACTGCTGGAACTGTCAACTGCTTATTCTTGAGCTATGGAAAGCGTTTATGTGAATATCTGTATAAACTGATTTTTTGTGTATTACTGGTTGTGAAAAGTTATGAGACTCTTACCTGCACATATTCGTCATTGCTGACGCTATTGATTGAATTGTTTAACCACATAATACTTGTGTAAACTATTATGTAAAGTCACATGTATGAAAGAATTTGTATTGCTTACTGTATTCTATATAATAGGTTATTGAAAGGTCAGTGCAAAGCTAAAATTTTATCTAGTTATATGATATTTACGTATTAATATTATCTTTTATTTTTGTCTGTATTTTTTTGACGAATTTGGTGGTATTTTCACCACCAATGCTGGCAAAAATACCATCAAATTCTAGCCGTGGAGGAAGGGCATATGAAAGGTGGCTACACTGAGCCACAGCGCCAGAGATCGCTAGAGAGCATTGTTCCGCCGCCTCCACTGGCAGTGATTATTGAGATGTCGTAGTGGGCAGTGCTTGTCCAGGACTCGTAGTTATCAGTTCGTGTTCAGATGTGCTAGTAGAGAGTGCTTGCTGAGATGTGATACTGAAAAGTTCTTGTTGAGATGTGGTAATAGCGAGTCGGTGTGGAGATATATTGTAATGATTAGAGTGATTTTGGTCAATATATGAAGGTAACGAAACTTGATTTATTTTTCATTATTTCCATGTTTTAAATAATGCGTCATTACAGGTTCAGTCAACAAAGCATCTGGCTTGTGTTCTTGTATTAGAGTGTAATTCTGGTTTTCTTGAGTAATTATGGTATTTCTATTTTCTTTAATTAATTCAGTATAAATGATATTTAAAATTTCTTGTGTTGCTGAAGAAGAACCGTACCAGATGCGTACGTTGAGTCATACTTCCACACACAGAACAGTTACACTTGTGCTTTGGTTTCATAGGTTTTATAGTTGCTGGGGACTTAACTAATTAATTGTGTTAATGAAAATTTCCATTTCATTCTTTGTTATTGTTCTATGCAGTCAGATAGCGTAATAATACTAGTCAGGGCCAACCGTTACGAGACTTCGTAACCGAACAGACAGTTACTGAAACAAAAAATTAAAATTATTTGCATTTTATATTAATTAAGCCCCCATGCAATGTCTCTTTTCTTTTGTTTGGAAATAAAGCAAAGGCAACTGGATAGATGTTTGTCTCATTATTTGTACTCCCAAAGTCGGCGTGAATGGTGAATATTTGCGAAAACTGTTTGCTGTGTGTAGCATCCTTAAGACAGTCTCGTTTACTCCTTAGAGCCTCTCTCCCTCTGTTTCGCTAAAAACATCCTTGTATAGTTGTGTAACAGAAAATTGCTGCCATTATTCGTAGCTACTAACTCTGCTTTGAGGTCACTTCCTTCTCTTGTCTGCGGATCTCTCTTACTTCCTTGTGATTTTGCCCACTCGTAGTACAAACTTCTCTTTTTTGCTTGCTGCTCTGGCATTTCAGTCACAAAATTATACCCTAGATTATGCAGGCACCCTAGCTCCTATGAATATGTTTTGGAAACAGGAGTTTCTATTCCTCACGTGCCTTTTTCTTTGCGTGGTTCAAAGGCTTCCTTACTCCCAACCGAGCGTCATCAGGAGCTCCACACTGACACTCGAGTGGAAGAACCAGCGTCGAATCCTTGGTTTTAAGCATTCGCCAGCAGTGGTTTGCTTTCTGTCTTGAACAGCGTCGCGTTACAGTCCCGTCTTATTTCGTTCTGTTCACTATGTAAGAATAACCTTCATAGTGGCAACATGGCTTTCCGCGAATGGTCGTTGAAACTTCCATACCGGAAATATCCATAAGAAACACGCAAGTCACACGATGTCTGCTATGCGACAGCTGGAGCGGTACTACGACAGTTTGTTCAGACAGTCGGCAACTGTGGGAGAGCAGATCTACCTGTTCCCGTGTCAGGGAAGCAGGTAGTTTAGCGTAATTACGACGCTCCGGGCTCAGGTAAACCGAGACACAAAAGATGCAGGTACTGGGCGTAGATTTCACAGATTGCTGGTTGGGCGCAGATTTCACTGCGTGCTGTTTTCATGGATTGGATGAAAATATCTTCGGGGACTGAATAGCGATCAGAGCATGTAACAGTAAGTGACGAAGATATATTCAAGTTCAAGTGGCTCTGAGCACTATGGGACTCAACTTCTGAGGTCATTAGTCCCCTAGAACTTAGAACTAGTTAAACCTAACTAACCTAAGGACATCCCAAACATCCATGCCCGAGGCAGGATTCGAACCTGCGACCGTAGCGGTCCTGCGGTTCCAGACTGCAGCGCCTTTAACCGCACGGCCACTTCGGCCGGCGAAGATATATTGCCTTTGTGCTTAAGTTCGTAGCGTTTTTCCAGAAGTTTCATAAAGACAAAGGATGCACCTAACAGAGACTTCAATCATCAATAATGTATTCTCCTTTACGTGGTGTTAAGGTGAAGAACTCGTCGATACATGTTCGGAGAGCATTTCCATCCGGAAAGGAAGATACTTCAAGATTGCTCGATAGGGTGGAAGAGGTGAAAATCTGAGGGCACAAGTTCAGGAGAATAAGGTGGGTGCGGAATGACTTCTCAGCCCATCTTCGGTATATTGTTTTTTTGTCACTGTAGCAGAATGTGGTCGGTCGTTATCGTGGAGCAGAATCACTACACGCAGTCTTCCCTGGCCGTTGTCCTCGGACTGCGTCTGCAAGATCTCTGAGCTGTTGATAAATGTCAGCAGTGGTCGTTACACCCCGGGGAAGGAATTAGTAGTTGTTCCACCAGATGCGTAACATTACCTTTTGTGGACGCGCGCAAATTTTTGTACGGGGAGATGGACTCAACCATTCTCTTCTTCCCCTCATGTTAGCATAAAGACACCATTTCTGGTCACCAGTAACAACACAGTTGTTGTTCACGAGCCAGGTGATGACGAGCAACCGGAGACGCACACATTGCCTGCCACACGCCATTTTTGTAATTTTGGCTCACAGAATGCGGTATCCGTACATCCGATTTTTCAACTTTCCTCATTGCATGCAAATGTCGCACGATAGTGGAATGATCGCAGTGCAATCATTGTGGAATAATGCATTTAAAAGATCTTCACCAAACCCCGAAGGTCTTTCTGAACGTGGACAGTCACCAGTGTTAATGAGATCCTCCTTAAGACGACAAAAACCATTTCCTTGGCGTGCTCTGTTCGCTGGCGTCATCCCCATACACGGTGCAAATGTTTGTGGCTGCCTCCGCTGCTGTCACCCCTCTATTGAACTCGGACAGGAGAATATGTCGGAAATGTTCCGATTTCTCCGCTTGGCACTCTGTTTCCTAGCGTCCACAGCTCCACCCACTATCTCCAGATAACAAAATTACAAAATATAAACACGAAAGGCAACGGTGAACTGCAAATAAAAAATGACAATCGATAACTAAACCAATAGCAACCGGAATAGCAACACGTAAAACAAAAACGCTACAAACTTAGGCACCGAACTAACAAGTAGTCAACAAAGTGTGTCAGGTGGATGATGACAGCGAAGACCAGACGATCGAGCAACAGGTTGACACGCACGCCGAGACACTGAAGTTTGCTGATCTGTTATGAGAGTACGCTGGACAATATTCGTGTGGCCATAAAGATGTTCTGACTCTTCGGAAAACGAGAGCCGTCGTCAGCAAAGAAAAGTTAACGAGACACAGAAATAGACAAAAAAGCTGTAAGAAAATTTCCCCTAAGTAAAATGAAAACGGGTCACACGAAATGCAGTAGATTTTATGTGTAGTTTTCTAAATAAGTTGTACTGCTAGTTAGGCATAAGTAACGCAGCCCGGTTTGAGATGCGACGTTTAGCATGTAAATCGGTAAAGAGCAGATTCAGGTAAAGATGATGTATATAACGGTTGTTTTTAGATTCCCTATGCAATCTCAGGTTAGCATTAACCTAGATAAACTGGTGCTTACTGTATTAACACAGAAGGAATGGTTTGAAGGGCACCCTAACCAATATTTTCGCGTTTGACGTACGATTCCAGTTTTTATTTTTTTGTATTTACATTTAGAGTGCGGCTTACCTGATAAATGTGGGAAGCTAGCCCATTCTGATCCACAGTATGATACCCTTCATAAACTGGTTTATGTTAAGGGAAGAAGCTCAAGTAATGGATTAAAATTCATCCCAAGGCCAGGACTTGAACCCGGGTCTCCTGCTTACCTTTTTTCCACAGAAAAACCTCCTCGGTGCTCAGAGGGAAGGGTGAGAGCAAAGTGGGCAGGGATAGCAACCCGAGGCCTGGCCGCTATGTCCCGTTCCCTCCCCGAGGGACCAAGGAAAGCGAAGGGTGCGTCGAGTAGGCGTAGTCAGAACATCAGTCAGACAAGTCTTTTATTTTTTTTATTTTTTATTTTTTTTACAACCGTATTGACCAACTAGGATCACGTTAACAACTTCAGTTCCTCTTCTTCCTTTGTTGTTGTTTCCTATTTTTCCAGTATTCCCTCATTTCCTCCCCATGAAGTCTCTTCCTTTCTTCTGTCCATGTTTTTCCAGATTTTTTGTTTCTTCTGCTTTGAAAGCCTTCCAAATTTAGTATTTTGTTTTTAAAACGGTTTCTTTGTGCTATTTCTGACTCTTTGATGTTGTTTCTTTCAAGATCTTTTCTTACTTCTGTAATCCGTGCTATTGTCGATTTCTTCTTGCAGAAATATAGGAGTATTTGTTTCGTTAGTCTATTTCCATTCATTCGGTAGAGATGTCCAAAAAAGGTTAATCTTCGTTTGGCCATTACTTCAGATATTTTCTCTATATTTTTGTAGATCTCTTCATTACTTCGTATTTTCCAACCATCTGCAGTTTTTATTCCACCTATTATTTTTCTAATAATCCTTCTTTCCAGTACCTCTAGTTTGTCCATTTTATATTTCATCGTTAGGCATTCAGATCCATATAAACTTTCTCGTCGTACCACTGTGGTGTAGTGTTTTAGTTTTGTTTTTCTAGATATACATTTATTGTTGTAAATATTTTTGCTCAAACCATATGCTCTTTCCATTTTGTTAATTCTTACATCTATTGCAGATTTTTCTAGTCCGTTCTGTTGTATAGTTTCTCCAAGACATTTAAATTTATTTACTCACTCTATTTTACCTATTTGTGTTTCTATGTATTTTGGTGCATTTTTTATATTTGTCATGAATTTTGTTTTTTCATTGAAATTTTCAGACCAGTTCTGTTTGCAAATTTTTCCAGAATGTTTATTTGAGTAACTGCTTCTGTCAGGTTTTCTGAGAGTATTGCTACATCATCCGCAAAAGCCAAGCAGTTGACCTTAATTCCATTTGTTTTCCTTCCCAGAGTTATTGGTTCAATTTTGTGATTTATTTTTTGTTATTTTTCATAATTATTCATTTTTATTTATTTCCTTTTATACCATCCAGCTTTGCAGCAAACCAACGTCGCGAGTAGGAGGGAGTGGCAATTCCTCACCTCGATGGGAACATTTTTACGAATAGAGAATAATCACTAGTAATAGTGGAAAAGATGTGGATTAACTCTTCATTGTAGTAAGACCCGCAACTCCGGGGTAGTTTAAGAAAAACACTAAAAAGAAAATAGTCTATATTTGGGATTGCGTACAACTGCACTGACGGTAAAAGTAAGCGCCAAAAACTAAGGACATTTTTCCCCGCCGTCAGCAAACATGCAATGAATTGCGTGCCCGCAAATCCACTTCACGGAGTTCCTTTTTTGTTTGCGGGAAGTATGCCGAGTCCGGAAACAGGAGCAGTCGGGGAGGTATCTGATGAAGAGCCGTACGGGTAATTAAGGCCGGCCAGCATTTGTGGCACTAAGGACCAGACGGTTGTCGCCGATCCGCACACCAGGCGAAGCTCTTCCGTGTCCAGAACATCACAGGCGACACACAGCGGGGTTTCTGCGAGGTCAGTTCCGTGTGGGTGCGACCGGCACACCTGCTCAGCGTGCAGACTGGACGTCGGTAGCGAGATAAGGACCGCACACTGATGGCCGAGCAGTCGACTAGGCAGGCGCGCTGAGCGCTGCACCACCGTGCCATCGTGGCTCAGGCAGCTGCACCGACTCTCCCAGCCCAGTGCCCTCCACAACAAAAACCTGAGTTCACACGTGCACCCTATTTTCCCTACGGCACAAATTTTAATCCATTACTTCTCGAAAGTCAAGTTGAGATTCATATGTCTCCAGGAAAATGTAATTCCATCGTATCAATGAATAATGTTACTTGCAATCTTCTTTAAACACTGAATACATGGTGGTCCGAGCACGGGGCTCACAACCGGAACCACACGCCACTGTTAAGCACTACTGAAGGACTGGGTCCCTTACTTCGATTGCACATAATTGATTAAGGTCAATCCAACACATTTATTTCAAATAACATAAATGAAGTTACATTTGAATCTGTCTGACATTAAACAGAAATAAAAATAACAATTTCAAAATCAGCAGATTTAATGCGTGAAGCGCGAGTTAAGCCAATAACCCGAGAAACTAAACAGTTCACCGTAATTCAAAAGAAAGAGAGAAACAAAATTGAATCAATACACCCCACTGACATATATCCAAAAAAACCTTACAATACTACTCAAAAGAGTACACTGAAATGGGGAGCAGTCGTTCACCCAAGAGAACACTTCAAAATGAGTTCAATAACACAGCTGCGTGCCCCAGGAAACAGCAATACATTACGTACACTTCATTTGACGAATAACAAATATTCATTAACATTACGCCACTCCTGTTTGAACTGCAGTGTCCGAAAGAAACAGGCACTTATTCTGAAAGAACCATTTTTTTTATAAGTTTAAATTACAGCATTAAGGAATTCCAATAGGTGACCAATCGTACCCCCCCCCCCCCCCCCCCCTTTCAGTTGAGGCAAAATCTGTCACCTTTCTAGGCAGAGGCCGAGCCAGAAATACAGAATGCCTCAAAAACACACTTTTGCTGTGAAATCTTGCAGGACACCCGGAAGCAGTAGCAGACAAGGGATCGGCACCCACAAATAATAAAGGCTAAGAGTCAGGCTGGGAGCGCATCCTACGGGAACTTGTTCACACTATGCTCACCACAAACTGTAGACATTCCGGCCGAACATCCGCTTGCGGTGGCTGCCACAAGGACGAAGCAACCGACGGGCCCACGCCGTGCTTCTCACACAGGCACCTCAGTTTATACAAACATCTAGGCCGACACCAACTCCGGACTCCCCTCTCACTGCGAGGCTTGGCGCAGTTTATACGAAATGCCTTCCAGGCAACCAGTAACCACCGCAGGAGTTTCACGATTAGCAAACAGCCCCAGCGTAACAGACATCACACGTGTGCTTACGCCCGAGCCACAACTCCGCCAGTCTCACCGGCCGCCCCAAACCGACTGCCTCTCGCCGTCCCGCGCGCCCCAGCCGAAAACCCAAAGATGCTCATGCCCGGGGACGCGCCAAAGATAACAAGCCGATCGCTGATGATCGACCAGATTGAAAGATGCTTGTTGTGTTTTTCTTTGCTGTTCACTTACGGCTTTTTCATCAATTTTACTTACCCGCACTGACAACCGAAAGCCGCGCGTATTGGTCGCGCGGTTTGAGGAGTCATGCCACGGACTGCGCTGCCCCTCCCGCTGCAGGTTCGAGCCCTCCCTCGGGCAGTGTGTGTGTGTGTGTGTGTGTGTGTGTGTGTCGTTCTTAGCATAAGATAGTTTAAGTAGCGTGTAAGTCAAGGGACCGATGACCTCAGCAGTTTCGTCCCTTAGGAATTCACACACATTTGAACATCTGACAACCGAAAAACGTGCCAACGTTCAGTAATGGTGAGTAGATCTTCGCACTACATACAGCATTACTACTGTAAGACAGCAAAAGTCTACACTCATTTGTTGGAAACTGCAAAAAAACAACGAAGGACATTAATAGTATATGCTGTTATTTACTTGTATTTGAAATTGCGGGGGATAATTTTGGGTTTAACATTTTACGATGCCGCTATGGTTCAAATGGCTCTGAGCACTATTGGACTTAACTTCTACGGTCATCAGTCCCCTAGAACTTAGAACTACTTAAACATAACTAACCTAAGGACAACACACACATCCATGCCCAAAGGCAGGATTCGTAACTGAGACCGTAGCGGTCGCGCGGTTCCAGACTGTAGCGCCTAGAACCGCTCGGCCACCTCGGCCGGCGATGCCGCTATGGCTCCAGTATTTTAGGACATGTTTTTATAAAACAGGTCTAAGGATGATCGTTATAGACCGAAGCTGGTAGTCTTATGACAAAAAATTTGTGACGATAGACGTGAAGCAAAGGAAATTTAAAAAGACACCAGTTAATGCTAAGCTTCCTACAGGATTTCGGTTATTCATACTAATTCATTAGTAACTCCTTCGAATATGAAGAGAACTGATTGTTGTTGAAAACAAGGCAAGAAATGTACAGTGCGCAGTGGTTCCCTTATAAAGAGGGTGAATACTAACTTTTACTTTTCATTTCGATGTATTACACCTGTCGGATACCCCCGTAAACCTAAGGCCATGCGCTTTTATTAATATTACTCTTACTGAATTGTTTTGTTCGGAATGTAAAGAGAGCGGGGCGACAGAAATGAAAAATCTGTTCCATAGACAGACTGAGTTTTAATATAATTTCGACTTGATTAAACAGAGCGGAATACACATTCAAGACATCGGTCAGCTTAATACATTTTACACGAGAAACATCTTTTGTTCGGCTTTTCCTCAAAGCTGGATCTCCCAAATCGATAGCTATTTATTTTATTCTACTTCGTTTATTTTTCTAATTTTATTCTCTATATTGAAAAATTACACCGCAAGCAAAAAGAGGAGGACTTGAATTTTTGTTTGATGCCTGATATAAGAATTCAGGCAACTTTTAAGACACCGCGGTGGACAGTTAACCGGTTTCTTGGATATTCCTTAATTCGTCGGTCGATGCGTTTTAGCCAAACCTGGAAATTTTATGAGCCGTGAAGCAGCGGAAAGTGCCAGTAACTGTAAAAGAATGTCTGATTTATTATGCCTTGCTGCAGTGTAAACGTCTTTCATTTATCACTTAAGAATTACAGTTTCCACGGACAGCTCCTTCAGACAGTTTATCTGCTACAAGTGATCTGAAGCTCATACTGCGCTGTTGAGATGGTCTTCATACTAGCTGCTGTTATCACCTTTGCCTCACAACAGAAAACAGATCAATATGGCAGTTTACTACTAAAGTTGTCAACTCTTATCTGCTAAATATTTTCTCCCCTATATACAGAGTGGCAATTATTGAACTATATGAAATAAAATCGTCATAACTTCTGAACAGTTTGCGTTAGGACGTTCAAACTGCACGGTTGGCAGCGGGGCATGATGGGAATTAGCTTGAGCATGCACGGTTTGGTTTAGAGACGAAGTCCACTTTCATTTGGGTGGGTTTGCCAAGAAGCAAAATTAGCGCATTTGGGGCACTGAGAATCCGCATTTCGCGATCCAGAGGTCTCTTCGCCCTCGACGGATGACTGTGTGGTGTACAGTGTCCAGTCACGGAATAGTCGGTGCGATATTCCTTGATGGCACGGTGACTGCCGAACGGTACGTGAACGTTTTGGAAGATGAGTTCATCCAATTTATCCAAAGTGGCTCTGATTTCGACAAGACGTGGTTCATGCAACGCGGAGCTCGACCCCATTGACGCAGGAGAGTGTCTGATGTCCTGGAGGAGCATTTTGGGAACCGAATTGTGGCTTTGGGGTATCCAGACGCCTTCCATATTCTCCGGCTCTGAACTCGTGCGACTCCTTTGTGGGGCTATATTAACCCTAAAACAATTGCTGAGCTGAAAACAGCCATTCAGGAGGCCATCGACAGCATCGATGTTCCGACACTTCACTTCAGCGGATCATTCAGAATTTTGCTATTCCTCTGCGCCATATCATCGCCAATGATGGCAGGCCTATCGAATGAGTCATAACCTAAATCCGAATATCTTTAGTGATCTTTACATGTTGAATAAAGCGCGTGCACGGCGTAGTTGGTAACTAATTTACGTTTTTTTTTCATACAGTTCAATAATTGTCGTCCTGTATTTAGGAAGTTACCATCAGGCTTTTCCATCGATCGTGACCAAGCCAAATACCTCACGAAATAAGCGTCAAACGAAAAAACTACAAAGAACGAAACTCGTCTAGCTTGAAAGTGGAAACCAGATGGCGCTATGGTTGGCCCGCTAGATGGCGCTGCCATAGGTCAAACGGATATCAACTACAATTTTTTAAATAGGAACCCCCATTTGGTATTGCATATTCGTGTAGTACGTAAAGAAATATGAATGTTTTAGTTGGACCACTTTTTTCGCTTTGTGATAGATGGCGCTGTAATACTCACAAACATATGGCTCACAGTTTTAGACGAACAGTTGGTAACAGGGAGGTTTTTAAAATTAAAATACAGAACGTAGTTACGTTTGAACATTTTATTTCGGTTGTTCCAATGTGATACATGTACCTTCGTGAACTTATCATTTCTGAGAACGCATGCTGTTACAGCGTGATTAGCTGAACATACCACATTAATCCAATACATGCTCAAAATGATGTCCGTCAACCTCAATGGTTCAAATGGTTCAAATGGCTCTGAGCACTATGGGACTCAACTGCTGTGGTCATCAGTCCCCTAGAACTGAGAACTACTTAAACCTAACTAACATAACAACATCACACACACCCATGCCCGAGGCAGGATTCGAACCTGCGACCGTAGCAGCAGCGCGGCTCCGGACTGGAGCGCCTAGAACCGCACGGCCACCGCGGCCGGTCGACCTCAATGGATTTGGCAACACGTGTAACGGCATTCCTCTCAACAGCGAGTAGTTCGCCTTCCGTAATGTTCGCACATGCATTGACAATGCGCTGACGCATGTTGTCAGGTGCTGTCGGTGGATCACGATAGCAAATATGCTTCAATTTTCCCCACAGAAAGAAATCCGGGGACGTCAGATCCGGTGAACGTGTGAGCCATGGTATGGTGCTTCGACGACCAAACCACCTGTCATGAAATATGCTATTCAATACCGCTTCAACTGCATGCGAGCTATGTGCCGGACATCCGTCATGTTGGAAGTACATCGCCATTCTGTCATGCAGTGAAACATCTTGTAGTAACATCGGTAGAACATTACGTAGGAAATCAGCATACATTGCACCATTTAGATTGCCATCGATAAAATGGGGGCCAATTACCCTTCCTCCCATAGCGCCGCACCATACATTAACCCGCCAAGGTCGCTGATGCTCCACTCGTCGCAGCCGTCGTGAATTTTCCATTGCCCAATAGTACATATTAAGCTTGTTTACGTTACCACTGTTGGTGAATGACGCTTCGTCGCTAAATAGAACGCGTGCAAAAAATCTGTCATCGTCCCGTAATTTCTCTTGTGCCCAGTGTCAGAACTGTACACGACTTTCAAAGTCGTCGCCATGCAATTCCTGGTGCATAGAAATATGGTACGGGTGCAATCGATGTTGATGTAGCATTCTCAACACCGACGTTTTTCAGATTCCCGATTCTCGCGCAATTTGTCTGCTGCTGAAGTGCGGATTAGCCGCGACAGCAGCTGAAACACCTATTTGGGCATCATCATTTGTTGCAGGTCGTGGTTGACGTTTCACGTGTGGCGGAACACTTCCTGTTTCCTTAAATAACGTAACTATCCGGCGAACTGTCCGGACACTTGGATGATGTCGTGCAGGATACCGAGCAGCATACATAGCACACGCCCCACAATAGCCATACATCAACACGATATCGATCTTTTCCGCAATTGGTAAACTATCCATTTTAACACGGGTAATGTATCACGAAGCAAATACCGTCCGCACTGGCGGAATGTTATGTGATACCACGTACTTATACGTTTGTGACTATTAAAGCGCCATCTGTCAGAAAGCGAAAAAAGTGGTCCAACTAAAACATTCATATTTCTTTGCGTGCTACACGAATATGCAATAAAAATGTGAGTTCCTGTTTTAAAAAAACGCAGTTGATATCCGTTTCACCTATGGCAGCGCCATCTAGCGGGCCCACCATAGCGCCATCTAGTTTCCTCCTTCAAGCTTCACGAGTTTCGTTCATTGTAGTTTTTTCGTTTGACGCTTATTTCGTGAGATATTTGGCCCGGTCACGATCAATGGAACACGCTGTACAAATATAAGCAAACACTGTAAGACGTGGGAGATTTGGTGACTGGGTGGCGGTTGCTGGAGGGTGGAGGGGCAGAAGGGAGGGGGTGATGGGTAGTTTTTGGGGAGATGCTCCAGTGCGTGTCAAATAAAGTCACACGCTACAAGGGTGATTATATAATTCGTACATTGCACAGGCAATTCGGAGATTTGTTGACAGGGGATTACTACTGTTCACCATGTCGTGCTAGAGATTAGGTATCTCCTTCCTGCCGCCGTTGCTCAACACAATAAAAAATTAATAGCTTTGTGCACACGTTCGCAGCGTTTCTGTTCTATATGTCGTCATTCCGTCTGCTATGAGTTTATTTATCGTTTTCTATTTCCAATTAATTGTTGCTATTTGAGTTAACATATTGAAATTTTGGTGTTTGGAGATAGAGAAAGGTGTTGTGAACGCCAGAAAATGGAGTGCCAAACGGAGAAACTGGAACATTTCCGAATTATTCTTCTGTTTGAGTTCAGTAGAGGGGGTGACAGCAGCGAAGACAGAAAGGAACTTTTACCACTGGACGTAACACGGCAGGAAAATGGTTTGTCGTTTTAAGGAGGTTCGCTCTGACGTTAGTGACTGTACACGGCCACGAAGACCTTCAGGGTTTAATGAAGACCGTTTGGACGCATTAATCCAAAATGGCGCAGGTCAGTGTAGTCGAGAAATGGCAGATGTAATGAACTGTGACCATTCGACCGTGGTGCGACATTTGCATGCAGTGGAGGAGGTTCGGCTGGCCGTACCTGCTACATCCCTGCTTGCTCGTCATCAATCGGCTCGTGAGAAACACCCACCATTCTCGTCCTGAATCGCTACTGGCCACGAGAAATTGTGTCTTTATGTTAATATACGGGAAATAAAGGAATGGTTGAGCCCAAACAAAGCAGCAACTCCCCGTACAAAGAACTGCCTGCATCCACAAAAGATAATGTTGAGCATCTGGTGGAACAGCGGCGGTGTGGTGTACTACGAATTGCTTTCGCGAGGTGTAGCCGTCACTGCTTTATTTTTTTAAATTTATTTATTTATTGTTCCGTGGGACCAAATTAAGGAGAAGTCTCCATGGTCACGGAACGAGTCAATACATGAAATTATAACACGATAGTAGAAACAGATAAAATGAAATATAAGAAACGTATTCCGGCGACAATTCGTAAATTTAAATAAAGAAAATCAACAATGTAACACTGGAATTTGCTTAATTTTTCAGCTCTTCCAGGAGCTCCTCGACAGAATAGGAGGAGTGAGCCATGAGGAAACTCTTCAGTTTAGACTTAAAAGTCTTTGGGCCACTGCTGACAGTTTTGAGTTCTTGTGGTAGCTTACTGAAAATGGATGCAGCAGAATAGTGCACTCCTTTCTGCACAAGAGTCAAGGAAGTGCATTGCAGATGCAGATTTGATTTCTGCCTAGTATTAACTGGGTGAAAGCTGCTAACTCTTGGGAATAAGCTAATATTGCTAATAACAAACGACATTAAAGAAAATATATACTGTGAGGTCAATGTCAGAATTCCCAGACTATCGAATAGGGGTCGACAAGAGGTTCTCCAACTTACACCACATATAGCTCGAACAGCCCGTTTTTGAGCCAAAAATACCCTTTTTGAATCAGAAGAATTACCCAAAAAATAATATAATATGACATAAGTGTATGAAAATATGCGAAGTAGACTACTTTTCGTGTTGAACTGTCACTTATTTCAGATACTGTTCTAATGGTAAATAAAGGAGCATTTAGTTTCTGAACAAGGTCCTGAACATGGGCTTTCCACAACAGCTTACTATCTATCCGAACGCCTAGGAACTTGAACTGTTCCGTCTCGCTTATAATATGCTCATTCTGTCTGATCAAAATATCGGTTCTTGTTGAATTGTGAGTTAGACATTTATTCTCAACAACTGACGCGTCCTGCAGACGCAATCCAAAACAACGGCCCCCCCGCCCACATTCTGCTCGATTGACAAAAAGCTCTACACAGGAGCTGTGTTGGGAAATCATTCCGCACCCACCTTATTCGTCTGATCTTGCGCACTCAGATTTACGCCTTTTCCTCTCTCTATTGAACAACCTTCAAGGAAGTCCGTTTCCGGATGGAAATGCGCTCAGAACATGGCTCTACGAGTTCTTTGCCTCAAAACCACGTCACTTCTACAGTCGCTGAATCGAAAAGTTACCCCAGCGTTGGCAGACTGTTGTAAATATCGATTGAGAATATATTATCGGTAACTAAAGTGTTTGTTACGTGTATCTGTTGCGCTTATTAAACCTACAGAAAGGAGCTACAAACTTATGCACCAGCCCAACGCATTTATTAGAGGAAAACAAGTAAACTGAATTTACTGATGCCTTTATTAGTGAAAATACAGTTGACATTGGCATGCCAGAATCGTGTCCATTGTAATGGAGTTGGAACCTAGCTGTGGGCAAAGAGTCCATTGAAAGTAAATGAAACAATACAGTCACACACAAACACACACGCACACGCACACACCCATTGCTCTACAGCAGCAAGTCACAACCAGGATGCAAGGGACGAAGCGTGTTCACGTGTTGTCTCGGCGGCGCCGATGGGAACGAACCGATACCGACAGCACAATCCATCCCTTAACGAGACTCTGGCGGCTTTCTCGCTTCGCCAGCTGTCTCCGTTCACCAACTCAAAAGGGGTTATCCCGAAGAAAACTGCCCCGACTCTTACGTTGCCCGAGCCGATGGCGAGCACCGCGTAGGCAAGGCGTGACCACACTGCGCCCGCTCGTTGTGAGCCTATCGGTCAAAATCGGTGCCCTTTTTACGGTACCAAACTTTCGAGGCAGCTCTCCTTCGTCAAGTGAGCTGTTTTATATGTACAGGGTGGCAGCCAGCCAAGGAATGTTTTAGAGAATTGGTTTAAAAATTATCTGTCAGTGTCGTGTTGAGGACAATATTATGGAAATGGAAGAGGATGTAGATGAAGATGAAATGGGAGATATGATACTGGGTGAAGAGTTTGACAGAGCACTGATGGACCTGAGTGGAAACAAGCCCCCGGGATTAGACAACATTCCATTAGAACTACTGACAGCCTTGGGAGAGCCAGTCCTGACAAAACTCTACCATCTGGTGAGCAAGATTTATGAGACAGGCGAAATACCCTCAGAAGAATATAATAATTCCAATCCCAAAGAAAGCAGGTGTTGAAAGATGTGAAAATTACCGAACTATCACTTTTAATAAGTCACAGCTACAAAATACTAACACGAATTCTTTACAGACGAATGGTAAAACTGACAGAAGCCGACCTCGGGGAAGATCAGTTTGGATTCCGTAGAAATGTTGGAACACGTGAGGCAATACTGACCTTACGACTTATCTTAGAAGAAATATTAAGGAAAGGCAAACGTCCGTTCCTAGCATTTGTAGACTTAGAGAAAGCTTTTGGCAATGTTGATTGGAATACTCTCTTTCAAATTCTGAAGGTGGCAGGGATAAAATACAGGGAGCGAATGACTATTTACAATTTGTGCAGGAACCAGATGGCAGCTATAAGAGTCGAGGGGCATGAAAGGGAAGCAGTGGTTCGGAAGGGAGTGAGACAGGGTTGTAGCCTATGCCCGATGTTATTCAACCTGCATATTGAGCAAGCAGTAAAGGAAACAAAAGAAAAGCTAGGAGTAGGTATTAAAATCCACGGAGAAGAAATAAAATCTTTGAGGATCGCCGATGACATTGTAATTCTGCAGAGACAGCAAAGGACTTGGAAGAGCAGTTGAACGGAATGGACAGTGTCTTGAAAGGAGGGTACAAGATGAACATCAACAAAAGGAAAACGAGGATAATGGAATGTAGTCTAATTAAGTCGGGTGATGCTGAGTGAATTACACTCCTGGAAATGGAAAAAAGAACACATTGACACCGGTGTGTCAGACCCACCATACTTGCTCCGGACACTGCGAGAGGGCTGTACAAGCAATGATCACACGCACGGCACAGCGGACACACCAGGAACCACGGTGTTGGCCGTCGAATGGCGCTTGCTGCGCAGCATTTGTGCACCGCCGCCGTCAGTGTCAGCCAGTTTGCCGTGGCATACGGAGCTCCATCGCAGTCTTTAACACTGGTAGCATGCCGCGACATTGTGGACGCGAACCGTATGTGCAGTTGACGGACTTTGAGCGAGGGCGTATAGTGGGCATGCGGGAGGCCGGGTGGACGTACCGCCGAATTGCTCAACACGTGGGGCGTGAGGTCTCCACAGTACATCGATGTTGTCGCCAGTGGTCGGCGGAAGGTGCACGTGCCCGTCGACCTGGGACCGGACCGCAGCGACGCACGGATGCACGCCAAGACCGTAGGATCATACGCAGTGCCGTAGGGGACCGCACCGCCACTTCCCAGCAAATTAGGGGCACTGTTGCTCGTGGGGTATCGGCGAGGACCATTCGCAACCGTCTCCATGAAGCTGGGCTACGGTCCCGCACACCGTTAGGCCGTCTTCCGCTCACGCCCCAACATCGTGCAGCCCGCCTCCAGTGGCGTCGCGACAGGCGTGAATGGAGGGACGAATGGAGACGTGTCGTCTTCAGCGATGAGAGTCGCTTCTGCCTTGGTGCCAATGATGGTCGTATGCGTGTTTGGCGCCGTGCAGGTGAGCGCCACAATCAGGACTGCATACGACCGAGGCACACAGGGCCAACACCCGGCATCATGGTGTGGGGAGCGATCTCCTACACTGGCCGTACACCACTGGTGATCGTCGAGGGGACACTGAATAGTGCACGGTACATCCAAACCGTCATCGAACCCATCGTTCTACCATTCCTAGACCGGCAAGGGAACTTGCTGTTCCAACAGGACAATGCACGTCCGTATGCATCCCGTGCCACCCAACGTGCTCTAGAAGGTGTAAGTCAACTACCCTGGCCAGCAAGATCTCCGGATCTGTCCCCCATTGAGCATGTTTGGGACTGGATGAAGCGTCGTCTCACGCGGTCTGCACGTCCAGCACGAACGCTGGTCCAACTGAGGCGCCAGGTGGAAATGGCATGGCAAGCCGTTCCACAGGACTACATCCAGCATCTCTACGATCGTCTCCATGGGGGAATAGCAGCCTGCATTGCTGCGAAAGGTGGATATACACTGTACTAGTGCCGACATTGTGCATGCTCTGTTGCCTGTGTCTATGTGCCTGTGGTTCTGTCAGTGTGATCATGTGATGTATCTGACCCCAGGAATGTGTCAATAAAGTTTCCCCTTCCTGGGACAATGAATTCACGGTGTTCTTATTTCAATTTCCAGGAGTGTAGATTAGGAAATGAGACACTAAAAGTAGTAAAGGTGTTTTGCTATTTGGGGAGCAAAATAACTGATGACGATCGAAGTAGAGAAGATATAATATGTAGATTGGCAATGGCAAGGGAAGCGTTTCTGAAGAAGAGAAATTTGTTAACATCGAGTATAGATTTGTCAGGAAGTCGTTTCTGAAAGTGTTTGTATGGAGTGTCGCCATGTATGGAAGTGAAACGTGGACGATAAATAGTTCAGACAAAAAGAGAATAAAAGGAAGAGAATAAAACGATGTAGGCTGCAGTAGGCACTGGGAGATGAAGAAGCTTGCACAGGACTGAAGACCACAACAACAACAACAGTGTTGTGTTATACACTCCTGGAAATTGAAATAAGAACACCGTGAATTCATTGTCCCAGGAAGGGGAAACTTTATTGACACATTCCTGGGGTCAGACACATCATATGATCACACTGACAGAACCACAGGCACATAGACACAGGCAACAGAGCCTGCACAATGTCGGCACTAGTACAGTGTATATCCACCTTTCGCAGCAATGCAGGCTGCTATTCTCCCATGGAGACGATCGTAGAGATGCTGGATGTAGTCCTGTGTTCCATTTCCACCTGGCGCCTCAGTTGGACCAGCGTTCGTGCTGGACGTGCAGACCGCGTGAGACGACGCTTCATCCAGTCCCAAACATGCTCAATGGGGGACAGATCCGGAGATCTTGCTGGCCAGGGTAGTTGACTTACACCTTCTAGAGCACGTTGGGTGGCACGGGATACATGCGGACGTGCATTGTCCTGTTGGAACAGCAAGTTCCCTTGCCGGTCTAGGAATGGTAGAACGATGGGTTCGATGACGGTTTGGATGTACCGTGCACTATTCAGTGTCCCCTCGACGATCACCAGTGGTGTACGGCCAGTGTAGGAGATCGCTCCCCACACTATGATGCCGGGTGTTGGCCCTGTGTGCCTCGGTCGTATGCAGTCCTGATTGTGGCGCTCACCTGCACGGCGCCAAACACGCATACGACCATCATTGGCACCAAGGCAGAAGCGACTTTCATCGCTGAAGACGACACGTCTCCATTCGTCCCTCCATTCACGCCTGTCGCGACGCCACTGGAGGCGGGCTGCACGATGTTGGGGCGTGAGCGGAAGACGGCCTAACGGTGTGCGGGACCGTAGCCCAGCTTCATGGAGACGGTTGCGAATGGTCCTCGCCGATACCCCAGGAGCAACAGTGTCCCTAATTTGCTGGGAAGTGGCGGTGCGGTCCCCTACGGCACTGCGTGTGATCCTACGGTCTTGGCGTGCATCCGTGCGTCGCTGCGGTCCGGTCCCAGGTCGACGGGCACGTGCACCTTCCGCCGACCACAGGCGACAACATCGATGTACTGTGGAGACCTCACGCCCCAAGTGTTGAGGAATTCGGCGGTACGTCCACCCGGCCTCCCGCATGCCCGCTATACGCCCTCGCTCAAAGTCCGTCAACTGCACATACGGTTCACGTCCACGCTGTCGCGGCATGCTACCAGTGTTAAAGACTGCGATGGAGCTCCGTATGCCACGGCAAACTGGCTGACACTGACGGCGGCGGTGCACAAATGCTGCGCAGCTAGCGCCATTCGACGGCCAACACCGCGGTTCCTGGTGTGTCCGCTGTGCCGTGCGTGTGATCATTGCTTGTACAGCCCTCTCGCAGTGTCCGGAGCAAGTATGGTGGGTCTGACACACCGGTGTCAATGTGTTCTTTTTTCCATTTCCAGGAGTGTATGTTTATTTCTAAAAATATGCTTTTATTAAAATTTATTTTTATTGCTAGTTAGACGCGGCTATTCGTCTTATTGTCGCGGGCGGTATAACCGCTAGAGGGGGTCCTGCGGACAGGGAGCGGTAGGTGATTGACAGCGACTGCAGAGTACAGACGCAGCCTTATTTTTATTTTTTATTTTTTTTAAAAAGGAAGTACAACTACACTGAAGACACCTGTGGGCCTAACGAACGCTCTCGAGGTCACGAAATAAACAAGACTCACACTTTAAAAGCGTTTCTTGAAAAACCAGTCTGCTTTCTGTTACGAGACAGAAATAACCCACGTTACGTGAGCTACGAAACCAGCATTTTTTTCACTCTAATGGCGAGTGACGGTCTGGCCCCAAACACCTGCTCGAGCAAAAAACCAGAAACCGCCTTAGACCTACACCAGGAGCGCCAGTTTATTTTCAGCACCTGTCAAGTTAATTGCCAGCATAACGACCACATAAACAACACACATTCGTCTCGGCTAATGAGGACTTGCACGCTAATATGATATAGCATTCCTTCATGCCGTTAAAGGCTTCTTCTCGAACACAACGGGAATCATCGCCACATATACCTCAGTAGTCGGGGTCGCTAGCGCACACCTGTGGGTTGCCGGTCGATTCGGAGGTAAGCCAGTTCGAATCCTGGTTTTGAGTGAAATTACCAGTGGCAGTGTCTGGCCGACAATAGGAGGAGGTTGGTAGTGCCAAGGTCTTGGTAACCTGTCTTCGTGCCAATGTCCTGGACTAACTCCCAAACCTCTCCGCCGTCTCATGAAGTGAGGGCACGTGACAGTCTGTGTGCCTTCACCGAATTGCACCCTCTCGCTTCTCTCTTCAACATCAGACAACGCAAACTTAACACTACACTAAACACACATCTTTTACACTCAACTACTCTCTACAGATACAGTATAAGTACGACTTCCAGATACCTACAAGGAAAGGGGCCAATGTACGCAGAGCAAGAACACCTTTTCCTACAGGCGTGTGAACCCACCCTGTGGCATACCCCACCTAATAGTGCCATACAACATTTGTATTTTACGTCGCCATGTATTCGCCACGATGGAGTGAGGCTTGTAGGCAGACTGTTGGCAATACAAGCCAAGTTTACATTCTCCGCTCTAATGTAATGACTCGATGCATTTGTTGGCTACTGAATTAGAGACAATTGAAAACTGGTTTCGGCGGACAGAGCGGATCAGGTTATGAAAAGGGGCCGAGGTCATTTACTGTTAGTTATACCAAAACACACAACTTTATTCCTCGAAACAAATGAACAGTTTTCTCTTTAAAACAACAAAGATCAATTCTGAGGGCCCAAATAACTTCTCCAAATAAGTTTAAGTAATTCCTTCTGAAACACCAGGATTTAGAGAAACGGCTGAAAGCCTTACTTAAGTAATATTTCAATATATTCTCGGCTGAAGGCCGAAGTAATATTTCAGATCAGCTAAGAAAATTCTTTAAAATCCAAGCATTTACAAATTTCGGCTAAAGGCTACATTAACGAAAATTTAAGGTACAACCCGACTACAAGAAGGCCTTCGTGGGCTGGAAGCGTAATACATTTTTTTAAATAATGAAAGAGAGGCTTTAAGGATAAAATTTTACACAGTAGAACTGAAAAACATCTTAAGAGAACTTGAAGTATCTTGTCGGCCGAAGGCCCAAACAATTACTCAAGAATGATTAAATACAACGTTAACATAAACATTTACGGAAAACGGCTGAAGGCCGTTTCAAGAATTCAAGATAATTAAAGAGAAGGCTTACATACTTTACATATTGAAGCTGCAGATTCTGAAACCAAACGCGGCAGAAGGCCTAAATACAGAGCATCAAGAATTTTAAATAAAACACGGCTGAAGGCCTAATCTTAAAACAGTTGACAAGAAGTTCGGCTGAAGGCCCTCCACTACGCATAAAACAGACAATTCTAATACACGGCTGAAGGCCTGGCACAGTACCTGCGACCAAATAAAATGGCAATTACAAACAACAAACAGTGGTGCTCAGAAGTGTTCCAAGGGTCGGCCTGTGGATGGAACTCTAACAACAGTTTAGGTGAGACAGGCAGCCAAGCGTAACACTGAACGCGGCCTAGGGACGGCTGAAGAACCAACCAACAGCGTAATCAATTCCCTTCCACCCGACACACTCGCTGCTCTATTTCATCTGACCGACTGACTACTCCGTACGCAGACACACGGTTCCACGTAAACAGACTTGCACAAGAACTGGAAGAATCGTAAAAGCAATCACTGAGGAACAACAAGGACGAAGCAATTCGACACACAGAGTTTCCACAAGCGTTCGGGGACCAGATACACGTCGTCCGATGGGACGACCGACCGAACGACCAACCCAGGATGTTCCCACTGACGTTAGGTGTGTCGGCAATGGCCGGGCGAGTCTTGGCTGTTCAAAGATGACTGCAGCTCCAGCCCGACTCGATGTCCGTTCGGAATTCGGAGACACGGTGACTCGGGCGCACAGGCTCGGACCCAACCACACAGAGGTAACTCTTGCGCATTGGCCACGACATCTCTCCACAAGGAAGGAACAGACCCTCGTCCGGCCAGGTGACCAACGATGCCCAGAAACGGTCAAAAGACCAAATACACGTCGCCCGATGAGACGACCAACCAACGGTCGTCCCGCTCCAATCTCCCTCCGTCGGACAGTTCATGCGTGTCGCCAGCGGTCGGCGAGCACTGTCTGTCCGCACCTCGCTGGCGCTCCGTCCCCGACTTCACTGCTGCTGCGTCCCGACTGAGCTGCTGCGCGACTGCTGCTCCGTGCCCGGCTGACTTCCAGACACACGACGACCCGGAAGTACTATCGGTCGCTCCAGAGATAGTACGACAGTGCACTTATCGATGCGCGCTGCTGCTGCCTCTCACGGGCAGGTAAGGCAGCAAGTTAGTGACGCCAGTAAATGGAATAAGAAAACGAGGCGGCAGTACGGTAACAGAAGATGACAAACAATAACGGAATGAACACGAGCCGCGCACGGCTCGACAATGTAGTGAGACGAATGTTTTAATTCGTCACTGCAAAGCTGGTCGTGTGCTTCTGAGGTAATGATATTGGTGTAATGGTGAGTTTAGGGTTCAGTACCTCAATCGGCAAAAACGAAACCCTTGTAGAATCGCTTTGTCGTCTGTCTGTTTGTCCGTCCACCTGTTAAGACAGCTTTTCCTCAGGAATGCGCAGAGAGATGTCAAGCTAAAATTTATAACAGATACTAAGGTCTATGGCCAGTAGGAGGTGCAGAAAATGTAAGCTTCTAAGTCAATTCAATGAAAGGACATTTGTTCGTACTCACCAACTCATCCATCAAAACATATATCAAACTTCCCGTCGACCTAGAATCATGAAATGTGGCAGGAATCAAGTCACCAAAGTATAAGAAAAGGAAAAAGTCCAAAAATTATTAATTTGTAATTACATCACATAAAAAACGTTTTTTACCGTTACAAACGTACCTTGCATTCACAAGCCGTCAACAACCTGAAGCACTACCGTAAGGATTTTGAGCTGGTTTCCAGTATAAGGTAGAGCGATTCACGAGAAGGGTTTGTGTAGACACAAGTAATTACGTATGCTTGCAGGTAGGAAAAAGCAGCTGCGAAAAAAATTACCGTTGGAATTCATGGTGACGACCTTCAGGTGTCTTATTTTGCACAGTGCTACTAGTTTCGATCATAGACAATTTTGAGGCTGCGATCATAAATGGCAGGAATGTTATACCATGATACAAACGATTACAGGATGCTGTTGCGTGTCAACCACAGTCAATGAAATTGTCAGCAGCGTAACAATTGTGCAGAGCAATTGTCAACAGAAGGCCTGCTCACATCGAAACTCAGTAACAAACGAGGATAAACTGTCGCATATTCCATGGCCACCACAATAATCGGATCTCAGTATTGTTGAACCTTTGTGGTCTGCTTTGGGGATAAGGGCGCGTAATCTCCACCCACCACCGTCATCGTTACTTGAACTTCTTACAAACGTTTTTTATTTTTCTAGTCTTTCATCACAATATCAATTCTTTAGACGATGACCGGTTTCATTCCGTAATGACCATCCTCAGATCTCTTTTACATTACGGACTGGAACCAGTTATCGTCTAAGGAATTGATATTGTGATAAAAGACTGGAAAAATAAAAAAAACCGAAACTTCCTGGCAGATTAAAACTGTGTGCCCGACCGAGACTCGAACTCGGGACCTTTGCCTTTCGCGGGCAAGTGCTCTACTATTTTTTTTTAATCTAATGAACCGCTGCAGGAGCAGGACGACGGATAGGGCAGGGGTGGACACCCGAAGCCTGGCCATCCCGCCGCCACGCCCAAGCAACGTGTTCGAGTTCGAGGATCGAAGGATCAGGAAGAGCATGTAGTGGGTTTGTCGATGTTGTTTTATTTATTTATTTCTTTAACTTTTATAACGTTTTTTTGTATTATAGATTTATTTTTGTTTCATTACAAAGAAAGATCCTACAACTGCCGTAGCCGAGCGTCCGAGTCGTCTTTTCGTCTGTTGGGAGGGGTTCCCCCCTATTCCGTCCGTAGAGGATCAATATGCTCCAGGATTCTTCTTCATTTTCAGCGTCTCATACCCGGAGCAGGAGGATCCGCAAATAATGAACCTAAATAATTTGCGAAACGAGTTCTGTACTTCGGGTGGCGGCTGAAAGCTGCATGTGTCGTCATCAATAGGGACCAGAAGTCGAGTGTGCCTTTGCGAGCATCGCAATATATGTAGTAAACGGCCATGCCTTTTAGCCAGTTAACGGCGTTAGTTCTGGTTGATGGAAAGTATACGCCGTCGGGGCGCAATACGTCATCAGGGGAGATAGACTCCGGCAATCGCCGCAAGAGTAATGCCAGCATGCGCTGCGTCAGTAGCCAGCACTCGCTGGTCGCGGCACACGTCAGACGGTGTGCATCCGAGTCAGCGACTGAGCATGTCGGACACAAGGGGTCGTCCGTCAGATGTATGGAATGTAGCCTCTGACGAGTAGTGAACTTCCCATTCACAACCACGTACCACAATGAACGCACCGTCGTAGGTAGAAAAGGCGTGTGTACCGCTCGCCACACCGTGTTCCAGACAACTTCAGGATGTCTGTGGGTGACCGTATTTACAGGTTGCCGCTGTTGATAGAGGCGATAATAGTCTTTTGTGCTGGGCTTCCGTGTCGTCGGAAGTTCTGACCGTAAGTAGCTGAAGTCAATAAAGAAGTCTCTGATGTGGGTGAGTGCCGGTGAAATGTGTCCTACAGAAACCGGGGGATGCAGAGAGTGTGGTGCCACTTCCGCTATCAGGGTGCCCGTCAGAGTGGCGTGGGCAGAGGTCCACGTGCGACGCATAGTGTTGAGATAAAGCGATCGCGCACGGTTATATACGTGAATTAAACCGATACCGCCCGCCCACTGCGGCAGTGTCAGGGTGGCGTATCGGACTTTAAAAACCAGACCGGTGCTTACGAAACGTCCATATGCTGCTTGCAATCTGTCGGCCATCGTAACTGTCAAGGGAAGGATATGCGCAAAATAGTTCAGTTTTGAGACAAGATAGGTGTTGACATAACGTGTTCTGAGGAGCATATCCAAGCGACGCAGTTTGTTGTCCTGCAGCAGAGCACGTGTCTGGTGTAGGAGCCGGCGGTACGTAGCCGCCGCCGTGCGGCGGACATTGCTATAGAATTGCACTCCTAAACACTTGAGTACGGGCACCTTGTCAAAGGGCACCGCCGTTGTGTGGGAAATCCCCCCTCCGACATCCATGTATTTTGTCTTCTTCACGTTGATGACGCTCCCAGCGACCGCCCCGTACTGGCGTAGCCACTGTAGCGCCATATGCATTTCATCCTCTGATCTGGCCAGGAACACCACGTCATCGGCGAATGCACCACAACAAAAGGTCACGTCCCGCAAGGAGATGCCAGTTAATCGCTGCCGTAGACCATGTAAAGCAGGTTCAAGCGCTGCAGCAAATAATATGCCCGACAGGGGGCACCCTTGTCGCACTGACCGTCCAACAACAATGTGAGCAGACTGATAACCGTTGACCATCATGCGGGAGCGCTCTCCGTGGACCAGTCGAAGGACCACCTGTGCAGACTCCGGAGAGAGGCCCATGTGTTGCAAAACTGCGCGTAAGAAGCCGTGGTCGACGTGGTCGAATGCGTGGTCAAAATCTACGGCGACAAGGGCGCCTCGTATTTTGCAGGCCGCCGTCAAAGCAATTACGTCGCGGTATGCTCCTAACGCCGTATGAATGTTGCTGACACCACCTAAACATGTCTGATCGGTGTGGATGGCTTTCCCGATAGCGGTGTGGAGACGCGCGCGGAGGATACGGGCGAAGATCTTGTAGTCGTTGTTGAGGAGTGTGAGTGGGCGAAAATCCTGCCACCTACAACCACCATTCGGTTTCGGAACTGGGATCAAGATGCCTTCTGTGAATTCTGTGGGGACAGTGAAATCAGGGCGGATCAGGTCTTGAAACATTTGGAGCCACTTGTCACCCATAAGGTGGTAAAAAGTGCGGTAGAATTCCAGGGGTAAACCGTCCGGTCCAGGCGACTTGTTCGGTGCTCCACGTGCCAAGGCCGATGACAGCTCGTCGGGTGTAATGGGCAACAGCAGTCTATCATCGGGTGCCACGTCCCGAGGGGCGGGAAAATCGTGCAACAGCTCGTCATAATCACGTACATTTCGCGGATCTTCCATGTACAAGGTACCATAGTGTCTGGCGAACGTGTGCGCGATGTCCGTTTGTGTCACTGCGCGCCCGCCGTCCTCCGTGTTTACCGCCGTAATGAGCTGACGTTTGCGGTGGCGCCTCTCGCGCACAATGTGATGCACTGACGCTTTTTCGTTGGGGATACAGTCTTGCACTCGCGCACGGATGCGGACACCGTCTAGCTGCTCTGTCCTGATGCGAAGTAGACGAGCTTTGATGCGTTGTACGGACATCTGACGTTCGGGAGACGGCGGTTGCGTCGCCAGCTCACGTAACGCTGCATAGTAAAATTCCGATGTTGCCCTTTGCCAGTTCGATCTGTCACGCCCGTAGGCCATCAAGGTCTTTCGGAGTGCAGGTTTGACACATCCCAGCCACCACAGCAACGTGGAAGCATACATAGGCAGGCGCCTGATACATCGACGCCACGTGTAAGTAACTGCTCGCCGACACGCTTCCTCGCGAAGGAGGGAGACGTTCAGCGTCCACGGGCCCCTGCTGCGTCTTGTGAGTTGTCGGGGCAAAGTGACAGTGCAGATGTACGCGAGATGGTCCGTGAAGGCCGTCGGCCAGAGTTCTGCATCACGGGTTGCTGTGCGGAGGGCACGCGAGACGTATATCCGGTCCAGACGACTGGCAGAATGGCTGGTAAATTGCGTATATCCACTCTGGGTCCCATGATGTAAGAGCCATGTGTCGTGGAGCGCGAGGTCACGTATCAATGCTTGTAGAGCCGGGCATGGGACGTAATGCGGTATCTGGTCCTCGGGCCGCAGAACACTGTTAAAATCGCCGCCCACTATGTAATGGTCCATATTTCCTTGCAAAAGTGGGGCTACCTCCTCCGAATAGAAGACATGCCTGTCACCACGGTGCGAATTACCGGAGGGAGCGTAGACGTTAATGAGGCGGACTGCGCCAAGTGTGAGTGCGATGCCTCGCCCGTTCGGCAAGTACGTCGCGTCCGTCGAGTCTATGCCATCTCGGAGAAGGATGGCCGTTCCTCCTGCGCCATCACCTAAGGGTAGGCTGTACGTGGTGTAGCCATATAGGTCTAAACACAGCTCGGTTCAAAATGGCTCTGAGCACTATGGGACTCAACTGCTGAGGTCATTAGTCCCCTAGAACTTAGAACTAGTTAAACCTAACTAACCTAAGGACATCACAAACATCCATGCCCGAGGCAGGATTCGAACCTGCGACCGTAGCGGTCTTGCGGTTTCAGACTGCAGCGCCTTTAACCGCACGGCCACTTCGGCCGGCAAACACAGCTCGGGACGGACCTCCTGGAGAAGGGCAATGTCCAAGTCTGCCGCTCTGATCATGTCGTGTAACATGCGGGTCTTGACAGTGGAGTGGACACCATTTACATTGACTGTTCCCACACGGTATGACTGAGACATATCAAGTGGCGGAGGCAGTGTGCCGGTGCAATCCCACGGTGATCTCACACACCACACACCACACAGCCATCCATCTGCATGCTGTGCATTACTGTGCCGTAGGAGTCCCTGACTGGCAGAGCCCTCTGGGCTCAATGTCAGCCATGGGCTCTGGTGGAGATATCGATATTTGCTGTGCATCACCTGCCTCCATATCGTCTGCCCAATCACCAAGAGACGATCGTGATGTCATTGGGGGCTGGTCGCTTTCACAGGAGCCCACATTTTGGGAGTCGACGCAGTGCGCCTCGTTTTCTGGGCCACCAGATTTGGGAGACTGTTCCTTGTCTTCAGGCCCTTCTGGTGAATGATGCCACTGGAGTCCGTTGCAATTGTGGGCGAGTCAACGAAGTCGATGTCTTCCGCCGGCTTCACATCCCTGTCCTGTTCTTCAGCTGACAATCGCCTCTTCTTGTGTGGCTTGGGTGATTTTTGCTTTCGGGTCCGAGATTCGACATCCACTGCAGGGCGGGGCTCGACACAGTCTCGGTCGCTAGGAACCCCTGTGTCAGATTCCGACAGTGACGGTGGCTGGGTGCCCACGACGCTGCGGTGGGCAGATGCTGTAGGAACCTCTGCATCGTTGGGCTGCGGCGTCGTCGACGGCGCTGACTCTCGAACGGAGCTGGCAGCGGCTTGAGGAGGTAGCAGGTTTTGATCATCCATCACATCACGTCGTGCCGCCTCCACATATGTTAGCGGGAGAGAGGTCATAGTGGATCGTTGGGGAAGTTCATTGCGGGACACCTGAACGAGGCGGCGCTGCAGACACTCAGTTCTAACGTGGCCCTCCTGGCCGCAGCCCGAGCAGCTCCTCGGTTGTCCATGATATATAACAATTGCGCGGCAGCCACCAACGAAAACATATGATCGAACGTGCTTCTTAAGTTCTATGCGCACTTGTCGTACTCCGTTAAGGACAGGGTACGTTTCGAATGTGTTCCATTTCTCCTCTGTGTGGCTCAGAACTGTGCCGTATGGCCGCAGCGCATCAACGACTAGGTTGGCAGGAACTTCCAACCTGTAGTTCAAAGATGCGCACGGTACGCACCCCCAGACCAGCATGGTCAACTCCTACCACGCTCACGTTACTGTCTGCGTGACAGAAGCGAAAGCCGTTTGCAGATCGTTGGAGTAATCTGTCGCAGGCCGCTTCGTCGATCAGTTTGAGGTACACTGTGCTGGTTACAATAGACAGATGAATTCCTATCAGTTCTCGTGGTTCGATGTGCATGGTGTCTCGTAGAAACCGTTCAGTTTCGTGGGCCTTCGGTCTCGTGTACGATGCGTTGAACGTTAGATTGTAGCTTTTCGATACGAGAACGCCATGTCGGGTCGGTACAGGTACTATACGGCAAAACAACGACGCGACCGCGCGCTAGCGGGTAAACAACAACACCTGCGGAGCACTGCCCGGCGCGCCGAGCCCGTCCGCACGGTAACACGGCTGAAAGCCGACTGCCCATCTGAGCTACCGAAGCACGACTCACGCCCGGTACTCACATCTTTACTTCTGCCAGTACCTCGTCTCCTACCTTCCAAACTTTACAGAAGCTCTCCTGCGAACCTTTCAGAACTAGCACTCCTGAAAGAAAGGATATTGCGGAGACATGGGTTAGACAGAGCCTGGGGGATGTTTACAGAATGAGATTTTCACTCTGCAGCGGAGTGTGCGCTGATATGAAACTTGCTGGCAGATTAAAACTGTGTGCCGGACCGAGACTCGAACTCGGGACCTTTGCCTTTCGCGGGCAAGTGCTCTACCAACTGAGCTACCCAAGCACGACTCACGCCCCGTCCTCACAGCTTTACTTCTGCCAGTACCTCTCTCCTACCTTCCAAACTTTGCAGAAGCTCTCCTGCGAACCTTGCAGAACTAGCACTCCTGAAATAAAGGATATTGCGGAGACATGGGTTAGACAGAGCCTGGGGGATGTTTACAGAATGAGATTTTCACTCTGCAGCGGAGTGTGCGCTGATATGAAACTTCCTGGCAGATTAAAACTGTGTGCCGGACCGAGACTCGAACTCGGGACCTTTGCCTTTCGCGGGCAAGTGCTCTACCAACTGAGCTACCGAAGCACGACTCACGCCCCGTCCTCACAGCTTTACTTCTGCCAGTACCTCGTCTCCTACCTTCCAAACTTTGCAGAAGCTCTCCTGCGAACCTTGCAGAACTAGCACTCCTGAAAGAAAGGATATTGCGGAGACATGGGTTAGACAGAGCCTGGGGGATGTTTACAGAATGAGATTTTCACTCTGCAGCGGAGTGTGCGCTGATATGAAACTTCCTGGCAGATTTCATATCAGCGCACACTCCGCTGCAGAGTGAAAATCTCATTCTGTAAACATCCCCCAGGCTGTGGCTAAGCCATGTCTCCGCAATATCCTTTCTTTCAGGAGTGCTAGTTCTGAAAGGTTTGCAGGAGAGCTTCTGTAAAGTTTGGAAGGTAGGAGACGAGGTACTGGCAGAAGTAAAGCTGTGAGTACCGGGCGTGAGTCGTGCTTCGGTAGCTCAGATGGTAGAGCACTTGCCCGCGAAAGGCAAAGGTCCCGAGTTGGAGTCTCGGTCGGGGACACAGTTTTAATCTGCCAGGAAGTTTCATATCAGCGCACACTCCGCTGCAGAGTGAAAATCTCATTGTAAAAAAAAAAAAAAGATTTGACAGTATTGGATCACTGTTTGTTTACGCGACCATGTCGCAGTTGATGAATTTCTTACTGCTTTGCGGGAAGAATGGCATAAGATTCCTTGAAAACTACACGGCACATGAATTTATGCACGTCAAGACGAGTGGAAACTATTGTGAATGCAGACGTCTTTCCTACATCGTATTAGGCGTTTTTACTGTGTTCATATTTTTGTCCACTTCCTGTCAACTCTCCGCGCGTATAAAAACCCATACCAAGTTGGTCTCTGGCTTATCTCAAGCAAATTGTATTTCTGAGCATTTTTGTCATTGTAATTTGTGCACTGATAGACGTGAATAATATAAGCTATTTTCTTTGTTTATAAATTATTTTATGTTACCAGCCCAAATAATAGATTGTGTGTGCAACCCCATCCATCTTGCATGTTGGAATCCATAGATGCTCTCAATATTGCTGCCCAACATTGCAAATAGCATCGAACCTTTCATCCAGACCAGAGAGATTTTCTTTGAATTAAAATGAATGGCTGTCCTTTCACAGGTATCGTTGACGAATATGACTCTGTATTTTGTGCCACTATTTCAGCTGCCCACGATTAGTTAATTAAACTCAAGCCGCCACCGTCAGAGGCGCCACAGCACCTATCTGATGCGGGGTCCCTTTCACCGTGGTGTTATCTGCAACGAATCGAGTAGTGAAGGCCACGAGAAACGGCAAGCGTTGAGCAGACAACGTAGGCCTGACGACCCATCAGCCGCCATAATTTGAGAAGACTGGCCGCCGCTGTATCAGAAACTAGCGCATCTTTGGAAAACAGCACGGCATGGCCTGCCTGCAGCGTCTCTCATGGGCTTGTAGCCATATCTGTTGGACCCTAGACGGCTGGTCATATGGGTCCAGATTTCAGGTGGTAAGAGCTGATGGTAGGGTTCGAGGGTGGCGCAAACGTCGTCTCTCTGCTCTCGAAGAAACTTTCTGGTACGACTGTAGAATCACGGTAGGTCCTTCTTCTCTCTCACTACCTTGCTCAGCAAATATTAGTCTGAGGCGTACAGCACAAGGCTTTTGAATTTTATCCGTTTGTGTTCGACATTTCGGTCCTATCACACTTGGTTGTAACACCTGTAATCACTGATGCTATAACAACTTTGTGTTCACTGATTCCGTTCTCTAGTTTATGAATTCGTATCTGTCAGTTATTAGGAGAGCCCTCAGCAGACAACTACCGTATGTGCTCGAAGCTGTCAACGAGGCACTGTGCAAGCTGGTTGTGGCTCGGTAATCGTGTGGGCTGTCTTTGCAAAGAATGGGCTAGGTCCTCTAGTCCAGTTTAACCGATCATTGATTGAAAATGGTCATGATCGGCTACTTGGAGTTTCAAGGACTTCATGTTCCAAGAACAATCTGGACAATTTAAGTGCACTGGTTAGCCTCGCAGGTCACCCGACATGAATCCCATCGACAATTTATGGAATTTAATCGAGAGGTCAGTTCGTGCAGAACATCCTGCACCGGCAACACTTTCGCAATTACGGACGGCTACAATGGCAGCATGGCTCTAGATTTCTGCAGGAGACCTCCAACGACTTGTTAAGTCGATGGCACGCCTGGCTGCAGCGCTTCGCCAGACAACAGGAAGTCCGACACGATATTAGGAGGTATCCCATGTGTCTCGTCACCTCAGTTTATAATGGCTACAGAATAGGTAGATCACAGTTTTATCGCATGTGGCGTCGATTGACAACACGATAAAATTTGATGGTCGCTGTACATATTCGTCTTGTGCTGCCATATTGCCATCTACGCATATATTTTTGTGTTGGCAGAAGAGCCAACACCGTGTTACGAGTGGAGGCCGAAAGGCACGCGTTTTAGTCCACGCAGGCTGGCGTGAGAAGGGAAGAACCATACTGACGTGAAGTCTGGAACATGACAAGGAATGAGAATTCGTAAAGCGGACGTAATTAGTTTCATACTTAACTTTAATCCATTAATGATGAACGTCGCTCTTGACGGTACATGATTCACAATATTATCTGTTCAGAATACATTATTGAAGTAATTATAGTAACTGAATATGGCGCCTTGCTAGGTCGTAGCAAATGACGTACCTGAAGACTATGCTAAACTGTCGTCTCTGCAAATGAGAGTGTATGTAGACAGTGAACCGTCGCCAGCAAAGTCGGCTGTAGAACTGGGGCGAGTGCTAGGGAGTCTCTCTAGGCTAGACTTGCCGTGTGGCGGCGCTCGGTCTGCAGTCACTGATAGTGGCGACACGCGGGTCCGACGTATACTAACGGACCGCGGCCGATTTAAAGGCTACCACCTAGCAAGTGTGGTGTCTGGCGGTGACCCTACATATATTATTGCTGTTTTGTGTACTGCCTTCCAACGACGCCCTCACATGATCCGCAGACATTTAAACTGTTTCATTTAAACTGTTACTGGCCTTCGTGTGCCCGATGGGCCAGCTGCGAAATTTCATTTCCTCTTCGATGGTGTCGCAGCTGCAGCATTCCATCTGCATTGGAATGAACGGCCGTTAGGATTCCTTAACGCTAGTTTTCCTCTGACTTTTCTCTAATTCCAAGCTTATTTACGAGTCATATGAGATGGTATATTTAATTGTTTTGTAATTTGATTTAATACCGATTTTCACTGATATTTCGTCGAATATTTTTATTGCGTCACTTTGGGTTCTAGTAGTGCTGCGCAAGCTCTTCACTGTCAGAACCAAATCAGTGTCGTAGCTAAACGCGTTTCCACGTTGCACCAGTTTATAACTTCACACAAAGCGAATTCGTAACCGTCACGCGCATTCCCCTATACTGCAACGATGAAATGATCGATCCTTGTTGGTTCAAACATTATTTATACATTAGTAGCTAACGGCGATTCAAATCTGCGTTACAGAAAAAAGTTCGACCAAGTGTCACTGTAAAAAGCTTGCAAACGTCTTGACGCCAAAAGATCTTAATGCTTGTTCGTAAAATACGATCCATAATTCACAAGACTTACATTTTTACGCAAGCACTTGGTACCTGACGTTGGTGCAGCGACCTACGATAAACTACATTACAAAGGGAGCCAGTCCTTTCACATAATACGTGCAGAATCTGATATGTATCCCATCCATTCCAAACCTCTATCACTATTGGTAGATTTTAGTAGATTTTAAATTCTGCAGTAACTTATCTGCAGTTTCTGTGTTTGTGTGGTGAGCGGAATTCTGACGGTCCGCCGTGAAGCAGTTCCGGAAAACCAGTTTCAGTATTTGGGCCTTCTCTCTGTTATCTTCCCTCTCGGTACCAGTATGGCCACTGATTGACTGAAGTGATGATTTAGATCCACTTACTGGCCACCAATTCTCAGTATTTTTTGGCTACATCGATTGCCAACGTTTTTTCACATCCATTGAACACTTCTCTGATTGCTCTCCTTATGTTTATTTTGGCCTCGTTCATCTTTTGTGTGTTGACAAGTCTTTCACTTGGTATAAATTAGTAATGAAGGTCTCTTTGCTTTCGAGGAAACTTTCTGATACGACTGTAGAATCACGGTAGTAGGTCTTTCTCCTGTCTTCCTACCTTGTTCGGCAAATATTGGTCTAAGGCGTACTGCACACTGCTTTTAAATTTTATCCGTTTGTGCTCAACTTTTCCGTCCTATTACACTTGCTTGTAACACCTGTAGTCACTGACTAGCGACAGCTGAAGAGAATCGTTGAATGTGACAGAAGTGCAACCCATCCGCAAACTGATGCAGATTTCAATGGTGGGCCATCAACAAGTGTCAGCGTGCGAACCTTTCAACGAAACATCATCGATATGACTTTCGGAGCCGAAGGTCCACTCGAGTATCCTTGATAATTGGACAACACAAAGCTTTACGGCTCGCCTGGGCCCGTCAACACCGACACTCAACTGCTGATAACTGGAAACACGTTGCGTGGTCGGACGAGTCTCGTTTCAAATTGTATCGAGCCGATGGACGTGTAGGGGTAAGGAGACAATCTGATGAATCCAGGGACCCTGCGTGTCAGCAGGATACTGTTCAAGCTGGTGGAGGCTCTGTAATGGTGTGGGGCGTGCGCAGTTGGAGTGATATGGGACCCCAGATATGTCTAGACACGCCTCAGACAGGTCACACGTACTAAGCATCTTGCCTGATCACCTGTACGCGTACATGTGCTTGTGCATTCCGACGGACTTGGGCAATTCCAGCAGGACATAGCGATCCCCCCACACGTCCAGAATTGCTACAGAGTGGCTCCAGGAACACTCTTCTGAATTTAAACACTTCCGCTGGCCACCAAACCCGCCAGCGTTACTGGGCACACCTGGAATGTCTTGCAACGTGCTGTTCAGAAGAGACTTCCACCCTCTCGTATCCTTACGGATTTACGGACAGCGCCGCGGGATTCATGGTGTCAATTTCCTCCAGCAATACTTGAGACATTAGTCCACGCCACGTCGTGTTGGGGCACTTCTGCGTGTTCACGGGGGCGCCACACGATATTGGACTTTCTTTACCTCTTCGGTGTACTTTAAACATGAATTTAAAATTTCTCTGCTACTCACTTCCGGGTTTAGCCGTCTTTTGGTCTAGGTGGGCTTGCTACATTTAATAAATGACACTAACGATAAGAATCTACCGTGGATGCACGTGCAGTTTATTAATGCCACTTTAACATTATATCTTTCTTATCTGCAAGGACGGAAGTTCTCCTTTGAAAATAATGTTGCTGATCATATCCCGATTACGGTAGGTAATTTCATAATTTTTCCTATCTGGCTGTTCACATAATTTTCGAAATCGCATTGTTCACGCCACACATACTCTGCTACCAGAGTACCTGCTACTTACGTGCATAAATAACAGAAGAGATGCAGTACTACTGGATTATAATATTGGCGATAAATTACTGAAAATAGTACCATAAAATGCGGTGAAAAGAAACAATATCCGGAATAGAAAAAATAGGATGAATACAAGAGAAAGATGCTAATCGTTTTGTGCTATGGCGTCGGACGAAAAATCGTTCAAAATTTTGTTTGTCTAGGTTGGTAGTGAACCTATCAGTGGAATTATGAATTTCAAAGTTGACAACACTGTCAGTTTCTGTTTAATTTACTCTATAACATACATCGGATGTAATACTGAATTTGCTTACTTCGAGATTTATCCGTAAGTACCAGTTCAAATACTGTTGTTTTAATTTAAGTATCTGGAAAGTAAATTTCCAATTCCCTTTCATTAACCAAAAGTTCAGTTTTATACTTTAATCTGAATTGTGTTTTGGTTAACTGAAAACGTAAGCTTATGTTTTCGGAATTTACACGGTGAACAGAAACAGTAAGCGTTAGTGTTTCTTCAGACTTACAAGAATTTGACAGAAATCAAGAGCTAGCTGATATTATGCTTTGACTGAAATATATGAAAAAAGCAAGCAGTCATTAGGACTGTATGCATGTCAAAATTTTTATTTAGGATGTAAACTTCTTTTTTTTTTAATGAAGGCAGACTAGAAGCGTTTATTTTAACTGGTCATGATTCATTTTTAGACAAGGAGATGTTGTTCGAAAGTCCTGCTTTATTTCTGGGGGTACCTACGACTAGTAGATTCAAACACATGATCACTTTTAAGGATCATGTCAGCAATTTAACGCATTAACAATCAAAACATGTTCATCAGTTTAATACTAGAATAATGTAATTAGAGATATAATGGCTAATCATAAGTTTCAACTTAGGCACAAGACTCATAATCCTATCTAATTTTGAATTTCATGTTGCTTTCTGAAATTATCAGTTTGTTTTAAGTTGAAAACTGTTTCTGTTCATCCCATCTTACGGTACTGAGCGGGAAATATCTAAATTACAACTCTCACATAAAACAAATGGCACGGAAATCATATGCCAGGTTGAGATTTATTGGAAGAAATTTAACATAACGCAGCTCATCCGCGAAAGAACTGGCTTATCAAACACTCGCCCGACCCATTTTCGAGTATTGCTCATCTCTCTGGAGCCCTTACAAAGTAGGGCTAACAGAAGGGAAAGAGAGGATCCAACAAATAGCAGAGGGTTTCGTTTCGGAATTCTTCAGGCGGCGCGAGAAAATTATAGAGATGCACAGCAAACTCTCGAGGCAGGAATTACAAGAGGAGCACAGTGCATCACTAAGTGGTTTTCTATTGAAATTCCAAAACCACACGTTTCATCACTAGTCGGCTAACGTATTACCTTCTCTCACAGAGGTCACGTCAAAGGATCACGACTGCAATGTCAGAGAGATTATAGCTCTTACGGAGATTTATTGTCAGTCGTTCCTCACACGCACCATTCGCGAATGGAAGGCGGCAAATTATAGGTGGCACGATCAGTGCCCTTCGTCACACACTGTACGGTGACTTGTGGACTATAGATATAGATGTGGGAATTATGCTGCGTGTGACAAAATGCGCAGTAACCAGTAAATGCCGAGACTCTTTCTTACCTCGCACGAAGAACCTCACTGCTTCCAGGACACACAGAGCGAATCAAATTACTACATTACAATTGCTCCTAAGCTAGTTCTATGAGTGTCTCACTTTGCCAATGTTAGCCAATGGCACTAGTAACAATGGGACATTTGTTCTTAATAACGTGCCACCTTTTGTTAAGGAATAAAAGAACAAGCTTTGGTCACGAGTAAAAGTATTGCATCGTTCCAAAACGGTATTCAGTCATGAGGCAAATATGAAAATTACAGCCGGCCGAAGTGGCCGTGCGGTTCAAGGCGCTGCACTCCGGAACCGCAAGACCGCTACGGTCGCAGGTTCGAGTCCTGCCTCGGGCATGGATGTTTGTCATGTCCTTGGGTTGGTTAGGTTTACTTAGTTCTAAGTTCTAGGGGACTAATAACCTCAGCAGTTGAGTCCCATAGTGCTCAGAGCCATTTGAACCATTTTTTTGAAAATTACACCCCATTTCTAAAGTCAAAAATAAATAAAAACATCCAACAGAAACCTAATACACTTCAATGTGGTGGAAAAACGGGGAGAAAGCGAGATAATGTCTCATGGAGGACGAAGTAAAAAAAAATGGTTCAAATGGCTCTGAGCACTATGCGACTTAACTTCTGAGGTCATCAGTCCCCTAGAACTTAGAAATAATTAAACCTAACTAAGCTAAGGACATCACACACATCCATGCCCGAGGCAGGATTCTAACCTGCGACCGTAGCGGTCGCTCGGTTCCAGACTGTAGCGCCTAGAACCCCACGGCCACCCCGGCCGGCTACGAACTCATAATGGACAGACGTCTAGAACGGGGGGCAGGCTGAGGCAGGGATTTGGTCCTGTTCTTTTCAAAGGAACCATCCTATCATTCGACTTTATTAATTTAGTATGACTGTGGCAAACATAAATCACGATGCTCGGAGGCGAATTTGAGCCCCGTTAGTCCCGAATTCGAATACTATGCATCACCTCGGTCTGTGTAGTATGTTGCAAGCGCAAAGAGAGTCCCTGTAAATTGCTTTCGAAGTAGATGTAACAAGTAGCAGTGTCCCCTTCCCGGGTCGGTGAGATTACAATCCGGCTGGTCCCGGCGGAGGTTCGAGCCCTCCCTCGGGCATCGGTGTGTGTGTTTGTCCTCAGGATAATTTATGTTAAGTAGTGTGTAATCTTAGGAACTGATGACCTTAGCAGTTAAGTCCCTTAAGATTTCACACACACACAGATGACAATCAACTATCGGAACTTGTACTAACGGCGGTGTACTGCCAGGCCCCTCAAAATGGTTGCGTCTCATGTATTAGGTTGGTGCGTAAGTTCGGAGCGGTTTTCTTTTACATGATGGTATTCCAGTTGCTGTGCGGTTATTTATCGACTGTCATTTTCTATTGGTAATTCAGTTCTTTGCCATTTGAGTTTAAATATGGTCAGTTGGAGATAGTAATGAGTGGATCCGAGGACGCTACAAAATTGAGTGTCAACTGGGGTTAGTCACCCTCCACGTTCAGGCAGGACTTCGAGGTTTGATGGCGATCGTTTAAGCCCATTCATCCACAATGATCTACGTCGCTGTACCCGAGTACTGGCGAAAGTGATGAGCTGCAATCACTCCAGTATCGTGCGACATTTTCATGCAGTGGGGAAGGTTAAGAATTCGAGTGTATGGGTACCGCATGCTCTAAGCCAAAATCACAAAAATGGGCAGATGGCCACACGTGCGTCTCTGCATGCTCGTACAACAATTGGCTCGTGAGAAATCCTATACCGTTGCTGGTGACGAGAAATGGTGTCTGTTTGCTAACGTAAGGAAACGAAAGGTATAGTTTAGCCAAATAAAGCAGCAACTCGCGCATCCACAAAAGATGCTGTTATGCATATGGTGGAACAGCGACGGTGTGGTGATCTACTAATGGCTTCCGTGAGGTGTAACCATCAATGCTGACATTTAGTCTCAACAACTGAGACGTCTTGCAGACGTAATCCAAGAACAGCGACCAGGAGGTGTGCGTGAAGTGACGCTGCTCCTCGATAACGCCCGCCCGCCTTCTGCTAGACTGACAAAAGCACTGTACAGGAGTTGTACTGGGAGTCATTTCGCACCCACCTTATTTACCCGATCTTGCACTCTAGGTTTTCACATTTCCTGCTCTCTATCGAACAAATTCGACATCATGCGGTGAGAGGCACCCACATGCCTTGCTCATACTGTGGCATCAAGCAGTCAGGCCTGCAAGATGAGTGGTCTGCCAAGCGAGTGGATTCTTTCTTAATTTATCGAGTAACATGAACTCTCGTATCTTACTATTTAGTTACAAATTACCCTCCTGTATGAATAATACGCAACGGAAACGCATATCTGACTATCAGCGATTTACAGAACTCTGACTGTACACTACGCATTGGCAATACCACATTTTCTTTTTGTCTTTTATTTAACGGCTTTTATTAACACGTGGCCATCCCACTGAATATGAATGGCGCACACATAAATTCGGGACATTATGGCAACATACAATTTGAAGGAAAAGTCTACCAATCTTTTTCTTTTCACTATCTTATTTATTCTTAAACACACAAATTCTATAACCTACAACAATATCACATGAGAAATTCCGCCCAGTGGGCATGGCTTTACACTAGTGAATCTCTATATTATGGTCTCGTAATTTATTTAACGCTACAGTGCACTTTCTGGATAGGCTGGTGGATCTTTTATTATACCTCACACTTCGACTCTCACAATCATCACGAAACTTTCCTCCAGATCGAGCGATACAGAAGGAACAAGCATAACCCACAAATCTTTTGAAACTACCTTGCTACTCCCCCCATGCAAACCACACATACCCAAATTACATGACATACACCACACAACAATATGAAATACTGAACACTAAATAGTCACAACATTATCGCTTTCAGCTTTCCCACTTCAATCAATATTTATCCCAGTTTCACACGACACTGCCCCACTTTGTAATTCTACTTTCCTACTGTGAACTCTGGAGATAAATGCACGTCTTCCTGTGCAATGCAAGCCAAGTGGCGTTGCTGGATAGACGGCCGACTCACCTTGATTCTCTCTCAGAGTTTAAATCTAGCGTCACACGGAATCATATCACGCAAAGTAATATTAAGAACGTATTCATCACACACACGAGTCCTCAACTGATACCATGGACGAGTACTTCTCTTTATCCTTTGTCTCATACACAGACTGAGACTCACACAGTACTCACCACGTGGAAGTACCCGTCTCTAATTTCAAGTCCTGCACACGTAATTTCTTAAATATTTCAGCTTATGATACACACGCTATTTCTTAAATATTTCAACTTATTGTACACACGCTAGTAATTCAGCTTAACTTAAGCACACGGAAGTATCTCAACTTATAGCTACACGTTGTTTCATTGTGACCGTTGGTCACTTCCGAAGATTACTACGATCCCATTAATATTACCTGCCTGACATTTAATTCTCCCCACAAAAGTTCCTGAGATAGAGAAATTATTAGTTCAAACTACTCTTAAATATTCCACATGCATACCATGCCTCCACTCTTTCGTCATTACGGAGCACAACAAGAATAGGTCTTAACAGCAGAAGATCCAGCGACAGAGTGCTGAAACATGGCCGTTCTCCAGGTCGTCTCCCATCTCTGTCGAGGTGGGGGAAGCACCTTGCTACCGTATTGGTCAACCACATTTCAGGCGCTCAAAGCTCTGGTACCTTTCATCTCTTTGGTCCCACCAAAGGTGGCCAAAGGATCGACTCAAAGATGATCATATATCCACATTCACTATCTGCGGTTAGCAGACGACCATACATTCATTCATTTCACAGATCTCACCAAACTGGATGTAGGGATTTACTTTGTGGGAGTGCACATGTGATCAATTAAATAAATAAATTGTCATTCTTTCCCACACTGGTATCCGGCTTCGCTGTATTAATTGAAATTGAGTTATTTTTACACAAAAAATGTGTTGTTCTGACAAAAATAATGAAGTATTTCGTACCTATTTTCAATGTCGGGCGGTACTGTACCCTTTCAGCGGTAGATCATTTCTTATTTCAGAACTGTATAAAAATTTCTGTAACGTGTGGGTATCTTTATTTAAATCGGGTGGAAATACGTCATCGAAAGCAGAAATACGTAAAACTGAACGTTACAATACCTCTGTGGATGTGGAATCTCTAGGAAACATTTAAGCTAATTCTCTCGAGATGGTGGAGACAACACTTGCGACCATTTTACATTACACAGGCAAGAACGCGATTAAGATGTGCCAATTACCACACTGTCACAGATAACGAGTATGGAGAATTTATTGGAGGCAATAAAGGAAGAGAACGGAAAGGAACGAATGCGTGGCGAAAAACAGATTGCACAAGACGAAGTCTTTGCTGCGCCGCCAGATTCTGGCGCGACAAACACGAAATAGAGCGTAACTGGGAACGAGTTTGGTGAGGTTTGTCAGGCTGTGACGAGGTGTCTGAAAGAACCAGAACCGCTGCCGGTCAATGAATTCGCCGAAATACCTGATTCAAGGGAGACTAGAAACCGGCGGCAGCAAAATCAGTTCCAAACTTGACCTCTGCACTAACACTCTTTTCGAACAGCTTTCTGTGACGTCTGTTACCGGTGAGCCCTGTAACCGTAACTTCGTCACAGTCAACAACTCGGTTTTTATGTTGTCGTACACAGGTATATCAGCCACACTTCACCGTTTTGTTTGTCTTAGCAAAACATGATCGTGACGTTAATATACAGAGGGGCCCAAAAAATGTATCCACTGTTTAAAAGTACATAACTTCCAAAATAATTGACGCAGTTGTCTCATTTTTGGTGAAAGTATAGCTTAAAGTCCAACTTAAAGATATCACTGTAGGTGTTCGAAATGGTCACCATTAACATACACACACAAACGATGCCGCCGAACTGCAGCACGAACTACTGACTGCAACGTGTTCAGTTGGATATTTGCACATGAATGTACGATGGAGACTCGAAGTTTATCCAATGTGCGTGTCTTCTGTCGATAAACGACGTCCTTTAGTGTTCCCCACAGGTAAAAGTCCAGAGGAGTTAGGTTTGGGGAACGTGGTGGATACTCCACATCACCTCTACGGCCTATCCATCTTCCTGGTAGATTTTCGTCGAGATACGTTTCTAGCATTTGTAGACTTAGAGAAAGCTTTTGACAATGTTGATTGGAATACTCTCTTTCAAATTCTGAAGGTGGCAGGGGTAAAATACAGGGAGCGAAAGGCTATTTACAATTTGTACAGAAAGCAGATGGCAGTTATAAGAGTCGAGGGGCATGAAAGGGAAACAGTGATTGGGAAGGGAGTGAACAGGGCTGTAGTCTCTCCCCGATGTTATTCAATCTGTATATTGAGCAAGCAGTAAAGGAAACAAAAGAAAAATTCGGAGTAGGTATTAAAATACATGGAGAAGAAATAAAAGGTTTGAGGTTCGCCGATGACATTGTAATTCTGTCAGAGACAGCAAAGGACTTGGAAGAGCAGTTGAACGGAATGGACAGTGTCTTGAAAGGAGGGTATAAGATGAACATCAACAAAAGCAAAACTCGGATAATGGAATGTAGTCTACTTAAGTCGGGTGATTCTGAGGGAATTAGATTAGGAAATGAGACACTTAAAGTAGTAAAGGAGTTTTGTTATTTGGGGAGCAAAATAACTGATGACGGTCGAAGTAGAGAGGATATAAAATGTAGACTGGCAATGGCAAGGAAAGCGTTTCTGAAGAAGAGAAATTTGTTAACATCGAGTGTAGAGATAAGTGTCAGGAAGTCGTTTCTAAAATCATTTGTATGGAGTGTAGCCATGTATGGAAGTGAAACGTGGACGATAAATAGTTTAGACAAGAAGAGAATAGAAGCTTACGAAATGTGGTGCTACAGAAGAATGCTGAAGATTAGATGGGTAGATCACATAACTAATGAGGAGGTATTGAACAGAATTGGGGAGAAGAGGAGTTTGTGGCACAACTTGACTAGAAGAAGGGATCGGTTGGTAGGACATGTTTTGAGGCATCAAGGGTCACAAATTTAGCATTGGAGGGCACCGTGGAGGGTAAAAATCGTAGAGGGAGACCAAGAGAGAAATACACTAAGCAGATTCAGAAGGATGTAGGCTGCAGTAGTTACTGGGAGATGAAGAAGCTTGCACAGGATAGAGTAGCATGGAGAGCTGCATCAAACCAGTCTCAGGACTGAAGACCACAACAACAACAACGCCCTAACACGATTTTGGTAGTGGGATGGGCACCATCTTGTTGAAAGTAAACTCTTCCGTCTCCATACAAGTCTCGAATGGCATGTAAAATGGACGTCTGAAGCTTCTGAAGGTGAAGGTACACCTCACCGGTGACTGTGCCGTCAAAGAAGAATGTCCCAAGACAACCCACACCACTCATTTACTCCTGGCAAATTTCACGGGCACACTGTCTCACAGACTTCTGTGGTGAGCGAGTGAATTGTTGCAACACACGACGGGAGTTAGCTTGACTTGTTATTGTTACAGGTCGTCCAGATCGTTGTTTGTGTACATCTTTAACACAGCCTTCGGCTTCAAATTTGTCTCGAATGCAACGAATCGTTAAACGTGTCGGTGGCTCTGTTTGATACTCAATTCGCCATTGCCGTTGAACCTCATTAATGTTTTCGTACTTAAAATACCACTTCAAAACTGACTTCCTTCCATCCTTGCGCCAGCCATGTTTACTCGAGTAACTAGGTGCAACTAAGAAGAAAACACTATCTAGCGACTGTCATCTGACAAAACAAAACAACGCAATACAACGCTTGTGTGGCGATTTCCGGAACTACAAACTATTACACTGCCAAAGATGAGACAACTCCGTCAATTAGTTTGCCAGTTATGGACTTTTAAACAGTGGATACATTTTTTTTTTTACCCCTCTGGGAATAGCAACATTCAGATGTTTTTACCTGCACTTCTGCTCCATACTTCTCCACTCCAGGATCCCTGAAGCTGTAGTAAAATCGTATACCTACGCCACACATTTTCTGCAAAAGGCGCTAGTCCCGCTATATCGCGGAAGCTGCTCTGTGTAGTTTGCTACGTGCAGGGAGTAACTGCAGGCAATTTGCTACTTGAGGCGATACATCAGGCGTGCTCGTATGGCGCCACTGAAGGCGCTCTGCACGACAATGGCAGAGGTCGACAGAAGAGACCCAGTTCCAGACTTGTTACATGTAGCAATAAACAGACTGGTTAGTTACGCTATTTTTAATTTAGAAGAACGCTACACTTGCTGAAAGCTAATTTGTTATATCTGGGCCTCTTACTTAGCCGCTGCATGCCGCAGAATAAAAAAAATACCTCACTGTTATAACTGGGTAGTTAACACCCATCTGAACTGTATAATCAAGACTATAAAATCCACTTAAATTATTTCTTCAGGTGCCCAACGTTTCATGCATAGAGAAAAATACTGTCAGTGAGAGAGAGAAGCGGAATAAAGGTTGTACCAAAGGAACTAGGAATGTTTAGATACGCATCGTAACAGTCTTTGTAAATAATGTCCTGAGTAATGTTTAGATTTCTTGGCGGATTCACGCTGAAGACGAAGGAGGAATGCACTAGAATCAAATCAACCCGCCAATCAAATTTCGGAAAATAAGTAAAAGAGTGAGGGGGACAGATGCCAGTAATAAGGATCGCAGACGACATTGGTCTGCTCGGACGTAAGGAGAACTTGGAGATGCAGAAAGGAATGAGAAACGTACTTACCATGGAATACGGATTAAGGATAAACAGAGCAGTTATGAAGATGACGAAGAGTATTGTCAAGTACAATAACGATTTGCTTAACATCAAAACTCGGAACGACGCAGTAGTGGAACATGTGATAGAGTTTGTGGTGCTCATTTGGTGTATGAAAACGTCTCGTCACAAAGGAGACACATGATGTGTGAATAAACTGACCAGCACTTTTTTGATCTTGCAGTTGTTTAACTTATTTGACGGTGAAAGAGGCATAATTACATCGCATGCTATCGAGTTAAGATCTACATATGTATGTCACAACACGTTTTCCTTAATTAGCACAGTCTACTAAAAAGTGTACGGCGTAATATCGTTACAACTACATTGACGTACAAGGAAAGTATAGTTGAAACAGGTCCACACAAGTCTATTCATGTAAATTGTGGAAGCAATATGAACAGTTTAGATTATAAAAGTCGATGTTTTAGAGAACGTTTACTGAGACTTGATTGGCGCGTTCATTTTATTCTAGAGCGAGTAGTTGGAGCAAATAGCCTGGGATGATCGCCATTTGCGTGTCGAAGGTATGGAAGAAGGACATGTGGTGCAACACGGCATGTTAGCAGAGTTAAACAAGAATGAGCTTAATCCTGGGCAAAAAGAACTTGTGTTAGCCATATGTAAAAGGAGGTTTTACGAACGATGAGATCAAATACTTGTGCTTCTATAGAGCAGAAAGCTACAATTGGGGATAATCTGTTCACAATTGTAAAGATATTGACTGATACATGTTGTTCTAAATGAATATATTAGATGTGAAAGTGAAATTACGTGTGTGTAGCCTGTGATTGTCCCATTTAATGTTACCTAGGCTACTCTACTTTTCCGAGACCTGGAATGTAGTAATAATGGTGGAGATATAAAATATATATATACTGAAACCGACAGACGTCTACAGTATTGTTTTTTTTTTAATAAGGAAATTCATGTTTTCAGTAACTGCACGGGGGTAGGTAGTTTATCAAGTTACTTCTGTAACGCTAATATTTCAATTAAGGCTTACTGAGTTTGTAGCAACAGCACTGAGATGTGTTGTTTGTTTTCAAATATTACATATGTGTTTACATACGTGTTTACGTTTAATGAAACAATGAAAAATTCAGGCTGGAATACGACAGTATTATGAAAAGGATGACTGCTACTCAACATATAGAGGAGATGTTGCTTCGTAGACAGGCACAGATAAAAGGCTGTTATAAAATTAAGCTTACGGTCGAAAGACCTTCGTCTTCAGTCGAAAACACACACACTCACCCAAACACAACTCATATACGCATGACCACTGTCATGGACAGAGACAGGGACGCGTCGGATTGAGCCGTGTTTGTTTGAGTGTGTGTTTTCTACTGAAGAAGGTCTTTTGACCGTAAGCTTAAATGTATAACAGTCTTTTTTCTGTGCCTTGTCTGCTACTCAACGTTTCCTGTGTATGGTGTTTACGTTGAATGTTACTTTTCACGTGTGCACGCGCCTACATTGTCAGGATCGTTGTAGATTTTTAGCAATCATGTATTTCAAGTACTGTCAGAATTTTCTGAGGTATTAATGTTTTTGAGAGGTGCACGTTACTGCGAAGATGTGGTTAAAAAATTGTTCCAATTTTTTTGCCAAAACTGTTTCAATAAAACACTGATTTTCTGTACAATTACATTCCTTAGTAATAGCAAAGAGTAATTAATTCACTTTTCCTTGCAATACATATGTAATGATAAACAACCATCTGGATACACCGGCTCTTGAGTACTGCTCAACAATCTGCGACCATGTTGTCTTAATGGAACAGATAGAGAAATGGAAAGAAGTGCGACATGTTTCGCCACATGATCACGTCGTGAGCACGCTGGAGGTACGGAGAAGCTACAGTGGCAGACGCTACAAGAGAGGCTTTGTGTATCATTGTCACTCTGATGCTGAAGTTTGGAGAGCGTACGCGCGAAGAAGAGTCAGGGAGTATTGCTTCCTGCCACATACGTCGCGAAATGACCACTACCAGAAAATCAGAAAAATCAGAGCTCATTTGTAAATCTGTCGACAGTCAACGTTCTTACGAACGATTGGCGACTTGGACAGAGGAAAAAATGAGTTGGAAGAAAACATGAAAAAAGGCGAGAAACGCATCCTTGGACATAAATACAGATGTTAGCCACCCTTTTACGTTATGCAGTTGCGTTTGAGCACCAACGGCACCTGTGCAGTGTTCTCAATACACTGCAAGTGTCCGTTGTGGTCAGAACAATATCCTGTGTATCCAGAATGAGATTTTCACTCTGCAGCGGAGTGTGCGCTGATATGAAACTTCCTGGCAGATTAAAACTGTGTGCCGGACAGAGACTCAAACTCGCGAAGTTTGCCTTTCGCAGGCAAGTGCTCTACCAACTGAGCTACCCAAGCACGACTCAGGCCCCCTCCTCACAGCTTTACTTCTGCCAGTACCTCGTCTCCTACTTTCCAAACTTTACAGAAGCTCTCCTGCGAACCTTGCAGAACAATTCTGTGTAGTTGTGAGTGCGTTATGTTGCAGCTAAGTGAATTCAAACGTGAGCAAACTGTTGGTGCTCGAGTAGTAACGAATGGAGTCGAAGAGTTTGGTGTTTAAACAGGCGCCTGTCGAAGGTCATGCAGCTTACAGGGAAAGCGGATGGCTAAATATCATACGTTCCTGACACTGTCAGTCACTCGCTGATCTGAAATGCATGATAACTGAAGAAAACTTCGTAAGCGAAGATAACCAAAAAAGCATTTTACGGGATAGCCGGTTTCGACAGCTATGCTGTCATCATCGGTTTGCAAGAGAATGAACAGAAGCTGATAGGAAAATATTTTACAACTATTACAGTTTATCAAGTTGTAATAAAGAGCCCGCCAGAAAAATGTATGTACTCTTTGTCAGGCTCTATCGAGATATCGATATTGTTCTTCGCTTTGAGTTACGAGTATGTTGTGGTATGGTCTTTGGCTCAACAGATGTTAGTAGTTTCATCTCGGTACTGAGAAAGCAAGATGGCTGGAGCACGCTTGACATCTGAGCAATGAAAATGTATTGTGAAATGGTTTTTGAAGTTTGATAATGCAGTCGAAGTGCAACGTCAGTGGAGGCGGGAGTTCCAAACAGAGCCACCAACCCCTCTAATAATTAAACACATCATTGACAAGTTTGAAATGCGTGGAACGATTTATATTCACAAAGTAAGATCAGGAAGTCAGCGTACAGCTACAAGTCCTGCTTCGTCGGCTCTCGTGTTGGAAACGTTTGTTAATTTTCCACAAAAGTCTGCTACGCAATGTGCACTTGAAGTGTACGAAGAATTCCGAAAGCTGCAAAGTGGAAAGTTTATATTCCACGATTACTGCACGCGATTGATGGCGATCCTGATCGCCAAACGCAATTTTGCGAATGGTATCTGCAACGTGGCGTTTACGTGCAAACCGGTGACAAGTGAAATAATAACAAGTACAGGGGACTTGCAAGATACAACTAATTTATTACTGATCAACAGTTTAACCCAAAGGGCACAGTATTTACCAAAAATTTTCTACAAGTGTCTCTTATTCACAAGTCAGCAAAATACATTACACAATACCTTTCTAATTGAATCAGGTGCAAACAAGAACTACTTATAACTTCTGTACTAACTGTAAGCACTTCAGTAATAAAAGGTAAAATCAGCTTCATTTAACAAAGGGCACTTGAATAATAAAAGTGAAATAAGTTTCTTTTAAATAGGTCACTTGGGCAAACGCAGTAGGACAACTCACATAATTTCCAATTCCCGCTAGCCATCAAGTATTTCTCTTTAACATGTACACAAGTTCAACTCCCGCTGCACGTAAGGTATAATTCAGAACACTAGTCTCCTTCCTTTATGGTTTTGAAGGTAAATGCATAAGCAGTATAGCAAACGGAACAGACGCCTTGGCGCCCCAATGCAGAGGAAACTTGATGCAAGATCCCCACTCACTGCAACCCGAAGAGCTCAGTGCCCGCCGTACCGGTTGCCGTTCTCCCCGCGGCCAGAAGAACTTCCCGTTCCCTCTGGTACTGGTCGGCCGAGGCGTCGTACTCCGGACATCGATTTAGACATGGAGTAGGTGCCCGCTGCAGTGCTGCAACAGGAAAGCACAAACACACAGCCACAGCCAAAAGAAACAATGTTAACAGCCCCAGAATATAGTAAGACAAAATTCTGCAAGGATAGATCACATCAAGACAAAGGCAAATTAAAAATGGTTGAAAGAATTAACCGTAACCTCAAATTTCAAAATATATAAAATTGACCCAGCACAAACAGACTAGTTTTAAAAGGGCAACGACAAGACAAAGCATAATACTATTACACCAGTACGTCGCAGTTCCAACACAATATTGGCGCTAATAAGAAAATGTAGAAGCTAGTGAAAACACGGGGTAGGTCCGAGTGCAAAACTAGAAAGCTTGAATGTCTACTTCTTCAATAGACAACTGCGTGGTACATAGTTCACTAGCCAAAATGAATAACACATTGCTCAGCGTCCTGTGTAGAAGAAGATGGCCCAGCCACGCCTCAAGAAATTGCAATAACAGGCCAGCTTCCGCACTCCGAGCCACATACACCGGTCAAATCCAGCTAACTCCACGCAACAGAAGTTTCACCCTCTGAGCAGCGACACGTACCGGCCGTTCCGAAGCCGAAACCCAGTCTGCCCGCCAGCCCACGAGCACCACCACTGGTCAACGAGGCAAAGATAAGCGACGCCAGAGGGAAACAATCGATCCGGCTGAATCGGAGAAAGCGGCTGGCGCCAGCGCCTCCGCACGTATCAGTATCAACAAATGGTAACTGATAAAGAACAATTTGTGTCGAAGGTAGTGTGGAGTGACGAAACACAGTTTAAACTTAATGGAACCGTGAAACAGCCGGCCGCGGTGGCCGTCCGTTTAGGCGCTACAGTCCGGAACCGCGGGACTGCTACGGTCGCAGGTTCGAATCCTGCCTCGGGCATGGATGTGTGTGATGTCCTTAGGTTAGTTAGGTTTAAGTAGTTCTAAGTTCTAAGGGACTGATGACCTAAGAACCGTGAATCGACATAACAGAGTGTACTGGGCACCGGCAAATCCGCATGTTTATGTGGATAAAGCTGTCAGTGTACCAGGGGTTCATGTGCGGGGCTTAGTAGGACCTTTTTCTTTGATACTACCGTCACTGGAGAAGTGTACCTTGAAATGTTACGCACATCAATTGTGCCAGGTATACGAGCGCTTTATGCAGTTCATGAAGAGGTCTTCTACCAACAGGACGGGACGCCACCACACTACCACCTAGCCGTACGAGCTTTCCTGGATGACAATTTTCCAGGGTATTGGATTGGACGAAGAGGACCATTGAGTTCCCTCCACGGTCGCCAGATCTAACGCCTATGGACTTTTACTTGTGGGGAACTGTGAAAGATAACGCGTATCGACGTAAGCCACGCACGCTGGAGGAACTTCGCCTGGAGATTACAGCGACATGTGCAGCGATCTCCACTGTAACATTGACTGACGTTGCGGCGACCGCTCGTCGTTATGTGTATAGCCGCCAATGATGAACATTTTGAACATTAGAGTAACCACGTGCTAAACAGAAGGTTGTACATGTGTGACCAGTTATTAAATGTAAAATAAACATATAAGTAACACTTTTCGTTCCTTAAAGTGTGGATACATATTTCTGGCAGACTCTTTATTGTGACTGTGAAATGTTTTCCTGTCAATTTCTGTTCACACTGTTGCAGATGCGACGATGGCACTATAGCTGTCGAAACCGGTCATGCCATAAAATGCTTTTTTTTTTAGCGATCCTGACTTCTGAAATTTCCTTCAGTTATTATCATCAGGTAATACACAACGCGGACGAAAGTGTGTGTTGAGTGATCCTGAGAGACGGTTATTGAAGCGGACTGCGATGAAAATTGGACGATGACAGCTGCAAAAGTCACTGCAGAAGTGAATGTCGCACTCGTGAATCCTGTCAGCACCAAAGCAAAACGAAGAGAGGTCTATCAGCAGGAAATTTCAGGGCAAGTTGGAATTTCAAAACCACCCATCAATGAAGTAAATGCCAGTAACAGGAAAATGTGGTGCCCAGCCATAAAAGCTGGACTATCGAGATGTGGATGAAAGCCATTTGGTCAGGTGAGTCTTCTTTCGTACTGTTTCCGCCTCCTGCACGGGGTTACATCCCAAGAGTTAGACATTCCAGGAGTTAGTTGATGATTTGGGCCTCCATATCCCGGCATTCCGTACGTCCCATGGGTATTCTGCAACATCGCACCATATTGACTGATCATGTCCGTCCCACAGTACAATATCTGTTCCCCCAATGGTGATGCTGTGTTCCAAGACGGCAGGGCCCTTGTACTCACAGCTCGCATCGTCCAGGACTGGTTTTGTGAGCTCCAGGACGTATTGTCGCATCTCACCTGGCCAAGCAGTCACCAGATCTCAATATTATTGAGGGTTTGTGGTCTAGTTTAGAGAGAGAGGGAAGTGTGTGATGAGTAGCCATCTCCATCATTGTTATCTGAACTTTCCACTATTTTCCAGAAAGAATTCTCTCGAAAACGACGCAGGACCCATATTCATTCATTCGTAGACGACTGGTAGCTGTTTTGAACTCCAACGATTTTCGTATACTCTGGTAGGCACGGTAATGTTGAAAGATGGACATTAACACCGGCCGGCCGCTGTGGCGAGAGGTTCTAGTCGCTTCAGTCTGGAACCGCGCAACCGCTCCGGTCGCAGGTTCGAATCCTGCCTCGGGCATGGATGTGTGTGCTGTCCTTTCGTTAGTTAGGTTTAAGTAGTTCTAAGTTCTAGGGGACTGATGATCTCCAATGTTAAATCCCATAGTGCTCAGGGCCATTTGAGCCATTCGTTAATACCGCCGTACAAAGCTGACCAAAGATTCTGCTGTGGTGTCCATATACAAACTCTGAGTCTGAGATATTGTTATCGCGAGTAGTAGTGAGCGAACAGTTGTTGTGGAGGAGTCGGAAATGGTCGGACGCAGCCTGCGGTGGAGAGCAGCCGTGCCAGTAGCACCGGAGGAGACTTTGGTATTAATTGAGGATTTTTTGGTAATTTGCCTTGTTGCACGTTGTTGTTGCTTGCTTGCGCACTCGATGGATTTTGTCAGATTTATGTATGCATACATTGAGAATAATATTCATATCTTTGCTGTGGCCGGAGACGTGTTTATAGCGTGCAGACATCGTGGAATGATTAAGGTATGTATATTGTTTGCCTGTGTTTAAATAATGTATTCTGCGAATGTAGTAAATTAAAGCCATTCTTGATTTCTATCATTTTTTGCACCGTTTAAGGCTAGTTGACCAAACGCCTTCCAATCTTTCAATTTCTCTATAAAAATGATGTTTTAGTTTTTGCAATTATTATGACCATGCATTGCACTTTGCATGAATCGCAGAATTGTTTTCTAATACTTTTGTTGTATAGCTGACCACGCAGTTGCTGTGACAAGACGAGGGACGTTGTCCGTTGCGTACAGGAGCATTGGAGAACAGTTGTTAGGAGTTGTTAGAGAATATTTTAAATCTCGCAGTCAGGAACATGACAATTGATTTCTTTATGATTTGTGGGACATTCCAAGAGGTTAGCGCATAGTACGGCGATCCTTCTGTGTGGTGGCTAGAGGTAAACGCCCAAACCTGCAGGATGCGCATACCTGCCTCCCGCACATACCAATCATGGCCACTGCCGCATCCGAACGTCCCACAGATCTGGACATTAGACGACGCGGGCAGCCGCCCAAATGGACAACCATAATAAAAAACCCTCCAAAGTCTGTCAGGTGCTGATAACGCTGCCCCACATGCCTACGCGACATTTCCGCGTCCTAGACGGTGATTACTGAACATCTGGAGCTGTGCATTCTCCTTATACACACCAACAGGCCTGGTAACGGCATTACAAACGAACACACTGGTTGTCGTTCTACCTGGCGCAAAGAGTTGCAACTCTATAATCATTTACACACTCGCCGATGGCGCGTGCGTGAACGAAGCTACACTTCACCTCCGACAATGTCTTCTGGGTGCTTCACTTTTATTAGGCAGTGCATTTGAAATGTGGCGCGAATGAAAAATTTTAAACACTAAGTCGGTTGATGAAGTAGTACTAAAATTAATAGGCGAGGAAAGAAGTCTAGGGAAGACCCTTCCCTGAAGAAGGGACAGGTTGCTAGGACATGAGCTACTGTATCCACTTTCTGTGTTTTCTCTATAGCACTTTAGTGTTGAGTCACTACTTGATCTTGAACGAAAAACTTTAATAGCCTGTACGAAGCGAAGCAGGAATTCTCCGAGTATTACTTCCCAGATTGTCGATTATAGCACTTTTCGAATCTCACCTTACAGCAAAGAGAACAGATATAATCCACTTCTTGACAGTCAGGGTCGTTTCGTTTGCAAAGCGTATACGCTTCTCATTTTGTGAGTTAGGTGGGGGATCGAGGCAGTAGTAGTGACGTCAACGTTAGGTACAGACGCGCATCAATATTTCTCTATTTGACCTTACGATACATAATGTTTCCTTGCCACTTGTTTTCGCCTTCAGTATCCTCTTCCGTGGGCTATTTAGAAGATCGATTGAAGTGTGGATCTTAAAGTTATCTCTGAAATTTTATTAACCCAGCCAACGACTTTAACGTTCCATACCAACTGACAGCTCTCTATCAACAGCGTCACGCGCCCTTTATGCACATCAAATTCCAGACAAATTTGCCACCAGGTTTTTAACAAACTGTTAATCACGAGGTGTACATCTTCATGAAACCTCCAATTGGCGATAAACTGTACTTAGTGGGAATCTGTAGCACCAGCGGAATTCGAACCAGGTGCCTGTGCATTCAATGAGACCACGCAATACTGCAGCGCAGAAGGCGGACTCCGAGCTGGTTTGAAATTACAGATGCAGAACTAAATCAAGGAGAGTGATTAAGCAAGCCACTGGAAACAAAAACCGTGATGGTTAGACGAAGACTTCAGCATTATTACTCGAAAATAAAAGCCGAATCTTTTATCAAGCCCACCACTGCGCTACATCGAACACGAAGCAATTTCATGTAAATTTGGAATTTAACGCTAGTTTGCTGTTCTCCATAATTAAAGAATTTTACATTGCTTCACTGGTAGCAGAAATTCAGTTTGCAGCAGTTGACAATACCGTGCTTTAACCTTCGCCTTTAAAACAAAAAGGTGAAAACGTATGAAAAGTACAAATTTAAAAACAGGGCTAAAAAGAGCTTCAAGACCGGTTAACGATTACATTACCCGAGTGTAACTCGAAAACTATTGCCGATGTAATGTTACAGTGTGATTAAGGTCGAGTCACTTTCGAGTCGCCGGCCGGGGTGGCCGAGCGGTTCTAGGCCCTTCAGTCTGGAACCGCGCGACCGCTACGGTCGCAGGTTCCGATCCTGCGTCGGGCATGGATGTGTGTGATGTCCTTATGTTAGTTAGGTTAAAGTAGTTCTAAGTTCTAGGGGACTGATGACCTCAGATGTTAAGTCCCATTGTGCTCAGAGCGATTTGAATCACTTTCGAGTCACTTTCAGTGTTTGCGGATACAAAAAAGAAGGCTTTACTGACAGGTCCGTTATATAAGAGTCCTTGACGTTGACGTATCGAGCGAGAAATCTCTGTACTGGTACTGCAGGCAGAACTCAAGATCAAGGGCAACCTGTTTCATTGCCCTGTTCATATATTCTCTTTTCTTTCCTCCTGATTGCACTACCTCAGTTGAGAAGAATATAGGAATGGGGTTCATTCAGTGCAGTAATAACTGATTAGTTTTACACAACGAACAATAAATCATTACTGAAACTTCCTGGCAGATTAAAACTGTGTGCCGGACCGAGACTCGAACTCTGGACCTTTGCCTTTCGCAGGCAATATCCTTTCTTCCAGGAGTGCTGGTTCTGCAAGGTTCGCAGGAGAGCTTCTGCGAAGTTTGGAAGGTAGGAGACGAGGTGCTGGCGGAATTAAAGCTGTTAGGACGGGGCGTGAGTCGTGCTTGGGTAGCTCAGTTGGTAGAGCACTTGCCCGCGAAAGGCAAAGGTCCAGAGTTCGAGTCTCGGTCCGGCACACAGTTTTAATCTGCCAGGAAGTTTCATATCAGTGCACACTCCGCTGCAGAGTGAAAATCTCATTCAAGAAATCATTACTATATAGAAGCTGGGAAAAAATGGAAGAGGGCCTCTGGTTTATTTGTGTATCTCACATGGCAGCAGAATTTGCTAGTACTAATGAGTTATTCCTTTCACTTCCATGAAGTGACACAGCTCTTAAACGCGTCTTATTTTCATCGAGGAGCTTCACCTACGAAGTCTGTTCTGATCAAGATTTTTGGAAGGTTCCCATTGGTTGTAAGGCAGATACTGTAACAGGAAATACCCTAAGAAATATTACCAGTTCGGATCCTCTCTGTGCCATACCGCCCGCTGTACTCCTTGGACCAGAGAATAAAAAAATACAAAAATTAAAAATGAAAACTCTGGATATGCGAGTAGAGTACGCCCATCGAGGGTTGCGTACAAACTTAATTATGCATACAGATAGTTCATCCATCACGCGTTCTCGGTACCGATACTGGCAAGGATCAAAAAAGAAATATGTGACATAAACGGCAATATCTTTTGAGCGCATTGACCTAGAAGCTTAAAGGGACTGCAGACTATAAATTTCAATTCGATATGTCTACCCGTTCCTGCGAAAAAGGGGTTTTAACAGTCGGGCAGAGAGTCAAATAACATGACAATTTATTTTTCGTGTGATATAATTAGAAAGTAACAATTTTAACCTTTTTCCTTTACATGTACTCTGAAACCTTGCTTTCTGTCAAATTTAATGATTCTAGGTTCAAATGGCTCTGAGCACTATGCGACTTAACTTCTGAGGTCATCACTCACCTAGAACTTAGAACTAATTAAACCTAACTAACCTAAGGACATCACACACATCCATGCCCGAGGCATGATTCGAACCTGCGACCGTAGCGGTTGCTCGGCTACAGACTGCAGCGCCTAGAACCGCACGGCCACTCCGGACGGCCATGATTCTAGATCGACTGGGAGTACCCTAAAGATTTTGTGAGGTGTGTTTGCGAGTATCAAAATATGTGACATAAATGGCCGTATCTTCTGACAACATTGACTTGGTAGCTTAAATGTTTTACACCACAAAGGGACCATAGAGCTTAGTTTGCGACAAAGATTGCGACTTCATAAGTCTACCCGTTTCTGGAAAAGAAATTGACAGGCAAAGAGGCAGACTGATAATAAACGACAAGAAAAGAGTTTTTCGTGTTATATAATTAGATATTAAGACTTTTAGGATTTTCTCTTTTCCTTGTTCTGTGAAACCTCGCTTCTTGTGATTCTAGGAGCTATAGGTCTCAATGAGTGAAATAATTATGAAAAATCCGCCTCGATTGCACAAACTACCTGGTGTTTACCTAGGTTTCAGCGTGGATAGCCACGCCTGCTTCAGAACAAATATAAAACAGCTTGCCTAAACAGGCATAGCCAAAGGCTAAAATCAACCCCTATAGGGCAAGACCCCATAAAAAATTTTAACTAATACACGGTACATATGTACCAAGTCAATGTTACTTATCTCAACCATGTGTGTGCTGCCTCGCCCCAGCCCCTCTGCCTCAGTTCGGTGGGGAGCCTGTGACCATCGTGCGCAGCCAACGACGCATGCATGTGCCAGTGTTAACACCACGACATCGCCAACTACGGCTGAAGTGGGTACGTGACCATATTGGAGCTCCTGCAAGACATCATGACGGGCAAGCAGTATAGGACGCCGGCTGCACACCACATACAGTCCTTCATGACGATCACGTTTACCGATGGCAGTCTACATATACATATACATCTACGTATATACTCCGCTAGCCACCAAGCGGTGTGCGGCGGAGGGCACAATTCGCGCCAAAGTCATATTTCCCCCTCTCTGTTCCACTCGCGGATCGCGCAAGGGAAAAACGACTGTCTGAACGCCTCAGTACGAGCTCTTATTTCCCTTATCTTTGAATGATGATCATTACGCGATCTGAAAGTTGGTGGTAATAATATATGCTCTACATCCTCAGTGAAGCGCGTCGTCTATCTGCAAGTGTGTCCCACTTCAAACTTTCTATGAGATGTGTAACGCTCTCGCGAATCTTGCCGCTCTTCTTTCGACCTTCTCAATCTCTTGAATCGGACTCAATTGGTAATACTCCAAGACTGGACGAACTAACGTATTGTAAGCTATTTCCTTTGTTGAAGGACTGCACCGCTTCAGGATTCAACCAATAAACCGCTATCTAGAGTTCGCCTTACCCGTTAGTTGTGTAATCTGATCATTCCATTCGAGATCATTTCGAATAGTCACACCCAAATAATTGACGGATCTTACCGCTTCCAAAGACTGATAATTTATTTTGTACTCATACATTAATGGGGATTTTCGCCTTGTTATACGCAGCAGGCTACACTTACGAATATTGAGAGGTAACTGCCAGTCATTACACCACGCATTTATTTTCTGCAAATCCTCATTGATTTGTTCACAACTTCCGTGTGGTACTACTTTCCTATAGACTACTGCATCATCGGCAAACAGTGTAAGGCCGCTGTCAGTACCATCAACCAGATCGTTTATGTAAATCGTAAAAAGCAGAGGACCTATTACGCTGCCCTGGGGCACACCTGAAGTTACTCTTGTTTCTGTTGAAGTTACCCCGTTCAGGACGACATACTGCTCACTGTCTGTTAGAAAACTTTCTATCCAACCGCATATGTCATCGGATAGACTGTAAGCGCGCACTTTTTGTAGCAAGAGACAGTGCGGAAGTGAGTGGCACTTTTCTATAGGATAACGCGCCATGTGACAAGGCCGGGTCGGAATACCCCTCGTCATAACTGCAGTGTATATAGTAGGCTATGTGGAAAGGCTGCATGGGGGCTTAATTAAAATACAATGAAAATAATTTTAATTTTTTGCTTTAGTAGCTGTATGTCCGATTACGAAGTCTCGTAACGGTTGGCCCTGACTAGTATTATTACGCTATCTGACTGCATAGAACAACAACAAAGAATGAAATGAAAATTTTCGTTAACACAATTAATTAATTAAGTCCCCAGCAACTATAAAACCTATGAGACCAAAACACAGGTGTCACTGTTCTGTGTGTGGAAGTATGACTCAACGTACACATCTGGCACGGTTCTTCTTCAATAAGACAAGAAATTTCAAATATCATTTATACTGAAGTAATTAAAGAAAATAGAAATACTACAACTGCGCAAGAAAACCAGGATTACACTAATACAAGAACACAAGCCAGATGCTTTGTTGACTGAACCTGTAATGAAGCATTATTTACGACATTAAATAATGAAAAATAAATCAAGTTTCGTTACCTTCATATATTGACCAAAATCACTCTAATCATTACAATACATCTCCACACCGACTCGCTATTACCACATCTCAACAAGAACTTTTCAGTATCACATCTCAGCAAGCACTCCCTACTAGCCCATCTCAACAAACACTCTCTGCCACGAGCTCTCCCCAAGCACTGACTACTACGAGTTCTCAATAATCACTGCCAGTGGAGGCGGCCGAACAATACTCTCTAGCGCGATCTCTGGCGCTGTGGCTCCAGTGTAGCCACCTTTCATATGCCCCTCCTCCACAGGCTAGAATTTGATGGTATTTTTGCCAGCATTGGTGGTGAAAATACCACCAAATTCGTCAAAAAAATACAGACAAAAATAAAAGATAATATTAATGCGTAAATATCATATAACTAGATAAAATCTTGGCTTTGCACAGACCTTTCAATAACCTAATATATAAAATACAGTAAGCAATACAAATTCTTTCATACATGTGCCTTTACATAATAGTTTACACAAGTATTATGTGGTTAAACAATTCAATCAATAGCGTCAGCAATGACGAATATGTGCAGGTAAGAGTCTCATAACTTTTCACAACAGTAATACACAAAAAATCAGTTTATACAAATATTCACATAAACGCTTTCCATAGCCCAAGAAACAAGTAGTTGACAGTTCCAGCAGTAGCACCCAGCAATGGTCAACAGGTGCAAAAACCAACAAGTGACATTTTTTCAGTAGAAACAGTCCATCAGTGGCACCCAGCAATGTTGAGCAGGTGCCGACACCAACAAGTGACATCATTTCGGTAGAAGCAGTCCATCAGTGGCACCCAGCAATGTTGAGCAGGTGCAGACACCAACAAGTAACACCATTTCAGTAGAAGCAGTCCATCAGTGGCACCCAGCAATGTTGAGCAGGTGCAGACATCAACAGATGACATCTTTTCGGTAGAAGCAGTCCATCAGTGGCACCCAGCAATGTTGAGCAGGTGCAGACATCAACAGGTAACACCATTTCAGTATAAGCAGTTCCATTAGTGGCACCAGCAATGTTGAACAGGTGCAGGTATCAACAGGTGACATCTTTTCAGTAGAAACAGTCCATCAGTGGCACCCAGTAATGTTGAATAGGTGCAGACACCAACAAGTAACACCATTTCAGTATAAGCAGTTCCATTAGTGGCACCAGCAATGTTGAGCAGGTGCACACAGCAACAGGTGACATCTTTTCAGTAGAAGCAGTCCATCAGTGGCACCCAGCAATGTTGAGCAGGTGCTGACCGCTGTCCATAAAATTCACTATCACTAATCACACTGTTCATCAGCAGAAATTAAACATGTCCTAGTGGCACCAATCATGTAGAAAAAGTGCAAGTAACAGTTCATAATATTCCCTATCACTAATCACACAGTTCATCAGCAGAAATTAAACATGTTCTAGTGGCACCAATCATGTAGAAAAAGTGCAAATAACAGTCCATAATATTCCCTATCACTAATCACACAGTTCATCAGCAGAAATTAAACATGTCCAGGTGGCATCCACCATGTTGAATAAGTGCAGGTAACAGTCCATAATATTCACTATCACTAATTAGACAGTTCATCATACAAATAATAATAAACACACCAATGATATCAGATAATTGTCATATTAACTATTACAGTACACAATAAGAGTAAACCTATAATATTTATGGGTGTCAGTGCAAGCCACAACAAACAAGTAAAATAATATTTAGGAGATAGGTTGGGATCACTTCTCTGGGATTATAAAAGGAAAACACACAAAACACACTCACTCATCTTTCATCCACATTAAGTGCTACTGTGTAGTTGAATAGTGTTAACTGTGTAAATGCAATTCTGTCAAAATTTCATGTTCATCATGTGTATCAAGTAGTAGTGGCAGCAATGTATAACAGTCAATAATAGTTAGTCAACGTCATAGTCATCATGTCAAGACCAATGTTTGCCAAGCCAGATCAAAATGTACGGTTGCTGAACAACTGTCAGTGAGCCAAGATATGCAATTACTTCCTCTCTCCAAAAAAAAGTATATACTGCTTATTGATTTAACAAAGTGTGTGTGTAGGCATTCTTCTTTCTACCTGAGTGTTCTAGTCTGCCATCTTCATCCTCCTTGTCCCATATAGACCAACAAAAAAAATATGCTCCTCACTTACTTTACCTCTTATCCACCAAAACTCCAATAATCATCAGCATCACATAATCTCAATACTTCTATAATACCTCTCCAATACGTCGATACATATAAACCTTATCATCAATATCATTTACTTTACCTCTTGTCCACGAAAACTCCAATAATCATCAACTTCACATAATCTCAATACCTCAATAATACCTCTTCAATACGTCGAAACATATAAACCTTAGCACCAATATCGTTTCACTTCCATAACAACTCTTTCCTCTAGTCAATCTCCTCGAACAAGTACAGATAAAATCCTAATGCAAACCTCATGATTTCATACAATCCGAAGACACACTGTCAACACACAACCTCTGTGTAATCCATCTGACCCAGATCTTCTACTCATTATGTATTATAAACAAAGAAATGCATACATGACCTCTAACAGACTTAGTTCGAATAACTCTCAGTAATTAAGTACGATTACGGAGTGTGAATGATCATAATATTTCACAGTGTGTACACCACTTCAAGAATTATGGCAAACAGAAGCAAACATGTGGAGTATTTCTTGTGTCAAGTGTCACTTCCTATTTCAATTGCTCACGAAAAATGCAGTGTAATAACTGTCAATGGTCTAACCTAGTGTTGGTATGTCATGTCGTTAGCTTCCTTCCTATTAGCATAAATTTATACAGCTTCCATAAAACCTCCAGCTCATGTGACTTCTATGAAGTTTCTTGTACCAATGTCGTTCGTAGAATTATAGCAGTTCAGTTTCTTATCTTAAATATATAAGGCACTGAGCGTAAGCAAAACATGCAATAGCGAGTAAATATACCAGTAGAGAACAGAATGTCAACAAGTGGATGCAGCACAATTCCTACAACGAGGCTCTGCCAAGCGAACAATCTATAATTAACACCATACTGTGGCCTAAACTCCATGTACGTACACCTCATATCAGCATTTCTATATATAGCAAATTAAAGAATAGTTATGACAACAAACAGAAATGTGTAAATATGCAATCCATACGCAAAGCAGCAAATATGTATCTTACATAATAAACAGGTCATTATCATCATATCAGCATAAGCAAATAAATGTTCATACGTAATCTTAATAAGTAAACATGAAGGCGCAAGCAGATAAATCACAAAGTATATCTTACATATATAACCACAGTCAGCACAATTAATCAGTTGACAATTACAATTTAAATAAATAAGCACAGCAGGCACATAATAAAAAAAATATGACATCAGTGAAAAGGCATAGCAGCCAAGCGATGCATAATATACATAAGTAACAACACTGTTCATCAATCAATAATTGTCAAAATCAACAAATGTACACAAGCACGTCGCTTCACAAGTAAATTCATAGAACATGAAATTTAGCACAAGGTATGAGTCACGTAATCGCAAGCAGCAAATTACGTCTAAAGTACGTACCTAAGTGGAAATATGTTACCTGAAAAATAAACTCAATTAATAGTTACCCTTTTTAGTTTATTACTTTTTTTTTCGAAATTACATTCTTCCTGAAATTTTCTCCATAGCAAGTCGTCTTACCGTCGGACACGCACAGAATTTACCTGAAGGTCTTAAATATTTTACACAACCGTATCCTGAAAAATACTGAACGTTAATAACATAATTCATCAAGTCACAATAGCTTTATACTGAATTTAATCCGAGAAATTAGACTGTGTATTTGTTTACGGCTGTCAGTGCATTCGCACTGAGCGCTCGATCAGCTGTTGGCGCGTGACGTAGGAAGTAATTGTTTGCGGTCAACGACTGCCTTGTGCGGCGCGCAGACTGACTGTTGCTTTGAGTATGTGCCGCCGCCAAAACACAGCGCGGTATCCTTGTACTCTCTTCGTGTTTACATGTAGCTGTTAGTTTCTCACAAGTATGTCATTCCACAAAATTTTTTCAAAATTATATCATTCCACAAAAATTTTAACGTTAGATATATGATTTATTCCCTTAGAGCGTCGTGATTTAAGAGTTTATACTTCAATAGTGTTATCATGAATGATTTTGCGAACCCTATATGGACCGTTATAAAGCAGAAAAAATTTGCGACACAAGCCTTTTCCTTTGTGAGACAAACGATGAGACTTAATTAACACCTTTTGACCAACTGACAAAATTTTTAAACGACCAGGACGTTTCGCTGATTTCTCTCTTCTAGCAGCCGCAGATGCAATATTTTGTAGAGCCAGGTTGACAACTTCAGAATGCCGCAGTTTCCGTGAAGGCGGAAAAGGAACGATTTCAGAAATGCGATTTGTTGGTACTTTTTTTTTTAATATCAATAGAGGCGGTAAAAAAGTTGAGTCATTAGGGAGTTCATTCAGAATGTTTTGAAAAATATGAAGATACTGATCCCACGTTCTGTGATTCTGATGACAATAAAGTCGGCACAATTTATTGATTTCCTTCATCCATCTCTCTGAAGCGTTAGATTGAGGGTGAAAAAGTGAAATGAAAATTGGTTTAATCTTACGACGCCGTAGAGTACGAAGCCAAATTTTAGAGCGAAACTGTGATCCATTATCTGATATAACCTTATCAACATGACCCACTTCTTTAAGAAAATGTTTGATGAAAGCATTAGATACTGAACGAGCTGTTGCCTTGCGTAAAGGTGTAAAACACACATATTTTGATGTCAATTCCACTGCTACGAAAATGTACGCAAAACCATTAGTAGAACGAACCACTGGACCGAACAAATCGACTGCAGCCATGTCCTTTAATTTCGCTGGAATGATAGGAAACAACGGTGCTCTGTGAGAAATAGTTGGCGGCTTAGCCTTTTGACATAATTTGCATTTGGCCAGAACAGATCGAATACGTTTTTCCATATTATTGAAGTAGCAATTTTCCCGTAATTTATGAAAGCATTTTCTGGGACCAAAGTGCGCATAACTGAAATGTGTGTACCAAATCAATTTATTGACCCACTCATCAGGAATACAAACTAACCAAACAGAGTTGTCGACCGATTTCCGTTTAAAAAGAATGTCATTGCGAACTAAATAATGCTGTCTAATCGCTACGCTTTCCTTTCTCCTCCACTTCTCCTTAATGTCCTTCCAGATTGGATCCTTATTTTGCTCCTTAGCGATGTCCTGGAGCGAAGACGAAATAAAGTTCTGAAACGCAACACCTTGAATGTACATCAAACAATAATGGTTTTCTTTGCAGTCCTCTTCAGCACTTTGTTTCAAACCCATAGGTGCACGTGATAAAGCATCAGCAACAATATTTGAAGATCACTGTATGTAAACAATACTAAAATCAAATTCCTGTAGGTACAACGCCCATCGTGACAATCTGCCATGAGTTAATTTTGTCGACATAAGAAATTCCAAGGCTCGATGATCAGTGTAAACCTTAGTATGTCTACCGAACAAAAATGTGCGAAATTTTGTGAAAGCCCAAACAACAGCCAAAGCTTCAAGTTCCGTAATCGAATAATTCTTTTCGGATTTAGAGAGAACACGACTTCCAAATGCAATAGTCTTCTGTACTACAAAGCCGTTTTGTTCTATCTCTTGAAATAAATGTGCACCTAGGCCTTTGTATGATGAGTCCGTCGCCAAACAAAAATCTTTAGATAAATCCGGATGCGAAAGAAGTGGAGCAGCAACTAAAGCATCACGAAGTTGTTCAAATTCTGACTGAGCTTCCTCATCCCAATACCAATTAGAATTTTTTCCAGATAGTTCACATAAACGAGGTGTGGCCAAATTGTCCAATCTAACAAAGCGTCTAAGAAAATTACAGACACCAAGGAAACTACGAACATCACGTTTTGTGGTAGGAACAGCATAATTACGAATTGCGTCTAGCTTTTCTGGATCTGGAAGAATACCTTCTGTAGAAATAATGTGACCGAGAAATTTCACCTGTGAACGACCAAATTCAGATTTTTCCAAGTTCACTGTAATGCCAACTCTTGCAAAAATACGTAACAATGAATCCAAAATTTTGTTGTGCTCACTCCACGAATGTTTAGCAATAAGAATATCGTCAACATATGAAGTAATATTGTCACGAAGATAAACAGGTAAAATTTCATTTAAGCTACGAATGAATGCTGCTGAAGATACAGTAAGTCCAAACGGTAATTTCCGAAACTGGTAACAGTTACCAAAGGCTAAAAAGGCAGTATATTTTCTACAATCAGGGTGGAGTTCTATTTGCCAAAAACTTGCGCGCATATCAATCGTGGATAAAACTTTAATTCCATGGAAATGTTGAAGAAGTTCATCTAAATTTTGTGGACGGTCAGTTTCAGGAATGATGATATTATTTATCTGTCTGGAATCCAGAACCAAACGAATTGACCCATCCTTTTTAAGAACAACGTGTAATGGGCTGGTATAAGGGCTGACTGCTGGCTCAATAATGCCCTGATCTAACATGTATTGAAGTTCATTCTTAACCTTGTCTCTGTAAGCCAAAGGAATAGCGTACGTTTTCCCGCGAAATGGTGTGTGTTCTTTTACTTTAAATAAATATTGTAAGCCTTGTATAGTTCCTGTGTGATGACTAAACACTGTAGCATGTGAAGTCAAAATATGGTGCAGCTCTTCTCTTACAACGTCATCTGGCACTTCAGCTTTCTTAACCTTTTCATTAATTAATTCTTCGCTATTAATTATATCCTCCATCGCGTCCCTGTATCTATTGTCATTGTCATGAATAAACACACTGTCGTCATAATGCTCAACGAAAACATCAGAAGTAAGAAACCTTAAACATTTTGTATCTGATTCAGATCTTGCTAAACACTCGAAAAATTTCAAACATTTCGGCATTCCGGCAACAGTCAAATTCACACTTCCTTCTTTAAAGTTCAAAATTGCCTTATGTGTGTTAAGAAACTCCATACCTAATATAATCTGTGTACTGAGTAATGGAACAATAATAAAATTAGCAGACAATTCGTATCCTTGACAAATGAAATTTAGGTTGGTCTGTTGTTTAACTTCCACGCTTTTTCTAGAAATCGCTCCTCGAATTGTAGTTTTAGAAATAGGTAACACAGGACAGGCAATAGTTCTTTCACATATACGAAAAACTGATTCACTAATGACGTTCAATGGGCTCGCAGAATCTAAAACTGCAGTGAACTTATTCTTACCCACACATACTTCAATAACAGGATGTAAAAATGCGTCTACATTATTTTCCTTTTCGCCTAGCAAAATGTCTCTCATATATTCCAGGCGTACGTAGTGTAAAGTTGTAGTGTCATTACTTTCTGAACCGTCTATATTGCTGCCAGAAGTCGAAACTGCAAGTCATGGTCGATTGTTTGCGTCACGTCTTTGATTATTCCCGTCATTTCGCGGATCAATTTCTACTATTTCCACTTGTCTTTCTGAATTTCTGTCACGCGGAGGATGCCAATTAGGTCCTTCCTGTCTGTTAGATGCAAATTCTTGGTTGTGTCTGTTATTAAAATTTCTGTTTTCCTGTCTGTCTGCATAACTACTTCTTGTATAATTTCGACTGTCACTTCTGAAATTACTGTTAGACCTACTACCCTGGTTATTTCTGTAGTAAGAATTTCTATTACTGTATGGATAATTTCTGTCTTGATGATACCGATTACTGTTTCCGTATGATTGATCATTCCGGTACGAATTACCGTTATTATAATTGTCTGTGTAATTTCTGTTAGAACGTCTGTTATTGTCATAAGGCTGGTATCTATTGTCCTGTCTGTTACGTCTGTCATTCTCAAAATTACCCATATAACGCCCGTTCCGATCACTATCCCTTTTCTCTGAAAATCTATCGTAATTACTGTTACTGAAAAAGTTACAAGAAGTTCCGTCGTCGTTGTCATACTCAAGTTCTTGTAACAAAGTCTTAAAAGTCTCATATGTCGTCTTTACATCTTCCAGCTAAAGCAATTTGTCTTATGGATTGTGGCAGCTTAGTTAAACAAATGCGAATTAATTCAGTCGGGCTATAAGGATTGGACAGGAACTGATTCTTTCGAATCATGTCTTCAAAGTATTCTGCCGGCGTGCGGAACTCAGACTGTTTAAAATTACGCTGCATAATCAGACTATGTTTGACTCTGTCTTGTGTGTTTTCGGACCAATATGCCGATATAAATGCATGATAAAAATCATTCAGATTATTACAATCTCTAATGAGTGCACGCATCCGCGTCGCCGGTTCGTTTTCTAAATATCCACACAAATTCCAGTTTGTGACTTAGTGGCCAATTTGGTGGGAGTGCGTACATAAATTGATCTAACCATGCACATGAATGTATGTCATTCTTAGAATTGCGGAAGATCTTAAATTTCCGAACAGTCAAAAAGTGTTTATAGTCAAAGTTTTCGCCTCGTGGCGACAAAGACCTACCGCGTCTGTCCCAGTCCGAATGTCGATTATTGTCAAGTTCGCGCGCCTGGCGCTCTCTTGTTGCTTCTCGTAAATGAAATAAATTACTTTCTTCAAACCCCTCTGCTATCTGTGATTCTGCTATCTGTCCTTTCCTACAATTTCGCCTTCGATTTGTTTGACTTGCTTTCGTAATGCCTCAAATTCCCTTTTCACGCGTTCATTAAATTTTCCCTGATTTTCAACATGTCTATTTATGTTCTGGTACTCTTCAGTTTCCGCAAATGCCAATGGAGCTGTATCATCCGATTCTCTGTCCCCATTTAAACTAAGACTTGTCAATTTATCTGAAATCTCCTCAACTCTTTCCGATAAGTCACCTAATTGCTCTTTCTGTTTGTTTACGTCTTCCGTAAGTGTCGCGACTCGGGTTTCAGTATTGTCACATTTAGTAGTTAACTGTTCACACTGTTGCGTTAAGTTATTTATTCTGTCATTTGGTACGGATTCCTCGATTCTCTCAAATATTTCTTCCTTATCGTGTGCACGTTGTAAATTTAACTCAGAAAATTTTTGTACTATCACGCGATCTCTTTCTTCCTGTTCTCTATCTTGTTCCCTTTGTCTAATCTCTACTGCAATTAATCTATTATTGTGAGAATTCAAAATCGGTTGTACTTCTTCTCCGATTTCTTTCTTTAACTCATCTTTCATATTTTTGAAACATGACCCTATTCGTGAATCTAACCGTGTTTCCAAAGTTCCCATCTCTGTTTTAAATTCAGATCGAAACTGCTCCATTGTTCCCCTATCTGTTTTTAATTAAGATCTCAAAGTTCCCATCTCTGTTTTAATTGTTCCTGTTTGTGATCCCAGTGATTCCATTGTTCCCTTTTGTGAGTCTAACCGAGATCCCAAATTTAATATTGCACTCATCAACTGCTGCATATCTTCTGTCGTTAATCTCGTATTCTGTGAATTTTCTGATTGAGAAAAATTTTGAAATGGTTCCGGACTATTTTCCCGACTTATTACATTGTTTTCCACTTCATTATCCATCATACTGTTTTCCTCTGTTGGCGAGTTCGCCATGTTAACAATTTCGTCATTCTGAGTATCCATCATTTTTGCCTTTTTCATCGATCGCGTAATCATTTACAGAGCATACAAAACTCGTCACTGTACGGAAATTACACACAATGACCCTTTATCTCCAACAATACCATTCACTCGAAATGTTTCCCTCAAACACGATTAACGAACAATTGAAATAATTGCACTAAATCGTCAAACGCGTATACAAGGCATAAAAAATTAAATTTTGAAAAATACCATTAGAAGAATGCTAATTACCAAATCTACACATGCAATATAGACTACAATTACTAGACTACAAATTACTACAACAATACTACTGTCTACTATTTTTACAATCAGAAAAATTCCAAGGGACGATCCTGGCAGGGCCGCCACGTGCATGGGGGCTTAATTAAAATACAATGAAAATAATTTTAATTTTTTGCTTTAGTAGCTGTATGTCCGATTACGAAGTCTCGTAACGGTTGGCCCTGACTAGTATTATTACGCTATCTGACTGCATAGAACAACAACAAAGAATGAAATGAAAATTTTCGTTAACACAATTAATTAATTAAGTCCCCAGCAACTATAAAACCTATGAAACCAAAACACAGGTGTCACTGTTCTGTGTGTGGAAGTATGACTCAATGTACACATCTGGCACGGTTCTTCTTCAATAAGACAAGAAATTTCAAATATCATTTATACTGAAGTAATTAAAGAAAATAGAAATACTACAATTGCGCAAGAAAACCAGGATTACACTCTAATACAAGAACACAAGCCAGATGCTTTGATGACTGAACCTGTAATGAAGCATTATTTACGACATTAAATAATGAAAAATAAATCAAGTTTCGTTACCTTCATATATTGACCAAAATCACTCTAATCATTACAATATATCTCCACACCGACTCGCTATTACCACATCTCAACAACAACTTTTCAGTATCACATCTCAGCAAGCACTCCCTACTAGCACATCTCAACAAACACTCTCTGCCACGAGCTCTCCCCAAGCACTGACTACTACGAGTTCTCAATAATCACTGCCAGTGGAGGCGGCGGAACAATACTCTCTAGCGCGATCTCTGGCGCTGTGGCTCCAGTGTAGCCACCTTTCAAGGCGTATGCAATATACCTGATTGCAATATGAACCAGAGTCACTGCTACGACGGCAAGTAACAACTGATTGGAAACATGTATTCTGTATTAGCGTAAATTACAAAAGGTAGCTGTAGTTTGTTTCTAAACTCGGTAAATTTTATAAACTCGTTCTTGCTGCAAGGGATTACACCGTTGTCCGGTTTAAACTCTACATTATCAACTAAATGTGCGTCTAACTTTTCTTGGGAATGAAAATAGCACATCCAGTATTCACATACTACAGTTGAATGGTTATAAGAATGAATGCTACTATGTGCTAGCCTCGACAAGTTTTTTGTGTAATATTAATGGTATGTAGCTGTATTACCAACTGCAACATTCATAGATTTACATGTTTCTCATGATTATGCCTTCTGGTATGTAGCGGCAGAATCAAAATTCTTTTTCATCTAACTTGTCATCTATGGACATCCGTTTATAATCAGGATACTGGATGAAATATGTGTTTAGCGAGTTTTTCTCACTCTATTTTTCGAATATGTGGAAATGTTTCAGCTAACTAGGAAACGATATGCTGGTAAAGTTCAGTTTGTTTACATATACTCATAGAATATATTTCGACACATGATCTGCATTCTTACTTACAAGGTACAATCTAGCTAGAATTGATCACTAAAACAGGCATTGTCCCTTGACTGAACATTTATCTGCTACGATCTGGGGTAGTTTCGTATATATTCCCGCATAAAAATCCCTTATTTACATTAATGCACAGTTCAACTATTTCCTTCAATGTGCAGCTGGAATCTCTGTCTTGAAAAGACTCAAGTTCATTTAACACGTTATCAATTATATTACTCGAATACCATTCAGTACTCATTTTGGATGGCATTAAACTAAGATCATTTGTATTGCGACAAAATTGTCTTTCTTCGCTTGACTTGGGTAAGAGAAACTTGCAGACTACCAAAAAATTGATTTTAAGATGTTGGTTAGTTAGATACACTCTGTTCTCGAAAAAGTGGAAACAGACACCAAAAAATGCTAAGGCTCTTTAAGAGTAACCTGGTTATCTATCACGCCTGCACCTAATTGACTTCTAAATGAAAACTCAACAGTAACAAATTCGTTGCATCTAAATTAATACATTATTATCACAGTTTAATACATTATTGCAGATTTGACACTGGTAAAAAAAAAAAAACATTACTCGATTACTCTCAAAATCAGCGATGTTAGTGAAGTTTAGCCTACCGATAGACTTTTCTGTCAGCAGTCTTGTTCTTATCCTTCTTCTTCTTCTTCTTCTTCTTCTTCTTCTTCTTTCTCTGGTTGAGTAATTACCTCTACAGTCTTTCAACCACAGCTCGATGAGACAGCGCTAGGAGACACTGTTTCCTGCTTGTGCAATACTGAATGAAAAGCATGTCTGACATACAGGAAGCAGGTGACTCTGGTTGCATTCATAGATATGACGAGGAATACAACTCAGGAAAATTTATAATAAATGCCTGAATTTTGACTCTGAGTGATATACATAAGAGGAAACGTTTCAGGTAGAATTACTCACGATTCTCAGAAAAAGTGCTGCCGTCTGCAACACATCAACTCTCTATCGGTTCTTCAGGTGAAGATTGTTCTGTCTCATATAGCGAGCCGGAGTGTTCATCCTACAATCCCCAGAAGTGCTGCAGACTACAACACATAAGCTCTCTACTGGATCACCAGACGAAGTGAGTTCTCTGTCATGTTCTGAGCCGGTGTGCTCTCCTTGCAATTCTCAGAATACTTTCTGCAGACTGCAACCAGTCTCTATGTGCTCCACAGATGAAGAGTGTTCTCTTTCAAATTCTGAAGTGCTCTCCACATTATTCCGAGAAGAAGTTCTTCATCGAATCTCCAGATGAACTGAGTTCTACTTCGTGTCTCGAGTTGAAGCGTTCTACTGTCGACACCCAACAATGTTGCTGCAGATGGGAACAAATCAGCTCTCTATCGGATCTCCAGATGAAGTGTGTTCTCTCTCACATTCTGAGCCGAAGCGCTCTCTTCACGTTTCTCAGAATAGATACTGCATACTGCAACACATCAGCCCTGTATGGGATCACCAGACAAAGAGTGTCCTGTCTAATACACCGAGCCAGAGTTCTCTCCTTACTATCGTCAGAAGCGGTGCTGAAGACTGAAACATACCGGCTCTATACCGTATTTTAGAGGAGAGCTCTGTCATATCCTGAGCCGAAGGCTCTACTGCAACACACCAGGTCTCCATCAGGTCTCCAAACGCATTAGCTCTCGATCGGGTCTGGAAACAAAGTGCGTTTTCTGTCATGTCTTGAGGCTAAGTGTTCATTTGGAAATCCCCTTGACGAAGTACTGCAGACGGCAACAGCACTTCTCTGTTGGATCTCCAGATTAACGGTGTTCTCTCTCATGTCCCGTACCGAGATGTTCTCCTTACGAACCTCAGAAGAAATGCTTCAACACATTACAGAGATATCTGTTGTGGACTGGCAAGACAGCCAATCCACTATGACAGGAAGCCGAAAGGCACGTGTTTAAGCTCACGCAGGCTGGCGTGAGATCTGAAACAGGACAAGGTCTTGAGACTAGCAAAAAAGGTACGTAGCTTCTGGAATACTTAACTTTAATCCATAATTGGTGAACATCGGTCTGACGGTACATGCATCACAAGATAAATAGCAAATGATAATGGCGCCTTGCTAGGTCGTAGCAAATGACGTAGCTGAAGGCTATGCTAACTATCGTCTCGTCAAATGAGAGCGTAATTTGTCAGTGAACCATCGCTAGCAAAGTCGGCTGTACAACTGGGGCGAGTGCTAGGAAGTCTCTAGACCTGCCGTGTGGCGGCGCTCGGTCTGCAATCACTGATAGTGGCGACACGCGGGTCCGACGTATACTAATGGACCGCGGCCGATTTAAAGGCTACCACCTAGCAAGTGTGGTGTCTGGCGGTGACACCACATTCCTCCCCCGCAAATCGGCGCACGGTTGTGTTATAAGGCTTCCGCCCGCCGTGGGGAGGACCCCATGTTGACGTATGCGACGAGGTGGGGAGCCTAACAACAGGCGAGGCTGTGCCACCCGCACCCGGCCATTCGGTCCGAGGGGAGCTAGGAAACGCCTGAAAACCTACTCCAGGGTGTACGCCAACATGCGGTGTATGCGCCTGTAGAGAGACAGAAGGGGCCGAAGGGTCGACCTCCATCGGGCTGGGGCACCCGATGGGCAAAGACGACATATGGTCCGGATCGGGCAAGAGTTCCATGTCGGAGGACAACTGGCCACGGGAAGCGAACGGCGGCGCGTGACCCAGGGAGGCGCCCGGGGGCTGCAGCGAAGCGTCCACTGCGGGCGTCGCCGGCGGGAGAACAAGCGGCGGCGGCACGCCGCCATGGGGCAAAATGGAAGGCAGCGTCGGTAACACCTGGGGATCAGGCGAGCCAGTAGATGGGTCCCCAGGGCGCTGACTGGACGGCACCGTCGCTGAAAGCAGACGGGGAGCGGCAGATCCCGTGCAACGACAGATGTGCAGCTGATTGAGATGCCGACGCACCTCACCAGAGGCCCCCAAAACCAGATACAAAGCGCGGCCGGGGCAGCGAAGAATGCGCCCTGCGAGCCAACGCCATGAACCTCGATAGTGACGACAGTAGACAACATCGCCTGGGGCAAAAGCAGGCGTCTGCCGCTGCACAGGAACCTGATGCGGCGGATGTAGCAAAGACATCAAGGTTCGATGAGGACGACCGTGGAGCAACTCAGCCAGCGAGCGACCATCTCGGGGCTGAGAGCGATACGAGACTATACCCCAATGTCCTTGGTGGAGAAGCCGTAAGACAGAGGACTGTAACGAACGTGGGACCACGACCCTGGACTGATCATTATCAGAACGCAACAGCAAAACACCACGTCGAACAAAAAGCCTCTCCTTGTGAGCAAAAAATCGGCGAACCAACGGATCCCCGTTCCGTGACTTTGACAAGGGCCATTGAGTAGCAACGAAACGCAGAACGGTACCAAGGACAGGGTCGGCAGCTGTGGCTGTAGCTACACGACGAAAATCAATCGGAAACGATTCTACCACGTCATCGGTTTCCGAATCAATGAACATGCAAGCAAGTTCGGAGGAATCAAATGCTCTATCCTCAGCAACAGGCAAACGGGACAACGCATCGGCGTTTCCGTGCTTAGCAGTGGACGGATACAAGATATCGTAGCGGCACTACGAGAGGAAAATAGACCAGCGAATGAATTTCTGCGCTGTACGCGGAGGTACAGGCTTGTTCGGATGAAAAAGCGATGTCAAAGGTTTGTGGTCCGTGATGATGGTAAAGTGACGACCATACAAGAAATCATGAAACTTAGTAACACCAAATACGAGAACCAATGCTTCTTTCTCGATTTGTGAATAATTTCTTTGCGCAGACGAGAGCAATTTGGACGCAAAGGCAATAGGACAATTATGCGATCCATCCTTGTGCGCAAGCACAGCACCGATCCCGAAATCCGATGCATCCACCATCAACAAAAGGGGTTTCTGGGGATCGAATGGCGTAAGGCAAGTATTGGAAGGCAACGCCGATTTCAACTGGCGAAAGGCGCGTTCGCATTCCGTCGTCCAGACGAACGGAACACCTTTACGGTGTAAACCATGAAGTGGAGCTGAAATGGAAGAGGCGTGGCGCACATAGCGATGATAATAAGTAATTTTTCCCAGTACACTCTGTAGCTGCTTCAAATTCTGCGGCGAAGGCAAGTCTTGTAAGGCACGGAGGTGCTCGGGGCTGGGATGTATGCCTTGGGCATTGATTACATGTCCCAGGTAGGGTAAGTCACGAGCTAACAACACACATTTGTCCTTCCGCAAGCGAAGACCATTTTGTCGCAAGAACTGAAATAATGTTCTGAGATTGGCTAAATGTTCTTCTTCCGTCTTTCCGGAGATCACAATATCGTCCAGATAGTTTGCTGCAGTAGGGATCGACGCACAAACAGTTTGCAGATATTGCTGAAACAATGCAGGGGCGGATGCACACCCGAATGGCAGTCGTTTGAATCGATACAAACCAAGATGTGTGTTAACCACCAAAACGCGCTGGGAGTCTTCGTCCACCAGTATTTGCAAATACGCATCTGCTAGGTCCAACTTCGAAAAATGTTTGCCCGGGCACAGTTTGTCAAAAAGATTTTCAGAACGGGGTAAAGGAAAAGTTGCAATCACTAGTTGTGGATTCACTGTTGCCTTGAAGTCCACACAAAGTCTCAGTTTTCCGGAAGGTTTTGGCAAAATGACTAACGGTGATGCCCAGAGAGAAGCCTGCACACGTTCAATCACACCTTGTGATTCCAAATCGCTTAATGTTCTGGCGACCTCATCACGCAATGCGTGCAGAACATTGCGCGCTCTGAAAAATTTCGGTTGCGCGTCGACTTTCAGTTCCAAATGTGCTTTATAGTTCTTAGCGCAACCAAGGCCCGGTGCAAAAATGTCTGCAAATTCTTCACATAGACGAGAAACACTGTCTGAAGGTACAGTCTGGTTCACTGATAGGACCTGATTGACTATAGACAAGTTAAACAACTGAAATAAATCGAAACCAAACAAGTTCACTGCAGAAGAAGAACGTAAAATGACACAAGTTTTGTTTGTCCCTTGTATGTTGCTAGAAGGCTGCACTGTCCTAACACAGGGAGCCCGTGACCTGAATATGTAGTTAGCTTAACATTTGCGGCACGCAACGGAGGTGTGCCCAGCTGTCGGTACGTGTCGTGATTGATCAGTGAAATGGCAGCTCCGGTATCGAGCTGGAATGCTATAACTTTGTTGTTTATGTCCAAATCTAAAAAAAGTTTATTGTCCTGCTGACGACAAGAGTGACTGTAATCGTGCAACGTGAACTGACACTGGTACAAAATCACTTGCGACATGACGGGATTTCCGTCGATGTCGACGCACACTATTTGTGGGACGAACACAGTCACTGTTAGAGAGAGTGGCACTGGGCGGAGTGGAATGAACTACATGAATTTCCAGGGGCGAAGGTTCATGAGCCGGAGTATCCTTGGTTCGATTCCGATTCCGGCGCGAAGCAAAGGGCCTGGAACGGTTGTGAGTGTCCCATCTGAGCTTTTTCTGGCAAACACTTTGAACATGTCCTCTTTTATTACAGAAAAAGCAAATAGCTTGGCGTGACGGGTAATTCTCACGCGAATGTCTAGTAGCACAGCGCAGGCATGATTTCACTGCATTTGCTTGCCGGCGCGGTACACATGGCCGAGAGCCAGGCGGCAGCTGTGCGGACAGGCGCGAGGGCTGTTTACTGTTCCGTGCAGCGCGCCCGGCGGGCCAGTTAACGTGACACACGGCTGGGGAAGTTTCAAATGATTTCTGAGCAAAGTCAAGTGTGTCCTGCCGATCCAATATGTCCATCACTTGTTGAAGGGAGGGATTGACTAGTTTCAAAATCTGTTCCCTTATACGAACATCAGAAAAGTTCTGTGCAATTGCATCACGTAGCATAGTATCTGAATAAGGGAGTCCACATCGACACTCAAAAGCACAATCCCTAGTAAGGCCTTGCAAGGTTGCAACCCACTCCCGATTAGTTTGACCGGCCATACGTTTTGTATGAAAGAAGGTATACCTTTTTGCGACTACACTGACTGATTCTTTGAAATATGCATCTAATGCATACAAAATTTCGTCGTAAGACAGAGGTGGTACGTCGCGTCGGGGAAATAATTTCACTATCACATAGTACGTTTGGACGCCTACGGAGGAAAGGAGAAAAGGCTGCCGCTCATTACCTTGAATTCTGTAGGCGGCGAGATGGAATCCAAATTGGCGTGACCACTCCGTCCAGCTTTCCAGTGCAGCATCAAAAGGACGAAAAGTTGGTGCAACAGCGTGTTGTGGCTGCAGTTGCGGTGGAGCGGCGGCTGCCGCATCGTTTTGCATTGCACGTTGACCCTGGACGAGCTGTCCAAGGGCATCCAATAAGGCCTGCGTCTGCTGATTCTGCAAGCGATAAAATTCGGACAGTACATCTGGAGATTGTAGCGAAGCCATGACACAAGTAAATCAGGGCAATATAGTTACGAACGCAGAATTCTCGTCGCCAACTGTTGTGGACTGGCAAGACAGCCAATCCACTATGACACGAAGCCGAAAGGTACGCGTTTAAACTTACGCAGGCTGGCGTGAGATCTGGAACAGGACAAGGTCTTGAGACTAGTTAAAAAGGTACGTAGCTTCTGGAATACTTAACTTTAATCCATAACTGGTGAACATCGGTCTGACGGTACATGCATCACAAGATAAATAGCAAATGAAAATGGCGCCTTGCTAGGTCGTAGCAAATGACGTAGCTGAAGGCTATGCTAACTATCGTCTCGGCAAATGAGAGCGTAATTTGTCAGTGAACCATCGCTAGCAAAGTCGTCGGCTGTATAACTGGGGCGAGTGCTAGGAAGTCTCTCTAGACCTGCCGTGTGGCGGCGCTCGGTCTGCAATCACTGATAGTGGCGACACGCGGGTCCCAAGTATACTACCGGACTGCGGCCGATTTAAAGGCTACCACCTAGCAAGTGTGGTGTCTGGCGGTGACACCACACTTATCATAAGTTAGTTTAAGTGGTGTGTCTAGGGACCGATGACCTCAGCAGTTTGGTCCCTTAGAAATTCACACACATTCAGAACGACAAACTTCCCCTGCGGCTGTGATATCACTCACTACATTAAACCCTTAAGTAGAGAAAAGTGACCACTTTGTAAGACTTGAGAAAGATGCGTGCAGTTCCTGTACAGGGTGTCATAATTAAAGTTATTTGTTGTTGTTGTCTTCAGTCCTGAGACTGGTTTGATGCAGCTCTCCATGCTACTCTACCCTGTGCAAGCTTCTTCATTTCCCAGTACTTACTGCAACTTACATCCTTCTGAATCTGCTTAGTGTATTCATCTCTTGGTCTCCCTCTACAATTTTTACCCTCCACGCTGCCCTCCAATGCTAAATTTGTGATCCCTCGATGCCTCAGAACATGTCCTACCAACCGATTCCCTTCTTCTAGTCAACTTGTGCCACAAACTCCCTTTCTCTCCAATTCTATTCAATACCTCCTCATTAGTTATGTGATCTACCCATCTAATCTTCAGCATTCTTCTGTAGCACCACATTTCGAAATTAAAGTAGTAGCGCCTCGGCGATACAGATGGCCGTAGCGTAGGTGCAACGGAGGGCTATCTGTTGAGAGGCCAGACAAACGTATGGTTCCTGAAGAGGGGCAGCAGCCTTTTCCGTAGTTTCAGAGGCAACAGTCTGGATGATTGACTGACCTGACCTTGCAACATTAACCAAAACGGCCTTGCTGTGCTGGTACTGCGAACGGCTGAAAGCAAGGAGAAACTACGGCCGTAATTCTTCCCGAGGGCATGCAGCTTTACTGTATGGATAAATGATGATGGCGTCCTCTTGGGTAAAATATTCCGGAGGTAAAATAGTCACTCATTCGGATCTCCGGGCGGGGACTACTCAAGAGGACGTCGATACTAGGAGAAAGAAAACTGGCGTTCTACGGATCGGAGCGTGGAAAGTCAGATCACTTAATCGGGCAGGAAGGTTAGAAAATTTAAAAAGGGAAATGGATAGGTTAAAGTTAGATATAGTGGGAATTAGTGAAGTTCTGTGGCAGGAGGAACAAGACTTTTGGTCAGGTGAATACAGGGTTATAAATACAAAATCAAATAGGGGTAATGCTGGAGTAGGTTTAATATTGAATAAAAAATAGGAGTACGGGTAAGCTACTACAAACAGCATAGTGAACGCATTATTGTGGCCAAGATAGACACGAAGCCCAAGCCTACTGCAGTAGTACAAGTTTATATGTCAACTAGCTCTGCACATGACGAAGAAAATGATGAAATGTATGATGAGATAAAAGAAATTATTCAGGTAGTGAAGGGAGACGAAAATTTAATAGTCATGGCTGAGTGGAATTCGGTAGTAGGAAAAGGGAGAGAAGGAAACATAGTAGGTGAATATGGATTGGGGCTAAGAAATGAAAGAGGAAGCCGCCTGGTAGAATTTTGCGCAGAGCATAACTTAATCATAGCTAACACTTGGTTCAAGAATCATGAAAGAAGGTTGTATACATGGAAGATTCCTGGAGATACTAGAATGTAAGACAGAGATTTAGGAAGCAGGTTTTAAATTTTAAGACATTTCCAGGGGCAGATGTGGACTCTGACCACAATCTATTGGTTATGAACTGTAGATTAAAACTGAAGAAACTGCAAAAAGATGGGAATTTAAGGAGATGGGACCTGGATAAACTGAAAGAACCAGAGGTTGTAGAGAGTTTCAGGGAGAGGGAGAGGGAACAATTGACAGGAATGGAGGAAAGAAGTACAGTAGAAGAAGAATGGGTAGCTCTGAGGGATGAAGTAGTGAAGGCAGCAGAGGATCAAGTAGGTAAAAAGATGAGGGTTAGTAGAAGTCCTTGGGTAACAGAAGAAATATTGAACTTAATTGATGAAAGGAGAAAATATAAAAATGCAGTAAATGAAGCAGGCAAAAAGGAATACAGACGTCTCAAAAATGAGACAGACAGGAAGTGCAAAATGGCTAAGCAGGGCTGGCTAGTGGACAAATGTAAGGATGTAGAGGCTTATCTCACTAGGGGTAAGATAGATACTGCCTACAGGAAAATTAAAGAGACCTTTGGAGAAAAGAGAACCACTTGTATGAATATCAAGGGCTCAGATGGAAACCCAGTTCTAAGCAAAGAAGGGAAAGCAGAATGGTGGAAGGAGTATATAGAGGGTGTATACAAGGGCGATGTACTTGAGGACAATATTATGGAAATGGAAGAGGATGTAGATGAAGATGAAATGGGAGATACGATACTGCGTGAAGAGTTTGACAGAGCACTGAAAGACGTGAGTCGAACAAGGTCCCGGGACTAGACAACATTCCATTAGAACTACTGACGGCTTTGGGAGAGCCAGTCCTGACAAAACTCTACCATCTGGTGAGCAAGATGTATGAGACAGGCGAAATACCCTCAGACTTCAAGAGGAATATAGTGATTGCAATCCCAAAGGAAGCAGGTGTTGACAGATGTGAAAATTACCGAACTATCAGTTTAATAAGACACAGCTGCAAAATACTAACGCGAATTCTTTTCAGAAGAATGGAAAAACTGGTACAAGCCGACATCGGGGAAGATCAGTTTCGATTCCGTAGAAATGTTGGAACACGTGAGGCAATACTGACCTTACGACTTATCTTAGAAGAAAGATTAAGTAAAGGCAAACCTAGGTTTCTAGCATTTGTATACTTAGAGAGAGCTTTTGACAATGTTGAGTGGAATACTCTCTTTCAAATTCTAAAGGTGGCGGGGTTAAATACAGGCAGCGAAAGATTATTTACAATTTGTACAGAAAGCAGATGGCAGTAATAAGAGTCGAGGGGCATGAAAGGGAAGCAGTCGTTGGGAAGGGAGTGAGACAGGGTTGTAGTCTCTCCCCGATGTTATTCAATCTGTATATTGAGCAAGCAGTAAAGGAAACAAAAGAAAAATTCGGAGTAGGTATTAAAATTCATGGAGAAGAAATAAAAACTTTTTGAAGTTCGCGGATGACATTGTAATTCTGTCAGAGACAGCAAAGGACGTGGAAGAGCAGTTGAACGGAATGGACAGTGTCTTGAAAGGAGGATATAAGATGAACATCAACAAAAGCAAAACGAGGATAATGGAATGTGGTCGAATTAAGTCGGGTGATGCTGAGGGAATTAGAGTAGGAAATGAGACACTTAAAGTAGTAAAGGAGTTTTGCTATTTGGGGAGCAAAATAACTAATGATGGTCGAAGTAGAGAGGATATAAAATGTAGACTGGCAATGGCAAGGAAAGCGTTTCTGAAAAAGAGAAATTTGTTAACATCGGGTACAGATTTAAGTGTCAGGAAGTCATTTCTGAAAGTATTTGTACGGAGTGTAGCCATGTATGGAAGTGAAACATGGACGATAAATAGTTTGGACAGGAAGAGAATAGAAGCTTTCGAAGTGTGGTGCTACAGAATGCTGAAGATTAGATGGGTAGATCACATAACTAATGAGGAAGTATTGAATAGAATTGGGGAGAAGAGGAGTTTGTGGCACTACTTGACAAAAAGAAGGTACCGGTTAGTAGGACATGTTCTGAGGCATCAAGGGATTACAAATTAGCATTGGAGGGCAGCGTGGAGGGTAAAAATCGTAGAGGGAGACCAAGAGATGAATATACTAAGCAGATTCAGAAGGATGTAGGTTGCAGTAGGTACTGGGAGATGAAGAAGCTTGCACAGGATAGGGTAGCATGGAGAGCTGCATCAAAGCAGTCTCTGGACTGAAGACCACAACAAAAACAGTTTCAAAATGCTGTAGAAACAGAACCACTGTACAGAATGACGTCAAATTTGAACAGCATATTACTGTCGCCAGAGGAAACGACATCTAACACAAAACACACGGCTGTTGGTCGGTTTGCGGCCGAGACAGCCAACAAGACGGCCTCCAAGAAGGATCGCGCGCCGCTGGTAAGTCTTTTATAAGACGGTGACTGCGCCGGTAGCCCTGCAGGAGTTCCGGACACTCAACGATCTGAAAACAGACGTTGGTGCGTTGTCTGTTAAGGGTATGGAGAAAATAATTACAAAATTCGAAAACACAGGTTTTTTTGAAGTGCAATGTGGCAGAGGGAGAAAAGCAGTTGGTCCGACGTTTGGCGAAATATGGCCACAACATTGCAGGAGGGGTCGAGCGGTGGCGTGCAGACATTCGGTGCACAGGGAATGATGTGCAGGTCGATGTCAGCACGTCATGACGTCACACAAATGCAGGCTGCTTTACGGTCGGTACCTCTGGGATTTGCAGCGGGATGATAGAGGATAGCACGAGTGGAGTGGCTGTAGCGACATTCATCAATAATTAGTACTACAATACTTTAGTAAGTAACTGTTACTTTTTCCTGCACTCCAGGAACATAACTAATAACAAATATACACTCCTGGAAATTGAAATAAGAACACCGTGAATTCATTGTCCCAGGAAGGGGAAATTTTATTGACACATTCCTGGGGTCAGATACATCACATGATCACACTGACAGAACCACAGGCACATAGACACAGGCAACAGAGCATGCACAATGTCGGCACTAGTACAGTGTATATCCACCTTTCGCAGTAATGCAGGCTGCTATTCTCCCATGGAGACGATCGTAGAGATGCTGGATGTAGTCCTGTGGAACGGCTTGCCATGCCATTTCCACCTGGCGCCTCGGTTGGACCAGCGTTCGTGCTGGACGTGCAGACCGCGTGAGACGACGCTTCATCCAGTCCCAAACATGCTCAATGGTGGACAGATCCGGAGATCTTGCTGGCCAGGGTAGTTGACTTACACCTTCTAGAGCACGCTGGGTGGCACGGGATACATGCGGACGTGCATTGTCCTGTTGGAACAGCAAGTTCCCTTGCCGGTCTAGGAATGGTAGAACGATGGGTTCGATGACGGTTTGGATGTACCGTGCACTATTGAGTGTCCCCTCGACGATCACCAGTGGTGTACGGGCGGTGTAGGAGATCGCTCCCCACACCATGATGCCGGGTGTTGGCCCTGTGTGCCTCGGTCGTCTGCAGTCCTGATTGTGGCGCTCACCTGCACGGCGCCAAACACGCATACGACCATCATTGGCACCAAGGCAGAAGCGACTCTCATCGCTGAAGACGACACGTCTCCATTCGTCCCTCGATTCACGCCTGTCGCGACACCACTGGAGGCGGGCTGCACGATGTTGGGGCGTGAGCGGAAGACGGCCTAACGGTGTGCGGGACCGTAGCCCAGCTTCATGGAGACGGTTGCGAATGGTCCTCGCCGATACCCCAGGAGCAACAGTGTCCCTAATTTGCTGGGAAGTGGCGGTGCGGTCCCCTACGGCACTGCGTAGGATCCTACGGTCTTGGCGTGCAACCGTGCGTCGCTGCGGTCCGGTCCCAGGTCGACGGGCACGTGCACCTTCCGCCGACCACTGGCGACAACATCGATGTACTGTGGAGACCTCACGCCCCACGTGTTGAGCAATTCGGCGGTACGTCCACCCGGCCTCCCGCATGCCCACTATACGCCCTCGCTCAAAGTCCGTCAAGTGCACATACGGTTCACGTCCACGCTGTCGCGGCATGCTAGCAGTGTTAAAGACTGCGATGGAGCTCCGTATGCCACGGCAAACTGGCTGACACTGACGGCGGCGGTGCACAAATGCTGCGCAGCTAGCGCCATTCGACGGCCAACACCGCGGTTCCTGGTGTGTCCGCTGTGCCGTGCGTGTGATAATTGCTTGTACAGCCCTCTCGCAGTGTCCGGAGCAAGTATGGTGGGTCTGACACACCGGTGTCAATGTGTTCTTTTTTCCATTTCCAGGAGTGTATTTCTGGAATACAAATGAGTCATTAACAAACATCGACCGGATTATACAACTAGTAAAATAACAATTCTCGCGTTACGTGCGTAATACATTCGCGAACTAGAGGATGCGAACCTAGCGAGCTGAAGGCTATTCTTATCTGACTTCACTCACAACCTGCAGCTGACTGGGCCGGTGCGATCTGCAAGTCTCTCCGTGCCATACGGCGGCGCTGGAAGCGCCAGGGAGTCCGGAGAGGTTGCAAATGCTGGACCGCTATCGATTATCGCAACCTGTAGCGTGGTCTCTAACGTTGGCACCACAGGGAATTTGCCCGAACTAAGGACACACCTGCGAGTACGGTGCGTAAAATCCTACAAAATCTCCTAAACTTGCTATCCATACAAAATCGCCTCTGTTCAAGATCTGCTTCCAGCAAGACAAGCATCTGCTCTGGAATTCGTTGCTCGCATGGAAGTAGACAGTGAACGGCTATGGAACATTCTGTGGACACACGAAACCAATTTCGCACTGCAAGGACATGTCAGTACGCAGAATTGCAGAATATGGACAACGCAAAACACGGAAGCATGTCAATCGACACCACTTGATTCTGCAAAGGTTGACTGTGTGGTACGGGTGGAAGGCATCGTTTGTCGTAGGGCCGTATTTCCTCAGGTCCTGCGCTTCTGTAGCCTCTACCGCCGCTGGTGACCTCTATGGAAGTCCTTTGCGCACCAACCTCTTTCCAACCCTTCAACAGCGTGGATGAGTGGTTAGGATCATTTTATGCAAGATGGCGCTCCACCGCACTAGGGATAGAAGAAACCGATCGGTTAAAATCGATACTGGTATTTTAGCTCTGATTAACCGTTACTTTTTTGGAATTTTTTTGGTCTCGGTTACGATAGGTTTTGTATTATTTACCAGTAACCGGCTGAAGAATGCAGTATTTCAATTTTCCGTAGCAGTATTTTTTTTTTTTAAATGAAACTTTTTAATAACGGGAAATATTTAATCGTGTAATTCCCATCGCTTTGAAATATTGGGTTATTAGAGAAAATGAGAAAATCCATGAGTGGTATTTTAATAACAGTGCCGACAGTTAGAAACGAGCAACAAACACATGGCACAATAATCGGTACAACGTTTGCTAGGACGAACGTGTCGCCAGATGGTTCACCTGTACGTGTACCCTGCGAGACCCTCGCCCACCACGTGTACGCGGTAATTTCTCTCCGGCCATTGGTTGTACTGTAGAATGACACCATCCCTAGTCTAGACGTATTGAACTGCATTGAATAGTTATCACAAGTATTCGATATTTTTCGGAAATTTTTAAGCTAAAAATACCCTTTGAGAATGCGAAAAGTTCCCCAAAATATAATACCATATGACATAAGCGAATGAAAATAAGCAAAGTAGACTAATTTTCGTGTCGAACGATCAGTTACTTCAGATGCCGTTCGAATAGTAAAAATCGCGGAATTAAGTATTTGAACAAGATCCTGAATGTGGGCTTTCCACGACAGCTTACTATCTATCGCATAAATTTGAACTGTTCAGTCTCACTAATCGTATGCCCAACCTGTGAAATTAAAACGAGGAGTTTTGTTGAACTGTGTGTTAGAAGCTGTAAAAACTGTGTCTTACTGTGATTCAGCGTCAGTTTATTTTCTACAAGTTATGAAGTTATGTCATGAACTGCACTATTTCAAACAGAGCCAATGTTGCACACAAGTTCCTCTTCTATCAAGGCAGTGTCATCAGCAAACAGAAATATTTTAGAATTACCTGTAATACTAGAGGGGATATCTTTTATATGAGTAAGGGAAAGGAGTGGCCCCAACACTGAACCCTGGGGCACCCCCCATCGAACGTGGTGGATGTTATGTTCAGTGCTCCAAATATGAACGTAGTTGAATTGAAGGCATGCACTGCGCAACGCATTCTGAACGTGACTCCCGAGACAATCCTATTTGTTGTGGAAGATGATATATGATGTTTCTTCCAAATACTGGGACTATGTCGTCAAAGAAGCCATAGTGATCAGAGTAAGGGAGCCACAACTAAATCGTGACAGCGGTTACATCCTTAGCAAGGCTTGGGAACCCGCGATCACCCGAATCAAGAAGAAAAAGGATATTTCCCAGAGTGTACCGACTTCGGGGGAGGAGGGAAGAATAACGAGAGCGGTGCCGGCAGACCCTCTTGAACAGAAGACCTAGGACGCAGCGCCCAGACGGCGGGAGAACGGACGCTGTACCTGGACCGCACCGACTCATAGGAAGCGCCTGAGGGAGGAGCGGGAGGGGGATTGTCCTATATATACATGGCGCCGGCCCACCGCCGGTCAGTACATCAGCGCACCTGATGATGGCAACGTGGTCGATTGCCGAAATATTGTGTCCTATGCACACTCACACAACGCTGTTCACCCGAGATTTATTTCGTCGATGTCATTTTGCTTTTTATGCGGTTCATGGCTTCAGTTGAATGAAAAACCGACATTACTTTGCCTTTTATGCAGTTTTAGGCCCTAGGTCAATTAAAAAATTGTGCCATTTTCCTTCTTACGCGGTTTTTGGCCTCAGGAAAATCAAAAACCAATTTTTCCCGTCCGATGTCGTACGACCTTACCGTGGCGGATAGCCTTATCCAAGTAACAGTGCCGCAACTGCATAGAACTGGCAGAGTAGAAGATTCGTACTGTAATGTAAGCCGAGTTCAGGCATCTGAAATGGGGCACAGAACGAAAGGTGAGTGGATTTTTTTTTATTATGTAGATTCCACCTGACTTTTTTTCGTAGGTTTCCATTTCATTGCCAGATCGCGGAAGATGTAATTGAAGTCGGAGCATTAACTGCAACTGTGGCAGAGAAGAAAATGTCACGTGTCAGGAGCCGCTTAGACGCTCGCCTAAACTGACTAAAAGAACAAATCCAGGCAAGGGCAAAGCGACTGCAAGGCTCTGTTGTTCGTCCGTGCCCAAACACATCGTTACGTCACCTGGAGACTGCGCGCCGGGACTAGCCTGCGACAAAGCTCCATACACTGCTCTGCCGCCTACGAAGCGCAAGTGCGCACCGTGTGCACCACAAGCGATGTTCTGGCTGATTACATAACGCGTTCCGGTTGGCCCCACGCCCACTCACGCGGCTCGCGATAGGAAACTTGTTTACATAACGAACTACGCCTGGCCCTCGATCCCTAGCCGATCAGCTACTTCGCGCACCCCTCTTAGCTGATTAATAACAATTATTTTTCGCAGTATATGATTTTATTTCTCACCTCTGACACGATTTCTTGATAACCTTAATCTGTATTAATTCCTGTTCCCCTTTACTCATTAATCTAGTCAAACGTCTTTATCTGAGTCGTGCTACGAGGAGAACCTAAAACTTGTTGCACCGGAAATGAATCCACAGGAAACGGCGAATGTCATTCTTCAGTTAAGAAAAATCTACAGCACGGACCTGAATTACGCTAAATTTACCAAATTTAAAGAACACACGAGAAGCATAGGGATTAATTAAGGTAATGAGATTACGATGACCAAATTTCCGAGTTAGAAGCTAAATATTTCCTTTCCTCTTCCTGCAGCATGCAAGTGACACAAGACGGTCTTCTGGAGGCGAGGCAGCAGTGAGTCAGACAGCTGTCCGTGTTTTCAATATTTCCTTTTTCTTTACATAGCACAGATAAGAATGTTGTTACCATATATGAAGTTTTCCAGTCGCTAGTCAAGAAAAAGTTGAGAGGTGGCATGAGCCCCCCTCTCATACTTCTGTCTTACTCTGAGTAAGTATAGCCGAGTATGGTCATTACAAGGCTAGTATTGAGAACTTAGAAGACATGAAAATTTTCCTCTCTAATTGCATGCGGTGAAAAGTTGTTACTCCTTCACACGCGGACTTCCCTCGCAGCGTCTCTCGTCACCCGGGTGGTCCGGTGACAGGCGTGTTCTGCTGATCTTGAAAGGGCTATGCCGACGGGTGTGTGGCAGCCGAGTGGATGCTGTCCAGACGCCGACATTGGCATAAGAGCGGCAGCGACACGCCCACAGGGGCCTGAAGGAGCGGCTGAGGCTAGAGATTCTGTTACTTCGCAGAAAGTGAAAACACTTTCTGACGTGCTATGAGCGAGGCGTGGGAATGACTTGTGTCCCCAGGCAGTTTTGGCGGGCAAAGTCCCGCGTTCTCTGCAAAATCATAACTGTGATTGGCTTGCTCAGGGGATAGCTCCGTGAAGTAGCAAAATCGGCGCAGAAATTGGCGCCAAGTATCTCCATTGGTGCAATAGTAGTGATTCGGAAATAGAGTGGAATTTTCCGCCGATTTTCGAGTTGCTGATTGCCACGTTTAACCATGGCCACTGTCGTGGGGGCGGTAATGTTCTGTGTTCGGCTTGTACGTGTGCTCTTGAAGGGTCGGCTCTCGCCTTTCGGTCAGGGTAGGTTACAAGACTGAGCTCTCGCTGCTCGACAACCTACCTTCCGTTGGCTGTCTAATATACTTTCATTTAATTGTAACTGTTTGACAAAGTTGCTGAAGTTTCGACTTCAACGTAACTTTCCGAGTACAGTTGGCAATTGAGCGTTCTGCGTACAAGCGGCCTATGTTGTCCGTCTTGAGCAGTTTTGGCTTGACTGTATCGCTTGTTAAAATCAATCACTGTACCGTCAGTGATTGTGTAGCGAGCTTTCTTCGTCTTCCTCAGAGGCACATTTGTGTTGCTAGGAAGTCTTTAGTCTGGAACAATGGGGCGTCGAAGCAACCAGCCATCGCCTCAGGTAAGCCAGATCGTGTCCTTGCAGTTAAGAAGACAGCTTAGTAATGTATGTCCGCAGCACCGGCAGATTAGGGAATTTTGCTAGGTGACAATCAAAGCTCAGCTAACGTGGTTCTGGCTTGGGTGTTCATTGTCTGAGTTCTCACTACTGTAGCAGCAATTAATGTTGGGTTGGCTGGGTGTTTCTCTTAAGATTTGAGTTGCAAGGAATTGGCTCCACATACCACTTGGTCATAAATGTCACAATGTAGTTTATGGACAACTTCACCTTCACAGCATTTATTTGAGTATCCAATTTGACGTATTGTAAATGTTTATTATTTTGAGTTTAGTCATAATAAATCAAATTGTTATTTTGGACAGAACTTTCATTCTGTTGATCGGTAGATCAACCTTTTCATTTCTCACTACGTTAATGAAACTTTCCTTTATCCAATTAATTTCTATCAAATGAAATTATTGTGGGTGCCAAACTCTTTTCCACTCCACTTGCAGGGTCGATTACAGTCACTTCGCGTTTCTTCTTAATCCATTTGTAACAGCAAAAGTCGGAGTTACAAAAGGGGAGGCTTAGAGTATCATTTCCATATGAAGTTTCTAGAAGAATTTAGTGTTAAATACACTGCTAGCCCCGGCACCTCGCAAAGTAAAGAAATCACTCATTTCCATTATTATACCACTTCATCAATGAGACCCGAGGCCTAAGTGTAATGTTACCGACATTGTTGTGGAGGGCCCACAAAAGTTTTTTTTTCCAGGTAGTCATGGTAGGTTACGAAGACAATCTGATGCGATTGTTCCATCTACATGGAGCTTGTCAGACACCAATCAAGGAACGCGTCCCGCTGTTTCTGTCGCAAACGTTATCACAAAGTTAGAGAATTGCAGAAACTTGCTGTAGAAATAATGGAGTGAAGCCGAAATAAATCTGACCAGTTTTGTATGCAGAGAACGACACTTTAATTTTTCTTGACACGAACATATCAAAACAGAACCAGCAGGTGTCTTTCAATGTTGACAGTAAACCTACTGGTACAGACACAGCTATCACAAATTCTTCTACACATTCGACTTCCTAATAAAATCTGCATATAGATAAATGCTATACAGAACTCACAAATTTCCATTTCAACGTACAGAACTCCAACAAGACATAGAAACCATAAAATGTACCGCAATAAACAGCAGATACGAACCTTCACTCATTAATACAGATAAAAAATAAACTAAACAAACAGCAGCACACTACAAGTGCAACTGGCAGCACCGAAGCAGTTCAAAATGTACAAGTGCCGTATCGTGTTACAGTGTCTAATAATTAAACAGCTTATTCAAAAACACAAATGTACAAACCAGGTTCAGCGTCAATCACCTACGTAAGAGAATCACTCACAATATAAAACCACCAGATACGTATCTTGACGCATTTGGCATTTACAAACTTACCTTTAGCCAATGCAACAAATATGACACAGGCCAAACAGCCAGAAATTTCAGAACTCGATTTAAAGAAGATACAGATTGCCAAAGGCTGGAGAAATCTAGCAGATCAGCAGTAGCAACACACACTAAGGACACAGACTACGTTTTGAAAACTGTAGACAACCTTGATATCTAAAAAAAAATCGAAGTATGGAAATTTTCATCCGTAGCACAAAATATAGGGATAGTTTTTCTTCACGAGATAACTAAATTCATAATGTTCAGAATTCTTCAGCAGGCCATTCTAATGTTATACATAGTTCTGCGCACCACAAAGCACGGTACCAAAATGTTCTAAAACGCTCCCCGCGAAAATGCAATTTTCTAGAGGGTTATATCTTAGGTTCTATTAATCATAGAGATAAGGGGTCAAGTGTTTTGGATAGCCCTTTCCGTAACGGTTATTTATATACCTATCGTAAGAATGTGTATGCTGTAGCTATCCTGCACTAAAGGGATAAAATTTAAACATTACACACTTGCTCAACACCAAGCAAATTGAGGAAGTCAGTTGGTTATTTTGCATCAGGTGTGGTCTAGGCTGGACCTTAGGCAGTTCACAAAAGCAGCTTTTGTTCATGGAAGGTTCCTACAAAAACACCGAAAAACTATGATTTTTGGGTACGAAGAGTACCGATTGTGGGAATGGTCAGTCCTATTATTTCTGTTCATGACAGATCATCAACATTTTTACCATATCTACTTAAGATGATATTCTCCGGGAATTTCGAAAATTCAGAGGTTCAGAGTTACAGTAATTACCAAAAAAACAGCAAAAATCGGTTTTAGCCCTTTTTGTACCACGAGCCACAATTATCCAAGTAACCAACGATAACACTCATGTAATAACACCATTTGCCTGATTCCCAAAATTTGAATCCGTTATCAAGATACAGCCGAGACGCCATGATTTTCGGATACCAATAATCAATTGGGGGAGGTGGGAGCGGGTGACGGTTACTTCTATAATTTCTATCCATGTCAAATCGCGTACATGTTTATTATATGTTCTTAAGATGATGCTCTCGGAGAGCCCTGAAACCTTTTTCGATATCATTATACCTTACCGAGATCCAGGAGTTCAAGTTTACCCTAGTTATGCATGTAAAATATACACGTAACATCCAGTCTAAGGCGTAGTGACAAGGGTTCTAGCGCCATTTCGCGGGTTCTAAGGTTGCCAAACTATGATTTTAGTCAGCATTTTATCACCAATAAAACTTTACGACGCGCTGTCCTGTATATTGGGCACTTAACGTCTATACGAGTACATCCCATATGGTACTGCAGCGAAAAGTGGGCTAAACCGGGTTTTAACATTCCTGAAAATTCGAGAGTTGGAACTTAAATAGTGGGAACAATTTATTCACAACCGATATAAAAGAGTTACATGTTTGCACCTGTTACTGACCTTCAAAGTAGTCACTAGCGTTGTGCCGGCCAGTGTGGCCGAGCGGTTCTAGGCGCTACAGTCTGGAACCGCGCGACCGCTACGGTCGCAGGTTCGAATCCTGCCTCGGGCATGGATGTGTGTGATGTCCTTGGGTTAGTTAGGTTTAAGTAGTTCTAAGTCCTAGGGGACTGATGACCTCAGCTGTTAAGTCCCATAGTGCTCAGAGCCATTTGTCACTAGCGTTGTGTAGAACCCGTTGCCAGCAATGTACGAGGCGTTGTATGCCGTTAGTAGAGACTGTTCTGTTGATGGTGCGAATGGAGCGGTCTACTGCCTGTCGAATCTCTGGAACAGTTCCGAAGCGAATGCCACGAAGTGGTTCCTTCATCTTCGGAATCAAATCAAAGTCACAAGGACTGAAGTCTGGGTAGTATGGTGGATGGTACAGTACTTCCCAATCCCATCTATCGAAAAGAGCAATCACAGCTTGCGCTGTAATGCGCCGGCGCATTGTCGTGCAAAATGATGGGTGGGTTGCGCAGAGAGTGTCGCCGCTTCTTTCGCAAAGCTGGTCGCAGGTGATTCTCCAAAAACGAAGAGTAATACTGTACATCGACGGTCTGCCGTAGGGGAACGTAAGCGTTAGGATAACATCATCACAATCGTGGGCTCGATTCGCACCACGAACAGAACAGGCTCTGCTCTACGCCTTCCATATCGCTGGCAACGGGTTCTACACAACGCTGGTGACTACTTTGAAGGTCAGTAACAGGTGCAAACATGTAAATGTTTTATATCGGTTGTGAATAAATAGTTGCCACTATTTAAGTTCCAGCCCGTCCGTTAGACCGCACGGCTTTCTGGAGTGGGAAGGAGCGCCCGGTCCCCGGCACGAATCCACCCGGCGGATTAGTCTCGAGGTCCGGTGAGCCGGCTACTTTGTGGATCGTTTTTTAGGCGGTTTTCCATCTGCCTCGGCAAATGCGGGCTGGTTCCCCTTATTGCGCCTCAACTACACTATGTCGGCGATTGCTGCGCAAACAAGTTCTCCACGTACGCGTACACCACCATTACTCTACCACGCAAACATAGTGGTTACACTCGTCTGGTGTGAGACGTTCCCTGGGGGGTCCACCGGGGGCCCAACCGCACAATAACCCTGGGTTCGGTGTGGGCCGGCGGAGGAGTGAAGAGGACTGGGGTAGTCGTCGTGGGGTTGTGGACCACTGCAGCTGCGGTGGGGACGGAGCCCCTCCGTCGTTTCTAGGCCCCCGGTTAACGTAACATAAGTTCCAACCCTCGTAATTAAAAATGATTGTCAAAATTTATGTAAAACTGAAATGACTGCAAATTCAGTAAATCTAGAAAATCGTCGCGGGATAAGGGGTAAGGTCACTAAAAATGAGGCCAGTAGAAAATTCGAGCTATTGCTCTAATTTGACGAGACAAGAATATCGAGAGCTTTTATACTTATTAACCAATTATTGTCGTTTCCATTTTTCCTAATTAACTGTGATCATTTGCGTTATTATGTTTATTTTTATATTTATTGTTTGGTTACAGTGTACGTAACTTATTTGTAGTGCAGCATTCAATGCAATTAATGTATATTACGATCTGCCGTAGATTCACAAGGTTGCGGATGTGTAGAATTATGGGCAAATAAAAGAATAACTGGAAGAGTCAAACGAAGGACTGTGAAGCAAACAAGTGTGTATCCTACATACTGCAGTATATGCCTAATAAAAATGAAGATGATGTGGCGACTTTCGCATGCAATCGAAATTTCTAATGGGGCGAAAAAAAAGAAAAGCAGCAATAATACAGTGTATTTAGTCACAGTGTGTTACTTTTCTATTTATAACCAAACCATTTTGGATCTACAATTCTACTGTCAATAGTTACACCGACAGCTTTGGGAGTCACCTCAGCTTTAGTTTATCACGTAACAAAGTAATTGTCAACTGTGTTGATGAATAAGTTGATACCCCATTGAAATGTACCACGTATGACATTTTGACTAACATAATGCAGGACTACAAAAGCTTTCTCTGTTCTCTTGCTGTGTTATTTAACTCTCCATTGAGATGGCCACAATCCTTGTCTGGATTACAGGTCTTTCGAATGGATCTTTAGGTAGGAAATGTACAATTGCGACGAATAATACCAATACAATTTTTACCGTTTTAGTGACACAAATGAAGGACAGAAGACAAGAGATTAGGGCCCGCTGACACTGAGCTTAACACATAAAGAGCAGTCACCGAACTGACCCAGTGTCCGGTTGGGATGGGTCTTGGCGTCGTTCCTTGGAGCACCCTGGCAAACTATTTAGGGACGCAAAAGACATCCAGAATCAGGACAGCGATTGAGAGCCCCCTCGTCTGAAACGAGTGACGCCGCAACCTCGTTCGCTTATATTAGTGAGACATGGAATGTCATTAATTAATTTGCTAACAGATAAACAGAAACTACTTGAACCGTGCGCAAAAGGCACTCATTTGGTGAACTAGATACGAGCGCCTGAGATGGACAAGTCGCGCAAAAGGTGTTGCTTAGGTGCTGTTGGGGTGTTGATGAATGGTGAGAGGTAAGAGGAGGCATTGTGACACCGAGAATGTTACTTATTTTTCAGGAGTTGGGGAGGAGGAAGAGGGGGGGGGGGGGGGAGGACAGAACTCGTAACCAGAGGCGCCGACTTGAAAATGTTTTGGGAGGGCAAGAATCATTTTATTAGGTGCTACATTTGACAGATAACTTTGCGTTTCCATCTACATGTTCGACACTCCAAAGCAGTCCTATTTGCAGATGACACCAGTGTATTGATTGAAGGTGGAAATAGAAAGGCTCTTAGGTTGTATGCTGAAGTCACAAATGAAAACATTTCAGAGTGGTTTGTGAGGAATAAGCTACTGATTAACCCTGAAAGAAAAGAAAAAAACGCCACTATACAATTCCACACACAGAAAACTTAAAAATCCATTAAAACCAAATATTTCTTTGGAAAACCAAAAAATTAAATGTCACTGAAACAAAATTACTTTGTTTACTTTCACGAAAATCTGAAATGGAATTCCCACATCACATTCTTAAATTCTAAGCTATCTATGCAGTGAGAATTGTATGGAACAACACAAGCGCTGAAGGAGAGAGGTGTATTATGCACGCATACTTTCCCTTTTGAGTTATGACATCATATTCTTGGGAAATTCCCCTCACAGCATAACAACTTTCAAGAAACAAAAAAAGATTTTGAGGATAATGAAAAATGCAAACAGCTGAAAATCATGCAAACTACAGTTGGTTGCCGACTTGCCCCTGCCCCTCGACTCGCTGAAACGTCAAACACAATGTCATTTCAGTCGGAGTATAGGTCAGCAGTGGTACAAAACAAATACATAAATAAAGTTGAAGAAACATACCTTAATTTTTGATGGCAAATGTACTCCTCCTCAGATCATTCCTGCATATGAACTCGTCACATATGGCACCAAGGTCGAGTTTCATCGATTCATCTCCATGGGCGTTGAGAAGGGCGATGGCATTAAGACGATCCTGCCTCATTATAGAACGAAGATACGTTTTCACCCTCCGCAGACAAGAAAACGATCGCTCAGCGGTGCAGGACGTCACCGGAATCGTCAGCACTACACGTATGAATTTCACTAGTTCAGGCAGCAGGTCAAACAGGTGGTTTTCCTGTTTTAGGTATTTCACTAAGTCATCCAACGAACTAATATTCGCAGAATTACTACTCCGGATAATCTCATGAATCTCTTCGGTGGAGAAGCAAGCGTTCTTTGTCTATATCTGATTCGCAGAAAGAGAAAATATCGAATGAATGTTTGTTATCACCAAGAAGAAATTGTTCAATTTGATTTACAAACATGAACGATTGAGTTTTGAACAGTGATTCCAAGAAGCTGATGGATGTATCCATTGTTTCATAATACAATCTTCTATATTTGTCACATACTTCAGTGAATGTTTCTACAGATGAATTGATGGAGTCATCGTATTTCTTATGGACTTTTCTTCTACGGGGTAATTTTGGGGAATCAACATCCATATCTTGACATTTTGAAGTTACTTCACCCCAGAATGATTCAAAATTGTTTCTCATAAATTTAATAGAAGTTACAAGAGTGGAAATCATCTTATTGGCCTCCTCTAAGTGTAGGGATTTCCTCTGTAGTGGTATGTTTATGGTATCAATGACCAAACAGTTTTACCAAAAGTGATAACATGAAAAAGAAATCATATGTCTGCATATTAATCAAAAAGCCGTTTGCTTTGGCACCAGTGTCTGAACTGTCATTTCTTGAAACATTTAGAAAAAATTCCTGAAGTTCTGTATAGTTGGACAAAACTGAAGGCACCATCTTGTGGGACAGAGTGGTTTCAAATTTGTAGAGGCATCTGACTTCAGGTGAGCAAAAAGATCTAATGTTTTAGGTAAATGTCTCACACAATGTATTAAGTCCCTCATAACATTCAATGCACTTCGACATTCCAGTCCTTCTGGCGATCGCCATCAAAATTCGGTGTCACTATTGCTCATTAGTTTCTTTTACAAGCTGCCAGCAGGCTGCTGTGGGAGGAAGTGGAGCTCGTCCTAACAGCCAAAGCGCTGCGAGCTCAAGGTGAGCTTTCGTTCCCCGCATACCTCCGTACACTAAAACTGTGCGAATAGTACAGATGCAGGGGACAAACCCTCTCACGACAGTTCCTCATATGCAGAGGTTGGAGGAGTAGCAGAAAGGAATACGCAATAGCTCGTAGAATCGGTATTTTTTTCCTACATAATCATTACATACTATTGTGCAAAAATGTATATGCAAGTTTTAACAAATTTCCCAGTAAAGGATGAGGAAGGAGGAGAGAGCTTTGAGAAACGCATGTTTTAATATTGGGGGGGGGGGGGGTGGCGAGGCCCCTACTTTTAACTATTGGAGGGTGGGGGGGGGGGCACAAAGTACCTTGACCCCCCCCCCCCCCTCTAAGTCGGCGCCAGTGCTCACAACACATGTTGATCTATGATACCTTGAAACTGAATGAGACATCGGTAGTGCCTGTGTAACAGCAACTCCGCCAAATCGTATTCTGTCCCTGTTCGAACGAAATGATGTTCCATTTCCAACGAAAGTGATGTCGAAGAGCTGACCCTCCACTCTCCGTCTGCTCTTGCTACTGCTGTAACTGGAAAGAGAATGTTGATGGGATCCGGCTGCAAACCGCTACATAATGAAGTCCGCGTTTCGTTTTGAGTTAATCCTCTGACTTTCTTATCTACAACTTACAATAAATCATGCTGCAAAGCTCACTACTATTAATTGTCAGCTTCACGATGCGTATTACGGGAGTGATACTGAAATTTAGCTGCCAACGGATGACAACTGAATTGGTTTGTGTACCCGTCCGGGCAATATGTTCTGTGGTGTGTATGGTATACTGAAGCTTCGCAAAAACTTTTTAAAATGCGACAAAACTCCTACAATGAAACGCTCGAAACAGGCGATGAAGCTAATACATAGATTAATCTGTACTCAAGAAGGTTTATTTATGCATTTCCGTGATAGAAAAGACAATAATATCGCATCCACTGACCAAGATTATTTTTAGTTATTTGCGAGTAGCCACGCCGTCAGTGAAAAGCATCATTCGTTGCTGCTGATGGTAAGCTCTAGAACTATACACAGTGTCTTACAATCCATATTAAACTCTTGTAGAGGTTGTAGAGGAGACTTAATAAATCAAGTTGAACAAGCGAACCCAAGTCCAACGACGCAACAGAGCGTCGAAGTTACAGGCGCCGACCCCTGCAAATGTATGTATACACAGGGGGATTCCGTGGTGATGTCATAAACTTTCGAGGTGATGATGGAGAGGGATGAATGTGACAATTTGAGGTAAGAGACCCTGGTTCGGAGTCGAACGAGTCTAAAGTTTTAAGCGAAAACCGTTCTAATGCCTCTGACTGTGCAATACATGTAGTGGTACTGTTGTTGCTAAGACTGTAGGGTCGGCAACTTTCAGGGGTGCTAGTACGGACAAAAGTAAGGAAAACTGTGGAGAGAACACGGGATCTAAAATGCATACCTGAAGAGCAATGAGCACTCGTTCATCTTCGATACTGTGAAACACATCTTTTCAATCGAACAACTCAGATATACCGGATATTTTTTCTTGTTTTGGTCCATACTGTTACCTCTAAAACCTTCCTGCCCTATTGTGGGGTCCTATCCACTCGTTTTGTATAGGGTGCCTGAAGGATGCTGCGTTCTCAGAATGCTATACAACAGTTCAAGCAAATCACATTAATACATTTTAGTGGAATAAAGAAGATACACAATACTAACCTTTATATTACAAGAACGTGTCGCAAGCGATGGGCGACAGGCAAACGGTCAGTGTCTTTCTCTATGTACTGTCCATACAAGCAACGGATTTGGATCACTAGTAACTGCTATCGTAGTGCACTGCTAGCGCCGGTCTAGTACTGTGCGACAGAGGATGGCAGTCAAATGAAAACCTTAATTTTTTTTAAATATTATTTATTGTGCAGAAGTGGTACAAAGCTGTACTAGTTTTTGACATAATGTCCCTCACGCTCAATGCAAGTCCTTAAGCGCTTACAAAGTGCATAAATTCCTTTAGAAAAAAAATTCTTTTGGTAATCCGCGTAACCATTCATGCACCGCGTGGCGTACGGAACTTCTTTGATCCCATTGCGTCTTTGAGTCGTCCAAACATATGGAAGTCACTTGAGGCAAGGTCTGGTGAGGCTGGTGGATGAGGAAGACGCTCAAAATGCATGTGTCTGATTGTTGCAACTGTTGTACGGGCAGTGTGGGGCCTTGCATTGTCATGTTGCAAAAGGACACCTGCTGACAGCAATCCACGTCGCTTTGATTTGATTGCAGGCCGCAGATGATTTTTTAGGAGATCTGTGTATGATGCACTGGTGACAGTGGTCCCTCTAGGCATGTAATGCTCCAAAATGACGAATTTTTGGTCCCAAAAGAGAGTCAGCTTAACCTTCCCTGCTGATGGTTCTGTTCGAAACTTCTTTGGTTTTGGTGATGAGGAATGGCGCCATTCACCGAGCGAGGTGGCGGAGTGGCTAGCACACGACTCGCATTCGGGAGGACGACGGTTCAATCCCGCGTCTGGCCATCCTGATTTAGGTTTTCCGTGATTTCTATAAATCGCTTCAGGCAAATGCCGGGATGGTTCCTTTTAAAGGGCACGGCCGACTTCCTTCCCCGTCCTTCCGTAATCCGATGAGACGGATGACCTCGCTGTCTGGTCTCTTCCCCCAAAACAACCCAACCCAATGGCGCCATTCCTCGCTCGCTCTCTTCGTTTCCGGTTGGTGGAAGTGAACCCAGGTTTCGTCCCCAGTAACGATTCTTGCAAGGAAGCGATCACCACAGACGTTCTTCACAAGCATCAACACGTCTTTCTCTCATTTCAGGACTCAGCTGCCGTGGCACCCATCTTGCAGACACTTTGTGAAACTGGAGCACATCATGCACAAGTTGGTGTGCTGACCCATGACTACTCTGTAAACATGCTGCAATGTCATTCAGTGTCACTCGGCGGTTTTCCTTCACTATGGCTTCAACCGCTGCAATGTTCTGTGGAGTCACAACTTTTTCCACTGAAGTCACACCATTTGCGAGCTTCCTACTCCATCGTAGACTTGCTGATGTGACAAACATGCATCACCTCACTGAATCTACATTCGCCCGATGAACTTCAATAGGTTTCACACCTTCACTATGCAAAAACCGAATAACAGAACGCTGATCTTCCCTGGTGCAAGTCGCAAGTGGGGCGGCCATCTTTATACTGATACTGCAACGGTATGTGTGCATCTGCACTATGATGCCACCTACAGGCCATTCTGCACGCTGTTTGTAGCACGCTTACCAACTTACAGCATAACGGCGCGAAATTTCGATTTGTTGTTACTAATTTAAGGCTTTCATTTGACTCACCCTCGTGTATTATCTTCTTGTAGAGGCCGCTCCTGGTGTGGTGCGGTCCTGGTTAGCGGGCTGTGGGCTGACGTCGTCTCACAGCCTTCTCTGCTCTCGTGTTCTTTACCTTCGTGCCGGCGCTTGTAGTTACGCCGGAACACCTATAATATTTGCAACAACAGCACTAGAACATGAATCCCATTGCCAGAGGTATCAGAACTCGTTCGTTTCCAGTACAGGGATCCTTACCTCAAATAAATGCATTTATCCCTCTCTTAGGAGCATTTAACTTTTACGTTTTCCACATCCCGCTAGGTGAATACCGGGCTGGTCCCCACGTTCCGCCTCTGTTACACAACTCCCAGACATCTGAACACATTACACTATTTCATGGATTCCACTAGACACATACAGTTGGGGTACACGGCCTGGGGGGTACAGGGTTGGGGCAGGAAGGGCATCCGGCCACCCCTTAAACTTAACATGCCAAATCCGATTAACCATGGCCGACTCTGCGTAACCGCGGGACAAGGCGCAAGCGATAGAGCCTTTAACTTTGACGTCTGTAGCGCCAGTGGACGACGCTTCTGGACAGTGGTTTCCTTGTGAAACTTGCTCTACTAAGTGTATATCATGAACTGTGAAACACCCAGTATATCCAAATATGCTGTCAACCCAAGCTAGTTACTTTCATGCAGGCCAACTACTTATTTCAGATAATGTTTTAGGTTCTTAATTGTCGTGACAAACTTTACTGTTGAGTGTAAATTTTGCACAGCTTATTCTGTCTTAAACTACAATCATTATTCATGTATTGATGAAATCATCTCGGTTTACAAGCAGCGTCACTTAGAATTAAAAAAAGTTCGACCTTTCGATAGCTGTCTCTGCCGCCGTCATCAGCAGTTATCCGGAGAGGGCCAGAGAGACGCATGCGCGGAAGGCGAGACGGGCAGCTCGCAGCAGCTACATCCCGCCGCCGAACCGAGTTCCACGAGAAAGAAAGGCCGTGTACATCACAGCACGTGACACTGTACGTCTTACGAGTGCCAGCAACCGTCTCTGGCGGGGGGCGGGGGGCGGGTAACTATTCCAGTCGAGTTCAATAATTCCTGACTGACTGTTTAAATGGATGCGAGCTCGGGATAGCACACGACAAAGTTAAGACCTTCAGCAGGTATATACTGATTTTCTGTGGGCCCTGCACACAGCCAATCGTTCGCGTTGTGTGTCGGACAAGCCGACTGGTGTGACGTCACAAGTTCGTTGTGGGGCCCTTTTTTCTCTTGCGCAACGCACCAACACCAACTCAAAGGAAGGCATCGGCGCTTGTTGGTGGCGTCACTTCAGCTAGGCACGGCGAACGCCAGGTCTGTCGGAGGCAGAAACGCCTGGGCGTCCTTATTATAAATCTCTTATTTTTGGACAAAATGTTTGGTATTGTTTTGGATTCTGCAGTTTTATTTAGATGAAAGATTTTCTTAATATCGTAAAGCTACAAATGAAGATCATAGTTCTGTATTACTGAATCCTGTCGAAACAAACGTAGATCAATATGAGAAGATGCTTTGCCCCATTGCAAGCTTCGGAAATTTTAGATTCAAGTAACTATATTTACTTGATCCATTTTGTTATCGAAACTTACCCCAACTCCCTTACAATGAACTCGTTTCTTTTACTTATTTATTTATTTTCGTTTGACATCGTCACTGGAAAAGTGAACTAATTTACATGTGTAAATGTCCAACTGTTGTCAGTCATTAGATGACAGTCGTTTTCGACGAAAGGAATTCTTAACAGGAAACAAAATAGCTTCATACATCGAAAATATTGCTAGCTTATAGTTTAATAAAATGCACATTAGAAAAGATAAATATGCCCCTCTTGCAACTGAAAGGAGAAACTTTATAAGATAAAAAAATTTTATTTGATAAAACATCTCTCTTTTGCCTCTTCTTCTGTCCTCCAACCCCTCCCCCAACGTGTACAATCACAAGATATTTCATTAACATTCAGTGCTCCTCACCCCATAGTCAACCAAGATACCGAAAGAAGAGCACCAATATGTTCACAGTAGCCAGCCGCGGTGGCCGTGCGGTTCTAGGCGCTTCAGTCCGGAACCGCGGGACTGCTACGGTCGCAGGTTCGAATCCTGCCTCGGTCATGGATGTGTGTGATGTCCTTAGGTTTAAGTAGTTCTAAGTTCTAGGGGACTGATGACCTAAGATGTTAAGTCCCATAATGCTCAGAGCCATTTGAACCATTATTATGTTCACAGTTTCTTATAAAAGCAACCCAGTAACTTCCTCAGATTTACAAATAAGGTAAAGAAGCACGAATTCTGTTGGTGCTGGACCATGAAGTTGTTTCTGTATGTCAATCCTTAAAACAGATGCAAATTTAAGTTCAGGAGTACACTATTTGTTAAGAAGTGTAATGAATCGCACAATTAATTGATTGCAGAAATCTCTCAGAACAATGTGTGTTGGTCAACTACGGCCAATAGTTTCACATTTCCCTGTGTCAGAGAGGGAGACACCACCATTATGAGTATGCCTGCAACAGACCTGGCGTTCGCCGTGGCTAGATGACGTGACGTCACGAACAAGCGCCGAGGCCTTCCTTTGAGTCGGTGTTGTCCGCACGGGACTGAGTGACGTCAGCTAGCTGCCGCCTCCCTCCAGGCATCGAGCCTACGTCTTCGCTTTCGTTCGATGTCCAAAGCTCCGCCCTGTACCGTAGTGTGTACCCCTGGCCTCTGTTAAAATTGCTGTGTCGTCCGAACAAGATACAGCCAGGGCAAAAGCACCACAGTCGTAAAGATGCGAGCTGCTGCCAGTGCCACAGAGACTCGCCATTTGCGTGAGTTTCACCAGCGCCACGGGCGGCGCTGAGGATGAAGACATCGACTTCGCCTCGGGCAACTGCCGGCCGAGTACAATCAGCCGATGACCGGATTACGACGGACAGAAGCCTAGTCGGAAGATAGCAGCTCTCGCCCACTTGGTTATAGATCATCGTCCAGGGCTGACGTAAACAGGGAACGTCCTTTAGTGAACTCAGAGAAGTGAACAAACAGTTGCTGTAAACTACATTTGCTATGTACTGCGAAATTTACCTACGATCATTTGCACTTAGCCATGGACGACCTTTTTAGTGTTCTGTTACAAGCAGAGTTGCAGAATTCGTTATTCGACAAGTCACAAAGAGAAGTAAACCCTTTAACTCATTTGTGTGACTGTTACTAATTTGACAATTTGTTGGAGTCTTGTAGAACCTTCATTCCGCTATCCTGTTACCTGGCCCTGGGGCATAGCTGTGTAATAAAGACAGGGAGCAATTGTCTTAGCGATGTACCGCACCAGAAGCCGTCTCACCAGCTCACAGACTCGGCCTACCGTAACAACAGCGGCAACTCGCCCTCCACAGCAGTAGCGACGAGACGTTTCCAAAACCGGCGAAGAGGGTTTACAAAAGAAGTTGTCTCTGTTTATTCTAATTTCCTTCGCTTCTTTTATAACAGAACCCCAGTATGATCCACAGCTCTCGATGTTTTAAATTGTATTTTGAACCATTTTATTAGGCAATGTTCAGCCACGGCCAACTTCTCACGTGCCCTTTGTTTAATATACCGTGAATGCTCTCCACAGTGCTCAGTAACAGTGCAAATAATTTGACCGAAGTAAATGTTACCACATTCACAGGTGACACCACGCACGCCAGCAACTTGAAGTCCTATGTTTTCTTTCACGGGGTGTAACACACATCTCGTCATGTAGGGGTGCCGGAACACTGGTCTCAGTACATGTCTACTCAGCACGCGTGCTTTCTTGCTAATAGTGTCTCCACAGTCTGGAAGGAATGCAGCTCGTTTCGTCTCTTCCGCCGATTCACGAGGCGTCTTTCGTCGATGGCACCTGAAAGCTTTTGAAGTTTCTCCCTCGCTGTAGGCATTTCCTGTGAACACGCGAGTCAGATGCTGAAATTCAGACTGTAGGTAATCGCCGTCAGAAATTATTTTTACCCTGTGTACTAACGTGTTCAGGACCGCTTTCTTGTCTACACGGTGGTGAAAACTGTCGGTGTTCAAGTATCAGTCATTGTGCGTAGATTTTCTGTACACTTAATGACCAAGCTGGACTTCTGCCTTCCAGTTCTGTTGGACTAAAATATCCAAGAATGGAAGCCTATCATCCGTCCCCAGATCAAAAGTAAATTTAATGTCGGGATGGACACCGTTCATGCGGTGGACGAACTGCTGGAGTGCACTTTCACCATGAGGCCATATGGAGGAGGTGTCGTTAACGGCTGTAGAAACCAAGACGGACGCAGCCTCACAGAGTTCAGACCTTGCTACTCAAAGTGCTCCACGAAAAAGTTCGCGAAAGCTGGAGACAGTGCGTGTCCTATCGTTGCGCCATCCGTCATCTCAAAACATTCGTTGCGGTACAGGAAGTATACATTAAGTCATTACGGCATGACGCAATAGCGTGAGGATCTCAGGCGGAAACAGTTCCACCAGCGATCCAGCGTGCCTTGTACCAGCACTCTCCTAAAAAGTGACACAATCTCTAGACTGAGCTTTATTTCAGTTTGGTCTATCTTTACTTTCTTGGGGTGCCATCGAATGACTGCATGTTAACAACGTCATGTTCGCAGTATAACACTTTGGGTGCTAATAACCCTGTCAGAAGTTTTATCAGTCTGTAGGTGGATGGACATATTGCACTAGCTATAGACCTAAGAGGAATATTTTCCTGGAATCTCTGCAATCCGTAAAGCCTGGGATGTTTTGCGACACGTGTCATTAATTTCTTCGTTGTCTATTTGGCGTATAGGAGTCCTTTAGTAACTTCCTTGCCTTTCTGACGATGGTCCGTGTTAGATCGCGATTAAGCTTTCGTTATGTGTCATCTTCAGGCGCTAGTCTTCGTTGTTCAGGACCACAGTGACATTGAAGCATGACACCGTGAAAGACTCCAAGGATACATTATTCATGTACGCATAAGTAATACTAAGTCTTATTTATACAAATTACCTTCAAAGGCTGAAATCCACTGAGAAAATTTGTGGACCTACAAATCAAAGTCCACTGAAGATAGCACACAATACGCTGTAACTTGTATCGGAGGAATAAAAATAAATCAACCGTGTCTCGCGTAAGGCAGACTGTCGGTACCAGTTTCTTCATCTGGAACCTGTGTTCGCCCATTTGTATTCGCTCTTAACTATCGTTAGCGAACAGACAAGCCCCCCGTTCCGCAGGATGATTGATCGCCGCGGCTTAGACCCTCTGTGGAGGCGTCGCGTTTCCTTTTTACACAGTATACACGCCACACTACCTCTTCGCGCACTCCATCCACGGTCTGTGGACCTGCTTCTTGCCCTTCGCGAAGCTGTCAGGCTCCAAAGATACGCCGGCCAGCGATCTCCACGCAACTGTCGTAACGCAGATCCGTGTGCAAATTTCACCAACGAGTTTTCCAAACCACAGTTTGACAGCTGACCAGCGCGCACTATCCGGAGACCTATCAGTGGACGTTAATGTGGTCTTCGCCCACTCTTCGCCTTCCTGACCGCTTATTGTCCAGAAATCACTGACACACACACTGCTTTATCACAAATTATTTATATTCGGAACTGTTGAAAGGCATGATGTTACGAAGAATTCCGCTCATTGCTGGTAAAATTGTTGTTTATTAACACACGATCGGTTTCGCGGCTTTAAGCCGCATCATCTGGTGAACCTTCGTGGTAAAAACCAAAGTACAGCGTCAGCACTTTTTACGGATGTTAAAATTAGCAAAGGAATGTCTAAAATATACTCAATGTTAAATGATAATGGGTATACCCATCGGTCTTAGCCAAAAGTTACTGTTCAGGAATATCGTCAGTATTATGGCGAGCGAAAGGTAAAGAAGAAGTGGCTCGTTCTTTAAAATTTGCCAGCTTCTAAAAAAAGCCCTACCCTGCACTGAGCTGCCCTGCTGACATACTGGTGAGACACTGCCACACTGCCACACTGCCACACTGCCACACTGCCACACTGCCACACTGCCACCTGATTCATTCCACACTGTGATTTGCGTGTGCCGCGACTAATCGTGTTAGCAGCGACAATTGTTTATCCACAATCCGGCCCCTTTTTTTTAAAAAAAATATTTCGCCCGCTCACTACAAAATACTTTTCTCTTTTTAGATGCAGGCAAATTTTGAAGAGTGGGGCACTTATTCTTTACCTTTCGCTCGCCGTAACATCGACGATATCCTCTGAATAGTAACTTCTGACTAGCAGCGATGAGTATACCTACGATCTTTTAACATCGTGAGTGCATTTTAGACATTCCTTTACTAATTTTAATGTTCGTAAGAAGCGGTGACACTATACTTTGCTTCTTAGCACGTAGGTTCACCTGATGTTATGCGGCTTAGAGCCACGAAACCGGTCAAGTTTTAGTAAACAACAATTTTACCAGCCGTGAGCGGAGTTCTTCCTAACATCACACTGCTTTATGTCAGGGTGCCTTATCACGCTGAAGGAATCAGTCAGTGTCTCCAAACTTTAGGCAGCACACAGTGCCGTAAAATGTGTTCGTATCCTTTCGTTTCTAGCATTTTCTTAAGTGCGATAGGGGGACCACACCCTACCCGGGAAAAACATCCCCACACGCTAAGACCGCCCTCCCGTTGCTTCATTGCTGCCACTACGCAGTACGGCAGCCAGCGCTCTCCAGGTATTCGCCACTGTCGTCGCTCTTAGACCACCTCAGGCGTCGCTCACCACTGGCCACAGATGTGCGTGTATAACGAGCAGCTACTCGACCACTGCACGCCATATTTTCTTAACTCCCTGCACACAGTCACTGTGGTAGCTGGACTGCTGGGACTCTGTTCCACTGATTTCAGGCGTTTTTACACAGCCACTCTCCGCAGTGCTCAACGATGCCTGTCCATTACTACAGGATTTTGTTTAGCTGTGCTTGTTTCTTCGCGTTTCCACTTCGCAGTACCATCAGCAGTCGACTTGGGCAGCTTGATAAGGGTTGAAATGCCGCCGCTGTTACTCACATGACGTCCACTGACTTGTTCACGTTCGAAGGTCGCTGCTTCTCGTCTGGCAATACAGTACTCTCCGCTTCCTTTTATACTGGCGTGTCCGCCTTTCGTGACATTGGTGGCCAGTTCCGAAAATCTGATAGTCTGTAAAATCCATTAAATAATTCGCAGATTTTTTGCGCAGCCACTAGACTAGAAACAACGCACATATATCCGAAAACAGGACCTAACAGAGCTACATATTGTAGGCGAAAGCATTTCAGAATTCCTTTTTCTTCCTCACTTCGTTTCAGAAGTACTAGCGCCCAATAAGGAAATAGCGTATTACTCTGGGTATACCTCCCTCTCAAGACAAATGTCTCTCTCTCGTTGTCTCTCTTTCTGCCTATCTTAATTTTACAGCTTAGCCATTGGTGGCAGACTCGACGTCTACCGATATTAAAAGGTAGAAAATCTTGTAGATCGGCTGTCATCTGCATAGACCTCTGTAACGATTAGACCCTATTGAGACTCCTACGTAATCGGTGGGAGTTATATAACGCAGTCGCTACGCTTGAGAAAGCAGCGAGAACTTGTGGGAGAACCCGTCTGCAATAACGTCTGCTAACTTAGTAGCTTACCACTGATTCATCCGCCAGTGCCGAATCCACAAGATCACAACGGTGTTGTCTCTCCGTGCACTGATGTCTCTCACTGAAGTTCTTACAGGGTGATTCAAAAAGAATACCACAACTTTAAAAATGTGTATTTAATGAAAGAAACATAATATAACCTTCTGTTATACATCATTACAAAGAGTACTTAAAAAGGTTTTTTTTTTTCACTCAAAAACAAGTTCAGAGATGTTCAACATGGCCCGCTCCAGACACACGTGCAATATCAACCCGATACTCCAACTCGTTCCACACTCTCTGTAGCATATCAGGCGTAACAGTTTGGATAGCTGCTGTTATTTCTCGTTTCAAATCATCAATGGTGGCTGGGAGAGGTGGCCGAAACACCATATCCTTAACATACCCCCATAAGGAAAAAACGCAGGAGGTAAGATCAGGGCTTCTTGGAGGCCAGTGATGCTCTGTCACGGGCTGCCTGGCGGCCGATCCATCGCCTCGGGTAGTTGACGTTCAGGTAGTTACGGACAGATAAGTGCCAATGTGGTGGCGCTCCATCCTGCTGAAATATGAATTGTTGTGCTTCTTGTTCGAGCTGAGGGAACAGCCAATTCTCTAACATCTCCAGATACTGTAGTCCAGTTACAGTAGCACCTTCGAAGAAAAAGCGCCTCAAGCGAACAAATGTACAACTAAATGCAACTTTATAGCTCCCTTAATTCGCCGACAGATAGTGCTTAGCTCTGGCTTTTGTCGTTGCAGAGTTTTAAATTCCTAAAGTTGTGGTATTCTTTTTGAATCACCCTGTATTTTAGGTTCGTTGTAGCACTCATGGCGTCAGATCTATATCGAAATGACACCCAAACTTTCCGTATAAAGAATTCTGTTTCACACCGCTATTGTCATCCAACTGATTCTACAAATTGCGTTTCTTCCAAACTGCCACCAGATTACACAACTCACCGAACCTAACATTTATGCTAAAACTAAAAATGGCTCTGAGCACTATGGGACTCAACTGCTGAGGTCATTAGTCCCCTAGAACTTAGAACTAGTTAAACCTAACTAACCTAAGGACATCACAAACATCCATGCCCGAGGCAGGATTCGAACCTGCGACCGTAGCGGTCTTGCGGTTCCAGACTGCAGCGCCTTTAACCGCACGGCCACTTCGGCCGGCTATGCTAAAACTAATTCCTTGCATTTTCAAATTTGAGAATTCGCACCTCGACTGCTGTTTACTTGTCTCTCGCTCACTCGTGGCTCAGATTACAGGTGCGCTGGAGAAGAACAAATGTGTCAAACTCAGGTAGGGAACCTTGATGCGGAAAATAATGATTTGAAAGTTATAACCGGACAAACGTCGGTGTTCTTCGAATAATGTTGCAGTCAGCGTAGCTTTTTCCCAGCAGGTCCTCGGAAGGGTGTTGTACAGAAGACCTTTCCTGTTATTCGACGAGAAGAAATCATTTCAGGTCTGAACAGGTGAACGAGATGTACAGCACCTTCCAGGGAACGTATGAAGAAAGTGTTCGCGAGCAAATTGTGCAAGTTGATCCGAGTCTCCGTCATGTTGAAACCACATATATGTGCGCGAAGATCAAGTGGGGTATCTTCCAACAATGCGGAAAGCATATATGTATGCGTATAGGTGGGGAAAACAGCGTGCTAAAGAATCTTGGAAATTAACGGTGAAAACCTTCAGCCGTCTTTTAGTTTGCACGGTGCTACTAGTTTCGATCACACAACATTTCCAAGCTTAGCAGGCATAACTCGCAGGAATGTTATACCACGATGTGAAGAAGTTGCTGTTGCAGCGTAACTATAGTCAATTAGATTCACAGCAATATAATAATTGTACAGAACATTTCGTTAGTTTGTTATTGACTCTCGAATTGAATAAGCCGTCTGGTGACAATTGCTCTCTACAATTATTACGTTTATTGACTATGGGTACGGGTATGTCTCTCACGAAAACAGGAAAGCAATGTAAATTGGTGCAGTTAGGCAGGGATACAACATATAGGTAACGGAAACAGTTACTCTACGAAGCACCAGTCCGATATGTATCAAATTTTATATTACCACTAGTACTACTACTGTTACTACTACTACCACAGCTACTACTCCATACGCTTCAAACCACCGTGAAGTGCATGACAGAGGGTACATTTCAGTTTTGGGGGCTTCATCACATCCACTTTTCCTGCTCGGGGACTGGGTGTTTCTGCTATCCTAATCGTTTCACCACCATTCGTGAAAGTGGATAGATTGGAACGTGTAAAGATTGGGACTTTGTATGGGGGCTGATGACCCCGCAGTTGAGCGCCCCACAAACCAAACATCATCATCATCATCATCGAATTCCACTCGCGTACGGAGCAAAGGGGAACGTTTAAACACCTCCGTGCGTTGATCTCGTCCTCGTGATCCCTGCTGGAGTGGTACGCAGGTTTGTAGTACATTTTCTGAATAATCATTTGCACTTCGTTCTTGAGACGCTGTAAGTAGGCTTTCTCGGGATAGTTTGCGTCTATCTTCAAGCGCCTGCCAGATGAGTTCCTTCACCATTTTCGTGACACTCTCCCAAGGATCCACCAATGCTGTGACCATCAGAGCTGCCCTTTCCTGTATACGTCCAATATCCCATATTAGTCATAATTAGCACAGATCTCACATACTTGAGCAATATTCTATTACGGGTCGCAGGAGTCTTTTCTAAGCAATCTCGTTTGCAGACCAGTTCCATTTCCGTATTATTCTACCACTGAACCGCAGTCTGCCACCTGGTTTATCTACAATAGAGTCTATATCATGGGCGCATGCCGACCAGCTGTTCAGGAATTTGTAAGAGTTGCCCGATTCCAGTTGTGGCTTGTTGATAATGTAGTCATTGAATGAAACGGGTTCTCATTTTCTGTAGTGCACAGATTTACATTTTTGACCATTTCAAGCAAGCTGCCAGTCTTTGCACCACTTTGAAATCTTATCAAGATCGGCATGGATATTTTTGCAGTCTTCTTCAGACAGTAGCTGATCATAGGTAACTGTACCATCTGTGAGGAGTCTGTACGACCTTCTGCTGGTGCCACCCTTGACGACGCCTTGTCGTCCTGAGTCCACCACATCGCCACACGTAGTCATTGCACTACAGCGAGCGGCGCATGCCATCTATCGGTATACTGCTGCATGTCCCTCATGGCAGCGTCGCGACCTTTCTCAAACTCTGACAGATGTGATAACTGCACGTACCTGTTCTCTGAGCAAGGCGTGTTTTCATCTCCGGCTGATGAGTTCAAGTGACGTTAGAGAATCCAAAAAGGCAGATGTACGAGGATTGCTCAGAAAGTAATGCACCGTATTTTTTTCCTTCAACGATTCTTTATTGAAGATAATGCAAATTACACACACGGAAGAATGGTGTTCTATCTACACACTCTAGTTTTCCACGAAACCTGCATCCCCTTCTATGACCTTCCTCCAGCGTTTTTTTTTTTTTTTTTTTTTTTTTTTTGTGGTTTTAGGGGGCACAACGTCAACGGTCATTAGCGCCCAGACTACGTTAGGAATGCACCGCGAGTCACAAGTTTAAAACAGCAACGAAACGGAAAACACGATGCAAGACATACTGACAGGCATAGGATTAAAAAAGAAAACAGCATAATCAAATGTCCTTTGAGAAGGTTGTCAAATTGATAAAATGAAGAACGCGAGCAGCTGCTCGTGGGTCATCCGCTAAAATGGCTTCTACAGTACAGGGCAGGCCAAGATCGAGACGCAGGGTGTGAAAATCCGGACACGACGTTAAGATGTGGCGGACCGTCAGCAATTGCCCACACGGGCAGAACGGCGCCGGCGCAGCCGTCAGCAGATGGCGATGGCTGAACCGGCAGTGGCCAATTCGCAACCGGGCCAAAACTATCTCCTCCCGCCGAGAAGGGCGTGAGGACGTCGTCCAAGCCACGGGTAGAGCTTTCAAGGCCCGAAGCTTGTTGTCTGGAAGTGCAGCCCAATCGGCATGCCACAGCGATACAATGCGCCGACTAATTACCCTGCTACAATCTGACGAAGGGACACAACAAGAAGCTGTCCGAGGCTGGAGGACCGCAGCCTTGGCCGCGGCATCTGCAGCTTCGTTCCCAGGGATACCGACATGGCCAGGAACCCACATAAAGCTAACCGGAGAACCGACGTCCACCAGCTGCTGAAGAGAGCGTTGGATCCGGTGCACGAAAGGGTGAACCGGGTACGGATCACCGAGGCTCTGGATAGCGCTCAGGGAATCGGAGCTGATGACATATGCAGAATGTCGGTGGCGGCAGATGTAAAGGACAGCCTGGTAAAGGGCAAAGAGCTCAGCTGTGAAGACCGAACAATGGCCATGGAGCCGATATTGGAAACTTTGTGCCCCGACAATAAAAGAATACCCGACCCCGTCATTGGTCTTAGAGCCATCTGTATAAATGAAGGTCATATTAATGAACTTCGAACGAAGTTCGACAAAACGGGAGTGGTAGACTGAACCGGGGGTAACCTCCTTCGGGAGCGAGCAGAGGTCAAGGTGGACGCGAACCTGGAGCCAAGGTGGCGTGTGGCTCTCGCCCACTCGAAAGGTGGCAGGGAGTGAAAAATTAAAATGTTGAAGGAGGCGACGAAAGCGAACTCCAGGGGGTAGCAGGGCGGAGACATACAACCCGTATTTACTGTCGAGAGAGTCATCAAAAAAGGAACGATAAGACGGGTGGTCGGGCCTTGCCAGTAGCCGACAGGCATACCGACAAAGCAGTATATCGCGCCGGTAGGTGAGTGGCAACTCACCAGCGTCAGCATGAAGACTCTCGACGGGACTAGTATAAAACGCTCCGATCGCAAGTCGTAAACCCCGATGTTGTATGGAGTTGAGGCGGCGTAAGATGGATGGCCGTGCAGAGGAGTATACGAAGCTCCCATAATCCAGCTTGGAGCGGACGATCGACCGATATAGGCGAAGTAGGACGGTTCGATCCGCTCCCCACGACATACCACTGAGAACACGGAGAACATTGAGAGAACGGGTACAACGGGCAGCCAAATAAGACACATGTGGAGACCAACTAAGTTTCCTGTCAAATGTAAGACCTAAAAATTTTGTTGTCTCCACGAATGGGAGAGCAACGGGACCGAGTCGTAAGGACGGTGGGAGAAACTCTTTGTAGCGCCAGAAGTTAATACGTCTTCTCGGCAGAAAAACGGAAGCCATTGGCGACACTCCAGGAGTAAAGACGGTCAAGAGAACGCTGAAGACAGCGCTCCAGGAAACACGTACGCTGTGCGCTGCAATAGATGGTAAAATCGTCCATGAAAAGGGAGCCTGATACATCAGCTGGGAGGCAATCCATTATTGGATTGATCGCTATGGCGAAGAGAGCGACGCTCAAAACTGAGCCCTGTGGCACCCCATTCTCCTGGCGAAAGGTGTCTGACATGACAGAACCCACACGTACCCTGAACTGTCGATCCATTAAAAAGGAACGAATAAAAAGAGGGAGGCGACCGCGAAGGCCCCACGTATGCATGGTGCGGAGAATGCCCGCCCTCCAACAGGTGTCATAAGCCTTCTCCAAATCAAAGAACACAGCCGCGGTCGGGCGCTTCCGCAAGAACTTATTCATAATGAAGGTCGACAAGGTAACCAGATGGTCAACAGCAGACCGGCGCCTACGAAATCCACATTGTACATTGGTAAGGAGGCGTCGAGACTCGAGCAGCCAAACCAATCGAGAGTTAACCATTCGCTCCATCACTTTACAGACACAGCTGGTAATCGAGATGGGTCGATAACTGGAAGGCAAGTGCTTGTCCTTCCCCGGCTTAGGAATCGGGACAACAATAGACTCGCGCCAGCATGCGGGAACATGTCCCTCAATCCAGATGCGATTGTAAGTACGAAGAAGAAAACCTTTACCCGCAGGAGAAAGGTTCTTCAGCATCTGAATATGAATAGAATCAGGTCCTGGAGCGGAGGACCGTGATCGGCCAAGTGCGTTTTCGAGTTCCCGCATGGTGAATGGGGCATTATAACTTTCACGATTCGAGGAGCGGAAGTTAGGTGGCCTAGCCTCCTCTGCCTGTTTGCGGGGGAGGAAGGCAGGGTGGTAATGAGCGGAGCTCGAAACCTCTGCGAAAAAGCGGCCGAAGGCATTGGAGACAGCCTCAGGGGCCACAAGGACGTCATTCGCGACCGTCAAGCCAGAAACTGGTGAGTGGACCTTAGTGCCAGATAGCCGGCGCAGGTTACCCCAGACAACAGAAGAAGGAGTAAAACTGTTGAAGGTGCTTGTGAAAGCAGCCCAGCTGGCTTTCTTGCTTTCTTTAATAATACGACGACACTGTGCACGTAATCGTTTATAATTGATACAATTCGCCACTGTAGGGTGGCGTTTAAAGGTGCGTAAAGCACGTCGACGAGCACGTAAAACGTCTCTACATGCTGCGGTCCACCAGGGGACCGGTACGCGACGTGGAGAAGGAATGGAATATTCAGCAGCAGTGAGAATGACTTCCGTGAGGTGTGCGACCTGACTATCGCAGCTTGGGAATGTTTGATCCTGAAAGGTCGCCCTGGAAGAGAAGAGCCCCCAGTCTGCTTTGGAGATGTTCCAACTAGATGAGCACGGAGAGGGGGTATGCTGCAGGAGATGGATAACACACGGGAAGTGGTCGCTCGAATATGTATCAGAAAGTGCATACCACTCGAACCGGCGTGCAAGTTGGGGAGTACATATAGAGAGATCTAAATGGGAATAGGTGTGAGATGTGTCCGAAAGAAAAGTAGGGGCGCCAGTATTGAGGCAGACAAGATTGAGCTGGTTGAAAAGGTCTGCTAACAGGGAGCCCCTCGGGCAGGATGCTGGAGAGCCCCAAAGGGGATGGTGGGCATTGAAGTCTCCAGTTAACAAAAATGGTGCAGGTAGCTGAGCAATAATTTGCATCATGTCTGCCCTGGTAACGGCAGACGACGATGGAGTGTAAACGGTACAAATGGAAAATGTAAAAGTGGGGAGAGTAATTCGGATGGCAACTGCCTGCAGGCCGGTGTGCAACGTGATGGGATCGTAGTAAATATCATCCCGGACCAGCAACATAACCCCTCCATGAGCTGGGATACCTACCACAGGGGGTAGGTCAAAACGCACAGAGGTGTAGTGTGCCAAGGCAATTTGATCGCATGGGCGTAGCTTCGTTTCCTGGAGGGCTACGACGAGCGGACGGTGCAAGCGGAGCAGCAACTTCAAGTCCTCTCGGTTGGAGCGAATGCTGCGAATATTCCAGTGAATAAGTGCCATCATAAGAAGAAAAGGAAGATGAAAGAAGGGGTCACCTCGAAGGCCGCTGAGGGCCTGGCTTCGAGCGAGCACTGCCGCCGCTATCAGTAGGCGGACAGTCATCGTCCATTGGGTCTATAGGTTCATCGGCCATCTTGGGAAGATGGCCGGGAGGGGGAGATTCCTCCGCCGGTGAACGGCCAGATGTTCGGCTACCAGCGGTGCGGCCAGGCGAAACGGATGACGGCCTGGGGCGGCAACCGCTGGGTGGCGCAGGAGAAGAAATGCGCCGTGGCGGAGAAGGAGAACTGTGCTTCCTATTAGCCTTCTTGGAAGGTCGTTTGGTGGAAGTACCGGTCGAAGGCTGGGAGGTCGAGGTACGTAGGAAGTCTGCACGGGACGGTTCCTTCTTGAAGGCCCGTGCATCTGACTTCTGGGTCTTCGTCTTAGCAGAAGCTGATGAAGGGGCTGGTGTCTGTGGGGTGATGGGAGGAAGAGGAGACGTCGACCGCGCGATCTTAGCACTGGCCGAACGGACGACCGTGGTGCTGAAGGTCAGATTGCATGTCTGGGTTGCCACCTCCCTGGTAGTCCGAGGAGAGGCGAGGACAGTACTGTATTTCCCCGCTGGGAGCAGCGTGGGCTTCCTACTAGCCAATAGCTTGCGAGCAGCCGAGGTGGACACTTTCTCTTTGACCCAAATTTCTTGGATACAGCGTTCTTCCTTACAGACAGGACAGTCGCGGCAGGATGCGGCATGGTCACCCTGACAGTTCACACAACGAGGAGACGGAGGTGGACAGTGACCCTCATGGGCATCCCTGCCGCAAGTGACACATTTAGCCGCATTGGAACAAGACTGGCGAGTGTGATTGAAACGCTGACACTGGTAGCAGCGCGTAGGTGTCGGGACATAGGGGCGAACAGAAATAACCTCGTAGCCCGCTTTGATGCGCGATGGCAGCTGAACACTATCGAAGGTCAAGAAAAGTGTCCGGGTCGGTACAAGGTCAGTGTTGACCTTTTTCATGACCCTATGGACAGCCGTCACACCCTGCTCAGCGAGGAAAGATTGAATCTCCTCGTCAGTCAAGCCGTCGAGGGATCTAGTATAGACCACACCACGAGACGAATTCAAAGTTCGGTGAGCCTCCACCCGAACAGGGAACGTGTACAGGAGTGTGGCCCGAAGCAGTTTTTGTGCCTGAAAGGCGCTCTCAGTTTCGAGTAATAAGGTACCGTTACGCAACCTGGTACAAGATTTGACAGATCTGGCTATGGCATCTACGCCCTTCTGGATAACGAAAGGGTTGACAGAGGAAAAATACTTTCCGTCCTCAGATCGGGAAACGACGAGGAACTGTGGGGCAGGCGGTAGTACTTTTGTCACTGGTAGCTGGTCAAGTTTCCGTTTTTGGGCAGAAGTCGAGAGAGATGGAGTGAAATCCATTGCGGAGGAATCCCCCATGATTGCCAGCGTCTCCGATGGCGCGCTCCTTCCTTGTGGGGACCCTCTCAGAGGGCACTCCCGCCTTAGGTGAATGTTTACACCTCAGGTCACACCTCCCGAGAAACAGACGGAGGGACCAATCGGCATGGTCAGAAGGTATCAGCTCAGGCAATCACCCCTCCCCGGGCCTGGCCTTTACCAGGGGGTACGCGCGTGCCTTACATGTCTACCCAGGGCGGGGAATTACGCGTTACCCCGTCACCGGCTACGCGTGCGAACGCGTGGGTCGGCCTTCAGGCGCGCACAGGGAGGAAGGAAGAAGAGGAAGAAGGAGAGAGAGGGAGAGAGAGGACAGTGTCTCAAACGCCGAGGCGGAGACCAGAGAAGGCAAGGAGAAGAAGGCAATGAGAAGGCAAGGAGAAGAAGGCAATGAGAAGGCAAGGAGAAGAAGGCAATGAGAAGGCAAGGAGATTATGCAGGGGAAAGAGTAAGGAAGACAGTGAGGTGGAGAAGAGCAAAGAAAGGAACCAACCAAAGGAAGGAAGAAACGAGAAGTGAAAAAGCAAAATGACCGCAAATAGCGGTCGTGGAACCGTCCGTCTCCGGACGCAGGCGCAAACTACCCCCTTGAGGGGGAGGGACTCCTTTTACTAACTTTTACTTACAACAGGCAGAAATACCTCGGGCCTATTCTTACCCTGGACCCGCAGGGGGGACTCCTCCAGCGTGAAACAAGGCCGTGTGTGCCCTGTCGGTACCAATCCTTTCCTGGTGGCGGACCCGGTGCTTCACTGTGTGAATCACCTCCTCATCGTCCTCAAAATGGCTTCCACGAATGGCATCCTTTAATGGCCCAAACAAGGGATGTCCGAGTGGGATAGGTCAGGGCTGTAGAGTGGGTGGGGTAACACTGTCCAACAGTGTTTTGCGATGTGTTCAACATTCCTCAGACTTGTGTGGGGCCGACCGTTACCGTGTTGCAGCAAAACATCAGCTGGGTTGCTTTGGCCTCGGTCGCCGGAAGCGCGTCTTGAGTTTTGTTAATGTGTTGACACATGCTTCTGAATTAATGGTGCCGGCTCTTGGCATCACATCAATGAGAATCACACCTTCCCAGTCCTATAACACGGTGATCATGACCTTACCGGCTGAAGCAGTTGCCTTGGGTATGTGTGAATGGCTCCATTCCATCGACTGTCGTTTTGTTTTGGGCTCAAAACGATGAACCCAGGTTTCGTCACCTGTCAATATCCGGGACAAGAAGGCCTTCTCCTCAGCTGAAAAACGTTGCAAAAAGTCGAGAGAAATGTTTTTCTGTGCGATCTGTGACAAAGCGGGACGCACATTCCACACACACTTGAATATGCAGGAGTACGGATAGTTGCATCAAGACTTTCTTTGCTGATAAACAGATGCAGCGCCAGCTGTTGAGTCGTAATGCGTCCGTCCTCGCAAATGACATCAGCTCGCTGCTACGTGTCAGGTGTGACAGCCGTGTATGGTCTCCCCGACTACTGCAAGTCGTGCAGCTCCGCCGAACCGCCTTCTGAAGACCTCACTCTCCGTGCCCAGCGAATAATTGTAGTTCAGTCGACACCAGATGTTCCATAGACTTTGTAGAAGCATTTATGAATATTCCCAGTTTCTTGCTCTGCAGTGAGAAACTCAATGACGGCACGTTGCTTGTAACGTACATGACCTACAGAAGCCATTTTGAAACTGTCCTGCAGCTACGCTATCTGCTGGAAGTGATGGAAACTTGTCGCGACCACTCAGTAGACTTCAGATAATACGTGTGTAAAGTTTTGCATTCGTGGCATTGTTTTTGGCTGAGAAAAGAAACGGCGGTGTATTACGTTCTGGTCAACCCTCGTACATTCATCTGTAGGAATGGCTTCTTTCGGTACTAAAAATAAGAACGGAATTTTGATCAACGCACCCCATAGGCATGGGAATAGTGGAGTATGTTTGGTCATGGTGTTCATGCTGTAACTTTTTCTGTCAGCATAAATCAGTCAATGACTATTGTAGCAAATATTACTGTACCCCTCTCCTAACTAATTAGCTAATTAATTAGGGTGAGATATGGAATGTTCTCGCGTGTCACGATAGTGTGTCGGATATCATAACAGCGCAAACTGTTTTTCGCCAATTGTCGCCCGTGCAGTCATCTGTACTATCCTCCCAAGCTGAACAGGAGGAGGTTTAATTATCTCGTGACTTCTGTGTCCCCGTCGGTTTTCTTCTCCATCGGACAGATTCTAACATGCGGACAGTGAACAGTGAATAATGGAGTGGCACTTAGGTATACCTCAATGCCGCTGCAATCAAAGTCCCAAAATAAAGCGATATCTCCAGATGATATTGCTCTCAATTTCAAAATTAGGAAAATAAAGTGTCATGATGATAAATCACTAGCGAGCCAGTCAGGAAGCAATATATCCATTCGGCTTATTGCTTATCGAGCAACACGAATGCTCACAAAAATACCTTCATACGCCTCTGATGACTGTATAGTATCGTACAAAAACGTTTTCCGTGTCAGTTCCATGATATATTTACATTTTTGTGGACTTAGGAACTGCACACGGAACATACCTATCCGAATACTGGTCGAAGACTAAATGGTGTGCTAGCTTGTTTCGTGTGTGTCCGCTCAGGGCGTGCTCAAGACTGATCGGTTAAGTCCGCCAGTAATTTACAACGTTAACTGAAATCTCCCCCCATGAACCATGGACCTTGCCGTTGGTGGGGAGGCTTGCGTGCCTCAGCGATACAGATGGCCATACCGTAGGTGCAACCACAACGGAGGGGCATCTGTTGAGAGGCCAGACAAACATGTGGTTCCTGAAGAGGGGCAGCAGCCTTTTCAGTAGTTGCAGGGGCAACAGTCTGGATGATTGACTGATCTGGCCTTGTAACATTAACCAAAACGGCCTTGCTGTGCTGGTACTGCGAACGGCTGAAAGCAAGGGGAAACTACAGCCGTAATTTTTCCCGAGGACATGCAGCTCTACTGTATGATTAAATGATGATGGTGTCCTCTTGGGTAAAATATTCCGGAGGTAAAATAGTCCCCCATTCGGATCTCCGGGCGGGGACTACTCAAGAGGACGTCGTTATCAGGAGAAAGAAAACTGGCGTTCTACGGATCGGAGCGTGGAATGTCAGATCACTTAATCGGGCAGGTAGGTTAGAAAATTTAAAAAGGGAAATGGATAGGTTAAAGTTAGATATAGTGGGAATTAGTGAAGTTCGGTGGCAGGAGGAACAAGACTTTTGGTCAGGTGATTACAGGGTTATAAATACAAAATCAAATAGGGGTAATGCAGGAGTAGGTTTAATAATGAATAAAAGAATAGGAGTGCGGGTTAGCTACTACAAACAGCATAGTGAACGCATTATTGTGGCCAAGATAGACACAAAGCCCATGCCTACTACAGTAGTACAAGTTTATATGCCAACTAGCTCTGCAGATGATGAAGAAATAGATGAAATGTATGACGAGATAAAAGAAATTATTCAGGTAGTGAAGGGAGACGAAAATTTAATAGTCATGGGTGACTGGAATTCGTCAGTAGGAAAAGGGAGAGAAGGAAACATAGTAGGTGAATATGGATTGGGGGGAAGGAATGAAAGAGGAAGCCGCCTTGTAGAATTTTGCACAGAGCATAACTTAATCATAGCTAACACTTGGTTCAAGAATCATGAAAGGAGGCTGTATACATGGAAGAAGCCTGGAGATACTGACAGGTTTCAGATAGATTATATAATGGTAAGACAGAGATTCAGGAACCAGGTTTTAAATTGTAAGACATTTCCAGGGGCAGATGTGGATTCTGACCACAATCTATTGGTTATGAACTGCAGATTGAAACTGAAGAAACTGCAAAAAGGTGGGAATTTAAGGAGATGGGATCTGGATAAACTGAAAGAACCAGAGGTTGTAGAGAGTTTCAGGGAGAGCATAAGGGAACAATTGACAGGAATGGGGGAAAGAAATACAGTAGAAGAAGAATGGGTAGCTCTGAGGGATGAAGTGGTGAAGGCAGCAGACGATAAGGTAGGTAAAAAGACGAGGGCTAATAGAAATCCTTGGGTAACAGAAGAAATATTGAATTTAATTGATGAAAGGAGAAAATATAAAAATGCAGTAAATGAAGCAGGCAAAAAGGAATACAAACGTCTCAAAAATGAAATCGACAGGAAGAGCAAAATGGCTAAGCAGGGATGGCTAGAGGACAAATGTAAGGATGTAGAGGCTTGTCTCACTAGGGGTAAGATAGATACTGCCTACAGGAAAATTAAAGAGACCTTTGGAGAGAAGAGAACCACTTGTATGAATATCAAGAGCTCAGATGGAAACCCAGTTCTAAGCAAAGAAGGGAAGGCAGAAAGGTGGAAGGAGTATATAGAGGGTTTATACAAGGGAGATGTACTTGAGGAAAAAATTATGGAAATGGAAGAGCATGTAGATGAAGATGAAATGGGAGATAAGATACTGCGTGAAGAGTTTGACAGAGCACTGAAAGACCTGAGTCGAAACAAGGCCCCGGGAGTAGACAACATTCCATTAGAACTACTGATGGCCTCGGGAGAGCCAGTCCTGACAAAACTCTACCATCTGGTGAGCAAGATGTATGAGACAGGCGAAATACCCTCAGACTTCAAGAAGAATATAATAATTCCAATCCCAAAGAAAGCAGGTGTTGACAGATGTGAAAATTACCGAACTATCAGTTTAATAAGTCACAGCTGCAAAATACTAACGCGAATTCTTTACAGACGAATGGAAAAACTGGTAGAAGCCGACCTCGGGGATGATCAGTTTGGATTCCGTAGAAATGTTGGAACACGCGAGGCAATACTGACCTTACGACTTATCTTGGAAGAAAGATTAAGAAAAGGCAAACCTACGTTTCTAGCATTTGTAGACTTAGAGAAAGCTTTTGACAATGTTGACTGGAATACTCTCTTTCAAATTCTGAAGGTGGCAGGGGTAAAATACAGGGAGCGAAAGGCTATTTACAATTTGTACAGAAACCAGATGGCAGTTATAAGAGTCGAGGGGCATGAAAGGGAAGCAGTGGTTGGGAAGGGAGTGAGACAGGGTTGTAGCCTCTCCCCGATGTTATTCAATCTGTATATTGAGCAAGCAGTAAAGGAAACAAAAGAAAAATTCGGAGTAGGTATTAAAATTCATGGAGAAGAAGTAAAAACTTTGAGGTTCGCCGATGACATTGTAATTCTGTCAGAGACAGCAAAGGACTTGGAAGAGCAGTTGAACGGAATGGACAGTGTCTTGAAAGGAGGATATAAGATGAACATCAACAAAAGCAAAACGAGGATAATGGAATGTAGTCAAATTAAGTCGGGTGATGCTGAGGGAATTAGATTAGGAAATGAGACACTTAAAGTAGTAAAGGAGTTTTGCTATTTAGGGAGTAAAATAACCGATGATGGTCGAAGTAGAGAGGATATAAAATGTAGACTGGCAATGGCAAGGAAAGCGTTTCTCAAGAAGAGAAATTTGTTAACATCGAGTATAGATTTAGGTGTCAGGAAGTCGTTTCTGAAAGTATTTGTATGGAGTGTAGCCATGTATGGAAGTGAAACATGGACGATAACCAGTTTGGACAAGAATCGAATAGAAGCTTTCGAAATGTGGTGCTACAGAAGAATGCTGAAGATAAGGTGGGTAGATCACGTAACTAATGAGGAGATATTGAATAGGATTGGGGAGAAGAGAAGTTTGTGGCACAACTTGACTAGAAGAAGGGATCGGTTGGTAGGACATGTTTTGAGGCACCAAGGGATCACAAATTTAGCATTGGAGGGCAGCGTGGAGTGTAAAAATCGTAGAGGGAGACCAAGAGATCAATACACTAAGCAGATTCAGAAGGATGTAGGTTGCAGTAGGTACTGGGAGATGATGAAGCTTGCACAGGATAGAGTAGCATGGAGAGCTGCATCAAACCAGTCTCAAGACTGAAGACCACAACAACACAACAACTGAAATCTTTAATTAAGCTTTGAGCGTCAATTTAAAGTAATTGATATTATAATTAGGAGGCCGAAAATGTGGATGTCATCAGTATAGTTGGAACTCTGGCCAAACATCAACACAGTAAATGTAAACATAAAAATTACGCGCCTGACGCAAAGTTCAATAGGTAAATCACCTCCCTCTCCCTCTCTCTCTCTCTCTCTCTCTCTCTCTCTCTCTCTCTCTCTCTCACTCATTCACTCACTCTATACGCTCCAACACGATACTCCTAGTCACATCACCGTTCTCACGCATCATGACCATCTCCCACTAACTTACAGGTGCGTGAGTTTTCACATGTTCTATGGTAACACGAAGAACTTTCCAAAAGTAAGTTTCATAGATGTTTTCCGCAGGGAAACTTTATTGCCAAAAGCAAATACAACATGGCATCATGAACTGCATACACTGCACTATTTTACGACTTATTCGCCACCGAGACATTTGTCGTAGAGTGTAGTCAAGTGAAGAAGCCACTGTGGTAAACCTCGGTGCCTTACGATGCAAGGAAATGGCGCACAACCTGCTCCACCTTTACTGCTTTGAAAGTGACGTCCCAGGAGTGCAGCTTTCAGTGCAAGGAAAAGGTGAAAGTCCGATAGCGCACGATCGGGGTATAGTGACGAATCTGATCCTTTGTGAGACTTGCTATATGTGATTTTGCGCTGTCGTCAAAGAACACGACACCTGCATTGAGGGGCCCTCAACTCTTTCTTTGAATGGCGGACCTCCGTTTGGTGAGGGAATCGCAGAAGCGTGCCGCACTGATTGTTCCTTGCTGGAGGAAATCAAGGAGAATCACACCTTTCACGTCGAAGTGCACTGTGGCGATAACCTTTCCTGTGCAGGATTGACACTTTCAATTTTTTTCCTGGATGGTGAACTGGAATGTTTCCACATTACTGAGGCGGCCTTGGATTCTAGGGTACACCCACATCTCATCGCCTGTGAAGATTCTCAACGGAAACCCATTTCCCTCTTGTGCGTACCGCATGAAGTGATCAAGGCTGATTCCCGTTGCTGCACTCATGTGACCCGGGTAAAATGTCTCGGCACCCATCTTGCAGCCGTTTTTCGGTAACCCAAGACATCACGGAGCATGTGATGGGTCTAAGCACGGCCAATACCCAGTGTGGACACCCCGTCTGACATAATTACGCGCGTGTCCGCAAACGCTATGTCCTGTACTCTAGCACAGTCTGTCGTCATTCTCAGAACGTACAATACCAGCGTATGAGTTGGGTTACAGGGACTCTAGGCTTTCACAGATGACTGATACACAGGTCCCACATGCCCGTTCATACCGGATAAAAGCACGCACTTTGCAATGGTGGCCACGTTGTCGGTGCACTTTCGTCTGCCACTGTGATGTGACAGATGTGTAATCGAATAGATTCGAGCACGCCGGTCTGCCGCTACCCAGTCTTCTTCGGCACTCTGCGCATGCACCATTCCTCCTCTGTTGGTGTTACTTTCGGGTTTGAACCAGGTACGGGTGTGGATTCATGTGGCGTTTGTTTGCCTCATCTTGTGTAACCATGTTGTCTTTCAAAAACAATGACGAAACTTAGTTTTGGAACGTCCCTCGTAAATGATAAAACTTGGGCTGAAATCACTGAGGATCTTCACAAATTTAGCCTAACATTAGAATCATTCGTTTCAGGAACAGAGCTCGTCAACTGAAATTTATACATTTCACCTTCTGCAACGCTCCTGAATGCCACAATAACTCAAGTGTTAAGCCAGGTCGGGACATTGTCAGAACTGGTTTCCAACCAAGGTCAGAATATGTAAATGGAAAACGCGTTATAAGAATGTAAATGTGTATATATTCCGAGCCACTGGAGATATTTCTTAATACGTTGTGGCGAAACGGGCAAACAAAATACTCTGACACAGTTGTGCACAGACGTCACGTCGAAAAGCACTATCATAATCTTATCAGCGTCTGAGGATTTCCAGGTCAACTACATTACTGTTCCATGAAATCTCCCTAAATGTCACGAAGGATTCTTCACCACTAGAGGGTGTCAGGCGTCACAGCATTAAAAATGTTATTGATTCCTCTGTTTGCGCTGAGTACGAAACCGGTTGGCTCTCGAAACGACGCACAGAATTCCGCTAAAGAATTGCGAAAGTGGGCGCGGACATTGATGAAGGAGACTGGAGATTTTCCACGCCAGCTCCGTTTCATAACGGAGCCGACCACCGGAGCGGGCCCCTGCGAGTCGCAGCCCAGCCCAGCCCAGCCCAGCCTTCGGCTTGTTTACGGGTTCTCCGCGCACTCAGAAAGTCGCCACGACGGGCGACCGTGGACGCCGGGCGGACCCTGACCCGCTTCTCTGCGGCTCGCCTCATTCCGATTAATTTCTCCCGCAGTGTAACTAACGTGGCGGGAGCGTTCTTTCCGTGACGAGCAGAGCTTTCCACATTCAGAGCCCACGATGGCGAGGTTTCAGACGGTCGGAACAAGTACATCGCGTAAACTAGTATGCAGCTGAGCGAGGTGGCGCACAATGGATTCGCAATCGGGAGGACGACGGTTCAAACCCGCGTCCGGCCATCCTTCATTTCCGTAAAGCGCTTCAGGGAAATCCTTGGAGGGTTTCTTTGTAAGGGCATGGTCGACTTCCGACGGGACCGATGACCTCGCCGTTTGGTCCCCAATCCCGATTATGCTGATGATGACGTTGGTTTGTGGGGCGCTCAATTTGTGGTCATCAGGGCCCTACAAGTTCCAATCTTTCCATTTCCAATCTCGCCACTACCTCAATGATCATGAGATGATGACAGAAACACCCAGTCCTAGAGCGCAGAAAATCTCCGACCCGGTCGGGAATCGAACCCGGGACCGCATGATCCAGAGGCAGCATGCTAGCCACTAGACCTCGAGCTCCGGACCCCCTTCCCTACTCAACCAACCAACTTAGTATGCAAATGATCTGTCTGACAACAATACAATGTATGTACTAGTCTGAATGCTCGTTTATCCGAGAACAACAAGACGAAATCGTTTTGGAGGCAGGTGTACATTGTAATTAACACCGTTCCCTGCTAAGGAATACATTGTTTTCAGTACCGCATGCGAGTCGCGAGAATCGAAATACAGACTAGTGAGTCTTGTGCAGGCAAATAAGCGGAAGGCAAACGTAATCGTTACAGCTAGGAAATTATCTGTAGCACCGTATTTATAGATCTGAAAAAAAGTAGACCTGTGTAATCATGACAAGGGAGGTGCTTCCAGTTTGAACTAACTACTTACGACTCAGTAGCGCTTCTGATAACTGATACTGGAAGTTACTAATATCCATAAAGGGATCATTTGTTCCCACAATGCTTTAGCAAGATGGGTACAGTGATGCACTAGAAGGAGCAGCAAAGGCAAATGTTGTGTAGCACTTCGTATACGACAGTAAGGAGAGGTGGGCTAGTGAGTGATGCAACAGCTGTCGTCATAGGAAAGCAGGGCAGGAGCAGAAGTGCTTAGCGAACAACATAACACAACAAACCGAAGATTTACTTAACCTGTATGTCTCGAGATAAACTTACGAAGACTAATTGAAAATAATGTCGCAAGAAACAGAGCCCAGCTATCTCTATGTCAACAAGGATGATACACAAACGAAAGTGTCGTAGCATAGCGGCTCCAAGTGCAAGTGGAGCTGAGCCGGCGCCACCGGCTGTTACCGTTGCGGCAGAAGTAGCACCCATGGTACGGAGCTGGTGGGGGCGTGGCTCAGTGGCCGTGGCTCAGTGGACGTGCTTCATTGGGTCCGCCGGATCCCGCACGACAGCTGTCGGCGTCTGAAGAATACTTGCTGTTCTGTTACAAACCAGGCAACGATCGTTCAGTGGTATGTATATGTGATACCACAGGGAGGATCTTTAAAAACCAAACACAACAAATCTGAGATTTGTGTCTGTTTTTCACCCAAAATCAGTAACTGCGGCTATGACATTTCATTTGGAAAGGCCCTAACGAAGATTATTCCCCTCTCTTGTCCTAATCTTGCGAGTGCTGCATCGCGAATGGGCCCCCTTGTCAAGAGGATGTTGCACTCAAAACAAACTTCTGTTCCTTTTACAGTTTACTCCCTCATACACGACACCTCCTGTGCCCAAAAAGAAACACCGCTCGCAGCGTAATTACTTTATCCTAAAGTTGAGGCTACTGATTCAGCCGGATAGCCGCGCGCGTTAGCACCCCGCTTCTAGGGTTTGGGGAGGCGCGCCTTTCATGTATCTAATCCGACCGGCGGACTAGCTACGAGGGCCGGTGTGCTCGACATTCTTCAGCACCACATCTACAGACCTAACTGTATTAAGAAGCGTATGACCTCCACATCCTACAAATAAGAAAAACGGCTGCTCTCTATTGACTGAAGAAGAAACTGTTATCACCTGATGAAACTACAAGCGTCCGGCCAGAAATGTGCATTCTTCTGGGAGATGGCTCATGTGAATTACAGTACAGGGTCAACATTAGTAAAACCAACAAACTGGAGGGACGGATTACCCACTGGAAATGGAAGGTCCTATGACCATGCGTCGGGAAAAGCAACATTGCCATGGCAGATGGGCCCACGGTACATGGCATTGACAAATGAAAGTTCCTCTGACCACTGGACGTGTGTTTCTTGTATGTTGCAGGCTGTGTCACTGACGTAGCATACTGTAGGCAGGAGAATAGTCGGGCATTCGTGTCGGGAACAAGTCGAGATGGTGTCTGTGTACTGCTAAGCAGTTGGAAACGGTCGAGAGGCAGCACGGCCATTCCGAAAAAGTACCCTCACAGACGACAACACACAAAATTCCGAGCCCTTTTTGGGAGTTTGTGTGATCGTGGGACCTTCCAGACAGGTGAACGTGTACGGCGGCGGTAGAGTGTGCGTACACTAGATTTGGAGCACCAGGCTCTGCCTCTTCACCGTTTCCATTTGCTTGGCCATACATGAACACCATGTCGGCCTGTTAGCGATATGAATACTGGACCATTCTGCTGCTTACCATACACTGCGTCAATTGCGCATCTTTCAACACACAAGAAATACATGGCACATGGTCAAAGGAACTTGCATTATTTAGCGCCACCTACTGCGGCAACGATGTATTTTCGGACTTAACATGATCTTTTTCTCTCCAATTTCAGTTAGTAATCCATCCCTGCAGTTTGTCGGTTTTATTACTGTTCACCCTGTATGTGAAATATTACTTCACTTTGTTACATGAATGATAAAAAGTTTTACATAACTTGGTACAATCCTTTGCCACAGCAGTGCTTGATAAGACACAACAGTCACTTCCACTAACTATTGAGCCATCACTTGATGTATTAATTAACAAACTCTCCTCTTGAAGTACAATGTTCAACATTTACAGACGTACATTTCCGCCAGTTACTTGAATGCTACATTAGTCCAACTTGTTGCTTGCTGCAGCTGCGGCCAAGAACTGGGCAGAGCATTTCAGTGACACTATCTCCCCTATTTCGCAATAATACAAAACGTGCTGCTCTTCTTTGAACTTTTTCGATTTACTCCGTCAGTCCTACCTGGTAAGGATCCCACACCGAGCAGCAGTATTCTAATAGAGGACAACAAGCGTAGTGTAGGCAGTCTCCTTAGTAGATCTGTTACATTTTCTGTGTGTCCTGCCAACAAAACGCAGACTTCGATTAGCCTTCCCTACAACATTGTCCACGTATTCCTTCCAATTTAAGTTATTCGTAATTGTAATTCTCAGGTATTTAGCAGAATTTACGGCCTTTAGATTTGACTGATTTATCGTGTAACCGAAGTTTAACGAATTCCTTTTAGCACTCATGTGGATGACATCACACTTTTCATTATTTAGGGTCAACTGCCAATTTTCGCACCATACAGGTATCTTTTCTAAATCGTTTTGCAATTTGTTTTCATTTTCTGGTGCCTTTATTAGTTGATAAACGACACAGTCATTTGCAAAAAAGCTAAGATTGTCTCCCAAATCGTTTATATTGATAAGGAACAGCAAAGGGCCTAAAACGCTGTCTTGGGGAACGCCAGAAATCACTTTTGATTTACTCGATGGCTTTCCGTCAATTACTACGAACTTCTTCTTAAAAGAAAACTCTTACGGTGGAAGGGTGGCAACCTTATATACTAAAAGGACCATTTAAATAAATACCCATGAAATGCTGTCTTACATAAAATATGCAAACATGCTCTACATTACACATATACCGCCTCTCAAGATGATAGGCTGAAAGGGTACAGTACCGCCCGACATCGAAAATAGGTACAAAATACTTTATTATTTTTGTCAGAACAACACATTTTTTTGTAAAGTAACTCAATTTCAATTAATACAGCGAAGCCGGATACCAGTGTGGGAAAGAATGACAATTTATTTATTTAATTGATCACATGTGCACTCCCTCAAAATAAATCCCTACATCCAGTTTGGTGAGATCTGTGAAAGGAATGAATGTATGGTCGTCTGCTAACCACAGATAGTGAATGGGAATATATGATCATCTTTGAGTCGATCCTTTCGCCACCTTTGGTGGGACCAAAGAGATGGAAGTTACCAGAGCTTTGAGCGTCTGAAATGTGGCTGACCAATAAGGTAGCAAGGTGCTTCTTCCACTTCGACAGAGGTGCGAGAGAACCGGAATACGGCCATGTTTCGGCACTCTGCCGCTGGACCTTCTGCTGTAAAGACCTGTTTTTTGTAGTGCTCCGTAATGAAAGAGTGGAGGCATGGTATGGATGTGGAATATTTAAGAGTAGTTAGAATTAATAATTTCTCTTCCTCAGGAACTTTTGTGGGGAAAATTAATTGTGAGGCAGGTAATTTTAAGGGGATTGTAGTAAACCAACGGTCACAATGACCCCACGTGTAGTTATAAGTTGAGATACCTCCGTGTGCTTAATTTAAGCTGAATAACTAGCGTGTGTACGATAAGCTGAAATATTTAAGAAATAGCGTGTGTATCATAAGTTGAAATATTTAAGAAATATCATTCCGTGTGACGCTAAATTTAAACTCTGGGAGAGAATCAAGGTGAGTCGGCCGTCTTTCCAGCAACGCCACTTGGCTTGCATTGCACAGGAAGACGTGCGTTTATCTCCAGAGTTCACAGTAGGAAAGTAGAATTACAAAGTGGGGCAGTGTCGTGTGAAACTGCGATAAATATTGATTGATGTGGGAAAGCGGAAAGTGATGATGTTGTAACAGTTCTTTGTGTAGTATTTCATATTGTTGTGTTGTGTATGTCATGTAATTTGGGTATGTGTGTTTTGTATGGGAGTAGCAAGGTAGTTTCGAAAGATTTGTGGGTTATGCTTGTTCCTTCTGTATCGCTCGATCTGGAGGAAAGTGTCGTGAGGATGATTGTGAGAGTCGAAGTGTGAGGTATAATAAAAGATCCACCATCCTATCCAGGAAGTGCACTGTTGTGGTAAATAGATTACGAGACCATAGTATAGAGGTTCACTAATGTAAAGCCATGCCCATTGGGCGGAAATTCTCATATGATATTGTCGTAGGTTGTAGAATTTGTGTGTTTAGGAATAAATCAGCTAGTGAAAAGAAAGAGATTGGTGGCCTTTTTCATTAAATTGTATGTTGCCATAATGTCCCGAATTTATATAAAAGCCGTTAAATCAAAGACAAAAAAGTAAATGTGGTATTGCCAATGCGTAGTGTGCAGTCAGAGTTCTATAAATCACTGATAGTCAGATGCGTGTTTCCGTTGCGTGTTATTCACACAGGAGGATAATTTGTAACTAAATAGTAAGATACGAGAATTCATGTTACTCGATAAATTAAGGAAGAATCCACTCGCTTGGCAAACCACCCATCTTGCAGGCCTGACTGCTTGATGCCACAGTATGAGTAAGGCAAGTGGGTGCCTCTCAAGGCAAGATAAAAACATATTTCAGGAATTCGGCCTTTACACCTTAAGCAATAAATTCGTTAACACCGAATCCGACAAACATGACAGAGGCAGCTATTAGCGTACGCCAGACCGACAGACAGACACTAACTGCTTAACAAATGCGGACGGAAGACAGACGAGCAAGCTGGGGACGAGAGACTGACCAAGAAAACAAGTAGAATTTAACAAGTAAATGAAACAACATATCACGAATCACTTCTAATAAACTGCAATGTCTGGCGAAGACCTGGCGCAGCACCCCCAAAACGCTCTCCCGAACCGTCCGCTGCCAGCCGCTTCAACGGACGCAGGAAGGCGTGCCGATCTCCCGTCTCACGGCGTCGCAGCTCGGTCAGACCGATGTCGTGGGTTGATTGATTCCTGTTGCTCTCGTGTCGGCCGCGAAGCCACTACCCCTCGCTATACGGCGCGGCCTACTGGACTCACGTGGCGACCTCACATGCGCCGACGCTCAAGACGGACAAGACATCTTGTGTCCCAGTACGCGACCGACCAGCCGATCGATACAACCGCCAACGACCGTTGCCTGAACAACTCGAGCAGACTGGCGGCCTAACACATACTAGCACTCCGGACGACAGACAGACACAGACTGCCCCACACTGACCCGGCTGACCAACTGACCAGACTCGCCCCTACTGACGAACTGCCCGTGGCGAGTTTTTTTTTCTTACTTTATTGTTATTTTAACACCTGAACAATCAGGTAGGCTGGCAGCGGCATGCGACGCCGCTCTTCAGCCATAGAGTTGATAATAACAGTACAAGAACGGAGAATTAAAATGAATAGAGTGATGGGCAAAAAATAGTGGTCACAGATACACAAAAAACACGGAGCCGTTAACACTCGACGAGAAAGACACTGAAAACACGTTGACACGGCGCACATAACACTGATGAATCCGATGGCACAAGTGAACGTAAAAGCGTGACGGCAGACACTAAAAACACAAAACGACGTCACACACACGAGACACAGATGGCGATGATCTCCGGCGCGCGAAAGTCCACGTAGTGTGTGCGAGTCCGGGGACCTGCCAAGAGGGGAAGAAGGGTGAGGCCGGGTGGAGAGGGTGGAGGGGGAGAACAGAGATGCCAATGGCTGAGGAGATGGGAGGAGAAGGACAGGGGAGGGGAGGCCCGGGGGAGGAGTAGGGAGAAGGGGAGGAGGGATGGAGGGTGCCCAAAGCAACAGATACAGGAAGAGGGAGGAAGGATCAAAGTTGGTAGGAAGGGTAGATGGAGGGGAGGAGGACATCATCAGGGAGGGGGAGCCGGCGGAAGCCACCTTGGGAGAGGGTAAGGAGGGTGGAGAGATGGAGACCGGGTGGGACGTGGGAATACAGGTGCGGCAGCGGGCGGGGGTGGGAGAGGATCGGGGATACGAGCGGGTGAGGAGGATCGAGTTTACGGGAGGTGTACAGGAGCCATATCCTTTCAAGGAAAAGGAGGAGGTGGGGGAAGGGGATGAGATCGTACAGGATCCACGTAGGGGAGGGAAGACGGATGCGATAGGCGAAGCGGAGAGCATGGCGTTCAAGGATTTGGAGGGATTTATAAAAGGTAGGGGGGGCGGACATCCAAGCCAGATGGGCATAACAAAGCATAGGGCGGATGAGGGATTTATAGGTGTGGATGATGGTGGAGGGGTCCAGACCCCACGTACGGCCGGAGAGGAGCTGGAGGAGACTGAGTCGGGAGCGTGCCTTGGATTGTCCGGAGGTGAGGAGTCCAGGAGAGGCGACGGTCGAGGGTGACGCCAAGGTACTTAAGGGTGGGAGTGAGGGCGATAGGACGGCCACAGATGGTGAGATAGAAATCAAGGAGGCGGAAGGAAGGGGTGGTTTTGCCTACAATGATCGCCTGGCTTTTGGCCTGTGGCGAGCCTATAGTGCCCCTTAAATGAACGTGAACAGCCAACCTTTCCCCTTTCCCACCAAAGCTGCGATTGCCACAGCGGCGCCACCGCCAGAAACGGAGGGCGACTGCTTCACACAACGTGCTGCGGCGCGCTCTTCAAAACAGCAAATTTTACCACGGCTCAAGTGGAAAACTAAAATACCCAGATAAACGGACTATTGTCACACGCTGCGCAACTCTAATGTAGAGACTGACGGCAACGCAGGAACTGTGTCTAATAAATTAGATTAATATGCAGAGATTCAAAAAACTAACTACTGAAGCACTCAGGTGAAACTAAATAATTCGCCCCTGATTAGGAACTTGTAATACGGTCTGGTTTGCTTTCCGACGCAAATGGAAGCGCAAGAACTACGGCTATTACATGTTAAATTTGCATGCAGAAACTCAATAAACCAAACTATTAAAGCACCCACATGATATTATAAAATTCTTTCCTGGTTAGGAACTCGTAAAAGTCGTTACTTCCCTATTGATGCGCCTGTCTCGGCTGGCTGTTGCTGCCTGAAACTGTAAGAGTAACATTTTTTGTTATTGTGGAAGTAGGATACGGCCTTGTAACAGTAGCAATAGCAGTAGATACATCCATAAGTGTAAATATCTCAAGTTAATTTTAAATAACGAAAAGCTATCGCTCTCCATCACAGTAAAGGAAGGACTAAGGGTGGACAGAGGTGCCACAAGGAAACGATTACTAGCCATATAAATGAGAGAATGATACTAAGGGAAAAAAATAAAGGAAAGGAAAAATCGTGTTATAGTCAATGTAGACGTAATTCATATTCTAAACAAAAAAAGGGGGCGATGAGAAAATAAGTAGATTATCATGAAATTCACACACATGTAGTTCTGTTTGTAACGGTCCATTGTTGTAATGAAGACAGTGGTCTATGATAAATGAATAAATGTGCTGGCCAGCCTGGATATGATTTTTAGGCCATTTCTAAATCCCTCTAGACGATTCATGGGTTGGTGCCACGTCTTGCGCATGCGTGACTCTAGACGCAAGCAGGTGGGTACAGTATTTCCATCCCAGGGCTCAGGGGACCTGAAAGCCATCGAGCTGCCGTCTGCTACCAACTCTGCCAAATCCAGATTAACTTGTCGACCCCGTGAAGATACGGGATGGGTCCAGAAAAAAGTGGAGTGTTAAGTGTACAGGCAACGACTTTGAGAAGTCTAATAATACAGTATATCTCGGGTATGCTGTGAACTGGGGAATATTTGACAGGATATAATAACTTTCGCCCAGTTTAGGTCAATATATGCTCGCAAGAAGACCAAGCGCGTCCGCAGCTCGTGGTCGTGCGGTAGCGTTCCCGCTTCCCGCGCCCAGGTTCCCGGGTTCGATTCACGGTGGGGTCAGGGATTTTCTCTGCCTCGTGATGACTGGGTGTTGTGTGATGTCCTTAGGTTAGTTAGGTTTAAGTAGTTGTAAGTTCTAGGGGACTGATGACCATAGATGTTAAGTCCCATAGTGCTCAGAGCCATTTGAACCAAGACCAGGCTCTGGATGGCTGTGTGGCACTGCCGACAGGGAAGACTATCGTGTTTGGCGTCTGGCGCTGGTGCATCGTGCTACAGCAACAATTTCAGCAGCAGCTAGCGTCACAGTGGCGTGACCAACTGTAACAAAGTGTTTACTTCAAGCACAGCTCTGGGAAAGACGCCTCTGGCGTGCGTTCCACTGACCCCAAACCACCGCCATTTCCGACTTCAGTGGGGTCAAGCAAGATGTCAGTGGAGTGCAGCGTGGAGGTGTCTCGTGTTTTCTATCTGATTTCTGCCTCGGTGCCAATGGTGGCCGTGTTAGAGTCTAGTATCTGCAGCCGACCTGTCTGCCGGCTAGACGCAGTGAACCTAGACCTGGAGTTATAGTCTAGGGTGTGATTTCGTATGACAGCAGGAGCACCTCGTGGTTATTCCACCCACCCTGACTGCAGATCTGTACGTCAGTCTGGTCAATCGACCTGTACCGCTCCAGTTCATGAACAGCATTCCAGGGAGTGTTTCCCAACAGCATAACGCTCGCCCACATATCGGTGTTATACCCCAACACGCTCTACAGATTTTCGACTAGTTGCCTTGGCTTGCTGGATCATCAAATGTGTCTCCAATCGAGCACATTTGGGACACCATCGGAGGACAACTCCTGCGTCATCACAAACAGCACGAACCGTCCTAGCATTGACCTACCATATGTTACAGACATCGAATTCGAAACCACAAACTCACGTTCGGTACCTGCACAACACAATGAATGCACGTTTGCATGCTTGCATTCAATATTCTCGCTGTTAAACCGGTTGTTAATATATCAGCATTTCACATTTGTAATGGCTTATCTGGCGCTTACATTCACCACTGATCTCGCAATGTTAATCACTTGACTATATTACGTAGAAAAATGCATTTGCGAAATTTCATTATTTTACATTAGTTAGTTTGTTTTGCTGCTCAAATAGCGAAAGTGATCGACTGCTTTCAATTCGACTTCATTCCATTAGCCTTGTTTCATTCACCGTTCAGATCGAATAACATCGGGCAAAGGGCATAACTCTGTCTGACGCCCTTCTCAACTACTAATTTTCATTCCTATAACTGCAGTCTTTTTCTATACAAGTTTTAGAAAGCTTTTCGCTCCTTGCACTCTATTTCTTCTGCCTCCAGAATTTCAAAGACAGTCAAAAGATTTCTGTCAGTCTACAAAAGATATTATTGTTGGTTTGTCATTTTTCAACCTATCTTTTAAGATGAGTCGATTGCCTCGGGTATTTCCGCCATTTCTCCGGACTTCACACTGATGTTCCCCGATGTCTGATTCTACCAGTTTTTTTCATTCTTGTATAAATAACTGCAGCCATGACTTATTAAACTGATGTTTGATCACACAGTACTAGCCTTTTTTGGAATTTGAATTATTACATTTTTGTTGAAGTGTGAAGGCATTTCTAGTGTCTCGTATATCTTGCAAACCAGGTGGATTAATTTTGTCGTAGCTGGTTCTCAAGAATCTCAGTAATTCATAGTGAATATCGGGGCCTCTTTTCGACTTAGTTCTTTCAGTGCTCTTTTAGTGATCTCAGACAACGTATTCTTAATAATATGAACGATTTAAGCTCATAATATTTAATTATAAAACAAATAAGGGTGTGATTGTTGCAAGTGGATTGTATCACTGCATGAAATTCAAAGTCTTGGAACGAAGCATTTTCTATCAACAAATTGAAATCACTAGCCGGCCGGAGTGGCCGTGCGGTTCTAGGCGCTACAGTCTGGAGCCGAGCGACCGCTACGGTCGCAAGCTCGAATCCTGCCTCGGGCATGGATGTGTGTGATGTCCTTAGGTTAGTTAGGTTTAAGTAGTTCTAAGTTCTAGGGAACTGATGACCTCAGAAGTTAAGTCGCATAGCGCTCAGAGCCGTTTGAAATCACTAACACCGCATTCTCCTAACCGTATAGAACGGTACACTGGCGAATAACTGTAGCACTGAATGTAGATGGCGTGATTATTATGTATTGATAGTATCATTTAGTGCGTCTGTTTATGCAAAGTGACACGTGATTTACAAGGATTATCCTAGTCAGCCTATTGTCACTCTTAACAACTGAAGTTACAATGTCTGCCATAGCATCACCTCCTAGGATTCTCGTTTTCACGAACACGTGATATGAAACTGTCGGCTCAGCGCTTCGAGATACGTAAACGGTTACTAACGACGGTGGAAACTATCGTGTGTTTGCAAACCTGAACAAAATAAGTAATAATAACGCATAAATTTCGCCTGTTATATGAAACGTCGTAAAATTGCACTCTCACTGTTGTGACCAGCAGTGGATACTTGTTGGCGATCAACTCAGTCGCCTCCAGACCAGGGTTCAGTATCTGAAGGTTTTTACCGTCATCACGAAAACTCCCTGTGCAAAGAGAGCTACACGTACACAGGAGCACAAGTAGAGTTGCTGGACACACATGAATGAAAGATGCGCCTCATTACTGAATGAACTTCCAGCTCCCTGTTCCGTGAAACTACTTGGGTAACGGCAGCAGAACTCAAAACTAACCGATTACTCCTCAAGTCGCATCGACACTGAAACAAAGAGTATACATGAGAGCGATTGCGAAGGAAGATTTTTCCACCAGAACCTTAAAGACGCAAATGTTTTAGTGACGAATGAGGGTACGTATAGTGATGGTACGTTCCTACATTATATGTAAATAAATACACGTGAATTCCTTTGTAATAAATCGAGTTAACTCGCCTTCATTTGTCATTCCTTCATTTCTAATGCCTGATGCAGTACCGATATCAACTAAGTTTTCTGTTAAAGTAGTCATCATAAACAACAGTTAATGCTTGCAGTGCGTCATGTTTCTGGCGCTTTATAAATGTGCGGCTGAAGTCTGCAGCGTATTCTCGAACCTCACCAGCTCGATACGAAAAAAAGGAACACCTCACTTTTCACCGCTCAACTACCCTGTCTTGCTGAGTCATCACCCCACTCGCGTAGCCTTCGTGGCCTGGTAATTTGGAGAGCTGCCGCTGCATAGTCAGGAGCTGAATTGGGAGGTTCAAGGCAACGATATTTCTAGTCAACAAGGATAAACCAAAACTGTCGTTCTTGAATTTTTATACCATTGCACAGCGCAGCATCATTTGAACTTTGGCATAATACGAAAGAAAGTGATAGTGTGCAACTTGAAATATGTACTATATGTTGGCACAGTGTTCCCATCCTAGCTTGACAGATCAAACAAGTAAACCTGTGAGACACACAGTTTCGCTATTTTGTTTGTCGAAGATGCGAGATAGTTGAACGGATTATCGCTCCTTGAATTCAGAAGCATATGGTCGACCTAGAGAAGATCAGTTGGACTGTACTGTGACGATAAAAATATACACTGCTCTGTGATGACAGCACAGGTGTGTTGGGATCATTAAAATTACAGTCTCACAGCAGGCTTGAGATCGACAGTCTTCTCCGAATGACTCCGGTTAGCGTTCTGTACAGGCAGTGAACACAAAAAAATTATGCCCATCCTTCTACCTTACCCTAAATTATTAAACGCTTGTAAAATTTACGCAATTTACGATTGCCGCCAGTCTGCTATCGTATGTAAAATAGGACATTTTGTACTCATTTTTTAGGTGACATACAGTTGGAGACCTTATAATTATAATTAACTTGTGCATAAACTATAAATTATGACTTTCTTTGAATAAAGAATGTGATAGTAAAATTTACTATGGCCTTTGTAACAATGTGACATATTGCCCCCGCCCCCAGTGTTCTAGGGTAAAACGTGGGTAGAATTTAAGATGTTTGTAACGCGGTTACAATATTCTATAAAAGCTTCTGGTAAGGACTCTTTTAACCGTTTGGCAATAGCAGTCTGAGGCGATAGCTTACAAGAAACTACAGCTTGCTTGGCGGGTTAGTAAAGCAATGCCTTCACATGAACTACTTAATACCTTCGTAATCGCTACAAATTTAATTGTATCTACATCTACAAGCTTCCTCTACATTTTACAATTAAATGCAAGGCATAGAGTTCATCGAACCATCTTAAATCTATTTCTCTACCGTTCGACTCTGTAACAACGTGAGGGAAAGGCAAACACGCAGTGAGGAAAAGTTGTCGTCTTCCTTGCCTCACAGACTTTACCAGTAATACGCACCATACAACTCAGAACTGTGCATCTTCCATCAGGACAGTGGAATACGTAAAACCAGTTCACTTGACACAAACAGCAGACAGGGACATAAGATTGCTTTTTCGGTTGTGAGAGGAAATCAGTCCTTCCAATGGCTGACAGCGAAAAGTATCACATAAACTAAGAAACAAGGTTTCACAGTTTATTGCAGCGTATTCAACATGGCAAAATTCTAAATGTTTTCAAAGTGTTGCTGAAGCTTTGCTCGTTGTAAGCGACAAACTACAAAATGTTGGAGAGAATAGAATACATAAAATTTGGCATCCTGGGATAGCTTATAATGCGGAACTCGCTACCTTTAAAATTTGATAGTATTCCAGTCAACATTGTCAAAAGTTTGCTCTAAGTCTAGAAATGCTGCAAATGTAGATTTGCCTCTCCTTAACCTATCTTCTATGAGAAGTCGTAGGGTCAGTATTGCCTCGCGTGTCCCTACATTTCTCCGGCACCCAAACTTATCTAAGGTAATTTTAGAAACTGTCAGCATCTACTTTATTTGGAATTGGAATTCTTATATTCTTCTTGAACTCTGAGGGTATTTCGTCTGTCTCATACATCTTCCTCATCAAATGGAAGAATTGTGTCATGGCTGGCTGTCCCAACGCTGTAAGTATTTCTAACGGAATTTTGTCTGTTCCCGGGGCCTTTTTTAGACTGAGGTCTTTCAGTGCTCTATCAAATTCTTCACGCACTATCATATTTTTAATCTGATCTTCATCTACGTCCATTTCCATAAAATTGCCATCTCCCTTGTATAGACCCTGTATATACTCCTTCCAGTTTTCAACTTTCCTACTTTGCTTTGGACAGGTTTCCGTCTGAGCTCCTGGTATTCATACTGGTTGTTTCCTTTTCTCTAAAGTCCTTTGTAATTTTCCTATAGGCGGTAGCCATCTTTCCCATGGTGATATGCATTATGCTTCTAAATCCCTAGACATTCCTGCTTAGCTACTTCGCACCTTCTGTTAGTCTCGTTTCTTAGATGTTTCTATTCTCTTTCACCTTCTTCTTTTACTGTATTTTTATATTTTCTCCTTTCATCGGTTACATTCAATAACTCCTGTGTTAACCAAGGATTTCTGCAAGCCATTGTCTTTTTACCTACTTCATCCTCTGCTGCCTTCATAATTTCATCCTCTGCTGCCTTCATAATTTCATCTCTCAAAGCTGTTCATTCTTCTTCTGTTATATTCCTTTCCCCTGTTCTGGTGCAACCGCTTTTTTCACTTACAATCAGATACTGTGGATCAGTTTCTTCCATAATGGGAAGGAGGCCTCAAATTTCATTCGTGTTGCAGCATGTAGCTGCATCACCTTAAGAATTCTTCTAACTGTTTGTCGTCCCAGCAGAATCGTACAGCAAGTTTGGACGGAAGCAGCTGCAGTACGGCGAGAAGTTCCTTTCCCCCTGTTTTCTTTTGTCCCTATCCTGCTTTCACATTCCTCTCTCCACACTGGATGGTCTCTAGCGCAAGCCAAAAGGTATGTTCCGTTATTCACCAACAATTTTCGTAGTTTTCTCTAAATTTTGTATTGGTGAAGGGCATCTTGAGCAGCTCAAAAATTATGTGGTTTATCATGTTGTAGTCAGTTGCCATAGGTGGCATTATTTCGAGATACCAGGTGACCTTGCCCTCGCATGGGATGTCTGTGCAGAGACATTATGCATTACGCATTTTCCTCGACCGTTATAGCCCCCCGACTGTGACCTCCAAGACGATATACTCGCCGGATTGACCGTTTCCTCTGGCTGCCCTGCCGTGCTGAATAGTGGAACCCAGTCACTAAATAAATGCCTCTTTCCATTAAATGGCTTTCTTCACTGGAATACCAATTTAAGAGCTTAATGGTCTTCATATTCCAAGTGAGCTTACTGGGAACTGAACACATGAAGAGTGTGATTAAAGAATAAAAACAACTGCCAGTTTACATAGTAATCAGATACTCCGGTTTGACACAATCGATTCAGCTACTGCGACGTCCCGCTGCGAACTCGCGACTCGACCGTTCAAGCGTGAGCCAGCCACGTGGAACAGGGCGATGGGCAAGTGCACCACCTGCATCAGCAGCAGCGGCCGTGCACTGCCGAGACCTCGCGAGTCTTATCGTCGTCCAGCCGCCGTCGGGATGCAACACACACTCGACAAATTCCAGTTAACTGCGCAGTCTGTGTCCACAGCCGCCGCTCTGTCTTATAAGCTTCGTTTCCTGAAAGAGCACGACTCTCAAGACATCAGACTACTGTTCTATCTAGACAGATGCAGTACTCCCATCGACACCACGGTTCAATCCCGTCTCCGGCCATCCTGATTTAGGTTTTCCGTGATTTCCCTAAATCGCTTCAGGCAAATGCCGGGATGGTTCCTTTGAAAGGGCACGGCCGATTTCCTTCCTCATCCTTCCCTCACCCGAGCTTGCGCTCCGTCTCTAATGACCTCGTTGTCGACGGGACGTTAAACGCTAATCTCCTCCTCCTCTCCCATCGACACCACAGCACTTTAAATAATTACCACCACTGCCATCTCTCAAGTGTGTCACGGAACTATGGAGTTGCTAGGTCAAGTCTTTTCGAGGTGTTCGATTTTGTATTTTTATGCAGATGAGTAGGAAAAATTATCCAGTAAAGTTTGAACACAGAGGTAGCAGTGTGCCGCTTGACACAATCACCTCCATTAAATATCTAACAGCCTGCCGCGGTGCAGTAGCGGTTGTAGGCGCTTCAGTCCGGAACCGCGCGACTGCTCCGGTCGCAGGTTCGAATCCTGCCTCGGGCATGGATATGTGTGATGTCCTTAGGTTAGTTGGGTTTAAGGAAGTCTAAGTTCTAGGGGACTGATGACCTCAGAAGTTAAGTCCCAGAGTGCTCAGAGCCATTTGAACCAAAAATGTAACAAGGGGAGGCCACGACGCTGGGCTCACAGATTTACTTCAGACTCTCCACACCTTTATTAGGCCATTAAAACAACACAATGTGCAAGTAGTCGGGTGCACTACTGTGGCAATTCCGAAAAAATAGCAAAAGAAGGTTCACCCGACTACTACGCACGTGATGTACGTGTACGTAGGTGGTTGCTGTAAGTATCAATGCGGTTATCTGGTTAGCGTTCGCGCTTCGCAAGTGACTCGTGGACCTTTCGAATCACTTATTTTTTAATCTATTTTTTTTCATCATTCAAAAATGGTTCAAATGGCTCTGAGCACTATGGGACTTAACATCTATGGTCATCAGTCCCCTAGAACTTAGAACTACTTAAACCTAACTAACCTAAGGACAGCACACAACACCCAGCCATCAGGAGGCAGAGAAAATCCCTGACCCCGCCGGGAATCGAACCCGGGAACCCGGGTGTGGGAAGCGAGAACGCTACCGCACGACCACGAGATGCGGGCTTTCATCATTCGTCACATTACTGAATTTATATGACATTTGAGAGGTAATGTAACGAAAAACAAAAAAAACCACGTGCATTTTCATGAAGTTTTAGTGTCTTTCATATGTTATTTGATTATTCAGTATTTGTAACTAAATTTTCAAGGACGAGGGACAGGCTTGGAAAGCCAAAGTCAAACCTCAAACAGTGATGCAAATGTACATCTACATTTCATCCATACCTCGTGATCTTGGAGGACACCCATTACTGCGATCATGCTAACACTTCTACTCGTTATGGCACTCACATTCTACATCTACATCTACATCCATACTCCGCAAGCCACCTGACGGTGTGTGGCGGAGGGTACCCGGAGTACCTCTATCGGTTCTCCCTTCTATTCCAGTCTCGTACTGTTCGTGGAAAGAAGGATTGTCGGTATGCCTCTGTGTGGGCTCTAATCTCTCTGATTTTATCCTCATGGTCTCTTCGCGAGATATACGTAGGAGGGAGCAATATACTGCTTGACCCTTCGGTGAAGGTATGTTCTCGAAACTTCAACAAAAGCCCTTACCGAGCTACTGAGCGTCTCTCCTGCAAAGTCTTCCTGTAACGAAGCGCGCTGCTCTCCGATGGATCTTCTCTATCTCTTCTATGAACCCTATCTGGTACGGATCCCACACTGCTGAGCAGTTTTCAAGCAGTGGGCGAACAAACGTACTGTAACCTACTTCCTTTGTTTTCGGATTGCATTTCCTTAGGATTCTTCCAATGAATCTCAGTCTGGCATCTGCTTTACCGATGATCAACTTTATATGATCATTCAATTTTAAATCACTCCTAATGCGTACTCCCAGATAATTTATGGAATTAACTGCTTCCAGTTACTGACCTGCTATTTTGTAGCTAAATGATATGGGATCTATCTTTCTATGTATTCGCAGCACATTACACTTGCCTACATTGAGATTGAACTGCCATTCCCTGCACCATGCGTCAATTCGCTGCAGATCCTCCTGCATTTCAGTACAATTTTCCATTGTGAATGACGTTATTCACCATCAGTAAACAGTACGTCACAGTGTCCCATACCACAAGAGTAATCTATAATTACTCTTCGGATGTGCTCTCGACATAGCACATTGCAGGATGTTATTTGTCATACAGACATGGAAAACATAAACTGAAACTTCATGCAAATACTTGATGCAAGTACACGCCTTTTTTTTCTTTTCATCATATTACCTCTCCAGAGTCATATGAATTAAATAATATGACTAGTGGTGAAAAAATAAATTTGAGAGTATACTTGAAAAAAAAGAGACAGCATTGGTCGTATATTTTTCACTATTGCAAAATCGATGACCAATGCTGTCTCTTTTTTTCAAGTATACCTGTTATCTGGTCGTGGTGCACAGGACAACATGGAGTCGCCAATCAATAAAATTTGAGAGTGAGTCGAACCGCCGCCTCACACACGTTCATCTTACGAAACTCGAATGCTATTTACTTGACCAGCATGGACTCTTAAGGTCCGACGCCTACGCACAGATGCATAAGCCGTACAATAGACGCGTAAACCTTCCCTTGCGATTTTCTCTGAATTGCCAGAGTAGTGCAGCTTACTACGCGTACATTACGTTGTTTTAATGGTCTACTAAAGGTGTGCACAGTTTTAAGCAAATCTGTGATTCCAACGTGATCTGTGATCCCTTGTAAGCGTAACGTTGCAAGGCGAGATGAAATGGAACTAGCACGTAAGGACGGTAGGAGGGAAAGCAAATGGTCGACAAAGATTATTTTTGGTATAATTTTAGGAGAGCATGGCTCATCTGTAAAGGAGACTACATGCAGAACACTAATGCGACCCATTCTTGAGTACTGCTCGAGTGCTTGGGATTCCAACCACGTCGGATTAAAGAAAAAAAATCAAAGAAATTCAAAGGCAGGCTGATAGATTGCCGGCAGGTTCGATCAAAGCGGGAGTATTAAGGAAATGCTCCGTGAACTCAAAAGGGAACTGTGAACTCAAAAGGGAATCTTTGCATGGAAACCGGCGTTCTGTTTGAGGAGCACTATTGAGATAATTTAGAAAATCGGCACTTGAGGCCACTGCAGAACGTTTCTAGCGCCACCAACGTACATTAGCGGAAGGACAGCGAAGATAAGAGAGATTAGGGCTCGTATGGCGGCATATAGAGTGTCGGTTTTGCCTCGTTCCATTTGCGAGTGGAGCACGGTATGAAATGATTAGCAGCAGTTAAAGGTAGCGCCTACCACGCACCGAGCGGTAGTTTGCACATTATGTATGAAGATGTAGCTGTAACTATCATGCCGGCCTGGGTGGCCGAGCGGTTCTAGGCGCTACAGTCTGGAACCGCAAGGCCGGTACGGTCGCAGGTTGGAATCCTGCCTCGGGCATGGATGTGTGTGATGTCCTTAGGTTAGTTAGGTTTAAGTAGTTCTAAGTTCTAGGGAACTGATTACCTCAGAAGTTAAGTCTCATAGTGCTCAGAGCCGTTTGAACCATTTTTGTAACTATCATACAAGGACTCTGTCATCAAAATTATTCTCACAAGACACAGACCAATTTCCGAAAACCTTAAATTGGAAAAATGAAGCAGGAAAACATGTTCATAGATCTTCACTTTGATAACGACATTGAAATGGTTACCTATACTGCTATTAAACGAATAGAAGAACCGAATAGAAAAAAATTGAAACTCAATTATAGTAAGTCAAAAATAATGGAGAGTGAACTCATAAAAAATAATATTTGATAAATTCCCATCGAAGTCACAAACCCAGTTGCTTAAGTTTTGAGGGCCGTTGAATGCAGTTACGGTATACGCAGCGAACAAAATAAAGAGGGCGTAATATAGCCTCGACTGCTTTAGGCAAAATAAACAGAGGTTTCAAAGGAAGTTTCCAATTAGATCCATTACATTGCGGGAGTGCAGCCTCAAAAACTCTTTTTTCTTCTTCTAATAATCCCCCCGTGTACCTTCCGGTCATCTTCAGTGCGAGCAGACTGACTGAAGATTACAGTACTATTTCCGTCGTTTTAAACCAGAGGTACCGAAACGCCAGAGATGGTGACTGGGGTACATGCACAAACTGAATCTGTGGCTTTGTCGTCAGTCTGTCCTCCCTACAGACGAATAAGACATTAGGTGGACGTACGGGACGAGAAAGAAGATTGAGAGATTTGAATCCGTGTCTTTCGTGCTATATGTGTGAAAGTTGTCGTCCAAAATAGGTCGGATGTTCAAATGTGTGTGAAATATTATGGGACTTAACTGCTAAGGTCATCAGTCCCTAAGCTTACACACTACTTAACCTAAATTATCCTAAGGACAAACACACACACCCATGCCCGAGGGAGGACTCGGACCTCCGCTGGGACCAGCCGCACAGTCCATGACTGCAGCGCCACAGACCGCGAAGCTAATCCCGCGCGGCAGTAGGTGGGATGCCAAACACCAGATTGAAGTGATTTTGCGCCCTCCACCTAAGACAGCAGTACTTTTGGCTTCCGTCAAGGGTGACTTGATACTCCACAACTTACAGGACCTCCTGTAAGTGTGGCCTTTCGTACATGAGACAGACGACTCTTATAGTCCACGAAAGATGCATGGAACACCATAGGTACACCCACCGAGCGAGGTGGCGCAATGGTTAACAGAATGGACTCGGGAGGACCACGGTTCAAACCCGCGTCCAGCCATCCTGATTTAAGTTTTCCGTGATTTCCGTAACTCGCAACAGACAAATGCCGGGATGGTTCCTCTCAGAGGGCACCGCCCACTTTCTTCCCCATCCTACCCTAATCCGATGGGACGGATGACCTCGCTGTTTGGTCCCCATCCCCAGGTTAACCAACCAGATTTCACAGCTGAATAAACAGGCTGTAGCACAACAGTGCTTAGACACCAGTCACTCGACGAGCTATGAAAATATTGAAATTCTGTTTGGGACTCGTTCCTGAAGGAAGCGCCTTTGATTATATTTGGCGAAGAAGTTATTTAACAGAGACAGACTGTTAAATCCAGCCTAGTCGTCAAATATGGTGTGTCTAGGAAACCTGTTTTCTCGGATCGCTAGACAACATTCAAACAAATCCTATTAACGAGTTTTATTACAAAAGGAAAAGATTACCATAGTTAACTTTGTCAGTTACACAGATGTGTCGCAACCAAAAGGGTGACATGCAAAGTAAGCAATGTTCTTCAGTATAAAAAATCGTAAGTCGCTGCTATACAAGTGCCTAATTTTGAAGCTACTATTCAACTGGGCCGCGACCAGTCGGGCGCGGGGCTTATATGTTCTACACCTATGGACCGCTGCTGTCGCGTTGTCGTCCTGGAAGTCTTCTCACAGCCATCTCTTCTCTATCGCTCCCGACTGGCGTCCCGGCGCTTGACTTTACGCTGTAGCATAGATGACTCGAGGAATCAGGCACTTCCTTTAATAGACTCGCAAAGACGCCGCTATAGTTCAGCTAATGACGATACGTCGACATCCCAGCACGGATCGCTCGCGTACCCATACATTCTATTTATGCATACTCTTTGCCGCCGATCAAAGTCTCTGATGCTTGTGTGTCTGTGATTTGGAACGACGGAACGAATACTGTAGTTTTCGTTTCTCGGCTCACTCAGAAGTTGGCGGAAAGGTGTAGGACTGGCATATTGGAGGAAGTAGAAATATAATTTACACGGCTGCACTTCCAAAAAGAAATGGTTCAACTGCTGTGCCGCGGAGACGAAAATATGCACATCAAGTTTACAATATGTCTGAAGAGTAAAATAATCAGTGTCCAGTTTTTATTTACAACACTCGACTGCTGTTAAGAATGGCGACAAGAACATCTAACTACTTTAAGGTGTGTAGATAACATTGAAAAATGTCGTGTGGCGCAACCCAGACGGGAGTCGCTGAAGTCTGAAGGAAGACTTCCAGCAGTGCACGTCAAACTGCTAATGTTTATGATGATGACGATGATGATAAGGCCTCGGTAGTGAAACGTCGTTCGCGATTCTCCACTGCACACATCCTATAGCGAATTACAATACGGCAGTAGAAAGACCGCATAGCCACCTGGTGAGAGAACGAGAACGACCTCGACTAGCAAAACACCTGCCAGCAGAAAAAGCAGCCCCACAGTTTATTGCCTCGTTCTGAGACTGAGCGAACCGGTATTTCGGAGCCATCACGAGGTCCCATCGGCAGAAATCGGAAGCACGTGAGCGCAGCACGGCATCAGCACGACATCAGATGAAGTTATTTAGGGGAACGAAGTTGCCCAAATGGGGATGTGAGTCTAGTATTGTAACCAGTGCAGACTGCTCTTCTTTAGGATGGTGGTGTTTAACGTCCCGTCGACGACAAGGTCATTACAATCGCAGCTGTGATATGGTGTATCGATACTAACCCGCGGCGTATCAAGGCGTAAGTTACCGCGTAGCACCGACAGCAGTGGTACAGGATCGGGCAGACCCAGCGGTGCGTGCCCGCTAGGCCATACCCCCAGCAGCTCTGTACTACGAGCGCCCCCTGCTGGCGGCAGCCACACAGCCCACCTGCGCTCGTTGGCACTACGCTACAACACCTTCGTTCAGACTTCGTCCTAGTTGACATTATGACAACTGGATTCCGTTTCCTGCTGCATGATGTGTAATGCGCCTTCGTTCGCTTGGAGAGAAAAAAACGTTAAGTAAATCTTCTGTTTGCTCTGCTAACTGAACCGCGATTTGTTTTCCAATAATATTCTTAAGAATTTATTTCATTTACTAGTGACTGATCAAGAACATTAACACATTTAATCAAACTATGTAAGCATGGAAGTAGTTGCCAGGGAGTAACCGATGAAATCATAACCAAATTCTTTTTAACAAATGGGAAAATTATTCACTTTAATAGTGCCTAAAAGCATTTTTTAAAAGAAACAGATTTAAAATTATAATCAGAAAGCACCCTCTAAATACCAAAGTTACAATTTATTCAGAGGCAGAAAGAAACAAGTTTTGACTATATGAGCTTTCGGGCAGAGAACCTTGCCACTCCCTTTTGACACTGCCGTAGTACGACCGCTCACAACAGACTCTGTGAGACTACTCTGCTGCAAATCTGCAACACACCAGATAACTTTAAACTAAGAGTTTTAACAATTTACACAAGCACACAAACTATGCACCCCCCATAGGAGGGATGGAAATGGTATAAAACACTAAAATTAAAATATTAAGCTTGGCACCAAAGCCGGCCGCGGTGGCCGTGCGGTTCTGGCGCTGCAGTCCGGAATCGCGGGACTGCTACGGTCGCAGGTTCGAATCCTGCCTCGGGCATGGGTGTGTGTGATGTCCTTAGGTTAGTTAGGTTTAAGTAGTTCTAAGTTCTAGAGGACTTATGACCTAAGATGTTGAGTCCCATAGTGCTCAGAGCCATTTGAACCATTTTGAACCTTGGCACCAAAGGTGCAACTTGATTTTAGCTTCTAAGAAAAGTCTTACGGTGATAGGGTGGCAACTTTATATACTAAAATTATATTTAAACAAAATCCCAAGAAATGCAATCTTATATAAAATTCTACAAGGTTGGCCAAACATTAGTTAAGATGCCCTACAGTACACAGATACCGCCTCTCAAGACCATAGGCAATAATATTAAAGCTTCCAAAGATCAAAACGTATTTCAGGTACTAGGCCGTTACACTCCAAGCAATAAAACCGTTAAAACACCAAATCCGAAAAACATGACAGATGCAGCTACTAACGTACTGTAGATTGATAGGGAGATTACCGAACAACCAGAACCGCAGGTTGCTCTAATCTGCACCTACTCCACAAGGGAAAAACGGACCACGCAATTTATAAACAACCACCTTCCCGCGGGTGGGCAAACGGAGAAGAATGGTGGGATGACCCGAAAGCAAAACGGCTGGTGACCTCACCAAGAAAACAGGTAGAATTTAACAAGAGTAAATCAAACAACATATCACCTATCGCTTAACTTCTAATAATTGCGATTTCTCGAGAAGACCTGGCGCAGCACCCCCAAATCGCTCTCCCGAACCGTCCGCTGCCAGCCGCTTCAACGGACGCAGGAAGGCGCGCCGATCTCCCGTCTCACGGCGTCGCAGCTCGCACCGGCCAGACCGATGTCGTGCGTTGACTCCTATTGCTCGCGCGTCCACCGCGAAGTCACTACCCCTCGCTATACGCCGCGGCCCACTGGACTCACGTGGGGACCTCTCATGCGCCGACGCTCAAGACGGACAGGTCATCTTGTGTCTCAGTGCGCGACCGACCGACCAACCGATCGATCCAAACGCCAATGACCACTGCATGAGGAAACTCGAGCAGACTGGCGGCCTAACGCGCAGACTCAGATGCAGGAACTAAGCCCCGACCGGGCGACCACTCGCTGAGTTCTCTTACTGGCGGAGTGGAAAGACTCTTATTTTTCCGGCTTTAAAGGTTGATCCGAACGACAGACAGACACTAACTGCCTAACAAATGCAGACGAGAGAGAGACTAGCAAGCTGGGGACGACAGACTGACCGACTGGCGAGCTCATAGCGCCCCTTAAATGCACGAGAACAGGCAACCTTTCCCCTTTCCCACCAGAGGGAGACACCAAAGCTGCGACTGCCACAGCGGCGCCACCGCCACAAACGGAGGGCGACTGCTTCACACTACGCGCTGCGGCGCACTCTTCAAAACAGCAGTTTTTTACCACGGCTCACTAACTTGTTCGCTAATAATTTACGTTCGTGTGCAGCTTTCCTGCGACGACAATTGCCACACCACTCTGTAGCTCACATCCCTCATACTTGTGTTCGAAGTCGTATACAACAACTGCAAAAACTCAGATTGGCGAAGAAAAGAGGCCGCGACCTTCCGTGGGGTGACACCCTGGTATATGCCTCTAAAGCCAATGTCTGGATGGGGTTTCGGACTGCTGAGTTCCCGCATAGGAGTCCAGTGTGTTGATCACTGTGCACCTCGCTCGCTACCTCTGCTGTTGTAGTATAATGGAAAACAGATGTGTTACAGAAGTAGACAGGAGTTCATCTCTATTCTCGAGCCGTTGTAAAAGTAGTAGGCTTTCAAGATGTAATCGTTATTTTTTTCATGTTTCACTAGCTAGAGCTTCATAGACAGGATGTGCCAGCGACGACGGTACAAACTTTCAGGGGGAGGTTAAAGAAGTCCAGTCGATCAATTTACAGACACAACCCTGCTACGGAAGCGACCGACTCGACAGAAAACGAGAAAATTTCAGATATACCGTTGGTCTGCTCACTTCGTTAAAAATCAAAGTAGATACATTTTGCTTGTCTACACCTCATTTAAAATGTTGTTTATTCATAATATTTTGTCAAAGTGGCGTCCTACTGTATCTACGCATATGTGACATCGCGGAGGAAGCGACGCTAACCTGAGTCGTCGGCTGTTTGGAATCCTCTCGCTCCGTGTCGAAGCGGAACGACTCGAAGGCTGCAGCTGAGGTGTCGCGGTACGCTGCATCTCCGGAAAAACGCTCTGAGAACAACAAGTTTGCATCAACGTGTGTTAAACTGAACAAGTGCTGGACTGCAATGAAAGTGCCAAACACATTTTCATTTCTGCCTTAAAAGTGTGGAGAGGGAATTACTATCATAATTCTCGCATTTTCCTTATAAGCAAAGAAAACCTAGATATGAGGTGACGGAGGGTGTTCACCTCTACATACTGATGTCTCTCATATGCCTCTTACAGCTCCTTCTTATCCACTGTGACGCTGAGTAAAATTCTTCTTCATTGTTTTTCATTCTTTTCCACTGGTTTTGGAGGACCGTTCTCTACCATATCTTTCTTACTTGTAAGAGATACGCCTGTTTTGCGGATAATGTATTGAATGGGATTCACTATGAATACACGGTTTTGCCGTAGTATGCTATGTACGTATATCACGACTTGACAACCGTAAGTACATTTTTCGTTACTGTGTCAACATAGGTTTGGCATTGTTTATTTCTCTAAATGATTTGCTTTCCTCTTTACACTTAAAGAAGCTGTAAAACCGGTAGTGCCTAAGTATAAAACGATTTTAGAGCTGAAGCAGTTTTATTTCTCAACATGAATTATCGAGGCTGTGGTTGCCAAGACTATAAATTATTTTGCAAGACGAACTTCCCACAAAACTTTCGTCGCGACCGGGAGGTCCAGTCGAAGGCCACTGCAACAGAGGCCGTAACGTTAGTTTTGTTCAGCGACAGTTGTTATTTTACAATATATCGCTCCACCGTACTCAGCAAACTGAGATGTAGACTGACTCTGTCCGCAGACTCCTTCGCAATTATTTCTAGAGCTACATCTACAACGACGGAAAAAATCGCATCACCGAGAAGGAACTGTGGGACACAAATTAAAGTTGGTATGCTTGTTTGTACATCTGGAAGATGCCGTCTATTCAGATTTCGCAGCAGACGCCTAACAGTGGCTCTACTAGCGCCACTCTGAGCACACAAATCAGGTTTGCTTCAGATACTTTACACAGGCGCACTAGCGGTGGTGGACGTTTAATTAGCTTTGAGACTGGACCTGATGAATTGATCTTAGGCGAGAATCCCTTTAAGGCGACAAAGATGCCAATATCAACACTCTACCGATGCTGCAGAAAGACTTGGCAGAAATGTAGCCACTGTAAATGATTACTGGCAGCGGTGGTCACGAGAATGTACGGTCTGAAGAAGACCGGGCTCTGGTTGGACATGTGGCACTATGGAGAGGGAACACCATCGTGTTTGGCGTATGGCTCAGTCGCATCGTACTAGATCTGTAGCAGCTAGATCGCACCGTAATGTCACTACGAACTGTTGCAAATCTGTTACTTGGAGGACAGCTCCGAGCCAGATGCCTTGTAGCGTGCAATTCACTGATCCCAAACCAATGCCGTATGCGAGAGCTCATTGGAGGGGGTCTGTTGTGTTTTCTGCTGAAAGCTGGTTGTGCCTCCGTGCCAGTAAAGGCCATGTGTTGGTTAGGAGGAGGGCAGTTGAGGGCCGGCATCCAACCTGTCTCTCTCCTACATACACTGGACACCTGCAGTTATGGTCTGCAGTGCGATTTCGTATGACAGCAGAACACTCTCGTGGTTATCCCATGTACACTGAACGAAAAACTGTACTTCAGTCTGGTGATTCGATCTTGTCTGCTCCCATTCATGGGCAGCATTCCAGAGGGTGTTTTCCAAGAGGATAACGCTCGCTCAGGTATCGCTGTTACCCAACATGGCCTCCAGAGTGTCTACATGATGTCTTGGTCTGTTCGATCAAGAGATACGACTCCAATCGAGCACTCCATCATCATCCACGAACAGCATTAACTGTCCCTGTATTGACCGACCAAGTGCAACATGTGTCGTACCCCATCCCTCAAACTGACACCCGCCACCTGTACACCACAATTCACGCACGGCTGCTTGCTTGTATTCAGCTTTCTGGCGCTCACAGCGGCTACTAATGTACCAGTATTTCACATTTAGAATGGCTTTGTAACCTCCCTGTTCCGAATCGGCCTACTGATGGTAATATAACTGACTGTGATCGCATATGTGTAACGAAATTTTACAGTGAGTAAGACTATCACTACCGAAGGAAAATAACACCGGTTAGTTGCAGGAAAGTGTACAACAGACCTTTTTGAAGGAAGAATCTATTCTAAACTTAAGCTAAATATTGATGACAGTTTTGGAATCGACAGAATATTGTGCAGTCGCTCACGAACCACACATGAGGGAAATGGCACCATGTAATATTTAATACAATAAATACTGATAATACAAAAACGTACTGATTAGCTAAATAGGAGATAGTTAAACCGTCGCCAGCTCACTAGGGCAATGAGTCTCCAGAATATTAAGAAATGTAATGGCAAAGAAATGTGAGCAAATAATCACTGGTGTGGCAACAGAAGGCTGTCACGCTTTTCCATAGCCCAACAGCTCACGAGAAAATAAATGAATCAGAAAGCACTAAGTTTGCACTTACTCTGAGACATTAAATTTTCAAAGTAAAGTAATTAAAGTCACTGGTTAAATAAATGACTGGCTTAACTTAAACTTTGTTATGTAAAAAATATGACATTCAGTAACCTCCGTGTAACGTGATGCAAAATTTAGAGAAAGACCAGAAATATGTTTTTCTTTATTGAAAAAAATGTTCAAATTGCTCTGAGCACTACGGGGCTTAACATCTGAGGTCATCAGTCCCCTAGACTTAGAACTACTTAAACCTAACTAACCTAAGGACACCACACTCATCCATGCCCAAGGTTGGAGTCGACCTTGCGACCGTAGCGATCGCGCGGTTGCAGACTGAAGCGCCTAGAACCGCTCGGCCACACTGGGCGGCTCTTTACTGAATGACTGATTTGAATTTACGAGAGTCGTTCAATAAGTAGTGTCCCACTTTTTTTCTCTTAAAATATTTATTGTTAAGAGCCAGACTTTGGTGACAATATACATCAACACGTCTTGTCCATATCCTATTTTTCTAGATAGTCGCTATCGCGTTCTATGGTCATACGCCAACGTTGTGGAAGAGCATGTATTCCCTGTTGGTAAAAGCTCTTGACCTGTAGGCGTAGCCATGTTTTCACTGCATGACTGACACTCTCGTCATCTTCAAAGTGACGGAAAGGGCTCTTTGTCGGTCTCAAAACTCTCCAACAATTCAGATGAAATGGCATTTCTTTGAATCCTGTGGTCCGCTGTGAGCATTCGTAAAACCCATCGTGAGCACCTCTTTGAATATCCTAGAGTCTCGGTCATTGCAGACGCACTTCCAATGCTGCCCGACAACTGTACAGCCAGTTCTCGAGTTGTGATGCGCCGATCGGCACGAATAATGGCATCCGCATGATTCAGCATGTCTGGAGCACTGGCTGTGACTGGACGTCCCTGACGTGGTTGATCATGGAGCTCTGTTTCTGCATTTCCTGAGGCTCTAACGTTCTGCACCCATCACCAAAATTGTTCAAATGGCTCTAAGCACTATGGGACTTAACGTCTGAGGTCATCACTCCCCTAGACTTAGAACTACTTAAATCTAACTAACGTAAGGACAACACACACATCAATGCCCGAGGCAGGATTCGAACCTGCGACCATAGCAGCAGCGCGGTTGCGGACTGAAGTGCCTAGAACCTCTTGGCCACAACGGCCGGCTACGTATCACCCAACTGTAATCCCAAAAACTGCGGCATCGCCATACACTGGACACAAACGTTTATGGATATTCACCACGGTTTCTTTTTCTGCACAGAAGAATTCAATAACAGCACGCTGCATGTAACGTGAGTATACCGTATGTAGACGCCATTTTGACGCTGTACTATGGCTCTACCATCTGCCAGAACGGCTCGAAACTTCACCGGGGCACAGAAGAAACATCAGATATGAAGCACCAACAAGGACGCATGTCTATGTATATTAATGGCTTTATTTTTTAATGGGGCATTACTTATTGAATGACCTTCGTACTTTAAGCAAATGAGCAACTGATTTCACTTTTAAAATAACAAAAAAAAAAAAAATAGATACCCACCAACAGAAGTCACTCACTAAGCTAAATACAGAATAAATGAAATTGTGCAATCTTAATTTGTGCAATATCTTTAGTTATTTTTTCCAGTGAAATTTTACAATAATTTAACCGAATGAAGTTAATATTCAAAACTGCAAATTAGTTAAGCCTCTATTACGCAATACAAGAATTAACAGTTAGTGAAGCAGAAAATTTAGACCGAAACTGGTCATTAGCAAACAAACAAAACTGGCAGTAAATAGTAAACCAATTTTCATGTGTTTACGACAGTCGGCCATTGCATGGAAAAGGAAAGGGACCCCGCTTCGTAATAACGTCTGAGCACTATGACAACAGGTGCCCTACAAGTCGTAACTACTGCAGGTTATTATTCAGGTTAGCCATGCTTTGTGAAAGAACTGTTACTGAGTAAAGCCTCTACAGTACTACACCTGTCAGTCAACAGTCTTACGATGTTGTAGCTGTGCGAACGACGAAGAATGTAGCCAATGCTGAATTGCCGCTGCTGATGCTGGTCCTGCTGTTTGAGATCCCCGAGTCGTCCCCAGAGCAGCAGTTAGAATTGCAGCTTCCTCCGCCTGTCCACTCCTGCCGTGCTCTCGATACTAGCGGGTTAACGAATCAGGCGCGTCTGCAGGAGCGCCCAACTAACACTTCCGCACTCCTTCGTCACTCAAGCTGCTCTGCCTCCTCTCTGCTCGTAGAGCGACAGTCTCTCCATACGCACGGACAAACAACGGCACAGCTACTGCCGTTTCGTCGTTGCTGTCGATACATTTAAATAAAGTTCCCTTTGCAATTACCCAGCAATTTACATTATTTTCATTATATTTACAATCAATTACATGCAGTCAGAAATAAATACGCAGTTACATCGATTACATATTTAAATGTAGTTTCTGTAATACAGCTGACAGATTCAGAATCATAAGTACAGTACAAGTTATAAACGGATATTAAACGACGAAAATTTTGCATGGTGCAGAAGGTATTTTATCTGTAGTTTCCGTGTTAGAGCTTATCTCGCTCTTACATTAACCTGTTATCTTGCAGTATTAATCACTAAAATACGGTATGTTACCTAGATAAATATATCCCCGAAATTTCATTACTGTACATTAATAATTTTGGTGTTGCTTTTCCCATCCGTCAGTGAATTATCTGCTAGGTATGTAGCGGCGTGTGGCGGAGAGTGCTTCGCGAACCACAATCATCTCTTCTCTTTTCCTTATTACATTTACGAATGTTTTGCGAGAAGGACCGTCGCAGTCCTCCTAATGACGCATTATTTCTCAGATTTACTCGTCTGGTCATTTCGCGACATGTGTGTGTTGACGAAGTATACCTCATCTGTTTGATCTCCGAACAATCGCTCTCCAGCAGTGCACGACAATCGTCTTGTAATGGAAGCTTACTGAAAGAACCAGTGACGAAATCGGACATTCTTCGTCTGATCTTCTCTATCTCCTCTACTAATCGTACTTGGTAACTTTGTCACACTAACCAGCAGCACTCAAGAATAGATTGGCTGAGGGTTTTTGTGAGCATCATCTTCCGATGAATTTGACTGCCATATGATTCTCCTAGAACAGGTTTGATGTCGTCGTCCGAATTTGACTAGTGTGGCTAATAATGAAAATGTCCAGATTTAAATCGTCGTTCTTTTATCTCTGACAATGTGGAAATTCCAATCAGCTCCATGATTCGGAGTCGACATGAAACCATATAGCCTCTATAACTGTCTCGACAAGTCGTCTCACAGGTCGAAGAATGACGAGGACACACCACCTCCAACAGGACCACTACTACTTTTGTTTGTGGGCAGTGCTCGACCAACTGAGCTATCCAAATTCTAGATAAAGGCGACTATTTCCTGTGGTTGATCGACAGTCGTGTAATTGCACAATAACGCTACTTTGCGCACTGCATTACGTTTGTTTATTTTGAGTGTCAACTGCCTGCAGGAAGTTTTGATTGCAGGGTGTCCTGCTTTTCATCGGAATTTTCCGGCGGTGGGTCTTTTGTGCACAGAACAGCATCTTTCGCGGACAGCCACGTGGAGTTCCTGATGTTTTACATCACATCATTTATTCATATCACTAACAGTAACAGTAATCTCGCTTTCTGTTGAGGTACGCCCGAAGATACTTCAATATCTGGTGTCGAGGGCGAGGCCTTCAGTTCCGTCTGCTAGAATGATAACTTGTGGCCTGATAACCCCATTAGTTTGAATGCATAAAGTAGAGAACAGTTTTGGATACGTTCTGAATTTGACGAACAGTTATCTACTGCCTTCGGGGTCTGAACGAACAGAGTGAGCTGAATTTTGTAAGATAAATGTTTAGGGAATCCATGTTGATAGAAATCAACATGGATTCTCTACACGATCCTACAAACGTTTCGTGGTATGTGAACATCGAAACGTGTTCTATTAACGTTAACGACGTGCGCCTACAGTCATGCTCGTCCATTCCACTACCGTGCCACAATGGCCTTTCATATCCTAACAGATTTTAGTAGATTTTTTTATTATGCGATCGCTTACTTCAACATACACTGAAGCGCCAAAGAAACTGGTATAGGAATGCCTATTCAACTACACAGATATGTAAACAGGCAGAATACGGCCACGACTAAATAACACAGCAAGTGTCTGGTGCAGTTGTTGTTATGGGTTACTGCTGTTACAGTAGCAGATTATCCAGATATAAATGAGTTTGAACGTGGTGTTACAGTCGGCAACCCAGCGATGGGACACAGTATCTCTGAAGTAGCGATGAAGTAGGGATTTCCCGTAGGATCATTTCAAGAGTGTACCGTGAATATCAGGAATCCGGTAAAACATCAAATCTCCGACATCGCTGCGACCGGAAAAATATCCTGCAAGAACGTGACCAACGACGACTGAAGAGAATAGTTCGAAGTGACAGAAGTGCAACCGTTCCGAAAATTGCTGCAGATTGTAATGCTGGGCCTTCCACAAGTGTCAGCGTGCGAGCCATTCAACGAAACATCTTCGATATAGACTTGTGGAGCCGAAGGTCCAATCGTCTGCCCTACATTTCACTTTAAGCCTCGCCTGGGCCCGTGAACATTGATATTGGACTATTGATGGCTCGAAACATGTTGCCTGGTCGGACGACTCTCGTTTCAAATTGTATCGAGTGGATGGATGTGTACGGGTATGGAGACTACCTCAAGAATTCATGACACTTCATGAGAGCAGGGGACAGTTCAATCTGGTGGAGGCTCTGTAATGGTGTGGGACGTCTGCAGTTGCAGTCATGTGGGACCCCTGATACGTGTAGGTACGACTGTGACGGGTGATACGTACGTAAGCATCCTGTCTGATCACCTGCGTCCATTCGTGTCCTTTGTGCATACCGACGGGTTTGGGCAGTTCCAGCAGGAATACGCGACACCTTACACGTCCAGAATTGCTACACATCGGCTCCAGGAACACTGTTCGGAGTTTAAATACTTCTGTTGGCCACCGAACACCCCAGGCAAGAACATTTATTGAGCATATCTGGGATGCCTTGCTCCGCGCTGTTCAGTAGAGGTCTCCACCCCTTCACACTCTTACGGAATTATGGACAGCCCTGCAGGGTTCATTGTGTCAATCCCCTCCAGCACTACTTCAGACATTAGTGGAGTCCATGTCACGTAGTGTTGCGACACTTCTGCCTGCTTGCGGCGTCCCTACACGATGTTGGGCTGGTGTACCTATTTCTTTGGCTCTACAGTTTGTGACTACGCCATGATCGTGTTCAAAGGTCTGCACAGCCCAGGCCAGGTGCTGGGGTGTCAATTTAAAACATTGTCATCTCTGACTCTACCCATAGCGACGACTCTTGTAAATGGATTCATATGGTAACTTCTACCGAATCAGAACGGACTTAGAAAAACGGCACTTATTGAAAAACAATATGGAAACACCGCAGGAAATGCACGTTTGAACGTAAATGCAGCCGCTAGCCAAGCCTGCAGATGGTGCTGTTGCAACTGCCAACGAACGGCTACCGTGTAACTCCCTCAATACATCTGCAATCGTCAGTAGTGGTCAGAACAGCGTTCTGTGTAATTCTGACTGCATTATGTGGGAGCTAAGCGAATTCTCATGCGGACCAATAACTGGTGCTCATATAGTGGCTGCCTCTGTAACCAGCTTAGCCCAAGTGCTCGGTGTTTCAGTAGGCACCATATCTAAGACTGGTACCGCATACAGGGAAATCGGAAATACATCATCCGCTACGTCACCACGCGGGCGAAGATGTGGGTTGGGCCATCATGACGGATGCTCACTGAAGAGAACTGTGACGAAATACACTCCTGGAAATGGAAAAAAGAACACATTGACACCGGTGTGTCAGACACACCATACTTGCTCCGGACACTGCGAGAGGGCTGTACAAGCAATGATCACACGCACGGCACAGCGGACACACCAGGAACCGCGGTGTTGGCCGTCGAATGGCGCTAGCTGCACAGCATTTGTGCACCGCCGCCGTCAGTGTCAGCCAGTTTGCCGTGGCATACGGAGCTCCATCGCAGTCTTTAACACTGGTAGCATGCCGCGATAGCGTGGACGTGAACCGTATGTGCAGTTGACGGACTTTGAGCGAGGGCGTATAGTGGGCATGCGGGAGGCCGGGTGGACGTACCGCCGAATTGCTCAACACGTGGGGCGTGAGGTCTCCACAGTACATCGATGTTGTCGCCAGTGGTCGGCGGAAGGTGCACGTGCCCGTCGACCTGGGACCGGACCGCAGCGACGCACGGATGCACGCCAAGACCGTAGGATCCTACGCAGTGCCGTAGGGGACCGCACCGCCACTTCCCAGCAAATGAGGGACACTGTTGCTCCTGGGGTATCGGCGAGGACCATTCGCAACCGTCTCCATGAAGCTGGGCTACGGTCCCGCACACCGTTAGGCCGTCTTCCGCTCACGCCCCAACATCGTGCAGCCCGCCTCCAGTGGTGTCGCGACAGGCGTGAATGGAGGGACGAATGGAGACGTGTCGTCTTCAGCGATGAGAGTCGCTTCTGCCTTGGTGCCAATGATGGTCGTATGTGTGTTTGGCGCCGTGCAGGTGAGCGCCACAATCAGGACTGCATACGACCGAGGCACACAGGGCCAACACCCGGCATCATGGTGTGGGGAGCGATCTCCTACACTGGCCGTACACCACTGGTGATCGTCGAGGGGACACTGAATAGTGCACGGTACATCCAAACCGTCATCGAACCCATCGTTCTACCATTCCTAGACCGGCAAGGGAACTTGCTGTTCCAACAGGACAATGCACGTCCGCATGTATCCCGTGCCACCCAACGTGCTCTAGAAGGTGTAAGTCAACTACCCTGGCCAGCAAGATCTCCGGATCTGTCCCCCATTGAGCATGTTTGGGACTGGATGAAGCGTCGTCTCACGCGGTCTGCACGTCCAGCACGAACGCTGGTCCAACTGAGGCGCCAGGTGGAAATGGCATGGCAAGCCGTTCCACAGGACTACATCCAGCATCTCTACGATCGTCTCCATGGGAGAATAGCAGCCTGCATTGCGGCGAAAGGTGGATATACACTGTACTAGTGCCGACATTGTGCATGCTCTGTTGCCTGTGTCTATGTGCCTGTGGTTCTGTCAGTGTGATCATGTGATGTATCTGACCCCAGGAATGTGTCAATAAAGTTTCCCCTTCCTGGGACAATGCATTCACGGTGTTCTTATTTCAATTTCCAGGAGTGTATAAGAGGTAATTGCGGAATTGAAATGTCGCACTTGAGAGCCCTGTCAGCACTAAAATAACAGGAGGGGAACTCCGTGAGGTGGAAATTGCAGGACGAGATGGAATTCCAAACCCATCATCACTGATGCAATCGCCCATAACCGGAAAACGTGTGGTGCGGAAGCCATTAAAATCTGCACTGTGGAGCAGTGGAAGAAAATCATTTGTTTAACACTGTTCCCAACTTCTGGCCGAGCTTACGTTTGTTGCCCTCCCCCCCCTTCCCATGCCTACGATGCCGATTGCTTGCTGCCAAGCTATCTGGCTAGCTGTATCGTGGTATTCCATATGTCATGGTTACTCGTTAAGGTCACATTACTGCCAAGGATTATATGATCATTCTGGCTGGTCAGACCCATCCCATGGTCCAATGTTTGTTCCCCAATGGTGATGGGTCGTTCAAAGAAGACAAGGCCACTGTTCGCACAAGTCGCATCGTCCAGGACCGAATTTCTGAGCACGAGGACGAACTATCGCACCTCCATTCACCACCACAGTCACCAGATCTCTATGTCGTTGAGTCTTTGTGGTCGACTTTGCTCATCGACTTCCATCATCGTTACCTGACCCTGACACTATTTTGCTGTACAGGTGGTGTTTGATACACTTAAAAAGCCATACATTATGTTGTGTTGGCAGAAGAGTCAACACCTTGTTACCGGAGGAGCCCGAAATGCACGCGTTTTAGCTCACGCAGGCTGGCCTGAGGAGGGAAGAACTATACTGACGTGAGGTCTGGAACATGACAAGGAATTATAATTCAGAAAGCGGACGTAATTAGTTTGATACTTAACTTTAATCCATTAATGATGAACGTCGCTCTTGATAGTACATGATTCACAATATTATCTGTTCAGAATAGTAACTGAATATGGCGCCTTGCTAGGTCGTAGCAAATGACGTAGCTGAAGGCTATGCTAAATTGTCGTCTCGGCAAATGAGAGCGTATGTAGACAGTGAACCATCGCTAGCAAAGTCGGCTGTCCAACTGGGGCGAGTGCTAGGGAGTCTCTCTATACTAGACCTGCCGTGTGGCGGCGCTCGGTCTGCAATCACTGATAGTGGCGACACGCGGGTCCGACGTATACTAACGGTCCGCGGCCGATTTAAAGGCTACCACCTAGCAAGTGTGGTGTCTGGCGGTGACACCACACATTAACTGTATTTATCCATTCCGGGAGCACTGGAAACTGTTTTGAAAGCCAAAGGGTGTTTTCGGTGTTTCCGTATTTTTCTCCACCACCTGTATTTCAAATCTGTGTACATAATCATATTTAATTAAACAGCTTTTACGGAAACAGGTAAAAAGTCTTAAGGCTTGATACAACGGAGGTAATGCGACAGCCCATTCAGACTGCCTTGTCTTTCATTTTCAGCGCATTTCTCGGATATTTTTTTGCGGAAGTTTCAGCGGCAACGCTAGAAAGCGTCGTATCACCGTATTCGTGTTTTTAGATAGTACTGCAATGCCTATGAAACAATACAGCCTTCCATTTTTTAATAAAAAGTAAAAACCCAGCTGATAAAATAATTGCTTTTTTTTTCTTCAGGCAGGTGTCTTCCCGAGGAAAGATAACTTAACTGTTGCCCCGCCACGACGTACCTACCTGATGAAAATGGCGTAATACCCGAAATAGGCCAATAGCGGAAGATGAATACGAATTGAGATCGAAGGCTGAACATGTCATTCCTATTTCGATTCCGTTTTGCCTGTATTTTGAGTTTTCTTCATTCATTCATTAAATTTAACATTTCGTGCGTTATTCATGGAATTCAGCTGGGTTTTGTCTTTTTGCCTAACTGTCCCTCTCTTGCCATACCTAGTTCATGCTTCAAAGCTACTCGTTCATCTTCTGTTGTATTTCTTTTGCCTACTTCAGTGGTGACTTCCTTCCTCGACAGGAACTGAGGTAGATCGTGGCCTATAATATTTAATTTGTATGATACATGCGTCACGTCCTCTACTGCCGCTCTGATTGTAAACAAGTTGCTGAACATTTCCTTGTCGCCCTCATTAAGAAAGTGTGTTCCTATATTTCTTAGCTGTCGCAATAGCCTTGTTGTGCTGCAGCCAACATCTTCAGTTATTGACTCAAAATGTTCGAGCGTGTTTGTTGCGTGTGGATGAAACATGTTCGCCTTGCAGATATTTTGTCAATTCAACAGGCCAACGTGATATTCGGACGAATCGGTTCCTGCCAAACGTTCTAAATGGGCACATATCCCAAGTTTGAAATGTCTAAATAAATCTTCCACTTACATTATGAAACAGTGGAGGAATTCACGGCTGATATTTTCCACGTTTTTAAACATACCGATATTTGAAGTGGTTGCATGTTAAAAATCTCAGACTTTTTTCGATGACACAACAGTAACACCTAAAGCGGATCATAATTCGAACTGACGAACGAGTGTTTGAGAACAGCTGTAAGAACCGCTATAAAGTGACTAAATCCGAAATAATCGCCGGACTAAATGTAGCCGGCCGGAGTGGCTGACGGTTCTAGGCGCTTCAGTCTGGAACCGTGCGACCGCTACGGTCGCAGGTTCGATTCCTGCCCCGGGCATGGATGTGTGTGATGTCCTTAGGTTAGTTAGGTTTAAGTAGTTCTAAGTTCTAGGGGACTGATGACCCCAGAAGTTGAGTCCCATAGTCCTCAGAGCCATTTGAACCATTTGACTAAACGTAAAATAATCGAGTTCTAAATACCATATCTTAAATTTTAATGGTTAAGGATATAGACGAAGCTGTATGAATTTACTATCAATCTTTTCATTCACCGAGATTATCTGTAAATCGTTTATACATATACCTGATAGAAATCAGACGTAAAGACGTGGAAGAATACTACGAAAATAGTACGCTATCTTATTAGTGTCGTTTATGAAAGGGTTTTACATGCTTAAGTTTCAGACGTCCTTGAGGCGTAGGAAACTGCAGAATGAAAGCGGAATACGTAAATTCGTCAGCTGTTGTCATCCACGTCTCATACATTCCACGTAATTCATTCCTGCTAGCAGTGTCAGTTGCGTTTGACAGGGTCATGGTCACTGTCTACACATGGCATCACGACTAACAGCGACAGACACTGGTCCCCAGTCACTAATCTGTCGTTCTCTGGTAGCGTCTTATCGTCAGATTTTCGTTAGCTGACTGATGACCTCAGATGTTAAGTCCGATAGTGCTCAGAGCTATTTTGTCGTTAACTTTAAAAGAAATTCACCATCATATCAGGACGTCGCTGTGGTCAAAAGTGAAATCTGGGGTGTCTGGATGTATACGAATGTCATCTCATAAGTTGGGTTTGGAAGCTGTTTGTTTGACATAATGGATGGTAGAACGTGAAAAGCATTGTAGGCATAGATTTTGTCAATTTGATGTGCCGTATCAGCATGCACAAAGGAATCCCTTCAAAACTTATGAATTTGAGCACTTTTACTATCCAGTACCTCAAAGGACTGACTTCGTACTCATGTGTGTGTGGATGACGTACAAGCTATTCTCACAAAAATGGCACGGAATTCTGTGTAGAGCTAACAACCTGGCTGTTTGCTTAAGATGACATATGCCAACTTTCGTTAGAAGGAATGAAAAGGTGGGAGGGCGACAGAGGTAATGGGGGAAAATAAAGTAAACAAAATAACGCTGCAGCGTGGCGAGCAGGCAACTGCGACGCCACGGACCAGACGGTAGACTCAAGGACTCCTTCCTGTCCTCCGCAGTTTACTGCCTGGTCATCGCGCCAGTTTGTGTCCGGCGATTCAACGGCCACGCCACACAGGCGGCTAATATGGTCACGTGACTCTTTTCATACGAAAAAACCGGTCTGCGTGGTACCGCGACCGTGGGCTAGCAATTCTACTGTAGTGCAGGACCTCTGGTATTCTGCCTTGCGCCACGTCCAGTATGTAGAAGTAAAAAAAACCGTCCGATTACCATCAGCAGATGCCCTTTATTGAAGTACTTAACTTCTGGGATCTTACTTCTGGCTAGGATTAACAAATGGAAACCACTGCCGTGAATGAAACTAAATTCAACAAGGCGAAATATTACATACTATACCCCGCAAGGTTGGATGCTTGGCCGACTCCTGTTCTTGACCTAGTTAAATAATTTAGCTGGAATGCCGAAGAAATCTTCAAAGCGTGTAATATTTATGATATATTTATGATGGGGACACAAGCATGTTGATTAAAGCTCCAAGCAAATTCATAGATTCCAAGAACTTGGAGAATAATGGAAGAGGCTTTCAACTGATTCTCAGGAAACAGTTTAACCTTTACTCTAACGAAGGCTCGTACTGTGGAATTCCAAACAAACAAAAATTACGTACAGGTACCAGAAGAAGGGATCACGGGAACGTTTCGTGGGAGGCCGCATGTGTCCAGTCCCTTGGCTTCCAGACTGATAATAAAGTTAAGTGCCACAACAGAGTGGATAAGTTCTTGAGAACGTCACGTCGTATATTTGATGGTAATAATAGAAAGGGATATGAGATGCAACCATGACGTAGAATCAGGAAAGCCGGATGGAACTCTTAGATTTATTAGAAGGGTTCTAGGAAATCAAATGAACCAGTAGTGGAAATCGAATGTAAAACGTTAGTGCGACCAATTCTAAAGTATTATTCCAGAATCTGGGGATCTTTATGAAATAGGCATGGCAACAGACATCTAACGAAGCCAGCAGCACGCTACTGCGATCTTAACAGAATATTATGCGAATATTGTGGTACCACAGTCACATATCTATCGTACTGATCATGAGAATAAGACAGGTTAGAGCACGTACAGGGGTGTAAAGACCTTCCTTTTCCCCTGTCAATAAGAGAATGAAACAGGACAGAAGATCGGAAACATTGGTACAATCTATCCTCTGCCATGCAGTGTACAGTGGCTTGCGAAATGTATAAAGTGTCCCACGATCCTAAAGTGTGCTTCTAGGTGCTATAGAGGAGAATTAGTAGGTAATGTTTTGATCAGCAGACTGAGCCGTGTGGTGCTGTGGGAAAGGTAGCATTCAGTGTGGACGCGGCCGTGCTCAGTTACCGTTGGTTGCCCAGTTTCATTTTTTTAAAATCACGTACACTTTATTTGAAAACCATTGCAAATAAGGTTGACAATAAGTAACAATTATCAAATTTGGCTGTTAAGACATAATGTCTAATAAAAAATTTCTTAAGCAAGTTGCACTCACGGCTGAAGGCCTTATTGACCAGAAATACAACTTATCTGTTGGCTGAAGGCCCCAATAGTTATAACTCAAAAACCACTTTGACGGCTGAAGGCCTGGATGGCAAATTCTTAAGGATCAAATTAAACTTCTCCAAGAGATACTAAAATATTATAAAACGGACAATCATCAAATTTTCACTATTAAGAGACAATATCTAATTAAAAATTCTTAAGACAAATTGCGTTCACAGCCGAAGGCCTTAATGATAACAAATTAAAATTATTTGTCAACCGAAGGCGCCAATAGTAATAACTCAAAAACAATTTGACGACTGAAGGCCTAGATAGCAAATTCTTAAGAAGAAGTAAACTTCTCCAAGAAATACTAAAATATTATAAAAAGCAGAATCATCAAATTTTCACTATTAAGAGACAATATCTAATTGAAAATTATTAAGACAAATTACATTCACAGCTGATGGCCTTATTGGACCGGCCCCCTGCAACTTGGCAAATACTTGCTGTATATGTTCCATATGCTCTTGAAACGAACGACTATAAATTACCAAATCCTCCAGGTAATTGTAAACACAGACTAATTTCAAGTCTCCAAGAATATTATCCAGCAAACGAGTAAGGACGGCTGCGCCAGTAGCCAAACCAAAGGGGACCCTATTAAATTCAGAGTTCAATCAGTACAAAATTCTGTAACGTTTCTACATTCTTCAGCTGAGGGAATCTGATAATAGGCTTGATTAAGGTCAAGCACAGTAAACCAATTAGCCCTGGCAAACCAAGTAAAAGAGTTATGAAGATCAGGTAAAGGAACCGATTCGAGGACAACCTTCTTATTTAGGCGACGGCAGTCAACAAGAGGCGGAAAGTCCCGCCCCTGATCCTTAGGGACGAGGAATATAGGGGAGGCATAAGCGGATGTAGGAGGCCTAATAACACCTTGCTCGAGCATTTTACAGAACTTTCCTTTTAGTATCTTCATCTTAGGTGGTGAGAGACGATATGGGAACTGTCTTACGGCAATATGATCAGACAGACGATTATGGTAGTCAAGAACACTTTCTGACAAAGAAATTAATTTGCATCATCTTGCAGATTCAACTAAGGTACGATAGCTTGAAACTCCCGTAGATGCCGTGAATATTCATGAACAAAGCAAAATTACTAAGACTCTTGAAAACTTGAAGAACAGAAATGTAAACCGTATAAATACAAAGAATTAAGAATAAAACTTATACAGGATGACTCTGAAATTACAGACAATGAAATTACCATAATGTGGTACGAACAAAAGTTTGCAATCTTAAAACTTAAACGAAATGAAAAGCAGAATAAATGAAACACACACTCGAGCAAAGTTCACACATACATTCTAATCATAAGAAAATTTTAAACGTGTGTTGGACTTCCTATACCATATGTTCTGGTTACACAAAGCAAGAAGCAGAAAAATTAACCAAGTACAGAAAATATACTGGTGGTTAAACTGTGAAAAATATAAGAGTTCGACTACCCAACTTGCAACTGAAGCAGCAAATCGAACGCGTACGTCAGTCAGAGCAGCTGCACACCACCACACATTAACACACTGCACAATCACCATCGCCGAGTCGCTCTTAGTACTACGATCTTCACTCACCGTAGGTTCAGCTGCCAGAGCACGCCCTCCTTGTAACAAACTTCCCACGGACAGCCGGAAGAGACCAGAGGGGTCCTTTCCGCCTCCAAGTTACTACCAAAAGGGTACAGATTTCTTTTCCTTGACTGAAAAAGCTACGTTGGCTGTACGGTTGCTATCACAGCAGAAAACCAGATGCTGCACTGCTACCACATAAAAGACAAATTCAACACTCACTCACTCATTCATACAAAGGAAAGACAGAAAGAAAATTTGGAAGCGCAAAATGTAGGTAACATCCATAAGACTGGGTGCTTACTGGAGAAATCGATACTTTAACGTAGCTCTGTGCAGCAAATTAAGTCCCATAATTACCAGTGTGAGGGCGGCGCTGCTTCCCTGAAGGTTTCTTTCGCTTATGAGTTTTCCAGACTGCGATATGTGCATGAAGGAATGATTCAACGTTCCGCCATTAGCCTACATAAAAGTGACGACAAAGAAAACGCTTAACAGTCGTGGGTTTGGGAAGACGGAATTGCTCAGTGTTGACTTGTACACCGGTGGTAGGCATTCAGATTCTACTGGCTGCGGCCAGCAGACTGGGGGTCCACCCAGCAGCCCAGTCGGCCCGCCCCCCCCCGCCCCACCCCCCTACCCCTGGCTGTGCTCCACCCAGTCCCAGCGCGCGTTTTTGACGGATGAGGCTCAGTGGTTGAGGCTCTGACGTGAACCCGCGTCCTGGCGGACCAGGTTTTAAATTCCCGCCCGTTCAACCGGACTGTGGTTTTGAGTGGTTCCTCTAAATCGACTAAGGCAAATGCCGCGTAGTATTCGTTGTTTGTCTTCCCACTTCACAGGAACTGAAGCCTTCCTACATGAACTTCCGAAAATAGTTTTGCTGATCAGGAATTACCTTGCTTGATTCCTTTTCCGATTTCGAATGTGCCACTACGCTGATGAACACAGGATGTATCCTGTAGTACCATCGTCGCCACTGTGGAGTTTTGTACCGCGAGGAAGCAAGGGAGAGGATGTTGTTATGGGTGGCTGGCATCCTCTTTCTACAACACAAATGCACACATGGATTAATACGGTTCATTATTTACACGAACTTTTACTTAACTTTAACGGAGTCCGTGTGTTGTCGTGCAAGCTCATCAGTAACACTTCCACTGTGGTCACTAACCTGGTCGCTATGCACTGTCGTAGCCCATTACGTGAACTGAGCCCTCTCTGCAGTTATACTGACAGACGCCAAACAGGGAGTGAGTCAGTGAGCTGCGAGTGAGTCAGCAAGGCCTCCTAGTCAGCTATGGAGGCTTAAATAGATATTGTCGAGAGGGTGTTGGCGGCGAGTTGCTTGTCGGTGTGTCTCTGGCCTCTCTCGTGGTAGGCGCGCTTGATCCAGATCCTACTATCCATCTTTGCACTTCATCTTTGCTGACCGGTGTGCTGGCGACAGCTTACGCCAGCACTTATCCTAACGAATATTGAAAACCGATACGGGTACAGTACACCATAGTAGCAGGAATATCTTTCCAGTAAACATGGGTCCCGTTTGAATGACCATTAAGAATGTGTGGTTACAAGCAGCAACGGATTTTGCCCCATTTACCACTAAGGTATTTGAAAGGTAAACTTTTGTATTATATCTCAATGTTATTGGGCTCATATTTCACCCATGTCCACTGCTGTGCAATATCACAGATGCTTGAAGGGAAACTGGCAAAGTTTTCTGATGACGTAAGGTGACATTCAATGTGCCAATGTCGTCCAAGATGGGTATGACGTTCAGGACATACAACTTGGCTTCAAAATCCATCTGACCTCGGTCCTCTGGAAAAATCCGACTGGACTGATCTCGGAAGTAAAATATACAGCACTACAGTTGAAGCGGTTGGAGCGATGGAGCATCAAATTGTACAGACTTACAGATAACTTTTCGAATTAGTTACACTGGAGGAGGGTGTCGTGCTCTTAAGACTGTGATAGTATCAATGGCTATGTGTTGAAATGAATATTAAGAAAGGTAAGAAAATATTTTCCCTTAGCAAGAGTGACACAATACAAATTGCAGGCTATCTGAGTAGTCAATATGAAATATTGTTCTGTGGAGATGGATAAAATTCAAGAGCATAGCTTAAGATAAATACGAACTGAAGAAGGTTTTGAGGTGCGGGAAAGACCCACCTTGATTCAACAACCATGTCCGAAAGTTGCCATGAAACCACTACCACCGTCATACCTTTGCAAAAGATCTTGCTGAAAACCCAAGGAAATTCTGGTCTTACGTAAAATCGGTAAGCGGGTCGAAGGCTTCCATCCAGTCACTCACTGATCAGTCTGGTCTGGCAACGGAAGACAACAAAACTAAAGCTGAAATTTAAAATTTAACATTTCAGAAATCTTTCACGCAGGAGAATCGTACAAACATACCGCCGTTGAGTCTCGTACAGATTCCCGTATGGAGGACATAGTGATATCCCTGGGGTTGTGAAGCAGCTGAATGGGTTGAAAATAAATAAATCGCCAGGTCCTGATGGGATTCCAATTCCGTTTTACAGAGAGTACTCTATTGTATTGGCTACTTACTTAGCTTGCATTTATCGCGAATCTCTTGTCCAACGTAAAGTCCCGAGCGACTGGAAAAAAGCGCAGGTCACGCCTGTCTATAAGAAGGGTAGAAGGACGGATCCTCAAAATTACAGACCAATATCCTTAACATCGGTTTGTTGCAGGATTCTCGAACATATTCTCAGTTCGAATATAATGAATTTCCTTGAGACAGAGAACTTGCTGTCCATGCATCAGCACGGCTGTAGAAAGCATCGCCCCTGCGAAACGCAACTCGCCCTTTTTTCACATGATATCTTGCGAGCCGTGGATGAAGGGTACCAGACGGATGCCATATTCCTCGACTTCCGGAAAGCGTTTGACTCGGTGCCCCACTGTAGACTCCTAACTAAGGTACGAGCATATGGGATTGGTTCCCAAGTATGTGAGTGGCTCGAAGACTTCTTAAGTAATAGAACCCAGTACGTTGTCCTCGATGGTGAGTGTTCATCGGAGGTGAGGGTATCATCTGGAGGGCCCCAGGGAAGTGTGGTAGGTCCGCTGTTGTTTTCTATCTACATAAATGATCTTTTGGATAGGGTGGATAGCAATGTGCGGCTGTTTGCTGATGATGCTGTGGTGTACGGGAAGGTGTCGCCGTTGAGTGACTGTAGGAGGATACAAGATGACTTGGACAGGATTTGTGATTGGTGTAAAGAATGGCAGCTAACTCTAAATATAGATGAACGTAA